>NC_136424.1:2020000-3220000 GCF_052625555.1 Lactuca saligna
AGAACCATTCATGAAATTTTGCAAACCATAAAGATCAATTATAAAATTGTGTCTTTTTTATCAAATACATGTGAAATGACCATTTATCCACTTTTTTGTTTTTCATACTTTTATTATTATTATTATTATTATTATTATTATTATTTGTTTAGTAGATGGACCAACCCCACATTAAACCATTCTACAAGGTATTGGTGCATTAGTTTCTAGTTATATATTTGTGTATGGAACTGATAAAGTGGAAGCAACTGGCGTTGGTGTTTTCAATGCTAGACATGTTTTGATGAGAAAATGTTGTAAAAAGAGACATGTTTAAGGGAAGCAACAATTTGATTGAGATAGAGGTGGTGTCATCAGAGAATTAGAGACAAGATAAACGAGATAGGTGGTAGACCGTCGTGAACTCTGGATAAAGGATGTTGATGGAGATAAGTAAGAGACAGAGGTTAAGGTGGTATATGTTGAGGTCAGCATCGATGGAAAAGGATGTGATTCAACGATCATTCATTGGAAAAGTTTCCAACATTGAAGAAACAAAGAGCATGAGTGATAGAGTGGCTAAAACGGTT
Source organism: Lactuca saligna (assembly GCF_052625555.1). Taxonomy (NCBI): domain Eukaryota; kingdom Viridiplantae; phylum Streptophyta; class Magnoliopsida; order Asterales; family Asteraceae; genus Lactuca; species Lactuca saligna. Next base: position 2,020,570 of record NC_136424.1, read on the forward strand.
CATGATGGGTGTATTAGTGTTGTTTTTAAACCTTTACATCATGAAGTCTTGAAAGTTAAAAAAAAAAATTAAAAAAAATAACAAAATGAGGTAAAATGTCATTTTAAATATACTTAACAAAAACGATTTAATGGAAACATCTCTAGTGTACAAAAGTGCAATTTGTGCAACAACAAAATAGAACCAAAGTACATATTAGTGTAAGTTTCAGTTTTTCTTCGTATAATTCTGTCGGATTCATGCTTTTAGTTTAATTTTTGAAAATTCAACAAGATATATCCATATGATTTAAAAAATTACATTGCACATATCTAGTCCATTTAAAATACTATTATACCTTTACTTTTATCATTTTATTTTTCTGCTATTAGTTTCTAATTTCTTGACATGAATTTTGATTAGCCTATATATTAATCTTATAATCATAAATAATTTTATATATAATCTATGCTAATTGTATTCATATTTAACAAATCTTTTTAGATTTTTTTAGAAAATATATATCTTCAAAAAGCTTTACACAAATACAAACAACAAATCTGGTTCAGTTTGTGTTTGGAATTTATATTATTTATATTTGCAACTTAAAACAGGTAAACAAAACCACAACACTAATTTCATAAGAAAAAAAAAGTCAGAAACATGCATACACATATATACATAGAGTGCGTATTGGTATGAATCAATGGGAAAATGGACAAAAGAAGAATGTAACCCATGGGAAAACACCCTTGAAAATCATGTTCTTAGCTCGGTCCTGCAATGCACAGTGAAAGGTCAATCCCAAACAACAAATCATCAAACTAGAATATATTTGGGCTCAAACCTACCTAAATCGGATATGGGTTCTTTGGTTGAGGGAGGGACATCAACTTAAATTACCTGGAAAGATCAAAACCGAGCAACTTCAACTCCAAATAATAGTGGAACGACGACGCAATTGGCAAATGATGACGGTGGAGTGGCTAAATCCTAAAGAAATCGGTAGATGAAGTGTGGAAACCACAATTGCTGTTTTTTTTTTTTTTAGGTTGAGAATCGATTCAATCATCTCTTAGACAGATCAATGCTGCCAAAAGCCGAATTAGGAAATCAGCAATCAGTGAAAAAAGAGACGATTTGGAATAAAGTGAGTAGGCAATTCTATAACCCGAGGTTTACAACAGTGATAGTAGAAGAAGTCGATGACCTTCAAAACTTTGAGCATAAGGGTATTCAGAGAAAGAATCGGGATATAGTTTGTGGATTCGATTTACCTGGGTCGAAGAATACAGGAAAATGAAAATTGATGGCTTTCATGGTGTGAGGTGAGAGGTGGAAAGAATCTTCCATTGTTGATCAACCATTCATGCCGCCTCATTCCAGAAGTGTCTTCATGATCATCACTCAATTTTTGGATCGTTCCATTGTACCTTGGTTCAAATCCAAAATCAAAGACTAATGAGATGAGGAAGTTATCAACCTACTGAGCCGGTGGGTTATTTGTTGTGCGTGTCTCATTGGAAGCAGTGGGAGGTGGCATATGCACCACGTGTACAGGGACGTTCTCAAACCTAAGATAGGTGTAAAGGACATTAGGAAAAAAATATTAAAGAGGAAAAGATTAGCTTTAACAAAATAAAATTGGTCTAATATGAACAAAATAATATTCCTAAAGGGGCCTTAGATTTAATATATTGATTTTAAATGAATACCGAATTTGTAGTAAATATCTTATATGATGACAAGTGGCATATACTGACTTGGAAGGCTACAGAGATGACACGTGTCAATTGAAACTATTGTCTATATCATATCATACTATACTTATAAATGGTGCATTTTTCCTACCACCTCATACATTTGAAACCCTCACACAAATTTCCAAGCACCTCATGCATTTTAAACCCACATATTGTTCACATGCAAAGTAATTAATCACACATCATGAAAGGGTTTATAACTTATACTAGACGAATTTCTGTGCGTTGCGCGGCGTAGGTTTAAAATAGATTATTAAAATATTGAAAAATATATGTTTAAAATGATTATTTATTGATATTAACTTTGACATAATATGTTACACTAAATTATATATATATATATATATATATATATATATATATATATATATATATATATAATCTCAACTATTTTGAATAATATTATTTATTGATATCAACTCACCTTCCTCATTAATAGAATTAAATATAATTATCTATTTAGTATTATTTATAATAAAAAATTATGATTGATTAATTTAAATTTTTTACTTATGCAATTATTTTCTAATTTCAAAAATGATGATCATTTAGAATACAATTTATTTGTAGCTAACGTTACATAATTTTTAATTTGATATTATTATCATTTAAAATTATTGTTCATTAATTTAAACCACTTATTATTATTACTAATTTAAAGAAGGCTTTTTAGAAACACTAAATATTATTACTTAAATATGAAATATATACTAAATAATAAAGTGATAAGATTGATAATTTACATTTCAAAAAAAACTTTTATGGATAATATAAAATATCCATGATTTTTCTAATTTACCATTTATTATTATTATTATTATTATTATTATTATTATTATTATTATTATTAAGTGAAAGAAAAATTTTAAAAAGCGCTTACTATTATAATTAAAATGTTAAACATATACTAAAATATAAAGTGATAAGACAGACAATTTACATTTTGAAAAAGACTTACATGGATAATATGACATATCCATGATTTTTAATTAATTATATATTTGAAGAAATGCAAATATACAAGCATATATACAATATCTAATTAAATATTATTTATATCACATTCCATAACATATGATCGATAATATGAATCTAATCTAATTTACATTTAAATTTCAACCACAACATACAATGATTGTCTTAAAAGAATACTTAAACCAATATATATATATATATATATATATATATATACACACACACACACACACATAGTGAAAAGTGAATATGTGGCTCATGTATGTAATGTTAGGTATAGAACCATCAAAATTGACTTCATTTTGTTTAAACAACAAAATTTTCTTTCATTGTTAGCTTCTTCCTATTTCCTTTGAATTCATATTATATTTGATTTCATGATTCATCCTCAATATTTATCTATTTTGAATGTGTTTTTTATTAGACCTCTAGTACGTTTCATAACTTCCTTGAATACCTATCATATATGTACTTGTATATTTTTTCTATCATGGATTATGGAAAGAAGTTTATTGGGGTTTTTAATGAATAATTTCAATATTTTAAAGTAGTTTTATGTATTAAATTTCAATTTCGAAACCTACAAGTAGTTGGTAAAATATTCTTATATATGGTTTGTGGTGCACAATTAAACTTATAAAATTCCATAAAACTATATACAAAGCTTAGAATAAGCTCTAATAAAGGATGCGAGAAAGATAGTATAAAGATTTGATTGCATTTAGTTAAAACTGCATAGCTTTTAATGGTTCTATATCTAACATTAGGTACATGATAGCCACATATTCCCTAAGCTCATATATATATATATATATATATATATATATATATATATATATATATATATATATATATATATATATATATATATATACGGATTAGTATATAACAAACTTACAAATTAAAAACTTTAACATAATAACATGGCTCGAAAATGGTCCAAAGCCCTCAAACCAACACAAAAACCTTTAAACTTGTTATCTTTGTGAATTTTATATGTGATTTGTATTTATCTTTCTACTCAAAGAGATTGGCTTTTTTATAATAGACTATCCATTAATTGCTTATTAAACATATTATATAAGTTATAAAACCTTTGAATAGTTAATCATTATTAAGAGAATTCTGAGTGGTATTCATTTAAATAGGAGATTTCAAATGAGTATGATTTGAGTCAAAATATAAGTTGAATAGCCTTGGGAGTTTCAAATTCATGAGGTTCAATGAAAAATGCTAGCTTTATAAGATATATAGATACAATGATTGTCTTAAAAAAATACTTTAACCAAGATATATATATATATATATATATATATACATATATATACATATATATATATATATACATATATATATACATACATATATATATATATATATATATATATATATATATATATATATATATATAAGGAGACAACCTTACAAATTAAAAACTTTAACATAAGAACATAGCTCGAAAATGGTCGAAAGCCCTCAAACCAACCCAAAAACCTTTAAACTTGTTTTCTTTGTGAATTTTATATGTGATTTGTATGTGTGTTTCTACTCAAAGAGATTGACTTTTTTTATAGTAGACTATCCATTAATTGCTTATTAAACATATTATATAAGTTATAAAACCTTTTAATAGTTTATCTTTATTAAGAGACTTTTGAGAGGTATTCATTTAAATAGGAGGTTTCAAATGAATATGGTTTGAGTAAAACTATAAGTTGAATAGCCTTGGGAGCTTCAAATTCATGAGGTTCAAGGAAAAATACTAGTTTTATAAGATATATCGATATATATAATATGTTTAATAAACAATTAATGGATAGTCTACTATAAAAATTTCATTCTCTTTTAGAAGAAACACAAATACAAACCACATACAAAATTGACAAAGAAAACAAGTTTAAAGGTTTTGTGTTGGTTTGAGGGCTTTGGACCATTTTTCGAGCTATGTTATTATGTTAAAGTTTTTAATTTGTAAGTTTGTTATATACTAATTCTTTTTTGTATTTTTCTTGGTTTAAGTATTCTTTTAAGACAATCATTGTATGTTATGGTTGAAACTTTAGTGGAAATTAGATTAGATTCATGTTATTGATCATATGTTATGTAAAGTGATATAAATAATATTTAATTAAATATGGTATATATGTTTGTATGCTTGTATTGCTTCAAAGTAATAATTAATTAAAAATCATTGATATGCAATATTATCCATAGTACCCATGTAATTCACTTTTTTATATATGAATATAATAATTATTGTATTACTAAGCAAATTGTTTATTTTATCACTTTATATTTTAGAATGTGTTTAAGATTTTAATTATAATAATAAGTGTATTTTAAAAGTTTTCTTTCGTTTATTAATAATAATAAGTGGTTTTAAAACTAATGAACCATAATTATAAATAATAAAATCAAATTATAAAAATCATAGATATGTCATATTATCCATGCAAGTCTCTTTTGAAATGCAAATTGTCTATCTTATCAGTTTATTATTTAGTGTATGTTTTACATTTTAATAGTAATATTAAGTGTTTCTTAAAATTCTTCTTTAACTTATTAATAATAATAAGTGGTTTAAAACTAAAGAACAATAATTTTAAATGATAATAACATCAATTTATAAATTACATAATGTTTACAACAAATAAATTGTATTTTAAATGAACATCATTATTGAAATTCGAAAATAATCGCTTAAATAAAAGTTTAAATTAATCAATCATAACAATTATTAAAAATAATATTACATAGATAATTATATTTAGTTTTATTAATGAGGAAGGTAGATTGATGTCAATGAATAATATTATTTTAAATATTATGTCAAAGTTAATGTCAATAACATAACAATTTAAACATATATTTTTGAACATCTTAACAATATATTTTTAACTTACGCTGCGCAACACGCGAGAATTCGTCTAGTCATACATAATTATAAAACTAACATTTTTTCTTGAATCTCATACATTTGAAACCCCCTTTTTAACTTTCTCATACCACATTCATTTGAAACCCCATTTTTTAACTAATACAACTCAAAAGTTTTCTTAATTATGATTTAACACTCAAATGTTTTATAACTTATATTATATTTAATTAGCATTTAGTGAAAAGTTTACTATAAAAATACCAATCTTTTGGGAAGACATACGTACAAATCATATATAAACTTCAAAAAGAAAGAAAAAAAAAAAAAAAGGTTTTTGTGTTGGGTTAAGGTCTTATGACCACTTTTAGAGATATCTTGTTATATTAGAGCTTTTAATTTGTAAGTTTGTTATACTAATTCGTTTTTATATTTTCTTCGTTTTTGGATTATTGTAATACAGTCGTTGTATATTGTGGTTTAATCGCTAATATATTGATAAATATGTTATATAGGGTAATGTCGAAAATATTTTAAATATGTTTTTTTTTTTGTAATTGTACCGTTTAAAAATTATAATTAATTAAAGCTCATACATATGTTATACTTTCCGTCTCTCTCTTTCTCTCTCTCTCTCTCTCTGTATATATATATATATATATATATATATATATATATATATATATATATATATATATATATATATATATATATATATATAGTAGATGTCAAATTACTTCAACCAAAATTCATTTAAAATCTAATATTTCAAATGCTTTTTAATAATGATTGTAAAAATTTCAACATGTGTTACTTAATTGATTGATTAATAAAAAATTAATGTTTTGGAACTCCTAACTCTTAAACTTATATTATTTAATTTGTTAGTTAACTAAAATATTTTTCATTCATAAAGATAACATAATTATGTTTGGTTACTCATATTTGTTTATGTAATTAGAAAACAATGTGTACATAGAATGACTACTTCAATTTCACGTAGGAATCAATACTGCTGGAGATGTATGTTTTTTTTAACCAGTGGTAAGAGATCCACATATCCTTTTTAATTATTTATATTAATGCTTAGTGATATATATTTTATATTCCTATTCACCTTAATTTTTTAGGTACAAATTAAGGAAGAGGATTATCGGCGCACCAACATAAAGTCAAACATACGCCTTGCAAAATATGTAATTAAAATTAAATATCATATTTACTAATCGACTTATTTTAAAACTTTTGATGACATTTATGTATAATGATATATTTTGTATGACTTCATTCTTAATTTCAATGTTTAATATTTGAAAGTTCATATATGAAACCTTAGATGTTTTGGTGTAACACAAATAATGTAATACAAAGTTTATTAGCTCAATATTGTTTATTAATAGCTCATTCAATACAACTTATTTCTTATTTTATTAGAAAATCAAGAAGGATGTTGTAATGTGTGATGGTACCACGTGTAGGGATGAGAAGAGGAAGTAGGAGGGTTCGTCTAAATCCTATAAAAGGAAGAAGGGTCACCATGACAAGAAGAGTGACAACTCAAGATTATGTATGAAGTTTCATTCCTCACAAAAGGGGACTTGAAACATCAGTACTATGAGTTGTAGGCATTATGAAAATTTGGGCCACAAGCAGTCGGAGTGCAAGAGTGTTTAGTCAATCAACTTCAACTGTCGCCAGATAGGACACATAAGTGGGTTGTAATGCCTGCAACTTCAGGATACAAAATTAAGATATAGTAAGTGATATTTATTATAATTTGAACCCTCGAATAGGGAGATCACTAGTTTAGTGTGTTGCAGACTACATATTATAAGTATTTTAGAGAATTTATTGATAAGAGATAAAACAACATCTTGATAGAAGGTTATTTATGTAACACCCACCTTTCTCGCTAGACAATAATTAAATGATGTGATTGAAATGGTAAAAAAATTATAAGCTTTTATGAAGTTAATAAAGATAATTATCTGAGTATTATGTGATTTACGTAGTTATGTGTAGTATATGTGCTTAAAACAATATAATAAAATAAGAATAAATAAATACATCAAAACTAGAGTAATAATAAGGACAAAACATACTTAATAAAAGACGATGTAGTCGTGATGAGGATTCCGGAGATATAAAGAACAGTCCAATCCAACTTATAACGAAGAAGTTATGATGAGTTGAAGTTTCGAGTTCGAACCAATACGACTACATATATGGTAAATAGTGAATCAAAGATAGATCGCTTATTAGCAAAAGTAGTCTGATCAAAAGTCATATTAATAGAAAAAACTAGATTGTGCATGAAGATAACTTCTAAATCCGACTTCATATGAGGAAGTTATGATTTTTCGAAGTTTTAGCGCAGCAGTTCGGGCATAGAAATCGAATTTTAGATAGGTTAATTTTTAGCCGAAACAATCTGAACAAGAATCAAAGACTTTGTTAATAAGAACCCAATAATATAAAGATAATCGACTACGGATGTCGGAGAAGAGAGCTATGGATTTTTAGTGGACTTTAACGGTCTAATCCTGTTAAAAATATAACTTTAAAAATAAAGTCAAAATTAGCCGATGAAATCTTAATAAAAGTTGTAGATCTCGTCAATAGCTACGTGTAGATATAAAAGTCGTCGAAAACGGATCTCTTATGAAGAAGATATGAGTTTTCTAAGATTTTATAAAAAATCTGCATGTATGCGCGCGCACAGACAAGATGAACGGAGCGCATCTGACATCCACCAAAATCTTGACGCATGGCACTACTCAAAGAACGACACGTCAACACCCTGACTACAAATACCCGCCTCAATATTGTTGGATTAGGTGTCTAAGCCCATAACTATAATTGGCATGTACTTGACCCGATAGTAGCATGGTCCTTTTGGTTTGCCTTCACCGGAGCAATTTGATAGGATGGATATTGGAGAAAGAGGTTATTTGTGATTTATTAATATATTATATGAATAATATATTAATTGAGAAATCTTATTATTTAATTGGTATTGATCAATAATTAATTTAGCGATCAAAAGAGACTGATTAAATTTATGGGGACTGATTAGGTAAATCATTAATACTTATAGTTTGGGCTAGTGATCCATGTTGATTAGGGATGGAATAAACCTGTATGAGATTCCATGAAGGTTTAGTCCAAAGGGCCTGTCAAATATGAAGAGTTATGGAAAATTAGGGCTTACATGTAAGTGACCCTAGGATTTCCACACTATAAATGTAACCCCTAGCATCACCAAAATTGGCCCCAAGACTTCAATGAAGAAACCCTAGCCGTTTTTGCTGCTTCATAACCCCCCTCTCATTGTTCCCCATTGTTCTTGGTGTTTGTGACTCATTTAAGGTATCACATTTGAGGTAATAAGCTCTTTTAAGTCAACGTTCTACAAGCTACAACAAAGAGGTATACATCTAACTTGTTTTTATGTTGCAAATATCAAATTTGTATGCTATTTAGGGTCCACGCTTTAGAGAAATGAAAATTTCATGTATAACTTGAGAAAACTTAGATCCAAAGCATTAGGGTTGTATGTGCACCATAGGAATGTTATAGTGCTAAAAACCCATCAAGTATATGCTTCTCATATGTCACACCCCCGAACCAGACGGCGGAAACGTTCGGGAGCTGTTGTGATGTAACGCCCGTGTTTCTAGGCTTGCCATTTTTAGCAATGTAATAGTCTAGGTTAACCTTGTAACTCAACTTGAAATAATAAGAATGTATTATTTGTGAATTATTTGAATTATGTGATTTATGTGTGTATTTTCTTAATTTTATAATTTAATGAATTAAGAATAAAATAAGCGTCAAAATTTAAGTGTGAGATATGTCCGACATCTTTGCGTAAAGTTGTAGTGGTCGAAACAAGGATTTCGGAGATATAAGGAATGCCAAAATCCGAGTTATAACGAAGAAGTTATGACCTGTCGAAGTTTCGCGACAGAACCGACACGACACCGAATGACGTAAAATATGAATTTAAGATAGAGCGATATTTAGCCTTAGCGATCTAAATGAAAGTCGTAGATTTCGTTAAACCGAGAGCGTGCATAAAAGGAACGCCCAAATCTGACTTCGTATGAGGAAGTTATGATTTTTCTAAGTTTCGACTTAGCAGTATACAGCCCGAATACTCGATTTGAGATCGAGCGGTTTTTAGCCGAAACAATCTAAATGAGAATCGAAGATCTTGTTGTTAGTAGCGAAACGATGAAAAGTTAGGCGAGAACGGACGTCAGACGAAGAAGTTATGAATTTATAACAAAGTTTTTCTGTCCCGGCCTTCTAAAAATAAATAATAAAAATAAAAGTCAAAATTAGCCGACGGAGTCTAAATGAAAGTTGTAGAGTATGGTCTGACCTTCGCGTGGATATAAAGAACGTCGAAAACGGAGCTCGTATGCGAAAGTTACGCAATTTAGAAGTTTGACAAGTCAATTACGCCCCGCGTAATTTGAGTACGCCCCGCGTACTCAGTCGGATGCAACTTGTCTGACCAATACTCGAGTGCCACCAGTCGACGCACGCAGTGACGTCAAAGTACGCCCCGAGTAATCCCAGACCCAGCAGCCTATAAATAGAACTCGAATTCAGCCATTTTCTCTTGTTCAAACTCTTCCCTCTCTCTAAGTTTTGCCTCGATTTGCGTGCCGTTTATACCCCAAAGCCCCGGTAATATTCCCGAGCCCCGAAGTAAGATCCGAAGCCCCGAGGATCCCGAAGAGCGTTATTCCCGAGCCGAAACGCTGCCCGCGAGGAGCCCGGTTTTGTGAAGATCTTCCAGATCTACGGAGAAACACCTCTTCTGCAAGCCGTAGTGCTGCCCGATCATCTTTTGATCAAGTGAGTGTGTAGTTATTTTCATTCCAACGCAATATTATGAAGTATTTCATATAAAATACGTGTTAGGTGTATATATTTGGTTGTTATACGTGTGAGTGTATATTCACTCTCTTCTATCTTATAGATATGATGTATTCTCTATGAAATACGTGTTATGTGTGTATGCCTCATCTGTTATGTGGAATATGTATTGCTTAAAGCATGTTATACAGGTTTTTAAACTATGTATAAAAATGTATATTTTTATCTACTAATATGTTGGGTAGAACATGAGTAGATAATTGGTGTGTAATAAACAGATGAGAGGCCTCGGTGTTATTGGTGTTATTCTAGTCATTCAGCAGAGTATGGATGACGACCACGGACTATTCTAGACTGTCCTGTGGAACACTAGCAGGCTCATTACCTGTAGGTGTTGTGAACGACGTGCTCACCGGTGTACTCTATCCCCCACATGGTTGCCTTTAGGACACTTATTGTTGAGGAAGCCCCTCTGCAGTGATGTCCGTCCCGATGAAAAATCCTGAAATAAGTTCCTTATAATAGACGTTATTTTTAGGAACGTAAGGTGAGGATAACGGGAATGGGTAATCGGGTTTATTGTTGATTGTTGAAATTAAATATAATTATTGTGGGTTGAAAACCCTATATGCTCACCAGGCTCCCAAGCCTGACCCACTCAGTTGATTTATTTTACAGGAAGTGGCGCAAGAGCTTAAGATGGGCGAACATCAAGTTGTTTTGTTTACAAGTCTGTATATGTATATATTTGTTGAATGACTTGTAATGCTATCGTTTATGCTTTATGATCTGTATCGGAACATGACATCCCGACTTTTGATTATGAAATGAAATCATATTTCTTTATGAAATGTTTTGATAAATATCTATTTTATCATGTTTTGTTTTTGGGAACAAATTCCGCATCTCTTTTAAAATTAAAAGGATTTACTCTGAAAATTATTTTAAAAAGCATAAATGAAATCGGTCTTTTCTGGCCGATATTTTGGGGATGTCACATGTGACTCAATTGAATACCATCACAATGATTATACATGAAACATAACATCATTCGTCACCAACATTTGAATATTACAACTGATAGAGTTTACATCCATTACATTGTCTCAAAACATTACATTCCCAAAAATAAATTGTTCAGTTCATTAATAGATAAACTGCAAGCCATCACTGATTACATTTTCCTTTGATTCACTGGTTACCTGAGAATACAAGTATTTTGAAAAAAACGTCAACATGTGAAATGTTGGTGAGTTCATAAGCGATATTTAGGAAAACAATGTTTTGTATCATTTTGAAAACCACCAAAAAATCCGATATTTTCTGAAAAGAAAAGCTTTTGAAAACATTTGTGAAGATCCATAGGTATGCTTGTTTGTTTCTATATTTGTAAAAATTGTTCATTAAACTTGTATACATTTCGAAACCGTATGTATTGAAAAACCCTAGGAAAACCCGATGTTTTCCTAATTCTTTGAATTCCATGAAGTTAAAATAAAGCCATTGTAACGCGTAAAGTCATTAATTCCAGGCGACGTCGGATTATTTTTGCGCATGATTAATTGCTATAAACAAGCGTTACACAAACGACCAGTTTATAACTATACTAACGATCCCGTAGGCGTCGTCCGTACTAATCACGTTATCCAACCGCCCTGACTCCGAGTAATCCCACATCCGAAGAGAAAGAGGACACGAAGACCCCGATGTCTCCATTAACCGGTTGGGGATAAAAAAAGAAAGGGTACGAGGGGCCCTTGACCCGCCTCGCATGAAATACCGACTTTACTAGCAATACCATAGGACCCTTGGGGACCAATAGTATAAAAGCCATTGAAAGTCCTTTTACGCTGTGTTAGATCATGTAAGACCCAACAACTCGTAAGGTAGAAGTCTTCGGGCCTTAAGATCGGGTCATTGGGCTAGCTAGGCCCAACAAACAAGATTTTACACTTTGGGGCCCAAAGATGGTGCGTAGACGTCTGTGCACTCTCACGTGTATATTGAATTACCAAATGTTTTCGTGTATGAATCGAGTTATTCTCGTGTTAGTATTTTCGGATTGTTATTGATTCGAGACCGAATCAATTCGTTTAACAACGATTTTTGGTATTGTTGCGTATGGTATTACGTAGGTAGTTGCGGTTCCAATATTTGATCAAGTTGCGTGCATTGAATTAGCCTTGAAAGTTTTCTGTTTTCAGCCCCTCATTGTTTGTAAAATTTACTCTTTTCAACCCTCTAATTAAATAATTTTCCGGTTTGGTCCTTAAATCATTTTTCTTAACATTTTAACACCAAAAATTATTGAAATTAATATTTTTCAGCATATTTTTCATTGAAAACAGTTTAAGTCCCTGAAATTGCAGTTTTCTCGGTTATAGCCCCTCTTTTTCGCAGTTTTTACAATTTTGGCCCAAATTGGAAAAATTTTGCAACTTTGGTCCTTTTTAAATTGGAAAAGCATTTTAAACCTTTGAAAAGTACTTGGAACCTTAGTAGTCCACTGTTTTACAGAAAAACATAGTTTTGGCCCTCCAAAACAGAAAATTTCGCATAATGGGCCCTATTGGGCCGAAATTGTCATTTTTAGCCCATTAAGCTTGAAATTTATATTTTTAATCCTCCAAATGAGTATATTTTCAGAAAATATTTCATTGAAACTGTTTTGACACTCCTCATCCATCAGAATTCGTGATATGACATTTTGGGCCCTTTAACTTTATATTTTTATCATTTTATGTCCAAAAATTGAGTTTTTAGTCCAAATAAAATGTTATTAAGCCATTTAGCTATTTTTCTTGGAACACTTTGTATGTAGAAATATACTTGATGCTAAGGCTAGATCCAACATTATAACACACAAAAACACACACATAAGCATAGAAATCATACAAGGCATACAAAACATATATAGATCTACACTTTCACTTGTATTCCCCCCCCCCCCCCCCCCACAAAACTCATAAAAACAGAAAATAGGGGGTATGAAGCTCACCTTAGGGTGTGGTTTCAGTTTTGGAGGAGGAATGGAAGAAAGATTGGTGATTTTTCGACCCTAGCACCCTTTGATGAAGATCTCGGCCTTGAGGTGTTTCTAGGATACAAGATCATGATTTCTCATGAGTTAAGAAGAGATTTTTGATAGATCAAGGAACCTAGATCATAGAATTTAGTATAACCTTACCTTGGAGGGTGATTTTTGTGAAAAATCTCCTTGGATTGCCCTTATTTCTCGAAAATTTTATGAAGAGAGGGGAGGTGTTCTTGGAGAGTGTTAGATATGTAAGGAGTGATGAAAGTGTGTGTGTGTGTGTGTGGGTGCTTTCGGTCGAGGTCAAGAAGAAAGAGGAGAGAAATGGTTGAGTTGACATTCATAGATGTATGTTGGTCCATGCATGGAAGTATGTTGGATATAAGTGAGGTGGCATGAAGAAGTCAACTCCTTTCTTCTTGGATTTGGGCTTTGGCCGAGAATTTGGAAAGAAAAGAGAGTATTGGGCTTTAATGCCCCTAAGCCCATTATTAGAGTTAGTTTGGGTGAGTTTTAACATAAAAGAATATAGTATGATTTTTACATATTTGTTGGACTAGTTTAGGTTATTCATGGATCAAGCTTTTAATTCATTTCATTCTAGGCCCAATATGGCCCAAAATGTTGAAATAAACTAATGTGGGTCCAAATAGAGCCCAATTAGGTTTCTATGCCCATGATAGTCAAATTGGAAACTTATTGGTCCATTGAGTCCAATTAGGAAGTCCTAGTCCAAAATGGACCTAAACAAGAACTTCTAGGGTTTCCAATTGCTTGTTGACTATTTGTAGTACTTGTATGATATATTTGATTGAAATTTTTGATGTCATATAATAAGCATCACACATGCTCTTAAGTTTTTGATTCAACATTTTACTTAAGTATAGAGATTACAAGACACAAAATTTCTAGTTGTGACATCATCCCCCCGTTAGAGGGAATTTCGTCCCAAAATTCTGTTTGAAAGCTAGATTTGAGAATACTAGAATAGGTGAGGGTACTTTTGCTTCATTTGGTCTTCGCGTTCCCACGTGAATTCTGGCCCACGCTTTGCGTTCCACCGTACCTTCACGATCGGGATGCGACTTTGCTTAGTACGCTTCACCTCCCTGTCCATGATTTCGATTGGTTCTTCAATGAACAGGAGATTCTCATTGATTTCGATTTCGTCAAGAGGAATGACAAGGGTTTCATCTGATAGACACTTCTTCAGGTTAGAGACTTGAAACACGGGGTGTACACCGTTTACTTCTGCGGGTAGTTGTAGTCTGTAGGCTACCGGACCTATTCGGGCGACGATTTCGAAAGGTCCAATGTATCGTGGGTTCAGCTTTCCCCGTTTTCCGAAACGTATAACCCCTTTCCAGGGTGAGACTTTCAACAGTACTCGGTCACCGACCTGGAATTCTAAGGGCTTTCGCTGTTTTTCGGTGTAGCTCTTTTGTCGGTCACGCGATGCCTGTAATCGAGCTCTGATTTGAACGATCTTTTCTGTGGTTTCGCGAATGATCTCTGGTCCCGTTAGTGCCTTGTCCGACATATGTGTTCTCGCTAGCTGGGTATCACCTATTTCAGCCCGACATAACGGTGATCTACATTTACACCCGTACAGTGCTTCGAAAGGAGCCACCTTGATGCTCGAATGGTAACTATTGTTATATGAGAACTCGATCAAAGGTAGGTGGGTATCCCAAGACTTCCCAAATTCTATCACACATGCACGAAGCATGTCTTCAAGCGTTTGAATGGTTCGCTCACTTTGGCCATCCATTTGTGGGTGATACGCGGTGTTCATGTCGAGATGAGTTCCCATTGCCTTGTGGAGTGATTGCCAAAAGCGCGATGTGAACCTACTGTCCCTATCTGAGATAATAGATTTTGGCACTCCATGGAGTCTCATAATTTCTCATAGATACAAACGCGTCAATCTCTCCATCTTGTAGGATTCTTTGATTGGCAGGAAATGGGCAGATTTCGTCAGTCGGTCGATTATTACCCATATGGTGCCCAGTCCATCCGACGTCTTGGGTAGCTTGGTCACGAAATCCATAGAAATCCCCTCCCATTTCCACTCAGGGATTGCCGGTTGCTGCAACAATCCTGAGGGTTTCTGGTATTCCACTTTCACTTTGGCGCACGTAAGGTACTTACTAACGTAGGTCGCGATTTCCGCCTTCATGTTAGGCCACCAATAGTGTTGTTTAATATCCAAATACATCTTGTCCGAACCAGGATGAATGGAGTATCGCGTTTTGTGGGCTTCCTTCATAACAACCTCCCTAAATCCTCCGATTTTTGGGACCCAAATACGGTTCATGAAGTAGTATACCCCATCCTCCTTTGCTTCTAGGTTCTTCTCCATCCCGCGCAATGCCTCGCTAGTTCTATTTTCCGTTTTTATAGCCTCCGACTGAATTGATGCAATTTGAGTGGCCAGATGAGATTGAATGGTTATCGAGAGAGTTTTCGTATGGCGATTAGAGTACTCCTTCCGACTTAATGCATCAGCTACCACGTTGGCCTTGCCTGGGTGGTACTTGATTTCGCACTCGTAGTCGTTTAGCAATTCAACCCATCTTCGTTGTCTCATGTTCAGCTCCTTCTGGTTCAAGATGTGCTGGAGACTCTTATGGTCAGTGAAGATGGTGCACTTTGTACCGTACAGGTAGTGCCTCCAAATTTTCAGAGCAAAGACCACAGCTCCCAATTCTAGGTCATGGGTCGTGTAATTTACTTCGTGCGTCTTTAGTTGGCGGGATGCATATGCTATCACTCTTCCACGTTGCATGAGAACGCAACCTAAGCCCTGATTCGATGCGTCACAGTAGACCACAAAATCTTCAGTTCCTTCAGGTAGAGATAGTACAGGAGCGCTACAGAGAGCTTGCTTCAAGGTTCGAAACGCAATCTCTTGTCGGTCTGTCCATTTGAATGGTACGCCCTTTTGCGTAAGTGAGGTAAGCAGCTTGGCGATCTTAGAGAAGTTTTGAATAAATCTCCTATAGTAGCCTGCTAGGCCTAAGAACTGATGAATTTCTGTGGGCGTGGTCGGAGTTGTCCATCCTTCCACAGCTTTGACCTTAGAGGGATCCACATGAATTCCGTCTTGGCTAACTACGTGGCCTAGGAAATTCACACTCCGGAGACAGAACTCACACTTGGAGAGTTTGGCGTACAGTTTTTCCGATCGCAGTGTTTCTAGGACTTGTTGGAGATGTTGGCCATGCTCCTCTTTGCTTCGAGAATAGACGAGGATGTCATCGATAAACACAATGACGAAGTTGTCAAGGAACGGTCGACAGATTCGATTCATTAGGTCCATAAATGCGGCAGGTGCATTTGTTAGACCAAAGGGCATTACGACGAATTCATAATGTCTGTAGCGGGTTCGGAAAGCGGTTTTAGGAATATCCTCTTCCCGGACTTTGAGTTGGTGGTATCCAGACCGTAGATCTATTTTAGAAAAATAACTGGCTCCTTGGAGCTGGTCGAACAGATCATCGATTCGTGGGAGTGGGTAGCGGTTTTTAACAGTGAGTTTATTTAACTCTCTGTAATCGATGCACATTCTGAAAGATCCGTCCTTCTTTTTGACAAAGAGCACCGGAGCTCCCCATGGCGAGTAGCTAGGTCGGATAAATCCCTTGTCCAGAAGCTCACTGAGTTGGCTGGACAATTCCTGCATTTCAGCAGGAGCCAACCGATAGGGTGATTTAGCGAGAGGAGTTGCTCCTGGAACAAGGTCGATTCGGAACTCAACCTGTCTCTCTGGGGGTACTCCCGGAAGATCTTCAGGAAACACGTCTGGAAATTCACACGCTACTGGAATATCTCGGATGTTAGTTTCTTCTTTGGTCTTGTCCACTATGTGAGCCAAGAACGCCAAGTTGTTCTTTCGTAGATGTTTTTGTGTCTTGATGCACGAGATGTGACGAAGATTCGTGCTGGGTTTGTCTCCGTAAATTACAAGGGTTTCGTGATTTGGGAGACGAAGGCGAATGGCCTTCTCGTGGCACATAATCTCAGCATGGTGGGGGCTTAACCAATCCATGCCGACAATCACATCAAAACTCCTAATTGACACTGGCATTAGGTCTATTCGAAAGACGTGTTGGTTAAGGGTTAGGGTACATCTGATGTAGATCTCCCCAGTGGATTCGGTTTTCCCATTGGCCATTTCCACCATATAGGTTTCATTTAGCTTTTGGGGTTGTTGTTTTAATAAATGTTTAAACTTCTCGCTTACGAAACTTCGCTCCGCTCCGATGTCAAATAAGATGCATGCATAAGTGTGGTTTAGGAGGAACGTACCGGTCACAACTGCGGGGTCCTGAACTGCCTCACCCTGACCCATAGTCAGCATCCTTCCTGCTCCTCTGTTTCCTGAGTTGGTGTTGTTAGGGCAATCTCGGCGGAAATGCCCCGTCCTTCCACACCCGAAGCAAGTGTGGCTAGGCCCTGCATTATTGCCGCCGGCATTAGTGTTGTTGTTATCGCGGTGGTTGTTGTTGTTATTGTGGTGGTTTCCCTGATTTTGGTTCTGGGGAGGATAAGTCCTGCAGTATCTTGCAGTGTGTCCCCTTCGGTTGCAACTGGTGCAATGGAGTTCCCTACATTCGCCGTGATGATGGAGACCGCACTTATTACATTTGGGAAGATTACCGGAATAGGGTCTTGAAGCATTTGAAACAGCTGAGGCTGGAGCATGTGGTGTGGCTGGAACCGGTGTGGTGACAGCGTTAACTGCCGCTGACTGCTGCTTTTTAGAGGTCTCGGGGCCCTGACGTCCCTTTCTCTTGTTGTTCCTCCCTTTCTTGCCATCACCCTCCTTTTTCTTCTCAGCCTCCACTGGCTTCTCGCCCTTCTTGTTGTTATGATCATACAACCTCTTTGCCAATCTCTTCGCACTGTCGAACGTTTCAGGGTTCGTAGCTATCACATTCCCTTGAATGGGTGATGTTAGTCCCCAAATGAATCGTTCAATCTTCTTTCCTTCTGATGTGATCATACCCGGGCACAGCAGAGATAGTTCACTAAATCTTGATATGTAGGCATCGATATTCGCATTCTGTACGGTGAGGTTCCATAGCTCTTGCTCCATCTTCTGTATTTCGCCTCGTGGGCAGTACTCAACCATCAACATTTCTTTCATTTCTGTCCATGGCATAGAGTTGGCTACAGGGAGCGTCATGGCTTCCACGTGTCCGTTCCACCAAGTGAGTGCTTGGTCCACAAAAGTGCAGGCCGCGAACTTCACCTTCATCTGCTCGGGGCAATCGTATATCTCGAATACCGACTCCACCTTTTCAATCCATCGCTTCAAAGTGATCACCCCTCCAGTGTCGTTGAAAGTTCGTGGTTTAGCGTTTGTGAAGTCCTTGTAGGTACATGTTTTGGTAGACCCTTGGTTCATCCCGTTGTTCGAACTTCCGGCTCCTTGTCCATTGACTCCTCCATTGTTCCCTTGATGAATTTGCGCAATCGCTGCAGTGACTGCTGCAGATACAGCTGCCTGGAACGCGGCTGAGTCAACCTCAGGTGGGGTTGGTCCTGGGTTTCCGCGAGTAGGTCGGGGAGGCATCTTTCTGTCATGAAACAGAAAGATGTTGAGTGTATGTGGTTTCTGTGAGGTTGTGATCCTACTGACTAGGTGCATGGTATGAACTTAAACACTACTACCATTGACCAATCAATCATAATTTCTCAACACATAGCAACTTGTAATATCGTAACAAAACACGTAAAAATTTATTAATATTATCCGCATTTGATACATGAAAATTTTGCTCGTAAGAGCATACATGAGTGATACTAGTTCGACAGCATAACGGCTCTATGAGTAGTGTAGTCACTTAAACATAGAGTCAGAGTACATAGCATATTTCCTAACGACCTACTTAGATAAGTCTATCCCTAACCGCGATGAGCTACGTCCGGAGGTGGTGCCGAGGATGTGGATGCTCCCTGAAGACGAGCCACCAAGCGTTCTGCGTCCCGAAGTCGAGACTCCCACCGAACCTGCCTCATGTGAAACTCTCGAAGGACGTCATGCGTCTCCTGCTCCGCACGCTCGACCCTAGTCCTCAACTGGCGCACCTGATCAGCAGTGTCCTGGGCAAGGTCGCCCGTATTCCGTAACCGTTTCACCACGACTGGAAGGGCTCGATCAGCCGGTCCTCCGTCTCTCAGGTCAAAGAACTCGCGTGACATGCCGTACGGGGGTCGCTGTCCCTGCTGTCTGCTCCATCTCCAAAGATCAATACCCCAGGGAGGTGTAGGACCAGTAGGGCCCACACGATAAGTAGGCACCCTGATCGGGTAAGGGGGGTTGATGACCTCGGACTCTGCGTCCGAATCACCCCCTTCGCTGTCATCGAGCTCCTCTTCGAAATTTTCTTCGTCTTCTTCGGGTTCGACAGGCTCGCCCTCGACTTCTGCCTCCTGTTCCCCGTCAGATTCCTCTTCGGGGTCTTCCTCAGGTTCCTCTTCAGGCTCTTCCTCAGGCTCCTCCTCCTCTAGCCATCCGTTTTTTCCCTGATTAGGGAAATAGGGGTCTACAGGGTGATGAAAACCGGCCATGCTGTCTGCGCGAGTATGTAAATATGCTAACATTATTCCTAGGATGCTATGTCTATTGTACGGACTAAGCAAGCGTTCTCTTTTTAGTGATAAAGGGTATTGTTTTAGGTTCCCTAACTATCCCGATCTCATCAGGACATGTGTTAGTTATACTTTGGAGAGAGTGTAGTTGATCAGGCTACATCCACTCCTTGGTACCACTAAGAACAGTCCTGAATTTAACCGAGATACTAGTATTATTTTTGTTTGGTTCGGTGTTATGTTCTTAATTCTAATGCAAGCAAGCGTGTTTTATTTACTTGTTTTGTTCAGATTTATGTTAGTCCCTCTTTTTGGTTTATAGTTGCATATCAATGTGTGGCTCGACATGCTAGTTCACTATAAACAAAGCTCTGATACCAACCTGTCACACCCCCGAACCAGACGGCGGAAACGTTCGGGAGCTGTTGTGACTCAATTGAATACCATCACAATGAATATACATGAAACATAACATCATTCGTCACCAACATTTGAATATTACAACTGATAGAGTTTACATCCATTACATTGTCTCAAAACATTACATTCCCAAAAATAAATTGTTCAGTTCATTAATAGATAAACATCAAGCCATCACTGAGTACATTTTCCTTTGATTCACTGGTTACCTGAGAATATAAGTATTTTGAAAAAAAACGTCAACATGTGAAATGTTGGTGAGTTCATAAGCGATATTTAGGAAAACAATGTTTTGTATCATTTTGAAAACCACCAGAAAATCCGATATTTTCTTAAAAGAAAAGCTTTTGAAAACATTTGTGAAGATCCATAGGTATGCTTGTTTGTTTCTATATTTGTAAAAATTGTTCATTAAACTTGTATACATTTCGAAACCGTATGTATTGAAAAACCCTAGGAAAACCCGATGTTTTCCTAATTCTTTGAATTCCATGAAGTTAAAATAAAGCCATTGTAACGCGTAAAGCCATTAATTCCAGGCGACGTCGGATTATTTTTGCGCATGATTAATTTCTATAAACAAGCGTTACACAAACGACCAGTTTATAACTATACTAACGATCCCGTAGGCGTCGTCCGTACTAATCACGTTATCCAACCGCCCTGACTCCAAGTAATCCCACATCCGAAGAGAAAGAGGACACGAAGACCCCGATG
The DNA here is from genome assembly GCF_052625555.1 of Lactuca saligna. Taxonomy (NCBI): domain Eukaryota; kingdom Viridiplantae; phylum Streptophyta; class Magnoliopsida; order Asterales; family Asteraceae; genus Lactuca; species Lactuca saligna. The sequence goes on from NC_136424.1 coordinate 2,041,823, forward strand.
TCTCCATTAACCGGTTGGGGATAAAAAAAGAAAGGGTACGAGGGGCCCTTGACCCGCCTCGCATGAAATACCGACTTACTAGCAATACCATAGGACCCTTGGGGACCAATAGTATAAAAGCAATTGAAAGTCCTTTTACGCTGTGTTAGATCATGTAAGACCCAACAACTCGTAAGGTAGAAGTCTTCGGGCCTTAAGATCAGGTCATTGGGCTAGCTAGGCCCAACAAACAAGATTTTACACTTTGGGGCCCAAAGATGGTGTGTAGAAGTCTGTGCACTCTCACGTGTATAATGAATTACCAAATGTTTTCGTGTATGAATCGAGTTATTGTCGTTTTAGTATTTTTCGGATTGTTATTGATTCGAGACCGAATCAATTCGTTTAACAACGATTTTTGGTATTGTTGTGTATGGTATTACGTAGGTAGTCGCGGTTCCAATATTTGATCAAGTTGCGTGCATTGAATTAGCCTTGAAAGTTTTCTGTTTTCAGCCCCTCATTGTTTGTAAAATTTACTCTTTTCAACCCTCTAATTAAATAATTTTCCGGTTTGGTCCTTAAATCATTTTTCTTGACATTTTAACACCAAAAATTATTGAAATTAATATTTTTCAGCATATTTTTCATTGAAAACAGTTTAAGTCCCTGAAATTGCAGTTTTCTCGGTTATAGCCCCTCTTTTTTGCAGTTTTTACAATTTTGGCCCAAATTGGAAAAATTTTGCAACTTTGGTCCTTATTAAATTGGAAAAGCATTTTAAACCTTTGAAAAGTACTTGGAACCTTACTAGTCCACTGTTTTACAGAAAAACATAGTTTTGGCCCTCCAAAACAGAAAATTTCGCATAATGGGCCCTATTGGGCCGATATTGTCATTTTTAGCCCATTAAGCTTGAAATTTATATTTTTAATCCTCCAAATGAGTATATTTTCAGAAAATATTTGATTGAAACTGTTTTGACACTCCTCATCCATCAGAATTCGTGATATGACATTTTGGGCCCTTTAACTTTATATTTTTATCATTTTATGTCCAAAAATTGAGTTTTTAGTCCAAATAAAATGTTATTAAGCCATTTAGCTATTTTTCTTGGAACACTTTGTATGTAGAAATATACTTGATGCTAGTATCATTAATCATAAAGTATATCTCGGTTTTTAGGGGTTTTAAGGCTAGATCCAACATTATAACACACAAAAACACACACATAAGCATAGAAATCATACAAGGCATACAAAACATATATAGATCTACACTTTCACTTGTATTCCCCCCCCCCCCCCCCCACAAAACTCATAAAAACAGAAAATAGGGGGTATGAAGCTCACCTTAGGGTGTGGTTTCGGTTTTGGAGGAGGAATGGAAGAAAGTTTGGTGATTTTTCGGCCCTAGCACCCTTTGATGAAGATCTCGACCTTGAGGTGTTTCTAGGATACAAGATCATGATTTCTCATGAGTTAAGAAGAGATTTTTGATAGATCAAGGAACCTAGATTGTAGAATTTAGTATAACCTTACCTTGGAGGGTGATTTTTGTGAAAAATCTCCTTGGATTGCCCTTATTTCTCGAAAATTTTATGAAGAGAGGGGAGGTGTTCTTGGAGAGTGTTTGATATGTAAGGAGTGATGAAAGTGTGTGTGTGTGGGTGCTTTCGGCCGAGGTCAAGAAGAAAGAGGAGAGAAATGGTTGAGTTGACATTCATAGATGTATGTTGGTCCATGCATGGAAGTATGTTGGACATAAGTGAGGTGGCATGAAGAAGTCAACTCCTTTCTTCTTGGATTTGGGCTTTGGCCGAGAATTTGGAAAGAAAAGAGAGTATTGGCATTTAATGCCCCTAAGCCCATTATTAGAGTTAGTTTGGGTGAGTTTTAACATAAAAGAATATAGTATGATTTTTACATATTTGTTGGACTAGTTTAGGTTATTCATGGATCAAGCTTTTAATTCATTTCATTCTAGGCCCAATATGGCCCAAAATGTTGAAATAAATTAATGTGGGTCCAAATAGAGCCCAATTAGGTTTCTATGCCCATGATAGTCAAATTGGAAGCTTATTGGTCCATTGAGTCCAATAAGGAAGTCCTAGTCCAAAATGGACCTAAACAAGAACTTCTAGGGTTTCCAATTGCTTGTTGACTATTTGTAGTACTTGTATGATATATTTGATTGAAATTTTTGATGTCATATAATAAGCATCACACATGCTCTTAAGTTTTTGATTCAACATTTTACTTGAGTATAGAGATTACAAGACACAAAATTTCTAGTTGTGACATCATATCTCACCCCTATAGCTCAATCCTCCGAGTCATATCTACATTAGATCCAAATTTCCTTAGTTTCTAGTATACTAGCGAAGTCCTGCGACTCATGAGTACCCGAAAAGTAGTAGCAATCAAGTAGGAACTCTACCAGTGCAATTTCTAGACCTTTTTTCTAAGGAATATATGGAAGTTAGATTACAATCTTTATTATTTTAGTGTAATTTATGTTTATATTCGTAGTCGTTATTATGAATTTATAAATAAGATTTTTTAGTGATTCCAAGTCATTATACTGATTAATCTACTTATGAGGGTGATGTCTAGGCAAGATTTACTGAGGTGTTTAATGTGGGATTTCCAGAAAATATACTTTGTATACCAAACGGACCCTACCTCCGATATGATCTTATCTGGTTGATCCTTACTTGATAGATCTTAATATAGACATTGGGATGTTAAGGAATCTAGACTATTAAGTAGTCATAAAGAACAATATACTAAGACTTAGTGATAATTTAACCTAGTTCGCATCAAGGGAAAAACCAAGTGCTAAAGCGAAGGCTGCCCAACTTTCTAGTCGCCCACTTTAACAAGTGAGTGTATAGTTACTTTTAGCTTACACATAGATATAAAGTATCTAGATGATTAAATGCTAAGTGTGCCTATTATCTGAATTACTTGATATCCATTTTAGATAAATTATATGATTTTACATGATTAATCATATATGTATTTTCTTATATATTTATATATAATGTGTTGGGTAGTAACGGGTGATGAAAATGATGAGATGATGATGAGAGGACTTGACTTTTTATGGACCAGTCATCTATCAGAGTACAGCTGACGACCACATACTATTCTAGCAGTCTAGTAGAATGCTAGTGGGCTTGTAACTTGTAGGAGTTGGTGAACTATAAGCTCATTGATGTACTCTATCCCCCCATGGTGCCTTATTGACATGTGCTGCTAAATGAATTGTAGTTGCAATGAAATTGAGATTGAATAAACATCAGAGTGAAGAATGATTGATGAACACAAGAAGTAAATATAATCTGTTTGGCTTCAATTCGCTTTCAACAAGTACAGAGAGAATATACAAGATTACAAGAATGACCAAAAGCAAAGTCCTCATATACTCTAGTACACTTCCATATTCATAGGAAAGATGAAAGTGAACAAAAAAAAAATACAAGGGGCTGTTACATTGAGATTTGAAACATATATGCCCTTGTAATAAAGTTACAAATTATCAAAACATTAAAATGACATTTTACACCTCACAACTAAATTCGACTTCTACATTCTCCCCCTTTGTGAGCAGTGACGAATTAGTTCATTAAAACTTTCGTAGTTTGATGAATTATCCTTCGCATCTCAGCATACCAGTTGACAATCTTATGAATCTTTGCCTTCTCTTTACCGTTGTTTTTGTCACAGTTGTTCATCCGGACTAAGAGATTAGTTTAATGAGATTGTAACGACTCAAATTTTACAAATAAATTTTTTCATTTGTAATTAAGAAAACACATTTGCATAAACCATAAAATCCATGTAATTGCTTCCAAGTCAACATTCATTACAATTTTATTTAATCACCAGTGTGTCCCCAAGCATATTAGTGAAAGAGAGATAGAGTGCACGTCGTGCCATCATGCATTGCCCTTGCCCTTAGGCTCAGATGTACCTTAAACAAATCAACAACTTGTAAGCAACATGCTGAGTTAATTGCCCAGAGCATACCACACAATTCAATTACACATATCGTGTTAGCTATTAAAGCAACACACATATCACGTAAGCCGTGCATACATAAAACCTGTAAGAATGCCATGGGCTATCCCACATGGTCTTTACTTAGGACTGTTATGGGCTACCCCACATGGTCTTACATCCAATGTCATGGGCTACCCCACATGGTCTTTACCTAGGAATGTCATGGGCTACCCTATATGGTCTTACATCCAATGCCATGGGCTACCCCACATGGTCTTTACCTAGGAATGCCATGGGCTACCCCACATAGTCTTATATCCAATTCTACAAGCTCCCCCCGGGGTCTTACATGCAAAACACACAATCACATAGCATATTAAAACACAGAATGACCAACACATATATCATAATCACATAATGTGCCGACCTTGGTGGCTTAGATCCATGGGTATGGTGAGAAGACTCACCTCTGTCTGCTGAATACTAAAGTTGCTCTCATAACAATTCATAACCTCTTATGTTGAACAGAATAATAATCTATGTTAGGGCTTTACTTGATTAAAGGAAAACCTAATTCCCAAATCCTTCCATAAGGCCCAAATACCCTTTCCTTGTTAATGGGCTCAAAGTCCATGTCTAAAATCGTTAATGGGCCTCTTGGCCCAATAAGGCCCAATCAATATGACCATGACCCAAAACATATTAAATGACTCATAATTCCCAGAATACAACCATGACCAATAACCAAATAAGGCGCAAAAGCACAAAGGCCCAAAACAGATTCGGGCCAACTGTGATGCATACGCTTGACGTACCATCCTGGTACGCACAACGTACTGGGGTCTTGGGACTACGTATAGCGTACACTAGTTTACGCCCAACGTACTAACAGATTAATCACTTTCTTCATTAAGTGCTTAATACTCGATTCATTTACATCCAAAATGCATATTTATGTTTGTTAAGACATCCTAAGGCATGAAGTTGGTAACTTTATGCCTTTGCATGCCTCATATACACCCAACACCTCCATTAAGACCTTTCCAAGGTCCTTAACCCATGCATGAGGCCAAAACTCCCACCAAGACTCCATTTTTATGATACTAAAGGACCAAGGGACCTCAGATCTAGCATTCCCATCTTCTGGAGTTTCTTAACTCACAACTGGAGGTCCAAAATCAACCAAAGGGACAAAAACAAGAAAACCCTAGCTAGATCTAGAGTTTAAGTGGAAAGGTGCAAGATTTTTACCTCCAAAAGCTTTGCAATATGACCAAGATGTAGATTCTTGAAGCACCAAACCGTCCCAAGCTTGCTTAGAAACTCCTCCTTCTTGAAAGAACTCTAAAATGGCCACAAAACCCCACTCCTTATGCTCAAAACCCTCTCACGCAATATCTCAGCTGAGGGTAGACAAAATGAGGCTAAAGAGACTGACAGGGTTTGGTCCAAGAGGCTAAAAGATGTTTAAACAGGGGAAAAGTCCAATATTTAGGGTTTTGGCCCTCCATCGCGTACGCCCAGCATACATAAGACTCCTTTGCAATCCTTCATGCAGAGTGTACTGAGCGTACTCATAAGTATGCCCAGCGTACGTAAGGGACTACTTATGAAAAAATAGAAGTTCTTCGAGGGTTTCAAGTCGCACCTAATTCCGGGCGTTATTGTACGAAAACTTTGTCAACGGAAGGTACGTATCCGAACTCCCCCCCCCCCCCAAATCCAGCACGCATGCGCGAAGCACGTCCTCAACATCTGGATCATCCTCTCACTCTAACTGTCATTCTGAGGGTGGTACGTTGTGCTGAAATATAGCTGAGTGCCCAACTCCTCGTGGAACTTCTCCCAAAACCTGGAAGTAAACCGGACATCCCTATCTGAGACTACCAACACCGGCACCCCGTGCCTAGCCACCACCTCCTGTACATATATATATATATATATATATATATATATATATATATATATATATATATATATATATATATATATCTGCCAACTTCTTTGCAGATACACTCTAAGAAATTAGAATAACGTGGGCACTCTTTTTCATCCTATCCATGATCACCCATATGATGTCCACTCCCCTTGCCGTCATAGGCAACTTCATGATGAAGTCCATAGTGATCTCTTCCCACTTCCATATGGGAATGGGTAGTGGCTTTACCTTGCCATGATTCCGTTAATGCTCGGCCTTGACCTTCCTACAAGTCAAGCACCGTTCCATGAACCAGGCGATCGCCCACTTCATGCAGGGCCACCAATAACTCAGCCTCAAGTCTCTATATGTTTTCATATCCTCTGGATGTATAGAGAACTTGGACCTGTGTTCCTCCTCTAATAGCCTCTACCTCACTCCCCCTGTCAATAGTACCCATACTCACCCACACCGCATCAAAAGACCATGGCTATCCTTAATTAAAAAAAGAATACTGACCCCGAATTTTCTCTGTCGCATGTTGAGCTTATGCTGATCCATCAAATATTTTAAACTCTTATGATTGGTATAAATGGTGAACCGCACTCCATACAAATAATGCCTCCAAATCTTGAGGGCAAACACCACTACCCCCAGCTCCAGGTCATGCGTAGGGTAATTTGCCTCGTGAGGCTTCAACTGCCTCGAGGTGTAAGAAATCATGTTCCCTCTCTGCATCTGTACCGCACCAAACCCTAAAATCGATGCATCATAGTACACCACTAAATCATCCCTGAACTGATAACGTGAGCCGAGACTGCACAACTACTACCACCACCACACCAGCTTCAGACCTGATTTGCTTTCAATGCAATCAGAGGGGACACAAGTAGTCCCAGTGCCCAAGTTTAGAAACAGCAGGGAAGGTGATAGCACCTTCTCCTGCCACCTTGAGGACCACAGATGGTCGTCAGGGTCGGGCTGAGCCACCTACGGCGCGGAGCAGGGCTTTTCAGCTTACTACAGAGGAGGCACGAGCAACTCCTGACGTGATGAAGGGTATGTATCTTTTCTTGTTTATGTACTTGATATTGTTTATTTCTCACGTTCATGTGTTTGTGTATAAGGTCGTTCTTAGTGAACGACATTTCAGCTTTAGTATTGTTTGATTCGGGGGCCACCCGATCGTTTGTGTCGCTCGCACTCAGAAAGCGATTTAGCAGAGCTCCAGGGGAACTGGGTTGTCCACTCGACGTGGAGATAGCTGATGACAGGACCGTCAGGGTCACAAGAGTTCATAGAGGATGTTCACTGCGGTTATTTGATAAGCGGTTCTCAATGGATCTAGTTCCTATTCCCATGCGAGGGAATAAGGTTATAGTGGGTATGGATTGGTTGAGCCCCAATGCGGCAGTGATTTATTGTGAACTGCAGTTAGTGAGGGTTCGTAATCCAAGTGGGGGAGAGTTAGTGATTCAGTGCGAGAGGCCACAGTGTAGACCGATTCTTTGTGCAGCAGCGAGAGTGCGACGTTATTTCCAACAGGGTTGCACGGGGTACGTCGCCTATGTTATTGTAACGCCCGTGTTTCTATAAGAATGTATTATTTGTGAATTATTTGAATTATGTCATTTATGTGTGTATTTTCTTAATTTTTATAATTTAATGAATTAAGAATAAAATAAGCGTCAAAATTTAAGTGTGAGATAAGCCCGACATCTTTCATAAAGTTGTAGTGGTCGAAACAAGGATTCCGGAGATATAAGGAATGCCAAAATCCGAGTTATAACGAAGAAGTTATGACCTGTCGAAGTTTCGCGATAGAACCGACACGACGCCGAGTGACGTAAAATATGAATTTAAGATAGAGAGATATTTAGCCTTAGCGATCTAAACGAAAGTCGTAGATTTCGTTAAACCGAGAGCGTGCATAAAAGGAACGCCCAAATCTGACTTCGTATGAGGAAGTTATGATTTTATGAAGTTTCGACTTAGCAGTATACAGCCCGAATACTCGATTTGAGATCGAGCGGTTTTTAGCCGAAACAATCTAAATGAGAATCGAAGATCTTGTTGTTAGTAGCGAAACGATGAAAAGTTAGGCGAGAACGGACGTCAGACGAAGAAGTTATGAATTTATAACGAAGTTTTTCTGTCCCGACCTTCTAAAAATAAATAATAAAAATAAAAGTCAAAATTAGCCGACGGAGTCTAAATGAAAGTTGTAGAGTATGGTCTGACCTTCGCGTGGATATAAAGAACGTCGAAAACGGAGCTCGTATGCGAAAGTTACGCAATTTAGAAGTTTGACAAGTCAATTACGCCTCGCGTACTCAGTCGGATGCAACTTGTCTGACCAATACTCGAGTGCCACCAGTCGACGCACGCAGTGATGTCAAAGTACGCCCTGCGTAACCCGAGTACGCCCCGCGTACTAAGTACGCCCCGCGTAATCCCAGACCCAGCAGCCTATAAATAGAACTCGAATTCAGCCATTTTCTCTTGTTCAAACTCTTCCCTCTCTCTAAGTTTTGCCTCGATTTGCGTGCCGTTTATACCCCAAAGCCCCGGTAATATTCCCGAGCCCCGAAGTAAGATCCAAAGCCCCGAGGATCCCGAGGAGCGTTATTCCCGAGCCGAAATGTTGCCCGCGAGGAGCCCGGTTTTGTGAAGATCTTCCAGATCTACGGAGAAACACCTCTTCTGCAAGCCGTAGTGCTACCCGATCATCTTCTGATCAAGTGAGTGTGTAGTTATTTTCTTTCCAACACAATATTATGAAGTATTTCCTATAAAATACGTGTTATGTGTATATACTTGGTTGTTATATGTGTGAGTGTATATTCACTCTCTTCTATCTTATAGATCTGATGTATTCTCTATGAAATATGTGTTATGTGTGTATGCCTCATCTGTTATGTGGAATATGTATTGATTAAAACATGTTATACAGGTTTTTTAAACAATGTATAAAAATGTATATTTCTATCTACTAATATGTTGGGTAGAACATGGGTAGATAATTGGTGTGTAATAAACAGATGAGAGGCCTCGGTGTTATTGGTGTTATTCTAGTCATTCAGCAGAGTATGGATGACGACCACGGACTATTCTAGACTGTCCTGTGGAACACTAGCAGGCTCATTACCTGTAGGTGTTGTGAACGACTTGTTCACCGGTGTACTCTATCCCCCACATGGTTGCCTTTAGGACACTTATTGTTGAGGAAGCCCCTCTGCAGTGATGTCCGTCCTGATGAAAAATCCTGAAATAGGTTCCTTATAATAGACGTTATTTTTAGGAACGTAAGGTGAGGATAACGGGAATGGGTAATCGGGTTTATTGTTGATGGTTGAAATTAAATATAATTATTGTGGGTTGAAAACCCTATATGCTCACCAGGCTCCCAAGCCTGACCCACTCAGTTGATTTATTTTACAGGAAGTGGCGCAAGAGCTTAAGATGGGCGAACATCAAGTTGTTTTTGTTTACAAGTCTGTATATGTATATATTTGTTGAACGACTTATAATGTTATCGTTTATGCTTTATGACCTGTATCGGAACATGACATCCCAACTTTTGATTATGAAATGAAATCATATGTTTTATGAAATGTTTTGATAAATATCTATTTTATCATGTTTTGTTTTTGGGAACAAATTCCGCATCTCTTTTAAAATTAAAAGGATTTACTCTGAAAATTATTTTAAAAAGCATAAATGAAATCGGTCTTTTCTGGCCGAGATTTTGGGGATGTCACAGTTATGGATGCTCGGGATAAGGGCGGGGCGACGGTTGGTGATGTACCGGTGGTACATGAGTACCCGGATGTATTTCCGGAGGATTTTCTGGGGATACCTCCTGAGAGGCAGGTTGAGTTCCGGATCGACCTGGTCCCTGGTGCAGCTCCGATAGCCATGACACCGTATCAGTTGGCTCCTCCAGAGATGCAGGATTTGTCTACGCAGCTGCAGAAATTGCTAGAAAAGGGTTTTATCAGGCCGAGAATTTCTCCATAGGGAGCCACGATCCTATTTGTGAAGAAGAAGGGTGGGTCGCATCACATATGTATAGATTACCGGGAGCTGAATAAGGTAACGGTGAAGAACCGTTACCCACTTCTGAGAATAGAGGACTTGTTCGACCAGCTTCAGGGAGCATCTTTGTTTTCCAAGATTGATCTATGGTCCGATTATCACCAGATGCGAGTCAGAGATGATGATGTGCAAAAGACCTCTTTTAGGACCCACTATGGTTATTATGAGTTTGTAGTGATGTTGTTCGGGCTCACCAATGCTCCAGCCGTGTTCATGGACCTCATGAACCGCGTGTGCAGACCGATGCTGGATCGATCGGTAATAGTCTTCATTGATGTGACAACCCAAAATTTCTATTTGTATAAACCCTGCAGTCAAGCACTTCAATTAAAGGTCAAACTCATTTCTTCTAATTTTAGCTCGGTTTAGATTTTGTTTGGGTGTTTTAATATTAATTCTTCAAGCGAATAATTAAAACGAAGTATTTTTCTAGGATTATGGTGTATCAATAAAACAATTAACACCTTAACATGGTGTTTACGGCCAAACTTGGGGAGTTTGGGCCGTAAACTCCACTTAGGCCGTGAACTCATGCTTAAGGCATGAGTTTAATCCTCATTTCCTCACTTCTCACTTCCAAGCTAAAGAACACCCAGAATTCTCTCTCAAGTATCATAACATCTTCCTTCCAATCTTCCAAAAATGTAAGTGTTTCTTTTCTTGATTTGTTGTTATAACACTTAATCTAGTAGTTATACATGATTTCATCCATGAAATCTTCTCTTTTTCATAGATCTTCAAGTGTTCTTCAAAACACCAAGAACACACACTAGTGTTATTGGACCTTAAACACTCTTACAAGCTTCCTATAAGTAAGTACACTCCTCTTAACTAGTTATATGCTTAGATTACATGTTAAACCATTGAAAAACACCAAGAATGCCCAAGAACACATGGGTTTACGGCCAAGGCAATCTCCTTGGGCCGTAAACACCATTAAGTGTTGCATATGTGCCACCATTACTTCCTAGGGCTTGGATATTGGACTAGAACCCTTCATACTTAAGCTATAGACCTTAAAGTACGAAATGGTAGGAGTTACCATTGGTTTACGGCCGTAAACCCAACATGGCCATAAACTCTAGGCCGTAAAATCCATGGGAATTGGTCCTTGGGCCATGAACTCTAAAGCAATGCCTTACACCCCTTTGATGCAACCCTATGACTCTCTAACACTTAAACCAAAGTGTTTTCCACGTTTTAGGGTGTTTATAATCACTAATTAGATACATATATATGTCTTTATATGTTAAATAGGATCATTGTGTGTCTTCAAGTCTTCACTTGACACCTAGCACCTTGTTTAACACTTCCATCCAAACCACTCACTACAGGTGAGTTCATACCCCTTAATCAACCTTTTAAATGATTATAAATGCTTTTATAGGGGAAATAAAAGTTGAATATCATAGTTATTATATCAATCTCATGTGATTAATAACTATCAAACATATGGATTTACTATACTTTCAAACTGTTTTACTAAACAAATGACTTAAAACTGCTTATCAAACTCTTTTACATGATAAACTCTTTACTAAACTCACCTTTATGTATCAAACCTTTTCTATTACAGCTTTAAAACTTATATATTGTTAAAACCATGTTTATTACATATATATAGTTATATAAGTAAGGATTGAAGGACTTAGGACTGCCAACTCACTTTATTTCATGTTCCTTGTTTGGTTGTGGACCTAGTGTACCCTATTGTTTGTCCGAGTGTCGTTGGATCCTTAGTTATATATTATGTATATATGTATAGGTATAACGACTTTTATCTCAGTTCAATAGATTTAGTCATACAAACGATTCTACTAGTAACTATCATAGGTATAGTTAGGGATATAATACTCATTACTTCTAATTCAATGAAGCATACAAAGAGTCAGTTCATTCATGAGTCAATACTTACTATTATGAGAAATTATACAACTATACTATGATGAGAAACTATACATCTATACTATGATGAGAAACTATACAACGATACAATTATGAGAAACTATACAACTTACTATTATGAGAAACTATACAACTTACTATTATGAGAAACATTACATATACATTTACAAGTAAACCAGAGGGAACATACACCAACATAACAATTAGAATATGAGATTTACATCTACATGACGCGGATTCCACCGTTGTCATGTTAGTAACCAGAGTCTCCTGGAGGGAGAGCGAGCATTGTGTGTATAGATCTATATGGGACAGACTATCCTACACCTCGACTGTTAGCTACAGTCCCCGGCCGACCAAGCCAAGGGGTGACAAATGTCACATTTATTTCAACGTCTTTCATCATCGTGTTCTACAGCCGTCAATCAATATGGCTACAAATCTCACCTTATCTTATAATCCATTGGCTATAAGATAAGTAGTACTAAGGTAGTTTCCACATACAAACTACATTACCATATCATTTTCCTCTTGCAATCGCTTTGTGATCATTTCACATAAACGATAATGTATAAACTATATTTTGATTAATGATAGTTACACTTGGGAAAATTATACACTTTTACAAGAAACAAACATACAAAACAGTCGGGCCTTGGTAGAAGGCTACTTTTAGTAGAAAATATACGATTTTCTAGGACTTACAAACATTTACAAACATTCACATACTTTTACTACAAACATTTACAAACTCATATTTCAAACACTGTTGCAAACATTTTGATACAATCAATGACACTAAAATACTTATGAACTCACCAGCTTTAAAGCTGATAAACTCTTTCAAAATAACTTATATTCTCAGGTCATTAGTAGACAGGTACCGATGCCGGTTTTTTAGAAGATAAAGCGCATTCAAGACTCATCTTGTATTTTGATTTACATTTTTGGTGTCTTATAAACTATACAGAACACACCTGTATTAAAGTATATTATTAATGCAATGGATGATGTAGTTTACTTGTTTACTATTATTCTGTGTTGTGATACTGTACATGACGTCTTCCACCCCCGAACGTTTCCGTCATTCTGGTTTTGGGGTGTGACAATTGATGACATCCAGGTCTATTCTAAGACCGAGGAGCATCATGAGGAGCACTTGAGGGAAGTGCTAGAGACCTTAAGGAGGGAGAGGCTTTTCGCAAAGTTCTCCAAGTGCGAGTTCTAGTTGCGTGAGGTACAGATTCTGGGGCATCTTGTCAACCAGAAGGGTATATTGGTTGATCCAGCCAAGATAGAGGCTGTGATGCAGTGGGAGGTCCCAAGGTCTCCATCCGAGATTCGGAGCTTCCTGGGTTTGGTAGGGTATTACAGGAGATTTATTCAGGATTTCTCTAAGATAGCAGTTCTGTTGACCTGACTGACCAATAAGTCGGTAATGTTTCGCATGGGTTCTGAGCAGTAGGCAGCCTTTGAGATACTCAAACAGCGACTGTGAAAGGCACCGATCCTTACTCTGACAGAGGGGGTCGATGATTTCATAGTCTACTGTGATGCTTCGATCTCAGGTCTAAGAGCAGTGTTGATGCAACGAGGACACATGATAGCTTATGCTTTGAGGAAATTAAAGCCTCATGAGGCTAACTATCCAACGCATGATTTGGAGCCAGGGGCGGTAGTATTCACCCTCAAACGACTGCGAGATCCTTTATCCCCCGGGTAAGGCCAATGTTGTAGCATATGCGCTAAGCTGCGAGGCGGTGGCAGCCCTGATCCGATACATTTATCTGAGGATGACAGTGATGACTCCATTGTTGGAGCAGATTGGGGAGGCACAGGTTAAGGCCCTAAAGGAGGAGCGACAAAAGTGTGAGAGGATCGTGTGTCGGGTGACCTCATTTGATTATGACAGTCGAGGGTTGCTGACCCTGCATGGGAGGGTCTGTGTGTCGTACTGGGGTGGAGTACGGCAAGTGCTGATGGATGAGGCCCACAATTCTTGGTTCTCTATCCATCCAGGGACAACAAAGATGTACAAAGATCTTCGACCCGATTACTGGTGGCCCTGCATGAAGCGGGGTGTGGCTTGGTATGTGGAGAGATGCCTGAACTATAGGAAGGTCAAGGCGGAGCACCATAGGCCTCACGGAAAAATGCACCATTAGCCATCCCGGTGTGGAAATGGGAGGATATCACTATAGATTTCATCACCAAGCTTCCCAGGACCGCACGTGGGGTCGATTCGATATGGGTCATTGTGGATCGGTTGACCAAGAGCGCTCACTTCATACCGATCCAGGTGAGTATCTCATTCGAGAAGCTGGTCGAGATTTATGTGCGGGAAGTAGTGGCACGTCATGGTGTGCCTGTCTCGGTGGTGTCAGACCGAGATGTTCGGTTTACTTCCAGGTTTTGGAAGCAGTTTCACGATGAGATGGGTACTCGTATCCATTATAGCACTGCTTTCCACCTTCAGATAGACGGGCAGAGCGAGAGGATGATTCAGACTCTCGAGGACATGCTACGGGCATGTGTCCTAGATTTTGGTGGCAGTTGGGATACGTACCTTCCGTTAGCGGAATTTTCGCATAACAACAGTTATCACTCCAATATATACCGACCTCCTTTCGAGATGCTATACGGTAGGAAGTGTAGGACCCCAACCTGCTGGGGTGAGGTCGGTCAGAGGGTCATGGGGAGTACGGAGGTAGTACTCAAGACCACGGAGCTGATTCAGCAAGTCCATAGCAGGCTCCAGACTTCCCAGAGTCGGCAGAAGAGTTACACCAACAGGAGGCGTTCGGACCTGGAGTTTCAAGTGGGTGACATGGTCCTCCTGAAGGTGTTGCCCTGGAAGGGTGTCATTAGATTTCAGAAGTGGGGCAAGTTGGCCCCCAGATTCATTGGTCCATTCAAGGTTTTGGCCCTGGTAGGTCGGGTTGCTTATCGGTTAGACCTTCCAGCAGAGCTCAGTCAGATTCACAACACGTTCCATGTTTCTCAGTTGCGAAAGTTCTTGGTGGATGAGGCAGTAGTGGTACCCCTTGAGGATATTCAGGTCAATGACAGTCTGAATTACGTTAAGAAGCCAGTGGCAATCCTGGATCGCAAGACAAAGGAAATGGGGAATAAGAAAGTCAATTTAGTGAAGATTTAGTGGCAACATAGAAAGGGTTCAGAGTGGACTTGGGAATCCAAGGAGGAGATTAGGGAACACTACCCGGAGTTATTTCCGAAAACAACAGCAGCAGCAATAGACTTCGAGGATGAAGTCTAATTCAAGTGGGGGTGAATTGTAATGATCGACTCTCGAGGTATTAATTTATTAATTCTTCTTAATTTATGGGTGGGCCTAGGATAGATAAGAAGTACTTTTGGATTGGACTTAAGCTTTTGGTCCAAATATTTGGGTTTTCCATAAGACGTACGCTAGATGTAGCTTGGGTGTACATGGGGCATAGTGGTTTGCATCGGATGCAAAGGACGCGCACACGTACGCGCAGTATACCAGGAGTACATGCAATGTACGTGAGCAGATAGCAAACCCTAATTTTTAGGGTTTAAGTCATATAAATACCCCATTATAGCCTCCCCTAGCTTCTTACCAGTTCCCTCATCCTCAGGAAACCCTTATTGCGCCCTATACTCCATTGTTGTGTGTGTTTTACCCTTGTGAGCTCATTTTGGTGAAGGAAAGCTTTGAAGAAGAAAAGAAGAGGTTGGAGGAGAATCCTTTGAGTGCCTTGAGCTCAAAGATCTAGATTAAACTCATCCTTTGGCATCTAAAGGAGGTATAAAGCTCTTAGCTTTCTTCCTCAAAGTCTAGATCTAAGGTTTTGGAAGTTTTGGACCTCTTTAGGTCCAAAGTTGGGATCTTGATCATGCAACCTCGAATTTGAGCCTAAGGTTGCCACCCTTAAGGCTCAATGAGTTCCTTTAGCTGTAAAGTTGCATGCTTTGAGGCCATTATGAGGCATGCATGAGATCAAGCCATTTCTATAGAGTTAGTTGTCACTATTTCATGTTTGGACTCATTTGGTGGGTTGCAAGCCACCAAGTGATCGACTTTATGGAGTAGAATGATGAAAAGGACTTGGATATGCAATTGTAGCTTCTGAGACTAAGTATTAAGTGCTTAATGTGGAAAGGAGCTTAACAGGGTAGTACATTGGGCGTACCATCCAGTACGTGCAGCGTACAAGCCATGCAATATGTACGAACTATGTACAGATAAGTACACCCCGATTACTAATCAGATTTGGGCTTTTGCATTTTGGGCCTCGGTTTGGGCCAATCATTGGACTTGTCCGCATTTGGGCCTCAGTAAGTCCATCAGAAGTCATAGTGTGGACCAAGGGTATGTTTGGGCTTAGGTAGGGCCCATATGAGGAGTTAGGCCCAATTCAGAAAATTGGGCCATTAGTGGGCCTTTGGTGGACTTAGGAGGATTAGTTGGATTTGGACCTTGAGAGAGAGAGAGAGAGAGAGTCCAAAGTTAGAGCAGGGGTAATTTCGTCAATTTACCCTTAGTAGTACCCTCAGTGTTCTCACTATGTACTTTTGTATAGAGTCGACCCGGGAGATGCGGGAGCATCAAGCAGAGATTACCTCACTCGAGTGTTCAACAGCCAGATTGAGAGGTGAGTTTTCCTCCAGTAGGAACGGGTCTAAGGCACCAATGCTGGCCCGTTTCAATAGTAGAATATGTTGGGGTTAGCTCGATACAGATTATGTGTTCCGGACATTGGTCCGATGTCGGGGCGGTCCCGAGAAGTAGTTATGTATGCTTGATGTCTTTGTGATTCATGCATGTTTATGTGTTATGTGTATGTGTTCCGGACTTTGGTCCGATGTCGGGGCAAGCCCAAGGCAGATTATATGATTATGTTATGTGTTATGATATATGCTTGTTGTATATGTGTCGGGGTAAGCCCAATGCCGGGGTGAGCCCGATGCCCGATGCGGTCGAGTACCGGGGTGAACCCGATGCTGGACAGGAGTCCGATGTCGGGTAAGCCAATGACAGGATACGTCCTGATGCAGTGGGAGTAGTCCCAGATTTACGTTGTTTGTTATATGTATTTTGTATGGTATGTGGTAGTTTGGGGGAGCTCACTAAGCTTTGTGCTTACAGTTTCAGTTTTGGTTTCAGGTACTTCAGCGAGTAAAGGGAAGGGCTCGAGCTGATGGCATTACATACACCACTGATGAACAACCTGGGAGTTTACTCTGATTTTCATTATGAGACGGTTATTGTTATCAGATTTTATGAGTTTTAAGATACTTGTTTTACGGTTTTATTTTATGGCAATGAGATTTATGTTTGATAAATGATTTTTAAAAAGAAATTTTTGCCTCATATTTTTGGGATGTTACAACGAGACTTGGTAGTTTCTTTCAATGCACTAATTGTACTATTGAAAGAATCAAGTTGAGATTTGATCCTTAAATCGGCAGACTCGTCCATTTGATTAAGCTTATCCAATATGCGATGCTCTTAAGCTTGCAACGTAACATCAAAATCAAGAGCAAATATCGAATTTTTACCACCACCATCAGCTTGCAAATGAAGTAAAGAGTTCAACTTCCTGTTCAAAATTTTAAACTACTTTCCTGACATCAACATATGATCAAGAATGTTTTCTTCCTCAGAATTGAATTGTATTTCAGCAAAAGAACCCCTAAAACCACCATCATCCATATCATCGTCATTAGCATTTTATGGCTCTTCACGGGATTGGGAAGGAAACAAAGAGGTACTAGGTTGATGGGTAATGTTGTCAAAAGTAGGAGAATGAGAAACCGAAGTATTTTGAGTTGTATTAGGAACAATATATGGTGGTAATGAAACAGCGGTGTCAAGAACAGAAGTAGGAAGTGATGAAGATCTAACGATAGTAGTAGTACCTTGGGCTTCGGTATGTAAAACAGAAGTAGGAAGTGATGAAGATCTAACAGAAGTAGTTCACACCTCCTCCTTAAATAACTCAGTATTCGAAACTTCGGGTGGTATGATCGGTGTCTGCTCAGGAGTTGATTGCTTTGGTTGTTCACCGTGATTAATGGTTGTGTCCACTATCGATGTTTCCATATTGCCATAAAGATTTCTAGTCTCCTCGAAAATTGATTGAGATGGAGAATCCCTCACCGGTGAATTATGACCCAATTTCTCAGTGATTGGTGTTTCAGGAACCACCTCTTCATCAGTAGAATCTTCATGCAATACCAACTTCCTTTGCTTCTTGTTTTTCTTTTGTTTCGTAGAAATGTGCTTGGCTATGTCTTTATCATGCCTCTTCTTCGATTATGGATAAACTGGTGTTGGAATTTCATGAAAAACTACCCCTTTTCTAGTCACTTGAGGTTTGTAATGAAGTGATTGTGAAAAGCTTTTAGATCTTTTATTGGGATGATGAGCAATTTTCTTCAATCGTTTAAGAACACCAGACTTCGAAGAAACTACCTTTGTTTCTTGAACAACTATCTCTTTTTCCTACACAAAAGGTTTTGTAAAAATTTCGGTGGATCCTGTTTCTTCGAAGTTTTATCCCCCTTAGTTGGTATTACTCAGAACCTCACAAGGATTCCGTAAGTGCAATGTGTGCCAAAGAAAAAGATAAGAAGCAAAGTAAGAAAATTTTAGTTTTGTGATGTCAATAATATTTGACACAAATGTAATTAGATCCCACACAAAGATCACTTTGTTATTCATCAAGAGAGATGACTAACAACTTGTGTGGTTTCCTGTGAATTGCAATCGAATACTTATAGAGAAGTATCGAAGGGCTTCTTTTATCAGGTTTTCGAAGGTGGCTTAAAATTTTGTTACAAAGCACATCTAAACATAAGAGTGACAAGTTGTAAACAAAATTACCTATTTGACCAGTGTAGTCAGTGACAAGTAAGCATTAGAAAATTTAGTAAGTAACAAAGGTTGAGAATGACACTCAATCGGATGTCATATTCATTAACCAAAATTATTCCTAAATCTTGTTTGGTAACAAATGTTGTGGGTTTCGAACATTTGATCAAGATTATTACAAAAGAAAGAATATGATTGTGAGTATCAAAAAATAGGTACTGAAACAAAGGTTTCGCTAAAATCTGGAACTAAGTTCCCCGTCAATTCCTTATTGTTCGAAAGTTTGGGTTTCACTTTCATCACGGTCTCATGATGTTGGATCATAAACAAACAGTTTTAATATGTCTAGATCCTAATTGGTTTATACCAAAAATTTCTTGGACATATGTCATTGTGTGTGAATGTGAGAGAACCTTAGGATGAAAAAGGTTGGTTTAAAGATTTTAAAGTACCATTGTTGTTTTTTAGACCAAGCAGAAAACACTAAACTCAGTTGAGTAGAGTATGATAGCTCAATGACTAATGGGAATATAGCCTAGTTGGGAAGAATCCTCAGAAAGAGAAACTCATTAAGGCTTCAAAACCTATTGAGTCGTGGAGGCTTGGGTCGACATGTTGCAGCATGCTTCTAGGGACATCCTAACTAGCACATAGTTTTGAAAATATAGCTCTCCCTTAAGTAGCAAGCATGAACCTAAAAAAATCTTTGTTAATACATGCACCTGAAAAGATTAACAAAAAAAAACAACACAAAAAATATTTTTGGATTTTAGAGTTTTTGAATGAAAATAACAAAAATAATGAAAAATATTTTTGGTATTTTGATATTTGAAAATTAAGAACAAGAATGAAAATATTTTTGTTGGTTTTTATTTTTGATAACGAAAACAAAAGAATTACACCCGACTTACAAAAATTTGTAACATAGCAAAAGTAACAAAAATATTGACAAACCGATGAACATGATACCGAAAGCAAAGCATGTCGAAGCGTTGACCATGAACTGTAACCACCACGTCGACAATTTTCGACCATTTTGCCTTTTTCATTCTTTCGAAATGTGTCCAGGAACAGAATTCGCATCCAATATTCCTAATCCATGCATGATCCTTACGAAAGATTTTTCGTCCAACGGTTTTGTAAAAATATCAGCAAGCTTATCAGTAGTTTTTACAAAATGGACTTCAATGTTTCCATCTTCAACATGATCCTTTAAAATGATAACGAAGAGCTATGTGTTTAGTTTTCGAATGTTGCACAGGGATGTGGCAAATGCGAATGACACTTTATGAATCACAATCCAACGGAATTTTCTTCATGTTGATTGCATAATCACACAGTTGACTTTGAATCCATATGATTTGAGAAGTGCAAGCTGCAGCAGCCACATATTCTTTTTCTGTTGTGGAAATTGAAACTCATGTTTGTTTCTTCGATTTCCAACTTACAAGCTTCCCATATAGTAATTGACATCCGCCACTTGTTCTTTTACGATCAAGATTACAACCACCCAAATCTGCATCTGAAAATGCTTGAATAAAGAACCTTGTTTTTTAAGGATACCACAATCCCAATGAAGTTGTTCCTTTAAGATAACGAAAAATATTCTTGACTACAGTGAGATGAAGTTCTCTAGGGTTTGATTGTTGCCTGGCACAATTGCACACATAAAACATGATATCAAGTCGACTTGCCGTAAGGTAAAGTAATAAACCTATCATGCTTCGATACAAAGTGATATCCACAACTGGTTTATCTAATGAAGGACTCGGTTTCATTCCAACAACCATAGGAACTCTAAGCTTTGCGCTATTCGTCATGCCAAATTTTCAAGTAGATTTCGTGTATACTTCTCTTGATTGATGAATATTCCTTCTCTTCTTTGACAAATATTTAACCCCATAAAGTTGTTATTTTTCCCCATCATGCTCATTTCAAATTGACTTTTCATCAAATTTTTGAATTCGCTTGACAAAGCAAGGTCAGTAGAGCCTAAAATAATGTCATCAACATAAATTTGAACAAGCATTAGATGTTCCCAACTTTCCTTCGAAAAAGAGTGGGATCAACTGATCCTTGTTTAAATTTCAATTGCTTTAAGAAATTAGTAAGAGTAGCATACCAAGCTCGTGGTGATTGTTTTAATGCATAAAAAACTTTATCTAAGATATAACAATGATCAGGATATTCTTCGTTAATAAAACCTGGGGGTTGTTCAACATACACATTCTCTTCGAGTTCACCATTGAGAGACGCACATTTTACATCTATCTGGTAGACATCAAATTCCTTGTGCGCTACATAGGCTAAAAATATTCGAACAACTTCGAGTCTTGCAACATGGACAAAGGTTTCCTCATAGTCTATACTTCTTGTTGCAAAAAGCTTTTAACTACAAGCCTAGCTTTATTTCGTACTACATTGCTATCTTTATCAGTTTTGTTTTTAAAGATCCATTTTAGGCCCACAACTAAAACATCATTTAGTTTGGGAATTAATCTCCATACCTTGTTTCTTTCAAATTCAGCAAGTTCCAATTGCATAGAAACAACCCAATCAGGACGTTCCATAGCATCTTTGATTGATTTAGGTTCAATTTTCGAAATAAAAACATTTAACATGCAAAATTCTTGATTTACATTAAGTACCTCATTCTTTGCATGTAATTGAGCTCTTGTAAGCACTCCTTCATGTGGATCACCTAAAACTTGTTCTTTTGGATGACTTTTAATCCATCTATCCATTGGAGGATATGCAGGATCAAAGTCTAATGATGAATCTTCGAACATTTCTTCAGTTTCAGATCCTTCACCTGCATTTGAAATATTCTCATTAATATCATGAAAAGCATCAGTTTGATCATTTGAAACATTTGTATTATTTCCAACTTCCTCCCCCACAACAATTGGAATAATATTTTGATGCTCCCCCTTAACATCAACATCCATTCTTTCTCTTTCCCCCTCAAAATTAGGCTCCCCTTCAACTTGATCATTCATCAAATCATTGTTATCCTGTGTAAGTGTGGAATCATCCGAATGTTTCGACGCTTCTGGCACGTGATTATCATCAAGATTAATTTCGGCATCAATGGCACAATCTGAAACACCAAAAATCAAATCATAATCAAAATCTAATGAATTCAAAGATCTAGATTCAATATTTGATTCATTCATTATTGGTTATTGTTCATAGATTTTATCAACTTGTTTAACATAATAATCATCAAAAGTAAGATTAAATGTTTCTTTGATTTTTCTTGTTTGTTTGTTTAACACCCTGTAAGCAACCGAATTGTGCGAATATCCCAAAAGTTTCCCTTCGTTAGCTTTTGGCTGAAACTTCGAAAGATGATCATTGAGATTCATGATAAAGCACCTACATCCAAAACCATGGAAAATTTTAATAGTTGGTTTATGGTTGTTGATAATTTCATAAGGAGTGATGTTAAAATGACGATGAATAAATGATCGATTTTGAGTAAAACATGCAGTAGACACTGCCTTGGCCCATAGATATTGAGGAAGATTCACATATATGAGCATCGTTCAAGCAAACTCACAAATTGAACGATTTTGTCTTTCTACAACACCATTCTGTTGAGGATTGTAAGGTAAAGAGAAATTATGTGAAATTCCTTTGTTTGTTAAAAACGAATCAAGAACATTGTTCGTGAATTCAGATCCATTGTCACTCTTGATCTTTCAAACCTTTTTCTTCAAACTTAGTTCCATATGCTTGATGAATTCGATCAGTGCTTTTAGTTTCGGACTTGAGCCTTAGACAATATACCCATGTGAATCTTGAAAAATCATCATCAATGACTAATATGTATCTCTTTTTGTTGAGTATCACAACTGTTATGGGTCCACATAGATCAATGTGAAGTCATTCCAAAGGCTCAACAATATTCAAATCAATCACAACAGGATGAACTTATATGTGCTACTTTCCTTGTTCGCAAGTTTCACATAAAGTCTCATTATCAAATTTTAACATAGGTAAACCTCTTACCAGATCTTGTACCACCAATTTATTTAAATTTCGAAAATTCAAATGAGATAATCTTCTATGCTAAAGCCAGCTAACGTCAGACAAATCTTTTGAAAGTAAGCAAACCGAGGGAATCCCAACAATTGGATTGATGTCAAGAGTAAACATGTCGCCTTTTCATTTGGATTTGAGAAAGATTTCCTTTGTTTCAATGTTTGAAATCACACTGCCTTCTTCTTTAAACACCACTTGATTGTCAGTGCCGACAACAAGTTGCGAAACACGTATCGTGTTATGTTGAAGACCTTCGACATATGCAACTCTGTTGACTGTGAAATTCCCATTTGTAACTTTTCCATATCGTTGAACATGGCATTTATTGTTGTTGCCAAACTTTACTACTCCAGCATTCTCCAAAGTCCTATAATCACGAAGATTCTCCTTTCGACCAGTCATGTGACGAGAGCAACCACTATCAATATACCATTTTTCATCATATTACTCGTCACTCATAACCTGCAATTAATGAAATAATTTAGGTCCCTAAGACTATATGGGTCCTTGGTTATTAGTTTGAAAAATATTGTTAAACGAAGATCATTTGATCCAATTGCTCATCACTATCAACTAAGTCTACTTCGTTAGTTAAAGGCACTAGAAAAGTAATTATTCGTTGGTTTAAAATCTTCATTAAATTTTTCCTTTTGCTTCTCAGCTTGTTTCTCGATAACCTTTGCCTTTGGAAGAGATTTCCATTGTTTGACAGGAATACTCAACTCTTGTGAAGATGAACTTCCTTTCGATGATTCATTCAAATACTTCTCATACTCCTCCTTGATCATTTCTTGAGAAAATTTTGAAGATTTAAATCTCTTTCCTTTACCTTCCAACCAATGATTGATGTTTTTCACATTTGTTTTCCCTTTAACAAATGAAGACTTTACTGATTCTTTCAATGGTGGATTTGGAAAATGAGTTTGATCAGGCTTTTAAGATTCGAATTTCGTCCATGAACTTGTAACTTATCATAGTGTCTTGTTGGTTTTTGTGTTGAAACATGATGAGTATAACGATTTTAAAAACAACTTTGATAACCAAAGAGAAGCTTGACAAGCTTGTGGCATCTTCCTCCTCTTCACAAAACACATTTTCAGAAGCTGCAGTGAAGGCTATGATTGTCAACTTTGTAAAAGAGCATGAGGCTTCAATCTCTAAGGCAACCTTTGCTATAGATGCCTCCACCCAGACCTGCAAAGTAGCGACCAAAAAATTTGAAAAATTAATTCATGATGCTAACATTTTTCTAGAGTCATTACAGGGTGCAGCGGAGTTGGATGCAAACAAAGTGAACTCCACAGTGGAAAATCTTGTTGTGTCTCTTGAGACAGAAAAGCAGCACTTTTCCACCATGCATCAGACTATCCAGACAGATAAAGTCGCATGGCGTACTCTACCAATGAGCGTCTCCAGAAGCTTCAAGAAGACTTGGCCATGGAAAGCAGGATCATGGATGAATTGGCTCTCAAAACAACTCAGCTACAGACCAAGTCTCTACAACTTTCTCAGGCAACCAAGGAGATTGACAACCTTCGTTATGAGAGGGCCGTTGTCAAGAGTTGTGTCTCAGATGTTCATGCTCTTCTCTCCAATGTTCTGGAAGCTCACGACTCAATTCTCACTCTTTCTGTCAGACGTCATCTTGTAGAAAAACTTGGCCCAGCACTTGAAATGTTAAGTCGCATAGAGGGTGTTTCGGAGACGGTTGTCCTTCCGAAACAAAAGGGAGAATGAATTACTAGCACTACTCAGCCTCCTCTTACAAGCAAAACTGTTCCTCCAACAGTCACCACTGAACAACCGAAGGGTAATGAAGCTTCGGGTTCCAGTGTGAAGGACAAGCGAAAAGGTGTTCTAGAAGATAGTGACAAAGAAGAAGAGACCATTGTTGAGGCTCTGAAGCGAAAGAAAAGGGATAGGGAACATGATCTCAATGCTAAGGTTGCTAGGGAAGCAAATGAGAAGGAGAGACCAAGGAACGAAGCTCACGATCTTTTGGAAAACAGAAAAACCCTTTTTCCTCTTTGGTCGTTGGAAAGGCTAATTAAAGAAGCTATTGAATGTCCAAGCACACATTGGCTTGAGCCGGTTGTGTCTCTAGACTGTGAGAACTCTAGAGATTCACAGTTTGACATGCCTATAACCCAAAAGGCATTTATCTTTCACTGCTTCCTTCCTATTGCCGAAGTTCCCCATCTTGATCCAAAAGTCGACAGGGATCTGATTAATTTTTATCTTGAGTTTGCTCATCCTCAGTATCTTACATGGAGCGCTCAAAAGATAACTTTTGTCAGGGTTCTAAAACCAACTGCTGCAGGGAATTTCATCAACGTCACATTCAAGGTGACCAGAGGTTCAGGAAACTCTGGGCATACAATTTCTCTGGCAAATCTTCCAAATCGCAATCCTCACGACTGGATTTTGCTATGCAACTTTTTGATCTCCAATCCAGTTGAATGTGAGCCGATCATCGATCACATCAAGGGGATGCTGGTGTTCTACATTCTAGAAGTGGCAAAGATGGATCAAGAAATTACTTCGGTCCTTAGAAAGAAGCCAATAATGGTTCCCATTGGTTCATCTGGTGACATCAATAGATTGACGATGGGGAAGATTGACCCGAAGCTCAACTCTATGATGTTCACCAGAGGCGGGGGTCAAAAGTGTTTGTTCTCTCTGATTGAAAAAAATCTTTTCACTACAGCTTGCTTGGAACACGTTTTGGAGATCATTCATAAGTGCAAGCAAAACAGTGAAGGTGACAAGAAGTATTTCACTTACATAATTAGATGGTATATCAATTTTTGTCAAGTCATGCTTGCTATCATTCACAAGTTGTTCAAAGTGGTGAAGCGTGTTGCAGTGAATCAACCGAAGTGATGTCTTGCACCAATAGACGCAAAGGGGGGGATTGTTAGGACTCGATGTGTTGCGTCTGTGGCTCGCTCCTTGGCCCAGTTTTATTACCGGTTGGGGCTTGTCCAACCGTGTTTATTTTGATTAGGGTTTTAGTATTTAAGGTACATGCATGCATCCTTTGTAATCATCGCTTTCATTTATTATTCTCAGAATTGTACTACAAACCCTAGCTCGCCTCTACAGTGGAAGTTCTTCATCAAGCTCTGTTGAGGCGTGACTATTCTTGATTCATTAAGCTATATTTTGATTCTATCCTATGTTCTTAGTGTTTGTTTGTTAGTTTTACTGATTAGCCTGTTGAAGATCTAATCGATCTAAGAGTTTTCAACTCATCACTTGTGATCATTTATGAGTGGCTCGTGAACGACTAAAGAAGTACTTATACAAGAAGCAATGACTAAAGACTTTCGAGGTAGGTGAGAAAGTGATTTTTAAAGTCTCAAATTGTATAGGTTAGAATTACAAACATAGTTGGAGGGGACCCATAATGTATTTCATGTTTGCTGCTTACAGAAGTTCTTAGAGGATGAGCCTATCATTCTACCATTGGAGGAGCTTCGAGTTGATGAGTTGAAGCATTTGGTTGAGGAACCCGAGGTTATTCTAAAGCGTGAGACCAAATAGTTGTGCAAGAAGAGGGTGAAGCTCATGAAGTTCCTATGGAAGAACAAGCATGGTGATGATATGACTTAGGAGCTTAAGGATAGCATAAGGGCTCATTATCCTAGGCTATTTGTTCTGGTTTCTGATTCTAAGATAGAATTCTATTAAGGATGGGAGGAATGTAAGGACCCAAAATTCTTATTTCGTCAACGAGGTTAGTTTCTGCTATGTTTTCCGTTAAGTTCACATTTTATCATGGTTAGAACTTAGTTACAAGGGCTAAAGTGTAAGAAAATGATTATTGACCATGTATATGGGTCATAGGGTAATTTTTCTCATACTTTGAGGGCTTGACTTGTAACTTATGATGTATATAATAAATCTTAACCCTAAAATCTGAGAATTACTTCTCATTTGCAGCTACCAAACACTTAGAGAGATTTCTTTAGAGGGTTTCCATATTCAGATTTGTGAAGAAGGTGATACCATTTTTAGTGGAGTTTAGGTTGGTATTCTTGGATTGCTCTCCTTATCAATCCAATCTCTTGTAGCATCTCGATTTCACAGGAGGTATGTGATGTTTTCCTTGTGTTTCTTCTATTTCTTTTGGTCACACTCATGAGGAAGCCTTGGATGATGCAAAAGTCCATGGATTAAGAGTGTTGCTAGTCTCTTTTAGTGTTCTAGCCATTATGAACGCTTGGTTATGGTCTTGGAGTGTTAAAATCATCCCAAAAGGGGTGTTAACTGGACCTAGTTTAGAGACTAGATGATTGGAAAAAAAAATCCTTGTGACTGTTAGCATTCCCATGGAACAGTATACTACTGACCATGACATGGTGATGGGAGGGGTCGTGTTTCCTGATCGCCACTTACGGACCAACTGCGATGTGACACGTACATAGCCACGACGCGCTTTCTAGACATGACAATTTATGTTCTATTTGTAATATATTTCTAATCAGGCCTTTGTGTGATCTGTTAGGGGGCTTAATTGCTTGTTGGAAGGTATTCTCCTATGTTCATAACCTTACATATCTTGGACAATAGTTGAGTCTTGATGCAATTCAAGTACTTTTTTAGGAAATTACATATCCTAGAATTAGTGGATTGAATCTAGAATGTTGTAGGATGCATGTGTCCTGATTATGAGTGGTTTGTATGTTAGGAATGTTGATTCCTTTCTATGATTGAAAGTTTATGATGTATTAATTGCTAGACTCTCGTTATGATACTTTGGTGTGAAATGTGTAATAGGTTCATGTTAGAAAGAAAGATATGTGTATATTGTGTGTGATGATTGAAGGTTGTGATTTCCTGGAAATATTTGTCTGTGATGATTAGGGCAACACATACTAGTGATATAATATGCATTGATGATGAAATGATAATATATACATGATTATATATTGATGAAAAATGCTTTAACTTTGTATGCTATATTTGCATGTTTATATGGTGGGGAGTTTGGAAGTAATATGTCGTTAATATTAACAATAACTGAGAATAATTACTTAGGTAGATCAGTGAGGAATGTTGTGTAACCCTTGTGTGACGAATTAAAATAATATTAAGTAAAATAGGGAATACACTGGTGGGGTTAAGGGGTAACAACCTAGACTTAGGTGTGTATCCTATTCGGATTTCGTGATGGCTTAATAGGTTGGAATAGCTTAAGCCAATAGTGACTCCGAGTGGTTTTTCTAGACAACCATTTAGTACATGGTTCGTGGTTTCGAGGAAGGGAGTGATGTTGGCGTGGTGATGGTGCTAAATCAAACATCGTGTTTGGGTGGAAAGTTTCTAGTGATGGGAAACAATGATTAATTACCACTCTCGAATGACAGCGTATGAAATTGTACCTGCATCATCAGAGTAGAGAATGCATCACATTAGGGTAATGTTACCGGTGAGATTCATGTCTCACTTTGTGCATTTGGTCGAGCCGCTCACGTTAGTAGTGAATGAGGTCATTACCTCTTAGGTTAGTGATGGACCTAGTATAGGGAAGGGTCGAATCGGTCACTTAGTAGTGATCAGGGTTTTACATTTTGGTTTAGTGATGGACCTATGAGTAAAGTTTTTACCTTATGGTTTAGTGATGGACCCAATGGTCCGGATAGTGAAGATTAATATTTATAAAATATTGAACGATGAATAATGAAGGTAAATACTAGTGTAAACTCAAGTGAAGATTAATATACTAGAGGGATGATTGTGTGATGTTATGAATGTGTGTAAATGAATGCATGTTATGCCATGATTGTTTTACCTACTATGTGATATCTGTTTCCTAACATCACATTCATAACATCACTAAGGTGTTGTTTGTTTTTTTGGAAAAAAACCTCTTTACACCTCTTATTGTTGCGCGGTGCAGCACACGTGCAACATTTTTCATCTCGCAGTTGTTTGTTTTTCAGAAGTCTCGGACTAAAAAACATATGTGCGTGTTTTTCTTGGCGCAACATTTGTTTAGCCTCTTCCAACATTTTCTTCTTTTATTCTTGCTAAAATATTGATTATATATTGCTGAGATGTTATTTCACTTTTTTTTTCGGTTTTTTTTTTTTTTTTTTATCCTTGTTGATTTTTTTTTATATTGAATAATAATAATTTGTTGATGAAATATCATTATTTTATGCTAAAATATCTTTATTTTTTGTTAAAATATCATTATTTTTGCTAAAATATCATAAATTTTTACCGAAATGTTATACATTATTAAATTTTCGGTATTAAAAAACTATTTTTGGATTATAAAATTAGTTTATTTTAAATTTTTAATATCTGCAGCAGCATGTATATGTTAAAAAAACAAGCACACTTCTTATTACAATCTGCAGCCGTTTGGTCCACCTCTTCTACTGCAGAGTGTAGCAGAGGTGGTCTGCAGACTTTATGGATTTTTGCTTCAAAAAAAACAAACACAACATCATTCTTGATAACCAAACATGCATTAAAGTTGTGAGTTGTTAGGGTCGTTAGTCATCGTTGATGAGGTGGATCGACACTAGATCCGAGTGCCTTTATTTTTATACATATTATAATATGGTTTATGAATTTTAAACAACTTGATACTCGAGTTTTATGAAAACAGTGTTGGATGATTTATTATTTATTCAAAAAAAAAAATCGGTTTGAAATTTAGAATGTTAAATGAAACATCCATGAATAGGGTATTAGAGTGTACCTTCCTTTTTTACGTTCGTTATAGAACACAGTGGCGGACCTATGTGGAGAATTTGGGGTGCCGGGCCACTGTTCGATTTCCGGCTCGTAGTGTAAAAAAAAAAAAATTAAATTAAATCTTTTTTTTAGGTACACATCCGCTTGAAGTATGAGGGACACCCCTACTAAAATAGTCTCACATATTGTATTTGTAGAGAATGGAAAAAAAACGGCCACCAAAGTAGAAAGTTTTAATTACATACACGAACTAAAAAAGTAATTTCTAATTATCCACATTGGCAATAACTTGGCATGATTGCTAAGTTAAGATACAACACACAACTATATGTTATTATTAACCATGAACCAAAAGCTTCAACCCAAACCAAAATCAACAACTTTGGAGATTTTAACACCAACACGTGTAGTGTTGCTCTGTAGTTGGAGTCCCAACCACTTGCGTATGTATTCAAATACAGTTTCATCTCTTAATAGTCCCCGATGAGCACCAGGGATCCCCACCCTTTCTATTGCTGGAAATCCATCTGCCTGTTGTATTTGTTTAAATGAAAAGCCACTTAAATACACACCCTACATATAACATATGAGAAATAAGGTAGGATACAGTAAGTACCATTGCTGACTCAGCGGGAACTGTAGCGTCTCCATCCACATATGAGTATTCAGGCTGCAAAAAAGTAAAAAGAAAAAAAAATAGATAAATATGTCCAGAGAGAGAGAGAGAGCAAGGAAGGAAGGTGATGCCAGATATAATATAGGTAAAGGATTTTAAAGACTTACTGATGTGTGACATATCTCAGATGGGTCGTTGATTGGATCAGTTTCCGATCCATAACTGCAGATGAGTGTATATATATATATATATATATATATATATATATATATATATATATATATATATATTTGAGCACACACAAGTTTTCAATCACAAAACACAATAAACATCATAATCATAATCATGGTATTAGTGATGCAAAGAAGGGGTACAGTGCTGAAAATTTACAACTCTAATTCAAAAAAGGGTATAAATACTTGTTTATGTGGTGAAGTTTCAGTTTTTTCCACATTTATGCAAAGTGGTTTTTTAGACGAAATCTGTAAGCGCATTTCATTCTAATCATATAACAACTTTTGCTTTTTAACTGATTAAAACATGGTTGCATGATTGTGTCAGTTGCATAAACTTGTAAAACTGAAACATTTGTCCCATAAATTTGTAGATAAAAAGGCAATGTCAGAAAAACAGAATGTTTATCTGACATTTGCCCTAAAAAGAAACATTTTTGCATAAGTCGGTAACCGCATTGATGCATGGATAAACATTTAACAGATTCATATATTATAACATACCAAACATCAAAAGGGGTATCCAATGATGTTCCATAAATGTTATAAAAATCAATCCCTTCGGGAAGCTGCACACTGTTTAGCATCTTGCGTGTAGTGGCTGCCCATTTGTAGATGGAAGAATTGAATGGCAAAGGTATCGTCTTCTTGTTGTACTCTATCTGTCAAGTTTACACAAATCACTCGGATCACATTCAGAAGTCAAAGGTTGACTTGTTTTGGGGACATATATAATATAAATTACCTCATTGTCCTTCAATGCTTCTTCAAACAGCCCCACACAACCAGATGGGTCATAAGTTTCCAGTTTGGCTGAATCTTGTCCATTTTCTGAACGGTTTCTCCATACGAAAATTTCAGGTTGCTTTCTCCATTGGAACTCAGGATTAGGCAGCATCTCATATATTGATGGGCATTCCACCAACTAAAAGCACAAAAGGAGACAACTGAATCGCCTTCATTTTTATAGCTAATGAATCTTTTGTTTCCAGTCATTATATTTTAAACCAGGAGATGAATGTCAAAATAAAAAAAAAAATACCAGTTGATGCATTGACCACCTTGACACAAAGAAATAGCTTTCAAGTCCCTCCACAAACTGTAATCCGGTTAACAGAGAATCATTGATGCATCCTGGTGCACCTGATACACATATACCTAAACATTAGCTTGCTCAAAAAGTATTTAGTATCTACTACTACTCCCTCATGTGCAAAAACTAAAAGATGTAAATATGATACAGATGCACACAGCACACATACTTGGTTTCAAGGATAATCTCTTCTTGGATTTCTTAACCACACATAAAAATATTCTTTAACATCATTTATGCAAAACAACAGTTAATAAAAATGGGTCTTACCTTGGAAAGGGGTTGCAATGGTTATCCACTTATTCACATACTTGGAAAAGACCTATATTATATATATATATATATATATATATATATATATATATATATATATATATATATATATATATATATATATATATATATATATATATTAGAAAGCAAGTAGATCACATGTCATGTTCTTCATGTTATTACAGCACATTTGTGTGATAAACAGGTAAAAAAAAAAAAACAAACTTCAATGGTTGTATGTGCATACATCAGAATGGAGTGATATGAAACATGATACTAGCAATCCACCCATGGAGTGTGATATAAGGTTGACTTTTTTGCCCCCGGAAGCTTTATATGCAGTCTCTAGCTTTTCCTTGAGGCCATCCATTGACTGGTCAATTCTGCCAACAAAAATACATGTGACTCGGTTATTTTCTTTTGAATTTTTTTGACACCTCCCTTAATTACCAAAAATGCTCAAGTCACCTACCTATTGCTTTGTCGGAAGTCGTATCCATATCCAAATAATGTGCTTCCTTTCTTGTATCCACATTTAATAAGCATATCGATCATGTCATGGAAGTGGTATACATCTGTCACGTGTAAACATTTTATCCACTGAAAAGCCAAAATATACGAGAATTTATATCAATATACAAGACACTACTTATTCTTGTATGCAGTTGATAAAAAAGAAAAACATAATAGATGATGCTAGTAACTTACATATGAAGGATCCAAAATATCAATGGCATATAGTCCATAATCATCTTGTGGAACCACAATATCAGAACTATCATCCAATACTTCAGTGTAGCCTGAAAATCCAAAACACATGACATGTACTTGTTAGCGTGCCATATTAATAAAATCCCCATATTCAATTCATTTCACATTTCATCACTATCTTGATCAGCATAACAAAATTGATTTGATTAAG
Organism: Lactuca saligna; assembly: GCF_052625555.1. Classification (NCBI taxonomy): domain Eukaryota; kingdom Viridiplantae; phylum Streptophyta; class Magnoliopsida; order Asterales; family Asteraceae; genus Lactuca; species Lactuca saligna. The sequence goes on from NC_136424.1 coordinate 2,074,490, forward strand.
ACAGCCACCTGCTGCTAATCAAATAAGTAATAACTCACTTACCTGCTATAACCATTTGAAATAACAGATTACGAACCCTTAATATAATCCCATGAGATTTCAATTTTGAATTACCCACAGATCCAAAAGAAAATTAAAACTACTGCCGGTAAAGATATGATAGCAGAATTTTAGATGCCTCATTTGATTCCACAAAGAATCACCCATTAACAAAAAAAAAAACACAAAAGATCAGCTTCATTCATATACCAAAAAAAAAGGGCTTTATAACTGTATATGGAAGCTACGATGTTTTCCTTTAAACCCGGTTAGTAAAAAGAAAGAGACGCTAAAAAAGGACACAAAGCATAGAGATTTTAGAGAGAAAGAGAATGCACCAGTGTCGGGATTGTAGAGGGACCAGACTCTCTTTCGGAACTCCAAATCAGCAAGAAGAATACGGACCCAAACACGGGTCGTGACCCCGAACCAGCTCTTTGGCTTCGAATTCAGAATAGTCCCACCAACGCCACTCACCAGAAGTACCGGGTTAAGATCAGCCACATCGCCACCGGAACTCCGATTGTCGAAGCACCACCATTTTCCGCCCACCATTTCTTAATTCCCCCTCCTTCGGGAAATGAAATGTAGCACGTGAGTAGTTAGGAGTTTCCTTGTAAGAAAAGAAGTCTGTAAGATCATAAAATATAAAATATATTATCCTTAGTAATAAAAGTAGGTGAATTTCTACGCAACTGTTACCCAGAAACGAAATATATATATATATATATATATATATATATATATATATATATATATATATATATATATATATATATATATATATATATATATATATATATAAAATAGTAGGTAAGTTGTTAAATTTGATATGATAATTTGTATATTAAGTTGATATAATATATTAATTATTTCAAATTATATGATAATATATATATATATATATATATATATATATATATATATATATATATATATATATATATAATCTCAATCGTTTAAATGACTCTACATACAAGTTATTTATTAATTAAATTAAATATAATATATGATTTAATGTTATTTATAGTTGTTATTGTTAATTAATTTTTTAAAATTTATTTGTTTAATATTTTAATTTCTATCATTGTAATTATTTAAAATATCAAACATTATTTTTGTTTTTAAAAGTAACAATATAAGCATTCATATAGTTTTATTTTTAACTATTGTTATTATAAGTTATTTAAAGCTAGTTATTTGAAAACTTTTAATAATTATAAAAATATATTTAGGAAATATTTTAGTTAATTTAAGATTAAATTTTAATTTTTGCATTTAGCACTACAATTTATCACTTAACTATTTACAAAATATTTTTTGTGTTTTTAAGTTAAACTGAAATTTATATTTAAATTCACCATGTAATATTATATTTAAAATTAACAACTTAAGTATTTTATCAAAATTGTTCAAAAGTTGTAGTTTTAAAATGATAATGACATGCAACAACATATTAAAACTAATAAATTAAGTATAATATGCTAAAAGTTAAAGACATAACTTTATAAATAGAAGTAAAGATATTATTTGAATATTGAAATTTAGTTTATCTATGACTACACTTTAGGTTTGAAATTTAGTTTATATATGATTACATTTTAAGTTAAACATAATTTATAATCATTATTAGAAAGAAACTAAAAAATCATGGGAGTTTCAAATTAATGTGGTTAAAGAAAAAATGTTTCATTTATAAGTATATACTAGGCGTAACATCACGCGTTGCGCAAGAATGTATTAAAGTGGTTAAAATAATTATGGGGAAAAATAGAAATATGTTGAAATTTACGTTTTTAGTCATGTTTTGGGCATTAACCGAATTATCAAATAACATAAAAATTCATCAACTTATATTGTGATACTATCTAATATAGTTCATACCTTATACATTTTACTTTTACTTTTACAATATCCAATATATATTATAAGTTTTTGTATAACATTAATATAATCTATTTTCCTTAACATAATGTCATACCATATTCTCCCTAGTGGAACAATAGTCAATGGAAAACTACGACTTCTCGGTAAAGGTTGTGTTGTATTTTGTTATCAACATGTTCCCCTTTTCCAAAGCTAAGAACTCCAATTCAATCTCCTTCTTGATACCTTCACTACAGAACAACTCCTCAACCTTCTTGCTGAGAATTTCCCAAGTCATAACAGATCAAGCAACCTCAGTAAGTCTTTTGTCAACTGCATTTCAAAACTGTAATGTCTTTCCCTCATACATCCTCACATCATAGTTAACTTTCTAGCGCTTGGTAAAATCACCCCACCGAAAGGTCCAATTCATCTTCATAATACAACATAAGCACTCCAAAGGTACTTCCATGACAGCCACCAGCCCCTCCAAACAGCTCCCTCTTAATCGGTTACTACATCACTGAGTGGATCTTGACACCATCCTCAACAAGTCCTCCCTTAAAGTCACCCTCGGATGGCAGTAACCTGGAAGCTCACATCGCTCACTGTAACTGAGCAATCTCTACATCTTGTTTCATCATCACGTTTTCTTAACTGCTCGTGCAAGTCGGCAATGATGGTAGCACTCCCCATGATGTGCCCATTCTAAGCCGAATTTTTGTGCTCGATGTGAGTAGGTTGTACCCACGACTTGCGATCGTTCAGTGGGTTTTGGGAAATGAATGGAACTCGAACCTCATGCTTGTTATTTTTTTCGCTTGCTCCACCTGAGCCGTTTTTTTCAAGTGTTCCAAACATTTTCCTGGATATAGGAAAATTTTATTCTCATTACAACATAATGAAGAGAGAGGTCTATGTAATTTAGGCAACTATTGTAAAACTCTCACCATACACTCTCTCCCTTAAGAGTCTAAAGCATCTAATTGATCTAATCTATACTATCAGTCTGAACACCAACCTCTGTATTCAGTTCACTCACAACATGAATCTAATACCAACTTGTAACGTCATGAATCTAATACCATCTTGGATATTGTTAGTTTACAGTTTTTAATTAATAAACTATAAAAAAAATTATGAACCGGGTACCCGGTACCGGAGCCGGAACCACCGGTTCTGGTTCCGGTTTCAAAATTTCAAGAACCGCCGGTTCCGGTTCCAAACAATTAGGGCGGGTACCCGCCTTTGCTCACCCCTAATTAACATACAAATCACATGTGATTCACATATGAATCACATTTACATATGACATCATATGTGAATTACATTTGATTTTCATATAAATCACATGCGATTTACATGTGAATCAATGTGATTTACATGTGAATCAATATATGATTAATATGTGAATCACATTTGATTTACATGTGAATCACATGTGATTTATATGTGAATCACATGTGATTTACATGTGAATCATATATGATTCATATGTGAACCAAATGTGATTTACATGTGAACCAAATGTGATTTACATGTGAATTAAATATATAAATCCCTCTTAGACATTTGGTCAAACAGCTAGTGTGCAAATATTTGTTCTTGGAAATGAATACAAATTAGAAGAAAAAAAGGTTTATAGTTTATACCTATTGAAAGCAATTTATTTCGTGTGAAATGAATCAAAAATCAAATCGGAAACCGAGAGCTTACCAAATCAAACTATTTCATTATGTTGTGAAAAGGAGTTTAGTTTGTAGACACCACCTGAGCATAACCATGCAAACTTGATGGTGTTAAGTGTTTTCAATTCGGAATTATATCATATGAACATATGCAAATCAAAATCCTAACTATTTAATGGTTTTAAAATGATTTTTTTTTGTAGAAAGTTGTTTTATAAGCATACCTGGAGTATATTATTCTAGTAAGTATGCTTTGTTACTGCTTTGATTTGACTTTATCCTCCTTCAAGAGAAATAAAGAAAAAAAATACTAAACACAATGAGCCTAAACAAATATAAACATTATAAAAAAACAATTCAATAATGAAATCAATAATTCTTCATGCAAAGAGTACACATAATCCATTGATAAAAGACAAGCTAATCACCATAATATACAATGCATTCATTGATTAAAAAAAAGATAATTCCTTATACAGATATCTTCATTAAAATGTTCTGATTACAATGAAAAGTAATGACATAAGGCAAAATCCTTTTCAATCTTTATACAACTAGATTTTATGGACACAATCACCAACATATACTATAATATTATTACAAAAATATAAAATACTTTTAGTTTCACTTATCAACCACTCAAAGCAGATAAATAGAACAAACGAACCAACCTTTTTGTGTTGAGGTATGTTGGTCTTGTGTTTGGATATAGCAACAGACCGTAAGAAGCCTCCGATTGCATCAACTAAACCTCGTGAAATAAAATCATTACCAGTCCATACTCCCCTTGAGCAATTTCATCTACTTATCCACATGCAGGTACTATAATTATCAATTTATCATTAGTTTTTATTACTGATTAATGAGCGCCTTAAATTCTTAAATATTGACACCATGCACTTAGTGTATCAAATTTCAAATAAAGATTTTGGTTCTTAATTTACATCGATTTTATAAACAAAAACATGTCGATTTTCAATCAAATAATATCTATAATTTACAAAATTTGTAAAAGTCTATTGGAAACGTTTTTCCAAACAACTATACACCAAATCAAATATTTAACTTGAGATGTTTACTTTATCCTCAAACATTTAATTCAAAATTCAATTACAGTTATTAAAAAAATCAATTACAATGAATAAGATAATCATGTACCAGGGATGATGAATTCATGATGCGATATTAGATCTGGAATTTAGAAAGAGGTGCGATCTATGGAGGTTGAGACCACATACAACGGTGATTATGTAATCTACGACGGTAGATGTGTGATTGGAAAAAAGGCATTGACGGTAGAATATCTCGCCAGTTCGAAGTGATCTACAGATGCGGTTGGAAAGACTTTTTCAAATCTACCAAATCAATAGATCAACAACGTTTTAGTTTGATTCCAGATCTTCAGTGGTGGCGTCAAGGCGAAGGTGATCGTTGTGGTTGACATTGACAGCGGAAGAAAGCATTGAATGTGAGTCGGTGAAGTACATGAGAGAGAGAGAGAGACTAATGTGGCAATGTTTCAATTAATCGATAGTTTAATTTGTTGATTTTTCTTATTGCCACGTATACCCAATTTACCCCAATTGTTCGGTAATAAAAACCTAAAATGTTGTTAATTTGACTCATATTTACAATAATGTCATGATCAATTTAAGCCTTTAATTAATTTAATCTAATGTTCCACTTTTAGTTCTTGGGTTCTAGGGAAACTATGAGTTCTCAAATGATCATTCATATATATATATATATATATATATATATATATATATATATATATATATATATATATATATATATATATACATATGTTCAAATGAGAATATTTTTTTTGGATTGATAACATTTTTTGTCTATCACATTAATAACACGTGTTTTTTTTGCGATTATCTTTAGGGGTATTTTCGTAACTTTGTCTGTTATAAACGATTATTTTATCTGATTCATGTACATGTTTGACGCAAGCTCAATAGTATCATTTGAATATAGAGTGACTCAATTCGATTTTTTCGCAATTCACCCTAAATCCCAGTGATTTCTAGGATTTTTCTTCCAAAATTTTATACTTGTTGTTGGATTAATGATGGACCTATGAGGGGAGTTTTTACCTTACAGGTTAGTGATGGACCCAGAGGAGGGCATAGTGAAGATTGATATTCATAAAATATTAAAAGATAAATAATGGAGGTAAATACTAGTGTAAACTCAAAAGAAGATAAATATACAAGAGTGATGATTATGTGATGTATGTGATGTTATGCAATGTGTGTAAATAAATGCATGCAATGTGATGATTGTTTAACCCACTATAGGATATGTGTTTCATTAACAATGCACTTATGGTTAACTCACTTAGATTTTGCTAACACTTGTTTCTATTCTTGTTGCTTTCGCCTTGCATTGGTACACGTAGCGTGATTAATGGTTTGGTGAGGATGGGGACTTTAGGTAGTTATATATTAGATGTTACCTTAATGATGATACCATCTTGGATATGTTTTGAGTTTTCATTTGTTTGTAGTTTTTGCAAACTTATACATTGATGCGTGTTTTTTTGGATATTTTAGTAACGCTTGTGATTCACATGTAAATCACATTTGGTTCACATATAAATCATATATGATTCACATGTAAATCACATGTGATTCACATGTAAATCACATGTAAATTGATAACTTCATTTTATTTACTTCTTTTTATAGTTTTTTTAGCACATTCCATTCGCATTTTAGTTAATTTCCATGCATATTTTCCTTTTTGTTATCTTTATGACCATTTCGGGTATTTTCTAGTTTCTTGAGCATTATTGCAGATTTTAAGGAAACTAGCGGAGCGGGACTTTTGGTAGGCGATTGGACTTGAAGAGCAATGGGGATTTCGTGCTTGATGGTTGTGGAGATGATTCATGGAGTGGGCTTGTCGATTGCTTGAAGATGCAGAAGTGTTGAACTTTAAATTTGAAAGGGCGCGAGAGAATTCTTGAGTGTGCATGATCGATGTTTAGGAGTTTGCGGAAGTTTTGAGTGATGTGGAAAGACAAATTGGGCTTTAGTTGAAGAAATATTGAAGAAAAATGGACTAGGAACTGACTGGATCTGAATTGGGCCAATGGATTAGCTTTGGGGGCCCAAGACTTGAAGGAAGCCCAAAAATCTCGTTGAAGCTCGCGGCCTGCGTAAGATTACCCGCGGCCCGCATGGATTCCTAACAAGGGCAATTTCGGGATTTTGCTAAGAGCTCTATATTGAGTAGGTTGGTGTGCCTCTTTAACATCATCTTGGAGGTCCGATTTTGATACTTTCTCTCTGGAGTTTAGAGCACTTTTGGAGGCCAAGAACACTTGAAGAATATCTTCTTTTCATCTCTTGATTCATGTCAAATGTTTGGTACAATCTTAACTAACTTTGCTTCTTTGAGTTTAGTCATGCTTGGCTAAACTAATCTTGGTTGAATTTTTGTTGAATCCTTTGAAATTTTGTTGAATGTTGAAGAATCCATGAATTTGTTCTTAAATCTTTATGGAAATGTTTTGTGTTTTAACATATTATCACTACTAGTATGTTTTTATTCATGAGTTTAAATGTGTTTGTGGTGATTAGTTGGCTAATTTCTTGATTAAGTAAAGAATCCTCAAATTAGCAAGCAACAAATGATTTTTGTGTTGTTTTTGCCTCACACAATCATAAAAACATTTTCTCCAACATGGTAGTGAAAGCAATTGACTCCTCTTGGATTTGGTGACTTTTTGGTTCTTAATGCTAGTTAACTTTCACTAATTACATGCTATTTGGAATTAGTGACTTTGACTAAGGAAATTGTTATGAGCTTCTCTAGCCATTTCAACAATTAAGAAAAGTCTAGGTAATCTCAAGCTTCTTGAATTACTATAGCCAAATTAAGGATTTAAATCAAAGTATTGCACCATTGGATTCTAATGATATGTTCATCAAAAGTCAAAGTGAGGAAACTTTAAGTCAACCATTTCTTCCTTATTGATTTTACATCAAATCCTTATTTTTGTTCAAATTGTCTATTTAAATCATAGTTAATTCTAGTTTGTTTCAAGTATTTCAAAACACCAAAACCCCCCATTTTATTTTTATTGTTATTTCACAAGTATTTTTACAAAGAGATTTTTCATAGAGTTATAAATTGAACCAATCTCCGTGAATTCGACCCCTTTACCACTATACACTATTTTAGTGTGTAGTATTTAGGGTTATTAATTTTGTTGGCCTCGACAACCACCATAAATCACATGTGATTCACATGCAAATCACATGTGATTCACATATTAATCATATTTGATTCACATGTAAATCACATTGATTCACATGTAAATCGCATGTGATTTATATGAAAATCAAATGTAATTCACATATGATGTTGTCACACCCCAAAACCAGGAACGGCGGAAACGTTCTGGGGCGGAGGACGTCATGTATAATATCAACAACAATGTAAAGTAGTAAACAAGCAACAACATCATCCATTGCATTAATAATATAATTATTATACAAATGTGTTGTGTCAAATTTTGATAAACACTAAAGCAAAAATCAAAATGAAAGATAAGTCTTGAACAAGCTCCATCTTCCTTTCTCCTTGCATTGGTACCTGTCTATGATGACCTGAGGATACAAGTAATTTTGAAAGCGAGTATCAGCTTTAAAGCTGGTGAGATCATAAGTATTTAGTGTCTTAATTTGTATGTGAGAAAATGTAAGTATATGTACTTAAAAGTATTGAAAGTGTATATGAACTGTAAGTGTTTGAAAAACCCTAGAATCCCTATGATTCCTATTAATAACAAAAGGAGTCTTCTACCAAGACCTAACTATTCTGAATGTAGTCTTCTACCAAGACCTAACTGTTCTAAATGTAGTCTTCTACCAAGACCTAACTGTTCTGCATGTGTGTGTCTCTTGTAAGAGGATGTATTTTCCAAAGTATAACTATCATTATCCAAAGATATAGTTTGCACATTTATGTTTAAGTGAGGTTATCACTAAAAATATGTAAATGGAAAAATTACCGTAGTACTAAAACGTAGCTCTAAAAGGACTACTACCGTACTAACTACCTTAAACCGTATTTTAGGCTAAGGCATTCTGTGATAAATTACACCATACTATCGACTAGTAACAACGACAAATGAATGGTCGTAATAACGGAATGATGTTTGGCACCCGCAGACCTGCAGGTCCGGCTGTAGCTAGCAGCAAGGTGTAGGATTGTCAATCCAGTATAGATCTATACGCAAACTCACGCTCTCCCTTCAAGAGAATTCTGGCCGCAACTCAAGTCATGAGGTTTTAAGTCATGCTCCGATTTAAATCACAGTAACTCACGTATTCTCGTATATGTAATGTAATGTACTGTTCTAGCTGTAATGTAATGAACTGTTCTAGCAAGTATAGTAATGTAATGAACTGTAATGGTCTATGTGTGCTAGCTGTAATGTGTGTTCTCTCTATCTAGCAAGTATAGTAATGTAAACGTTCTAGTATAGTTGTATATGTAATGTACAGTAATGTTCTAGAAAGTATTGACTCATGAATGAACTGACTTATTGAATGATATCGCGTTCTAGCAATGGTTCTAGTATCTTCCTGAACTACCCATATGGTAGCTTTCTAGTAATCTAAGTGTACGTATGGACATGGATGTATACCCTTGCTACCCAAGGGCATAGGATGAACTAGAAGGACCTTTTATGACTATATATGTGTACATGATATATAACTAATATTTAAACGACCTTCGGACGAATACCCAAAATCCCACCAGACCACATCTCAAGGCGCGAAAAGGAAATAGGGTGGATAGCCTTCCTAAGTCTTTTAAACATTTCTTATATAAGTATACATATAGAGGCATGCAATTTATAATATAAAAGCATAAATAAGATTTGTAAGACATTTGAAATATAAGTATTATTTTAAGAAAAGATCGACTTGGTGTCAATCTATAAAACAATTTGAAGGCATAAGTTTAATAAAACAGTTTAAGTATAAGGAAACATTTGTTTGAAACACAGTTGTAAATAAGTTTGAAAGGAAATGTACGGACTAAGCTGTACAGTGTAAAAAGGAGTTTAAAATGTATAAAATGTTACAAAAAGTCATTTGAAGGAAACTGTTTGGTAAAACGGCTAATGAGTAGCCAAATCATTTGATGCTGTATATTAATCACATGTGATTGATGTAATAAGTAATATAATCCCACTTACTAATCACATGTGATTGACATAATAAGTAGCATGATTCTACTTGTATCCCCCCCCATAAAACATTTAAAAAGAGTTTAAAACATTAGTTAAGGGGTATGATCTCACCTGCGGTAAGTGACTGGAATTGAACGGACTGTTATCGTACGGAAGGATCGGACAAGTGTTTGGTGTCAAGTGGAGACTTAGACACACACAATGATCCTAATTACATATGAAAACATATGTATATAAATAATTAGTGATTATAACACTAATTATACAAGTAATAACATTTAAGCGCGAGGTCAACACTTTTGGTCAAGTGCTAGGAGGCTAATGGGTTGCAACAAAGAAGTGCAATGCCCCTAATGGAAGTTTAAGGTCAAAAGACCATATTCATTAGAGTTTACGGCCCAGGGGAGTAAGCTCCTGGCCGTAAACTCCCAACCAAGTCATGAAATGGAGTTTAGAAGTACTACAACCTTAGAGGGGAATTGTTTCAAGGCTATACAAGTGTTTGGGCACCACATTGACTCCTTTGGGGAGTTTACAGCCCAAAGACCCCTTTTCCCTTGGAGTTTACGGCCGTAAACTCCCTTGGGAGGGTTCTTATTGTCCTTTCAAGTCTCTAATAATTCTAGGAACAAGTCTAGGCTTCAATACTTGGATTAAGGAAGATTTATGGCACTAAATGGGACCATTTGATGGAGTTTACGGCCATAGAACTCTTTGGGCCGTAAAATCCCTCACAAATGAGGTCCTAAGAATTTTAACTAGTCCATATCTCATCTGGGTACTTGCCCTAAAAGTCTCTTGGCCTTAGGAAGTGTTTAGGGTGCTCTTTGACCCCATTAAAGGAGTTTATGGCCCAAGAAATACTCTTGGCCGTAAACTCTTCAACACTTATGCTTTTCATGTGTTATCTAGGTCCTAAACACATTAAGGTACTTGCCAAAAATGAGACTAAGCCTTAGGAAGAGTTTGAAGTGGTTTTTGGCACTAAAAACTTGGAGTTTACGGCCTAAGGAGCATCTTGGCCGTAAACTCCTTTCCAAAGTGGGTTTCTAATTGTTTTGTTGGTCTAAAACACTTGCTTAAGGCTTCTAGGTTCTTGTTCTAAGGCTAAAGGATCACTAGGCACTCATTTGTGCCCTTTACTTGGAGTTTACGGCCCAAGAGGTTGTTCCTTGGCCGTAAACTCCTCAAACTAAGTGATTTTGATTTGTTTCTAGCCTCTAATGATCATACACTAAATCCTTAGTTAGTTTCCTAACACAGAAATGGGACTAGGTGGCCTTTAGGCTTGATTTTGGAGTTTACTCCCCAAGAACGTTCTTGGGCGGTAAACTCCCGGATCTTGTGTTTTGGACATGTAAACAATGTTATAACGCATATAACAAGTATTAAAACACATTTAGGGAAGTAGACTCACAATCTGGGATGAAAACCCGAAGATCCGTGAGAGAGTATTTGGCTTTTCTCTAATTGGAAATCAAATAATGAACCAATTTGGTCCAAAATTTTATTTATAGTCCTGAGATTTTTGGCAGAAAATATTTCTAATCTCGGAATGGATTCTAATGATTCTAGGGTAATGGAATTTACAGTGTTGCACAAAATCCTAGTGCAACCACTCTCCTAATACCCCTTTTTGGTGTAAAACCCTAAAACTGCCAAACTTATGTTCTAAGTCTGAATTTTCATTGTAACTGCTCTACTTCTATTGGATTGAAATGGTTTGATTAGAATGGGAAATTTCAGGTTGTCACATCATCCCCCTATTAAAGGGAATTTCATCCCGAAATTGGAATTTAGGCAAGGAAGTATGCGCGAATAATCGAGACGTGAGGAGAAAACTTCCTAATTGATTGGTTCTAGCGCACTTAAGTGAAATCGGGCTCTCGGTTGGCATTCCAACGAACCTTCACTAACTGGCGACGACGTTGCTTCGTCCGCTTGACCTCTCGGTCGAGGGTCACTACGGTTCTGATACGAAGGCAAGGATCTCGACGAGTGGACTTGCAAGAGTCCTACGGAAAGGTATAGTTTCACGATCGAGATGCGAAGAGTAGAAAGTATGTTACTGAGCTCGCGGAGTAGATCGAGTTTGTGCGAGGCACAAGACCGATTCTGATAAGAATGTTGGAGGTCCTGTCTAACTTGGATTTAGCTTTCCACGCTTTACGAAGCGTATAAAGCCATTCCCAGAGTGAGTTATTCTAAAGAACTTGGTCACTCACTTGGAATCTCAAAGGTTCCCTTTCTTGCGTAACTTCCCAGTCAAAGGCTACCCCTTGCTGGGTCAAAGTCGTACGAGTTTCTGTAGTTTGCGAGGAGTTCTGAATGAACTAAGGCGGTAGGTCGGTAAGACCTAGAGTTTGGCGAAGGAATGTCGGCATCTCTGATATTGATACCTTCTTACTACAAGGGTAGATAAGTAAGTCATTACAAGGAGAAATGACGAACTGATCCAGGTAAGAAAGACGTACCCTACTCGTTTAGCTCATGAAAGCTATGGGCGCATTGGTCCTATCCGGAGGGTATCACTACGGACTCGAAGTGTCCGTATCAAGTTCGGGAGATAGTCTTCCGGACATCTTTCCCTAACACTCGAACTGGTGATATTCGGATCCCGGATTCATTCCTGGAAGTAGTTTCTTTCTTTGTGATTGCTCAACCATTTTGTCTACGCGCGGCAGAGATAACGATTTCTAATGAAAAATCTCGACGGGGTCCTCAATAATCGAGGTACATGCAATGCGACCCGTCGATCTCTGGAAGAATATGACCGAGGTTCTCTAGGGTGAGAAACCTAGTCTTCTAATTCTATTTATGTGTAGTTCGCTAAGTTGTCCAAACTGTTCTTGTATCTCCGTGGGAGTTTAAACTATAGGGCGACCTGTTTTCGGGAGTCGTACTGGGTTCTATGCTTGTTCTCATGACGATGTGATTACCCGTACTTAGGCAGTTCTCCGTCCTGAAGTTCATATTAGGATTCATACCTAGTTTCACAGTCACCCTTTCGTGTATACGAGTCATATATAATTAAGGTTGAAAAGGTAGTCGAATAACTGGTTCTTCTTTAAGTTCACATCCCATCGGGGAAAAAAGAATTTAAAGTGAAATCATCAATTCTAAACCTGTAGAACCTTGATTATATATCACTCTTATGCATACATTCTTCAGTTATAGATCAACCGCATGAATCCCTGGATTAAACTTGACGTACTGCACGAGTGGTACTTTGGGGATTTCTTCGGAAAGAAAATAACTAATAGGTACTCCTGGCATGAGTACTTCGGCGTTCTGATGTGACGGTTTCGCTGGAAAAGTGATCTAGAAGAAAGGGGTGTACGTATGAAGCTGTTTTCGTGAGGATCAAATTGAATCGAGTCGTATGATAATGTCGAAATCATACCGAAACTTAAAGACATTAGATTTGAATCATAAGACGTTTACAGACAAAACACAACCGTGCAACCATGAACAGAGTTACAGTACTTTAGGTTTACCACAAGACTATTGCTGCGAATAAGGTATACTACAAAAGACAAGTATACGCAGCATGAGAGTCCTTATACAGATAGGATCTCGCAAAAGGTAAGACTCTAGTTGCACTAGTTCTAGATAGTTTATAAGTCTGTTACAACGAAAACGCCTAATTTATATATAACGTGGTTCCGGAGCAGGCTCTCCTGCAGCTGTGATCCTGAGAATTCTCCCATCTTCACCAGAGTTCTTTGTTATCAGGCAATCTTTCTTGAAGTGCCCTATTTCCCCGCATTGATGGCATGCCTGGGTAGTACTAGCTTTGGCGACGGGATTGCGGTGTTTAGCCAAAGTTATGTGGACACGAGTTCCTTCCTCGTTACTCCACCTTGGAAATTCTTTCTTAAATCGTTCTGCACTATAACTCGTCTTGCACGCAGGGTTAGTCTCGATGAAAGGGACTTGAGTGATGGGTCGTTTCGGTGCTCCACAGTCACGAACATGATGCCCTATGTTTAGGCAATTGCAACATTGCATCTCATGGCAATTTCCATGATGATGGAAACCACAAGTATCACACTTCGGGAGTTTTCCCTCGTATGGCCTGCTCAACACTGGGATGGCAGGGGTTTCCACTTGCTGCTGTTGTATAGCCAGCTTTTGGGCTCTCTTGCGTTCCTTCCGGGCTTGACACTTTCATTTCTTGTTCTCTGCTTTCTGGCTTTGCGAGCCTATGACTGTTCCTGTTTGGTGATTTCCTGGATGGATATCACGATTGGGAACTTCATTCCCATCAGCAGTATCGACTGTGCTGCTAGCGCTACGGTGCGCAATGACCGCGGTTACGGCAGCCACTACAGCAGCTGTTAATGTCGTTTGAAAGGTAGCGGCGTCCATCGAAAAAGTAGAGGTCTCGTTGCTTGGCTGGTTGTTTCCGGATGACGACATGATTCTGTTGACACGAAAGAATAAAGATTTTGTGAGTGATTCTGGTTGACCCTGATGTACTTAGATTGTTCATGAAACAGTAAGAGTATTATCTCGAAAGTTTAACCTACATCCCTATAATGCAGTCCTGGTAAAGAATGAAAGTATGTTCACTAAGGTTTGACCTACATCCCTATGATGCAGTCCTAGTACGGAATGGAAGTATGTTTGTAGAATGGTCTCAAGACGTTTGTCGTTCGAGCTGAGGTATAGTGGGTTAGTGAATAACAAGATCCAACCACTGAAAGAGACTTGGAAATGCCTCTGGAGATAAATCGCTATAGTCCAATGATTTGACTAAAGCATGATTCAAATAGACTCTTATGAATGAATGACAAGAGTACTTGAATGAAGAATGACACAGAAGTTAGCCGGCTGTCAATATCTGTGATATTCACAATGTAAAGATTCTGGAAAATGACCTTGGAAAGGTCTTACATCATATACACTAAAGATAGTTCCTGACAGCATAAAGACCTAACTAAAGTACTTACGGTACAAGATAATTTCATAGAAAATGCCACATCCGACATAGACAGAAAATACGATTCCTTTTTTTATAAGGGAAATAAAGTAAAGCGTCTACAACTGGCGACGGTCATCCCTCTGGTGAACTCGTAGTTCAACCAATTGACGTTCCATGTCAAGTAGGTGTCTTTCACGCACCATCTGGCGTACCTGGAGCTCTATGACTTCGGCTCGTGATTCAGCCAATGCTTACAGAAGGATTTCATGGTCTCTCTCTGATCTCTCGTGTGCATCTTCTAGATGGATGGTGTGGAGGGTATGCATTCTAGCATAGGCGACAACTTCTGTAATCTGATGTAGGGCTGTCCTGCCTTGAATCTCATTTCGGGCCACTCTGCGGACCAAGATTGGCAAGACTATATCTGCTAAGCCCTCATTCCTCAAGTCGTAAAAGCTTCGGTCGCCATCAAATAGCATAGGTTGATCTTGTCCTTGGCTCCATGTTTCCAAGCATTCCACTCACTCAGGGTCGGGCCATGAAAAGCCGGACGAGGGTTAGGAATTGGAAAGGGAGCTGCTCGGGGTAGGTTCTCAAACTCTGGTTTAGAGTTAGCATCAGACGAAAGGTCTTCATCATGGTGATCATTCAAGGGGAACAGGATGATCATTCTCTGCTTATTCTCCAAACCAACCAGCTATGACTTCATTCGGAAGGTAATGGCTATCGAGGGGATGGAGTCCAGTTATGTTTTCTATGCCAGAATTTAGGGTAAAAGAATAATTATTAGACGATCTATCTAGATAATTATGTAGAAAATCTTCATCAGTTACATCGCTATTTGTGAAGTGCATACCAGCTATGTGTAATCTAAATAGGATAGACCTTCAAATAAGTGACCTTAATTCCAAATTCACACAGAATAGGGGTAAGGCAAAATTATCACAGATTCTAAGTCTATAACATCCTAATTACATGCAGCCTTAGTGTATCCACTTAGCAACTATCAACTTAGTAATGAAGATCTCGTTTTAATTCTCAAGTATAAAGTACTCATAGTAACACCAAAATACACCTATAGTATTTTAAATTTATTGTTAGGTTCTATTGTTCTCATTGTGGTAGGGTTGGTAAGATTTTAGCATTGTTGCAACCACACACTTAAACTTAGGCACATGCTAGTCAACCCTCGGATAATATAGGCGATCAGGCTATATCTTCCCAGTTTTGACCATATGTCTCTAAGCCCACTTGTGTTGTCCAACAATCGTAATTCTTTTGTACTGTCCTAGTGACACTGATTTTAGTATGAATGCAGCACGTATACCTACTTAAATATTTTACTATTTAAAGTATAAACTCTTGGTCAGAGTATTTTTAATCCCTTATGTATTTATAGTTAGTATATCTTTTATGGGTTGATATACTCAATTCACTATAAACAATGCTCTGATACCAATCTGTCACACCCCAAAACCAGGAACGGCGGAAACGTTCTGGGGCGGAGGACGTCATGTATAATATCAACAACAATGTAAAGTAGTAAACAAGCAACAACATCATCCATTGCATTAATAATATAATTATTATACAAATGTGTTCTGTCAAATTTTGATAAACACTAAAGCATAAATCAAAATGAAAGATAAGTCTTGAACAAGCTCCATCTTCCTTTCTCCTTGCGTTGGTACCTGTCTATGATGACCTGAGGATACAAGTAATTTTGAAAGCGAGGATCAGCTTTAAAGCTGGTGAGATCATAAGTATTTAGTGTCTTAATTTGTATGTGAGAAAATGTAAGTATATGTACTTAAAAGTATTGAAAGTGTATATGAACTGTAAGTGTTTGAAAAACCCTAGAATCCCTATGATTCCTATTAATAACAAAAGGAGTCTTCTACCAAGACCTAATTGTTCTGAATGTAGTCTTCTACCAAGACCTAACTGTTCTGCATGTGTGTGTCTCTTGTAAGAGGATGTATTTTCCAAAGTATAACTATCATTATCCAAAGATATAGTTTGCACATTTATGTTTAAGTGAGGTTATCACTAAAAATATGTAAATGGAAAAATTACCGTAGTACTAAAACGTAGCTCTAAAAGGACTACTACCGTACTAACTACCTTAAACCGTATTTTAGGCTAAGGCATTTTGTGATAAATTGCACCATACTATCGACTAGTAACAACGACAAATGAATGGTCGTAATAACGGAATGACGTTTGGCACCCGCAGACCTGCAGGTCCGGCTGTAGCTAGCAGCAAGGTGTAGGATTGTCAATCCAGTATAGATCTATACGCAAACTCACGCTCTCCCTTTAAGAGAATTCTGGCCGCAACTCAAGTCATGAGGTTTTAAGTCATGCTCCGATTTAAATCACAGTAACTCACGTATTCTCGTATATGTAATGTAATGTACTGTTCTAGCTGTAATGTAATGAATTGTTCTAGCAAGTATAGTAATGTAATGAACTGTAATGGTCTATGTGTGCTAGCTGTAATGTGTGTTCTCTCTATCTAGCAAGTATAGTAATGTAAACGTTCTAGTATAGTTGTTTATGTAATGTACAGTAATGTTCTAGAAAGTATTGACTCATGAATGAACTGACTCATTGAATGATATCGCGTTCTAGCAATGGTTCTAGAATCTTCCTGAACTACCCATATGGTAGCTTTCTAGTAATCTAAGTGTACGTATGGACATGGATGTATACCCTTGCTACCCAAGGGCATAGGATGAACTGGAAGGACCTTTATTGACTATACATGTGTACATGATATATAACTAATATTTAAACGACCTTCGGACGAATACCCAAAATCCCACCAGACCACATCTCAAGGCGCGAAACGGAAATAGGGTGGATAGCCTTCCTAAGTCTTTTAAACATTTCTTATATAAGTATACATATAGAGGCATGCAATTTATAATATAAAAGCATAAATAAGATTTGTAAGACATTTGAAATATAAGTATTATTTTAAGAAAAGATCGACTTGGTGTCAATCTATAAAACAATTTGAAGGCATAAGTTTAATAAAACAGTTTAAGTATAAGGAAACATTTGTTTGAAACACAGTTGTAAATAAGTTTGAAAGGAAATGTACGGAGTAAGCTGTACAGTGTAAAAAGGAGTTTAAAACGTATAAAATGTTACAAAAAGTCATTTGAAGGAAACTGTTTGGTAAAACGGCTAATGAGTAGCCAAATCATTTGATGCTGTATATTAATCACATGTGATTGATGTAATAAGTAATATAATCCCACTTACTAATCACATGTGATTGACATAATAAGTAGCATGATTCTACTTGTATCCCCCCCCATAAAACATTTAAAAAGAGTTTAAAACATTAGTTAAGGGGTATGATCTCACCTGCGGTAAGTGACTGGAATTGAACGGACTGTTATCGTACGGAAGGATCGGACAAGTGTTTGGTGTCAAGTGGAGACTTAGACACACACAATGATCCTAATTACATATGAAAACATATGTATATAAATAATTAGTGATTATAACACTAATTATACAAGTAATAACATTTAAGCGCGAGGTTAACACTTTTGGTCAAGTGCTAGGAGGCTAATGGGTTGCAACAAAGAAGTGCAATGCCCCTAATGGAAGTTTAAGGTCAAAAGACCATATTCATTAGAGTTTACGGCCCAGGGGAGTAAGCTCCTGGCCGTAAACTCCCAACCAAGTCATGAAATGGAGTTTAGAAGTACTACAACCTTAGAGGGGAATTGTTTCAAGGCTATACAAGTGTTTGGGCACCACATTGACTCCTTTGGGGAGTTTACAGCCCAAAGACCCCTTTTCCCTTGGAGTTTACGGCCGTAAACTCCCTTGGGAGGGTTCTTATTGTCCTTTCAAGTCTCTAATAATTCTAGGAACAAGTCTAGGCTTCAATACTTGGATTAAGGAAGATTTATGGCACTAAATGGGACCATTTGATGGAGTTTACGGCCATAGAACTCTTTGGGCCGTAAACTCCCTCACAAATGAGGTCCTAAGAATTTTAACTAGTCCATATCTCATCTAGGTACTTGCCCTAAAAGTCTCTTGGCCTTAGGAAGTGTTTAGGGTGCTCTTTGACCCCATTAAAGGAGTTTACGGCCCAAGAAATACTCTTGGCCGTAAACTCTTCAACACTTATGCTTTTCATGTGTTATCTAGGTCCTAAACACATTAAGGTACTTGCCAAAAATGAGACTAAGCCTTAGGAAGAGTTTGAAGTGGTTTTTAGCACTAAAAACTTGGAGTTTACGGCCTAAGGAGCATCTTGGCCGTAAACTCCTTTCCAAAGTGGGTTTCTAATTGTTTTGTTGGTCTAAAACACTTGCTTAAGGCTTCTAGGTTCTTGTTCTAAGGCTAAAGGATCACTAGGCACTCATTTGTGCCCTTTACTTGGAGTTTACGGCCCAAGAGGTTGTTCCTTGGCCGTAAACTCCTCAAACTAAGTGATTTTGATTTGTTTCTAGCCTCTAATGATCATACACTAAGTCCTTAGTTAGTTTCCTAACATGGAAATGGGACTAGGTGGCCTTTAGGCTTGATTTTGGAGTTTACTCCCCAAGAACGTTCTTGGGCGGTAAACTCCCGGATCTTGTGTTTTGGACATGTAAACAATGTTATAACGCATATAACAAGTATTAAAACACATTTAGGGAAGTAGACTCACAATCTGGGATGAAAACCCGAAGATCCGTGAGAGAGTATTTGGCTTTTCTCTAACTGGAAATCAAATAATGAACCAATTTGGTCCAGAATTTTATTTATAGTCCTGAGATTTTTGGCAGAAAATATTTCTAATCTCGGAATGGATTCTAATGATTCTAGGGTAATGGAATTTACAGTGTTGCACAAAATCCTAGTGCAACCACTCTCCTAATACCCCTTTTTGGTGTAAAACCCTAAAACTGCCAAACTTATGTTCTAAGTTTGAATTTTCATTGTAACTGCTCTAGTTCTATTAGATTGAAATGGTTTGATTAGAATGGGAAATTTCAGGTTGTCACAGATGTCATATGTAAATGTGATTCATATGTGAATCACATGTGATTCATATGTGAATCTCACGTGATTCATATGTGAATCTCACGTGATTCATATGTGAATCACATGTGATTCATATGTTAAATTGTTAATCACATGTAAATCACATATGTATTTTTGAGTGTTTTTGCATCAATCAATTTTTTATTTATTTTCTTGTAGATTTGCAAGAAATTGTGGTGAATATTGAAGATGTGAAAAATGATAGATTGAAGAAAGTATTGAAATATTGACATGAAGACATGAAAATGCTTTCAAATTTTGTAGCATTTTTTTATATTTTATTTTGTATCGAATAAAATATTTATTCTATTGTGTTTATAGATTATTAAATAAAATGGTTTTTCTTATGATTTCCTTACAAGTATTATATTATATGATATATATATATATATATATATATATATATATATATATATATATATATATATATATATATATATATTGTAACATCCCAAAATATCAAGAGTAGAGTTGAAGGGGCTAAAAGAGTAAGTTGTGAAAGAGTGACTCGGCGAGTCCATGGATGGACTCGGCGAGTAGAGTCGCGACTTGGTCGCGTGTTAAGTAGCCGACTCGGCGAGTCAGTGAGATGGACTCGACGAGTAGGCGCTGAGTGGAGAAAACCCTAATTCTCGGGGTTGAGCCTTATATAAAGATCATTATGTTTTCCTCCCAGCCTCTTTATCACCCCTTGAGCCCCATAAAACCCTAAATCGCAGAGAAGCACCATTGTTGAGTGGATTGGATCTTGGAGAAGTAATTGTTGAAGGAATTTTGGGAGATTGAAGGCTTGGAGCAAGGGGCTTTGCTTGGATTCGAATTACATTGCAGTTGGGGCATCTCTTAGAGGTAATATCTCGTTTTGGGCTGTTGTTATGTTGTTTCTTCATTTTGGGGTTTGTGGGAATTTGTCTATGGATGAAATGGGAAGTCTAGAGGTTAGATCTGAGGTTGCTACCTCAGATCTGGAAGGGAGAAGAATCAGAGAGCATGAAAGTCCCTGTGTTGGAGTGTTTAGTGAAGTTTACATGTCCCAAACCCTAGCCCAATGTGCAAACGGCCTAGATCTCTTTGGATTCACGTAAAGTTTGCCACTTTACGTGATGGATGAGTGGTAGGAGGCTAGACCTATGTTTTGGAGGAGTTGCATGGCCTGGAATGCTTCTGAATGGATTCAGACCGGTGGTACTTGGCGAGTCACATGGGTGTATTCGACGAGTGGCTTGAAGATGAGTTGGGACTCGGCGAGTTGGAAGAACAACTCGTTGAGTAGGTTGATGATAGCCTTAGACTCGGCGAGTCTGTTCTTGGACTCGACGAGTCTTTTCGAAGGGTCCCGATATTCTCTGGTTGAGTCGAGAATCGGTGAGTCGAGGAATGACTCGGTGAGTTGTGTGCGAGTGGACTCAGAGTTTTTGGACTCGGCGAGTCTCGGGGTGACTCGGCGAGTTAGGTCGCGAATTGAGTGAAGTTCTGATTATGGGAACTCGACGAGTCACAGGGTTGACTCGGTGAGTAGGGTCAGTCAGGAGTTGACTTTGACTGAGGACTTTGATTTTGACCAAGGGTTGGTCGTTGACTTTTAGGGTTTGGTTAGCGATGTGGCCTTTGGGCCAAGAGAGGGGTAAAATAGTCTTTTACCCTTAAGAGGGTGCCATGAGAGGATTGATTCTAGTCTCGAGAGTTATATTCATAAGAGTATTTGCCTTACGTGTTAGGCGGTGGCGAGTTCGAAATTTAAGTGTGGGGATATCTGCTTTCTGCTTGCCAGGTGAGTCTTCTCACTATACTTTACCTCGAGTAGGTAACCAAAGTTCTGTGATCAGAGTATTTGTATGCTATATGTACGTGATGTGTTGTACTGTATTACTTCTATGTGATTTATGCTGTGCATGTTTATAGAGTTGGAACCGGAAGGTTCCAAGAGTTAGAACTTGAGGGTTCACAGAGTTTGGGTGCACGGACCCATAGAGTTATAGCCTCGAGTGGTTAATATGTGTTATGTGTGGTATTTTGGGGAACTCACTAAGCTTCGTGCTTACAGTGTTTTGTGTGATGTTTTTCAGGTTTCTTTCAGTATCACGGGACGACACCGACTTGATTGTACACACCAGAGAAAGAGTCATATTTTGGAGGATCCTGGTTTTCTACGCAAGTGAAAATGGAGTTATGTTTTGTAATTCGACTATGAATGAGATTTTAAACAAGCGTTTCTAAGAATAAAATGATTATTTTAAATGAAAATTTTGTCTTGAAATTTACGGTGTTACAAGTTGGTATCAGAGCCTTGGTTTGAGGGATTCGGATGCGCCTTCGGGTAAATCTGGACTCAAACTGAGGAAGTAAGAAAAGTTTTTAAGGAAATAATTTTCTAAAAGTGAATAAGAGTTCAAAGAGAAAGAAAGAAAGAGCACTGTGTACAATCAGCCAGAGCCCGAATGGTGATTTCCCAAAATACCCTTACTTTTGTGTTATGAGATATTTATGATGCACTTTATGAGAGATTATTGCATGCTAGAGACAGGCTAGGTATTTCATATGTTAGGACTAGAGTGGCCTGATTTGTGATGCCTTAGCCTAGGACTTGTTGTTATATGTGTTATGCTTTTGAGTATGTGATGAGTGAGAGTATCCAGTTAGAACCCATGAGGGGTAGAGTTACAGAGTTTGATGGTACTTTCGAGGATGAGCCGAGAAAGTGGAGTTACTACAGAGAGGGAGTCCTATGTATTCTTCGATGCTCGAATGCTGCTTGCTTTGTGCTTTGTGGAACTCTCGATGATGGGAGTCAGCTACCAAGTGAATATGACGATATTCAGGAGGTAGATGGCTGGCATCTTTAGGAGCTCTTCAGCAGCTAATAGCAAAGAAGTGGGAGGACAACGGAAGAGCCTAGGGAGTAACCCTAGCCAGATGAGTGCGCTTGTAGAGTAGAGAAATTCGCTGGGGAGCGAGCACACGCGATGCGATTGGTGAAAGAGCAGGTCGAGCAGCTACTTAGAAGCTCTGGGATGGTCCGTGTGGAAAGTATGGGTAGATGTGGTAGGTAGTATGTGATGGGTTTTAGTCATAAGACATCCTATGTGCTCATACAAACCCTAATATTTGGATCTAGGTTTCTCTATTGTACAAGCTTTGAATCCAAGACTATAAACCCTAATTCTAGCATTCAAGTAATCATATTAATATGTAATTAGGTTTAAGATCATACCTTGATTGTTATGTAACAATAACAATCCTAAATCTCCTTGATTTAACTTTGGAATGCTTAGAGTCACAAGTGTCACTCCTCTAATGGCTTACAAACACCAAGAGCAAATGGAGAAGGTATAAAGAGAGAGGAGAGATGTTAGAATTCGTCCTTAGGACTTCTTGGGAACAAGTACAAGAATTCTAAGGCCTTAGGGTCTTTATATAGGTGTAGAGATAGGGTTTCAGTCATTATCCTTATCTAGTTGCTTATACACAAACAAACCATAAGATAAGCCTTAATAAACCCTTATCCTTTATCCTTTGGATGATTTCAAGGATCCTTATCTCCTTGAATTCGTTCAACCCATATTTAGGATAACCATTACCATATTTTGTAACTATCACATAATTACAATTCAGCCCCTCTAGTTTAATTAATTACACTTGATCACAAAATTAATTCCTAATTAATTATTGACCAATATTAATTAAGAAAATATGATTTCTCCTTTAATATATTATTCTTATAACATATTAATAAATCATAATAACCTCTCTCTCTTTATTTATTTCTCCAATCAAGTTGCTTTGGTGAAGGCAACCCAAAAGGACCATGCACCATCGAGTCAAGTACATACCAAAATAGTTATGGACTTAGACACTAATCCAACAGTCTCCTACTTGGATAAGTCTAATAACTATTATGCATATGACTTCAGATCCTGATATGCAATCGTAGCTTTCCAAAGCCGCTGTCAACTCTGATCCTATCAGATACGCGTGTCCTTAGATAAGGGATCATATATTCCTCCATTCTAGATATCGTATGAGATATGATTTCAAATCATTCTCTTTGTACTACTTCTCGATTTCCGATTTATGACGACAGACTAATTGAACAAATCAAATTAGCCCTAGCCCGGCCGAGCATTTACGTTTGTCATCACTAAACCATCGAGGGGCCCAAAGATATCGCTTTTATCCTTCTTTGGATAAAAGGAACAGATAAACTTTGATACAATGCTTGCTTGCACTCATTCACTGAATTACACACAACAATATGTTTTATAACACCAAGTTACTAGTGCGTTTACATATTATCAATGTGCAACCGATTCGCAAGATACAACTCACACATCTCAGTTTCAAGAATATAAGATGTTATCGTCTCACTAATCACTCGTGATACAATTCATGGAATGATCCAAGTGAGCGTGGGTTTAATCCAATGCTCAAATCATATTCATAAGCACTCATGAACATTGCAGCAAACATTTGCTTATGTCTAATACTCTTCTAGACAATCCACACACCAATTCACGACAATCTTCATTCATATCTACTTCCAACATATGAATGATTGTGGCCCGTTCGAATAATTCGATTATTCTTAATAAACTCAATTATTCTGGAAGTCAAAACATGCAAATGTGAAACACAAGAATAATACTAATCCCATATGGCCTCAAACCTTTGAGTATAAATAAAACGCCTTTTATTTATCACCATATTGATTACTCATTATTTGTCGTTTCGGGTAATCAACTTCTTACTTGAATTATTACACTTGTCCCATGCACCTAGCATGCACACAATGTTTACCTATAGTTCTTACTTTTGTGAAATAGACAAATTGCACACATTTCCAATCATTCTCATTTCACAACTCCAAATCCTTTTTCATAAGTGTAAGAATATCAAATTCTTGCTACTTATAGAATACGCTAAATTCTAACACTTTGTGCAACGATCCTTTCGTAATGTCACTGCACCAAAGTCACAAAGACTATTGCCAATGATATTGCAAAGTTCTCTAACGAAGATTGTTACAAGACAATTCCTTAGATACGATGTCTCTCACTTAAAGTACATTCCTTTGAACATCCTTTTGCATAAAGGTTTCTAATCTAGTCATAAATTTTCAATATTTACTTCCCAGTATGGACACGCTTCCATATGTTCCATATGACGACTCATTTCTTAATAGAATCTTATCTATTCATAATAATGTCGATATGGTCCATCCAATATGGAAACATTTCCATATTTTTCAATACTATACTTCCAACTACTCAAAAGCGACCAATCCTCGTCGAACTTTGGATTGTCCTTTGATAGTTGTTTAATTATTTTAGTCAAAACCGATTCTAGTCCCTTTTCCCTCTAAATGCGCTAGACATTTGGAAAATTTAAGAATGGTCAAACATTAAAGCATTTGCAATCGATCCTATACCCGAAGCGTATGGGACACGATGCACAATGTTTTATTTGCTATGTTCTCAAAATTCGAATTGTGAAGAGGAATGTCGTAATCATAATCGAAATTTTAAGAACACACTATGTACCTTTGACTAAATCTATTAACGTTTCACAACCTAATCCTTTAGATTTGAAATGAAGCATAATATTCTCTCCCTTAATTATAGCAAAACAACTATACAACCCTTACGACTTTGCAAGGTATAACTATTGTTTTTCTATAATTAATATTGCCAACGTGCAAAACTTTCCATAATAATCATACAATCATAACTTTTATGCTCCCACTATCATGATGATTATTATAAAACATAACACTTATGCTCCCACTATCTTTGACATGTATTCATAAACATATTAACTTTCAGAAAACAATACCTATTGAATTTCTTAAGTCCATGTTTCTAATACTTAGTGCTTTGATAATCTTTTATCAAGGCTTCTTAAACTTATACACCTTTGCCTTAGATAGTTCATATGTGTGTCTTAACAATTAATACTAATTGCCAAACCTCACAATTCAAATTATGGAAAGGGATACCGTAACCATGATCGAATTCGAGAATGCAATTTTACAATCACTATCTTCTTAAAATCTTTCTTAGTGAAAGCATTTCCTCACAATCATTTTCATGAAGGAGGAAATCTTATGACACTTAGATTTAAATGGTGTATTTGTTCCTATCCATGTGAATTTTTTAAAACCAAATTTTACGATAAATTCAAACTCATATGGATCGAGCCTTTTTTTAATCTTGATTTCTTGCCTTATGGTAGCACAACTGCCCACCACGTCTTCCAAGTAGTTAAGCAACTCACCTTTTCCTATCAATGTACCTTTCATTGATTAAGGTGCCTTGCCTTTTATGCGTTCAAAATGAGAACTCATAGGACTCACGTGCATAACTAACTCAATTGGAACAACACATAATCAAAATATTGTCAACACGATAGGTTGTAAACCTCAACTCGTGTGCTAGTGATGATCGATAAGGTTTATTTGATTTGTTCTTGAAACCTTTCTAGACCAATAAGACTCCCACTGACTCCTTGACATATAAGATTCTTTTGTCAATAAACATTTCTTAACAAACAAATATTCAAGAGTTAGTGTAGTTTTTTTTATCAAAACACTTCATAAATTGGTTCTAGTCGATCTTTGTCTTATTCAAGACATCACAACTTTCCACATTTGATGAATGTTATAAACCTTTAATACATTTCACTCATTGTCACAATCTTAACTTTAAGACTTGTTATTGCAACGAAGTATGATAGACTTCTTAATTTAACCATTTCTTCAATCCTTGATTCCTCTTCTTAAACATACAATTGTACTAAGACTCACTTAAAGGATCAATTGAGATATGGTTCTCAATCATTAAGACTTATCATAAAGCATAAAAGCTACTCTCCCTTCTTCTTAGAGTGGAGAAACTCTTATCTTTCTGCCCACTTGATTCTTCTTATTCGTTCTACTATTGATCTAAACCCTTTAATCAATTCAGAATCATACTTAATCTTGTAAGTGTAATCATATTTACCAAACCTTTAGTAAATCATGACGAATATCTTTGTTACTCTTATGGTGAACTTGATCAACACATAACTTTGTGTACTCGATCTCCTAGTCCTTCACTTGACACTTTGTCAACGAATTTGTCTAATTTCCAAATATGAAATTTCTCATTCATCATGCAACCAAGTTGCGTGATTCCAATTTTCAGTCCAATTGAAACTTTGGGCGATGAGAAACTCTCCCTATTTGGTAAATTCTCGACATTCCCGTAAATAACATAAATAAGAATCATATCCATTCGTTGTAGAAATATGCAAACATCAATTTTCATAACGATTTTATTACAAGGAAGTAAACAAATAAATAAATAAGTCAAACAAAATTTATTTTATCTATAAAAGCAGCGGAAAAACATTTGTCCTTGCAATGCAAAATCTATTGAAAACTACGTAAAAGGAAAATTTCTAACAACTCTATCATAACTATCTAAGCTCAAAATCCAATCTTCAAGTCCATGCGATCAAGATCCATCTCTTGTGATTAGATTCATCTTGCTCTCTTATCAAGCTTCCTTTCTTTTCACCGATCCTTCAAAACATTCAAATGCAATCTTATCACATCATGTATT
Source organism: Lactuca saligna (assembly GCF_052625555.1). NCBI lineage: Eukaryota > Viridiplantae > Streptophyta > Magnoliopsida > Asterales > Asteraceae > Lactuca > Lactuca saligna. Next base: position 2,101,892 of record NC_136424.1, read on the forward strand.
AAGAATCACTGAATAGGAACTTAACGGAGTTAGATAGTAGATTTTACCTGAAGCGTAGTCATACTTTTGACTCTTCCATCTCTTAGATCTCTTAGGTAAATAGGGCAACTTCGTCTCCAATGCCCCTTCTCTTGGCAATAAAAGCAAATTGACTCTTTTGGAACAACATATGGAACTACTTCAGACATCGCCTTTCTCTTATGATCAAACTTTTCGATCATTGCATGTCTTTCATTGCCATTGTCTATATCCATATAGGTCTTGAAGGCAGATTCACCAATCAACTTTGCTTTTCTATTGCGCCAAACCATTGCTGATTCAGCAGCAATAAGCATATAGGTGAGATTAATAAGGGTTACGTCGTGGTTCATCATATAGTACTCTCTTACGAACTCACTATATGAGTTAGGAAGTGACTGAAGAACCCAATCAACAACCATCTCTTCACCGACAACGGATCCCATCATTCTTAACCTATCAATGTGTGACTTCATCTCTAAGACGTGTGCACACACCGACTTTCCTTCTTTATGTTTACTTGCCACAAGGGCTTGAGTGATAATGAACCTTTCAATTTTACAATCTTGTGGGTTAGGGAGAATAATTATAGGAGGAAGTGAAGCATGATTTCTTGTTCCTCGATCGAATCGTGGAATTTCATCTTCATGTGGAATGCTTGTTCCACGGGATTTGGGAAGACCATAGTTGTCGAACTTTGACATCTACAAAACAGGAGAAAAACGAATTCAAGTTAGTTGATAGATTGATTCCTTAGTAAATCACCCAAATGAAATACTAAGGCTAGGACCCAACACAATATTCTACAACTCGGGAGAGGGATGCCGTAACCCTAATTGCAGAATATTTGAAGGTAAGTGAATGACGATTCACTAATTTCCACCACGAAAAACGAAAAAGAAATTTAAGTTTTAAATCTATGAAAATTCCAAGATCCTTTGAGATTCATTGAACTTTCAATGGCATGTTTAAATCTCGATATGCCCCTCTTGTTTGTGACTGGGATGCCGAGGATCACAAAGCGGGTGTGAATAACCATGCAAACTTACACGGTGCCCTCACATGTTACAATCACCTATTCGATGTGCCGGGAAACCACACACGCTCCACCGAACTATGACAAACATTGAGTCACCCTTTGCTACCTTTGCTTAGAACCATTTAGTGTGCCGGTAAACCACACACGCTCCATTAACGTCTTCGCAAGGGCACAAAGTGTAATTTCATGGAATTGCATCAATTCACTTTTGCCTAAGTAACTAAGATTGGGAATTAGAAAAACATTTAGTTACTTTGTATTTCATTATACTTAAAATGGAAGGTTTCGTCCTATCCTACCCGTTCGGCTAACGACCCTCCACTAGTCAAGAGTGCGGTGGGTAAGAGTGGATACCCATTCAATCGCCATATTATAGGCAATTTCCTTAAACACCCATTATAGACCAGCTTCGTGAATGAGGCCTACTAACGGTAAGAATGACTTTTACTCATACATATATATAATGTTAGACTTTTAATGTTATATATAGTATAGGGTGCATTTTACACTTTTAAAATATTAGGTGATCAAATTTAACAATTATACTTTTAATTCAATTAAATTGTAAACCTAAACTTTTATGGATTTATTAAACTTCTTTTAATTATACACCTTATTTGATTAATAAAACCATAAGGGTGTGATTTGAACTTTTCAAAACCTTACTAGGGTTTTAGAATTTAACATTCCTAATTAAACTTTTAATCAACTTTAAATTTCCAAAACTTGAGGGCAAGTTTTGAAACATTTCAAAACAATTTAGTTTTAATCTATCTTAAAATTTCGAATTTATGACATTTAAATTAAAATTTTAAATATTAAAACTCTTGATTTAATAATTATCTTGAATTAGACTATTAATTTAATTATTAAATCATAAGGGATTATCTAAATAATGAGGATAATTACCATTTAGACATTTAAGTTATCCTAATCCCTTAAATATCTATATAGATTTCGAAAATATGGATGGATAATGCAAGATCTTGAATTACCATATATAACAATTAGAGGATAATTACAAGATATGGGATAATCCAAATCCCTAAAAATTAGGACCTTATCTTGGGGAGGAGGCAAATTTCGAAAATCAAGGGATTATAACAAACCCTAGATTTCGAAATTTAAGGGTTTAAGGAAAGAATTTGAAGATCTTATTCAAAATCTTGCAAATTAGGGTTTGCAAACCCTAATCTCAAAAAACCCTAGCCTCCTAGGGTTTATTGGCAATAAACCCTAATATATCAAGTTCATACAATTGAAACCAAACCAATGGCTCTGATACCACTGATGGGTTTTAGTCATAAGACATCCTATATGCTCATACAAACCCTAATATTTGGATCTAGGTTTCTCTATTGTACAAGCTTTGAATCCAAGACTATAAACCCTAATTCTAGCATTCAAGTAATCATATTAATATGTAATTAGGTTTAAGATCATACCTTGATTGTTATGTAGCAATAACAATCCTAAATCTCCTTGATTTGACTTTGGAATGCTTAGAGTCACAAGTGTCACTCCTCTAATGGCTTACAAACACCAAGAGCAAATGGAGAAGGTATAAAGAGAGAGGAGAGATGTTAGAATTCGTCTTTAGGACTTCTTGGGAACAAGTACACGAATTCTAAGGCCTTAGGGTCTTTATATAGGTGTAGAGATAGGGTTTCAGTCATTATCCTTATCTAGTTGCTTATCCACAAACAAACCATAAGATAAGCCTTGAAAACCCTTATCCTTTATCCTTTGGATGATTTCAAGGATCCCTATCTCCTTGAATTCGTTCAACCCATATTTAGGATAACCATTACCATATTTTGTAACTATCACATAATTACAATTCAGCCCCTCTAGTTTAATTAATTACACTTGATCACAAAATTAATTCCTAATTAATTATTGCCAATATTAATTAAGCAAATATGATTTCTCCTTTAATATATTATTCTTATAACATATTAATAAATCATAATAACCTCTCTCTCTTTATTTATTTCTCCAATCAAGTTGCTTTGGTGAAGGCAACCCAAAAGGATCATGCACCATCGGGTCAAGTACATACCAAAATAGTTATGGACTTAGACACTAATCCAACAGTATGGGCCCGTACTACTGAAAGCAGAGGACCCATACTTGATACATGGAGTATTCTGAAGGTTCTAAGGAGCGGATTGAGGAGTGATGTTATGGTTCGGGTACCATACATCAGAGCAGATTAAGGAGTGATGTTATGGTTCGGGTACCATACATCAGAGCAGATTGAGGAGTGATGTTATGGTTCGAGTACCATACATCGGAGCGGAGTGAGGAGTGATGTTATGGTTCGAGTACCATACATCGGAGCGGAGTGAGGAGTGATGTTATGGTTCGAGTACCATACATCGGAGCGGATTGAGGAGTGATGTTATGGTTTGGGTACCATACATCGGAGCGGATTGAGGAGTGATGTTATGGTTTGGGTACCATACATCGGAGCGGAGTGAGGAGTGATGTTATGGTTCGAGTACCATACATCGGAGCGGATTGAGGAGTGATGTTATGGTCTGAGTACCATACATCAGAGCGGATTGAGGAGTGATGTTATGGTTCGAGTACCATACATCAGAGCGGAGTGAGGAGTGATGTTATGGTTCGAGTACCATACATCGGAGCGGATTGAGGAGTGATGTTATGGTCCGGGTACCATACATCGGAGCGGATTGGGAGTGATGTTATGGTTAGGGTACCATACACCGAGGCATATTGAGAAGAGATGTCATGGAATGAGTACCATGGTTCGTAGTGAATGATGTTTGTGGTTCTCCGGTTATTCGGTCATGAGTAAGTTCGAAGAGGCATCCCTTGAGAGGGAGATCGAGAGCCCCTCAGAGTATTTTAGTAAGGAGTCAGTGAGAAGGGAGAGTTTCGATTTGAGTTGAGCGATCAATCGATGAAGGATATGTCACCTCCTATGATCTGGGAGGTACTGATTATGTTCGTGTGAAAAATATGAGAAGCATGATGTTTTAGTTTTGGGTTTAGAGGTAAACCCTGCAGGTCGTCATTGATGATGATTTCCCACCAGAGTATCAGGTAGCATGTGTGCCGCGAGGCAGTGATTTATCATGAGCAGATAGTCAGTTGGGACTGAGATAGTTGAGGACCACACTACACCTATTTGAGTATAGTAGAAGGTATTGTAGTGGTATCAGTGGGGAGTTCAGTCGAGTTCAGCGGTGCAGAGAGTTTTCTATCCATGGGGTGTTGAATTTGGGAGTGGGTCCCTGTTCTTGGGATGATCCCGGTGTTGGAGCGTTGGTTGATGAGTTGAGGTGAGGGGTACGATGATTTTATGGTTCAGTCTATGAGCCAGGGATGTTATTGAGCAGTTGAGTTGTTTGGTACTAGATTGGTACGAGATTTGGAACGACTAGAGGCAGACGTGACGAGAAGTTCTTGAGGAGTTCATCAGAGGTTCAGAGTATATGAGGTCGATTCATTTCCTTAAGGGGGATTATCGGGTGTTGTGTAGCACTTTCCGGGGGAAGGTGCGATTTTGCTGGAGAATATAGTTATGGGTTAGTTGTGTTCTATTTGGTGATGGTTCGGACCCTAAGTGGGGGAGAACCGGGTGCCGTATGTAAGAAAGCATAAATTTGTCAAGAGCAGTTATAAGTGGAGTATAGAGATATGCGGTAAGAAATCATGAGACCAGAGATGTCGGTGATCGAGGAAAAGGGTCAGAGTGAGTTAATGCGGGAAGGACTTGTTTGAGAAGGCTAAATGTCTCCACGACAGGTGTTTATTGGTCAAGAATCTGGTATTGGTCAGTGTTGGGGCAAGTAGATAGAGAATGTTTGGGCAGCCAACTCCCGGGTCGGTATGCGTATCCTTGTTGGATTTTGAGAGCGGGAAAAAGGGTTTGGAGAATTATCAGCGTATTTCGTAGCGTTAGCGTTTTCTCGTATTCCAATTGAGAAATTGGATGCACCAAAGTTGCAATGTGGAAGAAAAAAATATGTCGATCTATTTCTGGGGTTCAGAGGAAATGTATTATTGTGTCTATATGATGCTTGGGGCAGGAGATCAGTGGTTGTGGCAGGATTTTGTGATGTTCTGCTGGGGTATTCCGAGGTATCCGGGTATGATGATCTTTATTTCGGAGTTACTCGCAAATCTTGAGTTGAGATGACTTGTGGTATATCAGGTATCTATGGATCTAGGGAGAGCCCTTCGAGTATGGGCATCCAGGGAGATTATTTGAGAGAGTGGATCTTCGCAAGGGTGGGCATCTGTTATGTCAATTACCTCCAGAGTCTGTGATGAATATTTGAGACGAGTATGGGTAGCCGCCTATGATCGTCTGCAGAGCACGAGCTAGTGGGGTCAGAGGGTGTTGTGATACTACGGGGAGCCGTAGTACTCACTAGTCAGAGGGTGTTGTGATACTGCGGGGAGCCGTAGTACTCACTAGTCAGAGGGTGTTGTGATACTGCGGGGATCCGTAGTACTCACTAGTCAGAGGGTATTGTGATACCGCGGGGAGCCGTAATACTCACTAGTCAGAGGGTGTTGTGATACCGCGGGGAGCCGTAGTACTCACTAGATGGCAAGAGAGTGTGATGATGGAATGTTCTCCGATCAGTGTATGATGTGGAAGAGTTTTGGGCTTGAGTAGCCCTAGTATTGAGTTTTTGGAGCCTGGATGTTGGACCGGGGGCGAGACTGGGGTCCCCGTCTCTGTCGGGAAATGTGGTGAGATGCGCAAGGGATATGCGCAGCAGAAACCAGAGATCAGAGTTGAGACGATCCTCGGTTGGATTGTATTTTCTCGCATAAGGAAAAGAGAATTTCGTGACTTGCGTGTCACGGGGAGGAAGTTAGTGGGATATTTGGATCATGATATGGGTGACCTTTGGAGGCTCAACTGTGGAGTCAAAAGCTGACCTGGTGCTCAGTCTCGAAGAGGGATATGAGAAATGAGCTAGAGCTTATCATGATGATGTCTGAGGACACCTCAGAGGGAGCGAACGATTCAGACGCTCAAAGACATGCCTCGGGCATGTGTATTAGATTTCGGAGGGAGTTGCAACACGTATTTAACCTTGGTTGAGTTATCCTATATCAACAGCCATCATTAGTGCATTGGTATGCCACCCTTTGAGCTGTTGTATGGGAGGAAGTGTCGGACCCTCATTTGCTGGGGAAAGTGTTGATTCGCGGAAGTGGAAGTTGTAGTGAGAATGGATGATTTGGAGTATGGTGGTCGAACACTGTGTCTGTGACAGTGGTATGGAATGACATTATGATGGGATGTCTGCTGAGGACACGGAAGGGATTCCGCGGGTGTAGAGCCAAGAGTCTCAAGATGGATGCAGGGATGGAGTCTGGGACTCCCAGCTTGATTCTGATCAAGGGCTGTGTGCGTAGTGGTGGTTTCTCCTGGGGATGTTAGAGATGTCATCAGTGCGACGAGTTTTCCTAACCCGAGAGTGTGAAGGTTGGTGCGGCATGGGTGTGTGATTGCAAGAAGAGGACTCGTGGGAGTTGCTCCGGGATTGAAGAGTGGGTCTTTCCGTCGTTACGGATTGGATAGAGTGGGATTCGGATCGGTGATCCGATGGTTCATGGCTTCTAACCCTTATGGGTCGAGTGATTGTTGAGATTTGGGGCAGTGATGCTTAATGGGTAATTCTCGGATCGTTGAGTGTGGTTATCAGAGGGTACATCCGATGCCCGGTTTGAGACAGTGGTCAGGACACCGTACGGAAAGGGAAAGTGTGTTCGAGTTGCGATGGGTATACCTTGTGAGACCTGGTCGGATTAAGGCCAGGTGGCACGTTATGGGAGTATTTCTGGAGTTGAGTTGCTGTAGGCTTCGAGGACGAAGCCTAATTTAAGTGGGGGAGAATTGTAACATCCCGAAATATCAAGAGTAGAGTTGAAGGGGCTAAAAGAGTAAGTCGTGAAAGAGTGACTCGGCGAGTCCATGGATGGACTCGGCGAGTAGAGTCGCGACTTGGTCGCGTGTTAAGTAGCCGACTCGGCGAGTTAGTGAGATGGACTCGGCGAGTAGGCGCTGAGTGGAGAAAGCCCTAATTCTCGGGGTTGAGCCTTATATAAAGATCATTATGTTTTCCTCCCAGCCTCTTTATCACCCCTTGAGCCCCAGAAAACCCTAAATCGCGGAGAAGCACCATTGTTGAGTGGATTGGAGCTTGGAGAAGTAATTGTTGAAGGAATTTTGGGAGATTGAAGGCTTGGAGTAAGGGGCTTTGCTTGGATTCGAATTACATTGCAGTTGGGGCATCTCTTAGAGGTAATATCTCGTTTTAGGCTGTTGTTATGTTGTTTCTTCATTTTGGGGTTTGTGGGAATTTGTCTATGGATGAAATGGGAAGTCTAGCGGTTAGATCTGAGGTTGCTACCTCAGATTTGGAAGGGAGAAGAATCAGAGAGCATGAAAGTCCCTGTGTTGGAGTGTTTAGTGAAGTTTACATGTCCCAAACCCTAGCCTAAAGTGCAAACGGCCTAGATCTCTTTGGATTCACGTAAAGTTTGCCACTTTACGTGATGGATGAGTGGTAGGAGGCTAGACCTATGTTTTGGAGCAGTTGCATGGCCTGGAATGCTTCTGAATGGATTCAGACCGGTGGTAATTGGCGAGTCACATGGGTGTACTCGACGAGTGGCTTGAAGATGAGTTGGGACTCGGCGAGTTGGAAGAACAACTCGTTGAGTAGGTTGATGATAGCCTTAGACTCAGCGAGTTTGTTCTTGGACTTGGCGAGTCTTTTCAAAGGGTCCCGATATTCTCTGGTTGAGTCGAGAATCGGTGAGTCGAGGAATGACTCGGTGATTTGTGTGCGAGTGGACTCAGAGTTGTTGGACTCGGCGAGTCTCGGGGTGACTCGGCGAGTTAGGTCGCGGATTGAGTGAAGTTCTGATTATGGGAACTCGACGAGTCACAGGGTTGACTCGGCGAGTAGGGTCAGTCAGGAGTTGACTTTGACTGAGGACTTTGATTTTGACCAAGGGTTGGTCGTTGACTTTTAGGGTTTGGTTAGCGATGTGGCCTTTGGGCCAAGAGAGGGGTAAAATAGTCTTTTACCCTTAAGAGGGTGCCATGAGAGGATTGATTCTAGTCTCGAGAGTTATATTCATGAGAGTATTTGCCTTACGTGTTAGGCGGTGGCGAGTTCGAGATTTAAGTGTGGGGATATCTGCTTTCTGCTTGCCAGGTGAGTCTTCTCACTATACTTTACCTCGAGTAGGTAACCAGAGTTCTGTGATCAGAGTATTTGTATGCTATATGTACGTGATGTGTTGTACTGTATTACTTCTATGTGATTTATGCTGTGCATGTTTATAGAGTTGGAACCGGAAGGTTCCAAGAGTTAGAACCTGAGGGTTCACAGAGTTTGGGTGCACGGACCCATAGAGTTATAGCCTCGAGTGGCTAATATGTGTTATGTGTGGTATTTTGGGGAACTCACTAAGCTTCATGCTTACAGTGTTTTGTGTGATGTTTTTCAGGTTTCTTTCAGTATCACGGGACGGCACCGACTTGATTGTACACACCAGAGAAAGAGTCATATTTTGGAGGATCCTGGTTTTCTACGCAAGTGAAAATGGAGTTATGTTTTGTAATTCGACTATGAATGAGATTTTAAACAAGCGTTTCTAAGAATAAAATGATTATTTTAAATGAAAAATTTGTCTTGAAATTTACGGTGTTACATATATATATATATATATATATATATATATATATATATATATATATATATATATATATATATATATATATATATGCATTTTTAGAAATATGCACATATGTACCTAAATTGTTTATTTTTTTGGTTAAAAAGTTATATTATTTTTTAAATATTCCATTTTTTAAACAAAATTTATTGATTTTTAAATGCTTTCAAAAAAATTGCAGTTTTTTTTAAAAAAAAAAAATCAATTTTTTGTTCTAAAATTCATGTTTTCTATAAAAATTTAAAAAATCTGCACTTTTTTAAAAAATCAAAAACTGCTATTTAAAAAAAATCCAAAATTTTGATTTATTATGCAAATTTTTAGACATTTCTATTAATATTTCCAACAACACAAAAAATTAAACATTAAATTAGATTGGTAAGATGACGATCATGCTCTTAATGAGTTAATTTTGATCTAACGCTCCACTTTTAGTTCTCATGAAACTATGAGTTCTCAACCAATCTCATCCATATATATATATATATATATATATATATATATATATATATATATATATATATATATATATATATAACAAAATGTTAACATAAACGATTAAATGAGAAATTTATTTGAATTTAAAATTTGAAATAACTGAAAATTATGAGCAAAAAACATGTAAAAAAATTAATTAATTAAAATTATGTGTTTAGTTATCAAATCCGTGTACTAAACAGGTATATTATAACAAAATGTTAAATACAAAGGTTTATACTGTAAATTTATTTGAAATTAAAATTGAAAATTTAAAAATTGAAACTAATAGTCATTATGGTAGGTTTAATTTATGGAAACTAAATTAATGATATATTGAAAATGAAAAATGAAGTAAATAACAAGTGGAAAATAAATATATCTCAAAATTATGACAAAATGACATGTGACCAGTTGAATAAGAGAAGAACATGTGACAAAAATCATTCTTATTTATTATGGTATATATATATATATATATATATATATATATATATATATATATACACACACACACACACATATATATACACTAGCTGTGAGACCTGTTTATTAAAAATAAAAATTTAATATCAATGTATAAATATTAAATATTAAAAAAATACTTTTACATAAATGTGAACGATATAATGGATAAGTATGTAATTCAATCTAGAATAATAAAAACTATTGGCATATTTTAAATAATGATGTCGAAAATTAAGGTATAAACATTAAATATTTTTTAAATTAACTTTCGAAATAATTACAAAGGAAATGATGAATAAGTAGTTATTAAATCTATACTAATAAAAATATTATTGATATATTGTAAATAGTTGTTATGAATCAAAATTTTCAAATATTATTTTGAAAATGGTGTTTTTTTTCATTTATTAGGGTAGAGATAGAGATGTATTATTCACACATATTTATTTATAATATTTGAATCAAAAATAAATTTGTTAGAGTTCAAATTAAAAGTCCAAAAAATAAAAGGTATGTTTTGAATTCAAATATATCATCAAATACATGACATTAACTATGTCACTAGAGCATTCATTTGAATTCAAATATATTTGTAAATTTTTAAACATTTAAATAGAATGAATACTTCACATATATCATAGTAGATTCATTAATTAGTGGAATTGATTATTGATTATTTATTCTAATAAATGAAGGGTTTTTTTTTTCACTTGTCACACTCTCATTTAATTTTCCAAATATTATTTTGTAGTTATTTTGAATTAATTTTTTTCACATGTCATTTTATAAGTTTTTCTATTTTTTTAAATTCCACATAATATTTTAATGTAATAATTGCAATAAATATAGTAATAAATGTATATCAATATCATTAATGAACTTACCTTTTAATTTCAAAATTTTTAAAATTAAAGTTCATTAATTTTTTTGTTTATTTATTTAAATTTAAAATATAAAACATTTTCATTATAATAATTCATTATTTTTCTTATTTTCTTATAAATTCAATGTTCTCAAATATTTAACTTATGCAATACATTGGTCCCACAACTAGTTGATTAATAAAAAAATAGAAATACAACATAATAACATGTGAAATTTAAATAATTATAAAATCTTATATAATGACATATGGCAAAAGCTTTGAGAAAGTGAAAAAAAAAAGTTTCATTTATATATATATATATATATATATATATATATATATATATATATATATATATATATATATAGAGAGAGAGAGAGAGAGAGAGAGAGAGAGAGAGAGAGAGAGAGTGAGTTTTAAATAAGTTATAGTGACACAACTTCATGGATGGTGGTTTTACCCTCACACGATGTGCACATGAGGGGTTTTTAACGGAATTTTACGGTGTGTGGGAAATGATCGTTTTTGTAATAATGACAAAAAAAAAAAAAAAAAAAAAAAAAAAAAAAAAAAAAAAACAAGGACTGGAATTGTTTATTTTCTTGAAGTCGGACTATATGTAAATATTTTACCAAACCGTAGGACAATTTATATAATTTTTTTTGTCTTTGATTCGATTAGATTTCTTAGGTTAGAAATGAGATAAAAGGCGTTGAATTATGGAGAATTGAGATAGTGGCGTTGACGTATACTTTTATAGTAGGTTTGAAGGGTCAATAAGTCATTTGAAATGTCAAGAGGAAAGTTTAGAGGTCTGATTATTCTGTTAACTTCTTTTTTAAGGAACACCATTTTTTGACTTTCTTTCCAAATCCTTTCTCTTCTCTCTTTAATTTGTATTCACAGGAACATAGCATCAACCTTTTCTTTGTAAATAGAACTCATCATAACGAAACAGCATCAACGGTCTTATCTGTAAGCTTATTCTCTGAAGAGGGGTGAAGATCAATAGGAAAAAACGAGCGAGGGAGGATGTGGGGATTTGGGGGAAGATTCTACTGGGGGAAGCGAAAAGAAGAAGAAAGAAGAAGAGGAATAGTTGTTGTATTCGCATGGATGTCAAGTGAAGAGAAGAATTTGAAGAAACATGTTGACCTTTACTCCTCTCTTGGTTGGGACTCCCTTGTCTGCCATTCGCAATTTCTTAATATGTATGTGTTCTTCTTTTTCAATACTTTCTTTTATAATTTAACTCTATATCATCATCTTCTGGTGTTATTCCCAATTTCCGGTTTTAGATTAGTGCATCTCAGCTGAGTTTTGTTATGACTCGTTACTATTTGAATTTGAATCATTACTCAGCAGTCAGCACCATTAACCCGGGAATAGTTTGTTTTTTTATTCATTACTCAATTTATTTTTAGGCTTCGTACATATAATCCTTTTCTCATTCAATAATTAAAATTTTTAACATTAGTTTTTTGTTTATAAAATAATATATATATATATATATATATATATATATATATATATATATATATATATATATATATATATTAAGTATTTGATATTTTTTCAATTATGAAATATTAAATTTATAATGAGCATATAATATATTTTAAGTCAGGTTTAAAAACAACAAATTAGATGAGTGGTTTATATAACATTTTAATTTTAATATAGTTGGTGGTAAATTAGTTAAAGTTGTTAAAAACTATAATTCGAACATGTTATCCGTTTGGGAATACATATTTAATATTGGTCAAAATTAACAGAAAGATTATATGATAATAATCTTAAGTCATGTCATAATTTCACCATTGGAGATGCTCTTAGTACACAATTGTTACATAGTTTACACTTTACCGATTTGATTTCCATTTGATGATGTAAATTGGAAGACAGCTTATCTGTAGAAAATATGAAAAGAAATTTATATCCATACAATTATTACAAATTGCAAATTTCTTATATAAGTGTGCTACTTTTTCTTGAAATGAATTGCTAATTCCGTTTTCTTTTTTCAATTTGGGGCATCTAGAGGTTTGACTTTTGGTTTTTAAGTGATTGTTTTGGGTTTGAGTGGCATGATGAATCTGAATTGTCCTTGAGGTTTAGTCCAAAAGTTACAACTTACAAGTTGCTGAAAGATGTTGCATTTGATTGACAGGTTCTTCCCTGATAAGGCTACTTCTTTGGCACTGAACCTTCTAAATGAGCTTATCAAGGTAAATTTCATAACTTCTGACCACTTATTGTGCCTATGACAATTATATCCTTGAGTTTGTCGACAACATCCTAATAATCAGAAAAATCTGCTTGAGTTCACTGCTTGTATTTCCTTTTCTTGATTATATATATATATATATATATATATATATATATATATATATATATATATATATATATATATATATATATATAGGCATGATACAAAATTTTGTTGTTTTGTATATAAAGGAGCTAAAAAGAAGGCCATGCCCGCTTGTGTTTGCGTCTTTCTCTGGTGGCCCCCTAACTTGCATGTACAAAGCCTTGCAGGTAAATATAAGTTGTATATCATAATTTTTTTACAAAGACTTAGTTACTATGGTAAGGTGCATATGTTTATTTAATGATTTAATAGGGACATTACTTGATCAGGTTTTTATTTAATAAAAAAAGTCATGGAAATGTGGTTTTTCTATTAATGGTTTACAAAATTTCCATCATTTATTTATTTTTCTTCCATTTTCTCCCAAGTACGTGTGACAATTTCTCAATTACTTTTGTTAAACATTATTTATCCCCGACAACACTTTATCCGCACATCAGTTAATTAAAAAGAAACAAAGGAGAAACAATGATGATGGTTAACCAGGTTGGCGATATTTCTTTCAAATTTGTCATGGCAAAATCCTTTTTTGTATTCCACGATGCATGGAATTTCCAGCCAAAGTTTTTACAAATTATGGATTTGAGAATGGAGGTTATTATACACCATTTAATTGAGAGTGAATTGGATAACATTTGTCTTTATGGTATTTAACCCTGTCACAAAGGGAGGCTTCATAGTGGTTTGGTGATTTACTTGGCGTCTTCTTGGTACAGATAATCGACTCAAAGTGTGATACTCATGGAAATCTGGTATGACCTTTATTCTTCTTCTTCTTTCCTTTGTTTCATGTTTGTATTATGATTGATTAGCCATGAGTTTTTGAAGGGCAAGATACAAAAAAACACTTTTTTATTTTCACCATCTTCCAGGTTACCCTGTTTTGAAAAGAAAAAAAAAGATAGAAAAGTACAACATATTCTCATTATCTTCCCGACTAAATCAATAAAATGGTGAAAAAATACGTTTGTGCTTTTCTGGAATTTCTCCTTGCCCTGGTAACTTGGGAAAATGTGTTTTAACTATATATATATATATATATATATATATATATATATATATATATATATATATATATATATATATATATATATATATATATATATATATATATATATATATATATATATATATATATAATGGGCTAACTAATAAAATGTGCTTTTCTGTGATCTGTCATCCGTTGGTAATCTGAAAACCTGTTTGATGTTGTTGAATGGTGAAGGATGAGTATGAAGTCGTTAGAAATTGCATTTCCGGACATATATACGACTCTTGTCCAATCGATTTCGTAAGCGATTTGGCCACCCGATTTGTTCTTCACCCAAGCGTTCTTAAAGTCTCGCATCCTCCTATAATAGTAAAATGGATTGCAAATGGTTTCTCATCTAGCCTCGATACCTTGTTCCCTAAGAGATGGAACTCCCTGCGCGCAGATTATTGGCAGACTTTGTATTCAACTATAGTGAGTTCCCATTTCTAATTTCTTACCACTCAACCCCTTTTTCCATTTCTTATTTGCCAAATAAAATGTAGGGATTTGGAGCACCATATCTAATACTTTGCTCAGAAAACGACGATATTGCCCCTTACCAAACCATCGCCAACTTTGCTCAACGATTACAAAACCTTGGTGGCGATGTCCAATTCCTAAAATGGAGTAGCTCCGCTCATGTAGGTAATACTTGCACTTTCCTCAACATAACTATTTTTTTGGTTGTATTTTCAATGTTACCAAGTTGACACGATTCAACCCAATGTGGCTCATATGTGTATAATGTCTGTGTAGGTCATTATAAGCATCATCCAGAAGAGTACAAGGATGCTGTGACCGAGCTCCTAGCAAAAGCTGTGTCTATTTACTCACAGAAAAACGAACAGGGTGGTGGGCCCCCCCACGGTTCGACCTCCTCAGAACCGCAACACCATTTAAGGGAAGCAATTTCGAGCTCGAACCAATATCATAGCCTTCATAGAGTCGCACTTGATTTGAATGACCAATTTGTTGTGCCAGCTGGCTTGGCTGAGTACCATGAAGGTAGAGACTTGACTTCCGTTAATGATGTGCCTAAAGAAAGGTTTATTCCACGGTCAGACCTATCGACAATTAATGCTAATGGGATTTCTAGTAAAATCATGTTCGATGAATGTGTTGTAAAAAATGTGGAAGATTGGGATTTAAGGTTGTCATCATCTTTCTCTTCAAGCAGTAAACATTCACACCTCAATCCTATAAAATGCACTCAAAGATCGAGACTGTGATGGATTTCGAATGTTTGAATAATGGGCTTTTAACATAGAATATACATATATACACGGGCGTAGTCATATAGGTGCAAGAGTAGGCCTTGGTCCACTTTTATATATATATATATATATATATATATATATATATATATATATATATATATATATATATATATATATATATATGTTAAATAAAAGAAATTAGGGTTGTGATATGGCATAGCTCATTCAAAACTTAAAATTTAGTAGATAATAATAAGTTGTTGCATGTATCGATTAGACTTCTTTTTAGATTATTTTAATGCTGTAAGATAATATCATGTACAACTTAAATAAACAATTTAGTTTGGAATACATATATAGTTACATTTTGGTATCGTTTGAAGACTTTTACAACTTGTTCATATTTTGTAAATTATTTGACCTATCTTAAAACAAAATCTTGGCTATGCCATTGCATATATATATATATATATATATATATATATATATATATATATATATATATATATATATATATATATATATATATATATAGGGAAATGATCAAATGAGAACACCTAAAAGGTTGAGAACGTGAGAACAAGTATATTTATTTGTGATTTTATGTATTCATTTGTGAAAAAATTATAAGTTTTTATGCACAATCAACATGAATATGCTTTTTCTCTTCAATTGAAATTAAAGACGAAAAAATTATCATTTCTCCACAAATGAATACACGGAATCGCAAATGAATATACTGTGTTCTCGCGTTTTCAACCTTTTTGGTATTCTCATTTGATCCTACTCCTATATATATATATATATATATATATATATATATATATATATATATATATAAGGGTTAGGTTCATGTGTTCTCACATTTATTATGTGTTTGAATACACCAATAAGATTTAGTAAATTAAATAATTATTTAATTAAATAAAAACAGATATTAAATGATTTTCATAATTATATTTATATTAAATGATATTTATAATTATAATTTTCTTTTTTATGGAAACTAATTAAATTCATTATTAATGTCAGCAACAATATTTTTTCAAAATGAATTCGGATCTAGGTTTTTATGTATGAGTTCGTGTTTTGTTTATGGAACCATTCATTTAATATACAACAAAGTTGAATGAAATATGAAGAACGAGAGTGTATTCTACTAGAATGCACTCTCATTTTGTTATAATATACTCTTATTGTTCTAGAATAAACTCTCATTCTATTAGAATACACCCTCGTTTTCCATGTTATAGGCAATTTTGTTGTATTTTGAGTGAGTGGGTTATAAAACAAAATACGAACCTATACATGAAAAACTAGATGCGAATTCATTCTGAAAGAATATTATTGGTGATATTAATGATGAATTTAACTCGTTTCCATAAAAAAAATATAATTATGGAACACCCATAAAAATCATGCCAAATTTGAACTTTTTCAAAACACTTAAAACCATTTTAAATTGTGTAGTTTGTTTTCAAAATAAGAAATATCAGAGTATCCTTGTAACACTCGTAGATTAGGGCTAGTCAATTTAGAGACAATAAGCATCAAAAATGACTTTTTGATGGAATATTATTTAGAAGGATTAATCTTAACCAAGTTGTAGTATATGTCACAAGGTTTCCGTGCGTATAAAGAACGCCAAAATCCGAGTTATAACGAATAAGTTATAAATTGTCGAAGTTTCGCAACAGAACCGACACGACCCAGCGCCACCCAGCGCGACGTAAATAGTAAACTTAAGGTAGATAGATATCTATCCTTAGTGATCTAAACAAGATTTGAAGATTTATTAGATAGTAGTCCAACGATAAAAAGACAGACGAAAACGGGGTTCAGATGAAGGAGTTACGAATTTCGAACGGAGTTTTCCTGTCCCGGCCTACTATAGATAATATATAAGCAATATACTTATAATATATTAAAAATAAAGTCAAAATTAGCCAATGGAGTCTAAACGAGAGTTGTAGAGCATAATCTCACCTTCGCGGCGATATAAAGAACGTCGAAAACGGAGTTCGTATGCGAAAGTTATGAATTTTTGAAGTTCGGGGCGCGAAACCCCAAAATTGTCAGAGACCACGACGTGGCAAGCAGTGCCATGATGTGGCAAGTGTCCTGACACCTCCGGGAGGCCCCCAGATGCAACTTGGGATGACGCATGCAGTGACGACCAAGCCCACGACGTGGAAAAAGGTTGCCACGACGTGGCAAGGGCCAAATTTGCCCTATAAATAGATTTGAAGGGCCAGCCGACTATGGTTGCTCCATCCCTTCTCTCCCACTCCCGATACACCCTCTAAGCCCTATTTTAACCCCCCGAAGCCACGGTATCAACCCCAAGACCCGAAGCAAGTCCTGAAGCCCGAAGATCCCGAGAAGAAAAGAGTTTTCGAGCCGAAGCTCTGTCCGTGAGAAACCCGGTGTGTGAAGATATCCCGGTTTCACCGAAGAATACTACTCTTAGAGCTGTAGTGCTGTCCGAGCATCGTCTAACCAGGTGAGTGTGTGGTTACTTTCTTCTAACGCATAAATACGAAGTATTTTATATGAAATACGTGTTATGTGTATATTTTGTTGTTATATGCGTTAATGTATATTCGCTTTCTTCTACCGCATAAATACGAAGTATTTGCTATGAAGTATGTGCTAGGTGTTTATACATTGTTTATTTACTTGAGATAAATGTTGAAATACATGTTTTAAAAGATTTAAACTGTATATGTGTTTTCATCTAGAAATATGTTGGGTAGAACATGGGTAGATGAAATAGTTGACGTGAGACGAAATAATAAGTATTTTTGAACTCTATGTGTTCACTTGGTGTTTGGACTCAATGTGTTCATTAGGTATTTTAGAACTCTATGTGTTCACTTGGTGTTTGGACTCAATGTGTTAATTAGGTATTTTAGAACTCTATGTGTTCACTTGGTGTTTGGACTCAATGTGTTCATTAGGTATTTTAGAACTCTATGTGTTCACTTGGTGTTTGGACTCAATGTGTTCATTAGGTATTTTAGAACTCTATGTGTTCACTTGGTATTTTTGGACTCAATGTGTTCATTAGGTATTTTAGAACTCTATGTGTTCACTTGGTATTGTTGAACTGAGTGTGCTCACTAAGTGCTTTAGAACTAAGTATTCACCAGATGTTTTGAATTAATTGTTCACTAGGAGTATTAGAACTAGGTGTTTGTTAAGTATGTTGAACTAAGTGTTTACCAGTCGTAAATTGTGGACCTTGGCAGTGGTGGACTTTGTGTCAATTCCTTAGGTCAATCCTTAGGAATAAATGGATAGAGGATAGTTGATTCTTAGGGTAAATCCTTAAGAAATAAAGGAGATAATGGGAATGAGTATTTGGGTTGATTTTTTTTTGATAATTGAATATAATAAATGTATTATTGTGGGATGAAAACCCTATATGCTCACCAGGCTCCCAAGCCTGACCCACTAAGTTTTCTTTGCATTACAGGTAATGACACAAGAGTATAAATTGGTGGACTTGATGAGAGATTTTGGATTATAGATCAGTAGTTACAAATAACTGTTGTAAGGTCTATTTTATATTGTTTATGCTTTTGGTCTGTATCGAACATGACATCCCGAGATTTTATTATTTAATAAAAATACATTCTCTTTGAGAACGCCTTGATAAATTTTATCATATTTTGTTTTGGGAACAAATTCCGCAACTCTTTTAATCAAAAGGGTTTACTCTGATTTTTATAAAACAAATCATAAACAAATCGGTCTTTTCTGTCCGTGAAATTGGGGATGTCACAATCCTAGTATCAAATCATGAAATCATAACAACGGGAGGAGTAATACGATCCTGCATTCGCCTTCCCGCGATCACCATAAATACCTGAAACAACAAACTGAAACTGTAAGCCCGAAAGCTTAGTGAGCTACCCCCCCCCCCCCCCAAAAAAAAAATACTTATACCCACGATAATACACATATAATCATAAACAACATACTATGGGTCTAGTCAGCCATTGGGTTGGAATACCCCAAGCCCACAACCAATAGGTTGGAATGCCAACATACTATGGGTCCAATCATCCTCGAGATGGAATACCCCAGGCCCACAACTAACAGGTTGGAATGCCCACATACTATGAGTCTAATCATCCTCGGGATGGAATACTCACGGCCCACAACCAACATGTTGGAATGCCCATGTCTATTGGGCTCCGCACAAAGCAGATAAGCCTCAACCGCCAAACAAACATGTGCACATACATAACAGATAATCACATAACAGACTATAGATAACAATTGATCAAAATAGATCATACCACATAACACTTAATAACATCATGACTATTAGGATACCCGTCTAACATATCATACTAGCATATCACATAATACCGCCCTATAACCAGGATATTGACCTAACCAGGTCACTAAGCGTAACATAAACTCATCCTAACTACCAGGAGGCAAACCAATAAACATATCATGTCATAACCAGATACAATCCATAAAGGGCCGGCCTTGGTGCCTTAGACCCTGTTGATATAATGAGGATAACTCACCCTTCTAGTAGTGCTGAAATACTGCAAATCTCAGAATGTTGTCTCACCGGGAATCCCAAACTATTACACAATAAACACCAAATTACTACCCAAAATAACCTTCTTGACTAAATTTCCACACCATTCATTAAGTCCACTCTTTTTATTGGGCCAAGGTCCAAATACCCAGTCCTTAACTTGAAAGTCCACATTAAAAAGCCCATTATCGGCCCAATTTACTAAATTGGGCCTAACTTACTAATTGGGCCTCACCCCACGATCCACTATCACAACCGGGTCCAAAATATCTTATTTACAAAGTCCAGCAAAGGCCCAACTCCATTTAGTCCATAAACAGCCCAACATCTGAAGCCCACTTGATAAAGGCCCAACAGAGGACGTACACGGGGCGTACTCGACCGGATGTTGACAACCATCAGGGTGGTTGACCCAGTACGCTGGGTGTACTGGATTTACGTTGGGCGTACTCAACTGTTTGCCAAAACCTTATTTAGTACTTAATGGCTTAAGTACATAAGCCCAAACTTCAGATCCAGAGACCTAACATGCCTAGGATCCATAAAGTCATGAACTTTATCACTTTGGACGTCCATAAAGTTCATAATGCTTGGTCTTAATCTATTAAGACCTTATTTCTTCATGTATGGGACACATACAGCTAATGGGGCCTAGTTTTTATCACTCAAGGTCCCTCCAAGAGTCTAGAAGAACAACCTTTTTCGTCCAAAACACAACATGCACCACCTTATGGCTTTTTGAGATAATAAATGCTTTTAGTAAGGTAAATTGGTCAGATCTAAGCATATATGTATAAATTTTAGAACTTACCTTCTGGAACTTCTTGAGCACAAGTTAACTTCAGATCTACAAGCTTGGTCTTCTTCTTCAACACTTTGATGCACTGCCTTCCTCTTAAAGCACTCAAGAACACACCAAATAAGCTTAAACACACAAGGAGAGGCTAGGGTTTTGGGGCGAACGAATGTAATCTGTGGAGGCTGAGGTAAGGGAGGTGTGATGCTCATCATGTTGCTTATATAGGCCCCAAACCCTAAATATTAGGGTTTTCCCCCAGACATTAATACGCCAAACGTACATAAGTGTACGCCCAACGTACTAAGGCGGACTTAGTACGCTTAGCGTACTCTTATGTATGTGCAGCGTACTCCCTCCTGGCCAAATGTTTGCAAACTTTGGCCCTTCAACTATCTTGGCTCTTCACATTCGAACCCAAGGACTACAAATGACAAGGAAAAGATAGAAGAAGGTTCGGGAATACATGCCAAGATGTTACAAATTATCTATATCATTTAATATACATATAATTATGGAAATCGTTTAATATCTATATTTATTTGATTAAATAATAATTTATTTTTTACTAAATTCTTATTGGTGCATTCTAACACATAATAGATATGAGAAACATTTGAACCTAGCTCATATATATATATATATATATATATATATATATATATATATATATATATATATATAGGAGACAGTTCAAATAAAAACACTAAATAGTGTGAGAACGTAAAAACACTTTTCTATGTTATTATTCTGCAATTAATTTTGTATCGACAACTTTATGTCATTATTTAGCAAAGAATAAATGGATAGTTAAAGGTTAAAATTAAAATTAGAATTTACTACAAAAATGCACATACATAAGTTTATAATAGAATAATAACATTGTAATGAATATATGACTAATCGAAAGTTAATATTTATATTAGAATTACTTCAACAATACACATATACAAAATTCATTACAGAATAATAACATAAACATAGTGTTTTTACATTCTTACACTATTTACTGTTTTTATTTGAACTTACTTCTATATATATATATATATATATATATATATATATATATATATATATATATATATATATATATATATATATATATATATATATATACATTTACAATAAAAAATGAAGTATTTTTTACCATGAAATGTACATATACATAAAAACTTATCCATCTTTCTTGTTGCATAAGTGGTATGAACTTATACTTTTTTTATTTTCTTTTTTAAAGATCGGTCTTAATTAAGGATTATAGTCTTGAGAGGTACTTGAAGACCGAGCCACAAAAGCCGTTAAATCAACATAGTTTGTCTAAAAAAGTCTAATCTATGGATGATACAAAAAAGAATAAATCATAAAAAATGGTCCATGTGATTTGCAGTTTTTTTGGTGGAGTTTGAAAAAGTCTCCAACTTATATATGTAGCATTTTTGTAAAATCTTTTGTTATGAGTTTATCCCTAAAGGAGGGGGAGAGAAAGAGAGATATATATATATATATATATATATATATATATATATATATATATAGAGAGAGAGAGAGAGAGAGAGAAGAAAAAGAAGAAGAAAGGGAGGAAAAGAAAAGAGAGACGAAGGAAGCAACATACCCAACTCATCATTCTACACATCTGGCGGTACCATTGGTGCTCATAATGGTGTAGGCGTTGATATTGATATCAACTCGATTCCATCTATAGACAACTTCATCCATTATTAGGGAAGTTACAGCACGGTACCAACCATCAACGATTTATTTGGCTATTTTTAGGAGAAAATTTTGTTAAATCTTAAAAAAATATTACGAATTAAGCTAGATTTGTCTTTTTCTCTTGTTTTAAGAGGAAAAAAAAATACAAAGATCACATTTTTACTATTCTATGGATTAAAATTTAAACCTCTCATAGTTATTTCCCTAGTGAATAAATTATTACACTTTTTTTTTACTAAAATTATGTTGTTTATCGAGACGAGTTGGGTTGGTAACAAGACCACATATTCAATAAGATATAGAACACTTAAGGGAATAAGGGTTTAATCATAATTTTTGAGGACTTCTGTTGACTTCGAGCCTCCATTTAGAAGTCCAATATTTTTTGTAATAGTTGAGTGTGAGAGTTGTTCCTCTTATTGTAATTATATTTTCTTATTGAATAAAAGAATTTTTTAATCCTAACAACTAATATCAGTGCTTCGTTTAGTGTCCAAAGATTTTTTCAAGATTGTTTCTATATTGGATCAATTTTTTTGTCTCAAGAAACTGGGCGTACCACTAGAAAAGCCTCGTTTCAGGGAATCTGAAAATACATTTTTCGTAATTTTTCAACGACGGGAAGACCCTTAAATCATCGATCAAAGTTAGTCAAACATCGTCGAAAAACCAAGTCTCTGGAGAAGACGAAGTGACGTTAGCACGACATCAGCGTAACGTCAGCATTGACAACTGTTCTGGAAACTTGCAATTTGGCCCCTGAAGTTCTATAAAATTTCAAATAGGTCCCTCTTTTTCTCGAAAAATCCATTTCAATCCTTGTTTTTCCGAAAGTTATCATTTTGCGTCCCTAAACTTCAAAAAAATTTCAGAAAGGTCTCTATGCAGAAGAAACATTTTAGATTGGTCCCTATAAGTTGCAAAAATTACAGTTTAGTCTATATAGTTCTGAAAAGTTACAAATTAGCTTATAACTTTTCAAGAAAGTATATTTTGACCCCGAAAAAGTCTTTCGCGCCATTTCTGATGCATTCGAATCTAATTGAAAGCTCGGTTTTATCTAACTTTTTCTCGGAATACTTGTAAAATAAATTTTTAAGTCTTTTCAGTGGAATCTACAAGTACGATTATGATGGTTCGACTTACGCCCACAAATTACAACACATGGAAGCCAAGGATGGAATATTTGCTTAATCTGAAAGATGTAGCAGGGCCTATAGAAAAGAAAGGCATCAAACCCGACACAAAGACAAAATATTTTTTGACGAAAATAAACAAGAAAATGGTGGTGCAAATTCGATAGTGCATCGAACATAGTGTTTTTCATCATGTCTCTCAAGAGAAAAAACATGAACAAACTCTAGGAGAAGCTCGAGAATATGTATCTGGAAACGACGGCACACAAAAAAGACCTTGCTAATGAGGTGCCTTGTAAACCACAAGTAACGAAGTAGTACGTCCATAATCAAACATATGAGTCAGCTCCAAGATCTTTTAAACTAGCTTCGTGTTGTTGATTAGGTTCTCAAAGATGAAGAACACGTTATATTGCTCCTGAGTTCTCTACCAGATCATTCGGAGATGCTTGTTGTGACTCTCAAAAATTTTGCCACCGATGGCAAAGTGATAATGGAGATGGTCATAGACGCCCTAATAAACGAGGAATCATAAGGAAAGAAGATGATACAAATCAGTCTTTTTCCCTCGTGTCATAAAACAAAGAAAGAGATGGAGGAAGAACTGGAGGTAGAGGTCGGGGTCGAGGTCGAGGCAGATATAGTCAAAGTAGAGGAAAATCCCAAGATTGAGGGAAATCACAAGAGTGAGGTAAGTATTCAAATACATGGTTTGAAGGCTATTACAATCATTGTAATTATTATGACCATAAAAGATTGACTGTCAAAATTTCAAGTAGGGAGAATTGTGAAACCATGGTCACCATAACATAAGTCATTGCTCTTATTGTATATGAGGAGGAATCATGCCCACATGTTGGCACTTATGATGATGAGTGGGTGATTGATAGCGTTGCATCATATCATTCAACTCCAAACCAAGATTTATTTACTACCTATAAACCTGTAAACCATGGTACTGTACCGATTGGCACTACCAGAGATGCAGGAGCTATCATCATAGTTGTACGAATAGTTGGGCAAGTAGTTCATCCGTCCAAGCTGTTCTCCGTGGGGAGCATTGATCCTCTTCGACAGGAAGAAGGATGGTTCACATCGGATGTGCATTGACTACCGAGAGTTGAACAAGTTGACGGTGAAGAACCTTTATCCACTCCCGAGGATAGATGATCTTTTCGATTAGTTGCAGGAGGCATCTTGGTTCTCCAAGATAGACCTGAGGTCCGGGTACCATCAGGTCAGCGTTAGGGAGGATGGCGTGGAGAAGACTGCGTTTCGGACTCATTATGGAAATTATGAGTTCGTGGTGATGTCGTTTAGGCTCACCAACATGTTGGCGGTGTTTATGGACCTGATGAATCGGGTCTGCAGACGAATTCTTGATCGCTCGTTCATTGTGTTCATAGACGATATCTTGGTGTACTCCAAGACCCGAGAGCAACATGAGGAGCATCTTCAGGAGCTCTCAGGAGTTTTGAGGTGAGAACGGATTTATGCCAAGTTCTCAAAATGCGAGTTTTGGTTACGAGAGGTTCAGTTCCTCAAACACCTTGTTAACTAGGAGGGGATTTTGGTCAATCCAACCAAAATTGAGGCGGTTATGCAGTGGGAGGTTCCGAAATCTCCCTTAGATATCAGGAGCTTCTTGGGATTGGCAGGGTACTACCGAAGATTCATACAGGATTTCTCCAAGATTATAGTACCCCTCACTAGTCTGACAAGGAAGGGGTGGATTTCTGGTGGGGCCCTGAGCAACAGAGGGCATTTGAGACCCTCATACAACGACTTTCCGAGGCTCCAG
Organism: Lactuca saligna; assembly: GCF_052625555.1. Classification (NCBI taxonomy): domain Eukaryota; kingdom Viridiplantae; phylum Streptophyta; class Magnoliopsida; order Asterales; family Asteraceae; genus Lactuca; species Lactuca saligna. Next base: position 2,127,136 of record NC_136424.1, read on the forward strand.
TCTTGACTCTCCGAGAGGGAGTTGAGGATTTTGTAGTGTTTTGTGATGCATCCATCACGTGACTGGGATCGGTCCTTACGCAGGTAAGATGAGTGATAGCCTACGCATCGTGGCAGTTAAAGTCGCATGAGAAGAGATACCCTACTCATGATCTGGAGTTGGGAGTGGTGGTATTCGCTCTCAAGATTTGGAGACATTATCTCAATGGGGTCCGTTGTACTATATACACGAACCACAATAGTTTGATACACATCATGGATTAGCCGAACCTAAACATGAGACAGAGCAGGTGTTTGGATGTAGTCAAGGACTATGAATGTGAGATCCTTTACCACCCAGGTAAAGCGAACGTGGTTGTAAATGCTTTGAGCCGTAAGTCAGCTGGATCTTCTACTCCGGTGATATGTATGAGGATATCAATGGATTCTCCACTTATGAGCTTGATGAGGGAAGCTCGGGCTGAGGGTATGTGGTAGGAAAATTGGAAGCTTGAGAAGATTAAGGGTGAAAACACTTGGTTTGTGCAGGATAGTCGGGGATTAGTGACTTGTTGCGGTCGGGTTTGGGTTCCGATGTCTGGTGGGGTCAGACAGATTGTTTTGGAGGAGGCTCATAAGTCTTCCTTCTCTATTCACTCAGGTGCCATCATGATATACTTGGATTTACGATTGAGTTGCTGGTAGCCATGCATAAATAGGGAGATTGCATGGTACGTTGAGAGGTGATTGACCTGTCGGATGGTCAAGGTCGAGCATCAAGGGCCACACGCCCAAGTGCAGCCCCTGCAGATTCCCATGTGGAAGTAGTAACAGATCATGATGGGTTTTATTACCAATCTACCAAAGATGAAGAAGGGCTTCGATGCTATTTGGTTCATCGTGGATCGATTAACCAAGAGCGCCCACTTTTTAGTAGTACGGGAGAGTTCATCGGCCAAGAAGCTGGCTAACTTATATATCTGCGAGATCGTTGCTTTCCATGGGGTGCCGGTCTCTATTGTCTTAGACCTTAATGTTCAATTCACCTCCCATTTCTAGCAGAAGTTCCACGAGGAACTAGGCATGCGGCTGCACTTCAGTACAGTCTATCATCCGTAGAAAGACGGCCAGAGTCATGGGACCATACATACTCTTGAGGATATGCTAAGAGCTTGCATTATTGACTTCGGTGGGAGCTGGGACTCCTATCTACCCCTTGCATAGTTAACTACAACAACAAATTTCATTCCAGTATTGGTGCCCCACCATATGAGTTGTATGGACAGAGATGTCGCACCCCAATCTGTTGGGGTGAGATTGGTTACAGAGTGATAGGACGAACAGAGGTAGTTATGCAGACTACTAGGAGGATTCAGCAGATCAGACAGCAGTTGCAGACCGCTTAGAGTCGGCAGAAGAGTTACGATGGCAAGCGTTGATCTGATCTTGAGTTCCAGGTGGGAGACATGGTATTACTGAAGGTCTCACCCTGGAAGGTCGTGATTCGCTTCAGGAAGAGGGGGAAATTGGATCCCTGATACATTATGTCATTCAAGATCATTGCCAGGGTTTGCAAGGTGGCGTATAGATTGGATCTCTCGGAGAAGCTTAGTCAGGTCCACAACACTTTTCATGTGTCACAGTTGCGAAAGTACATATTAGATGAGGAGGTAGTGGTATCACTGGACGATATACAGGTCGACGAGTGCCTGAATTATGTTAATAGGCCAATGGCCTTTCTTGAGAGGAAAGTGAAGGTTCTACGGAACAAGGAGGTACCTTTGGTAAAGGTATAGTGGCAGCACCAGAAGGGATCCGGGTGGACATGGGAGCCAGAGGCAAAGATGTGGGAGCATTACCCCGAGTTATTTGCCGCAGCAAACTTCAAGGATGGAGACTAGTTCAAGTGGGGGAGCATTGTAACATCCCGACTCCCAGGTATAAAAATTTAAAGCTTATAGTCATGCTCTTGGACCTACTCGACGAGTTGGATGCCCCAACTTGTCGTGTAGAAACAATTCAGGCCACGTGGATTTAAGGGGTCTACTTGACGAGTTGGAGGACCCCAACTTGACGAGTAGGAGCTAGAAAATGAAATCCTAATTTCCAGGGTTTTGCACCCTTTTTAAAAGGGTCATTAGCCTCCCTCTGCCTCCCTTATCGTCCCTCTTGAGCTCAGAAAAACCCTAATCGTGCCTACTCTCCATTTTTGTGTGTTAAGAAGCTTGGTAGGTGGATTTATGAAGAAAGCTTGAAGTCTAAGGAGCTTGGAGCAAAGAGAAGCTTGTGGATCTATTTTCTACTTCATCTTGGCATCATCTTGAAGGTAACAAGTCGTTACTTTGACTTATCTTTAGCTAGATCTCTTCATGCAAAGGTTTAGGGCCATTTTCTAATTAGTTGTGGGTTATTTTGGGTATTGGGCATGATCTGAGGTTGTAACTTCAGATATGGACTCCTCTAAGCCCTTATAGTCACAAAGTTCTAGTCTTTAACAAGCTATGGCCTTCCCCTTACCTAAAACTTATCCCTTAGCTTGGTTTTGGCATTTAGGACCTTTCATGTATGTAAAGTTTGCAACTTTATGTAGAAACCACGCCCTAGGAGGTTAGATCTGCAATTTGGAGATTTTAGGGTAGCTTAAAGACGTCTGAAAAAGAAATGGACTGAAGGGACTCAACGAGTTACATGGTCAACTCGATGAGTCATATGAAGATTGGCAGTTGTTGGTTTCTGCATGGACTCGACGAGCCAGCGAGACAGCTCAACGAGTCAGTTAGGGTTTTCTTGATATTTGGACACTGCATGGACTCGACGAGTTGTCTAGGAACTCTGTGAGTCAACTAGGGTTTTCACAATTTCTGCACTTAACGAGTTGGGTCAACATGGACTGTTGACCTTGACCGTTGACTTTGACTTTGAATTTGACCAAGGGTTGACCGATTTAAATGGGGGGGGGGGGGGTTATTTTAGTAATTTAGGAATTTATGAAAGCGGGTCATGGTAGATGTAGGTTTTTGAGTTGGAGGAGTTTGACATTATCATCCCGAGCTACTTGTGAGGCGATTTTTCCTCACTATACTCAAGGGTCGAAGGCACCAAGGTCGGCCCTTTTTGGATTGTTATCTTGATATGTTATATGCTCGAGTATTGTATGATATGTTAGATCAGTATCATGGTATATAGGATGTTATATGCTATTATGATTTGTTAGATTAGTATCCTAGTAGATAGGATGATATTATGTTATTATGATTTGTTAGATCGGTATCATGATATATAGGATGTTATATGTTGTTATGATCTGTTAGATCGGTTTGTCTGTTTATAGACTGTTATGTGATTATATGATATATGTGCACATGTTTGATTAGTGGTTGAGGCTTGTTTGCTTTGTACAAGAGCCAACAGACCTAGGCATTCCAACCTGATGGTTGTGGGCTGTGAGTATTCCATCTCGAGGATGATTGGACTCGTAGTATGTGGGCATTCCAACCCGATGGTTGTGGGCCTAGGATATATACCATCCCGAGGATGATTGGACCCATAGTATGTTGGCATTACAACCCTTGTATTAAATGTTGATGACGTGTTGATTGTTGGTTCCAACATGCAGAAGATCAATGAGCTTAAGATGTGGCTGACCATAGAGTTCAAGACAATGAACCAAGGGGCTACTAAGCTGAAGAAAGTCCTTAGAATGGAGAACTCATCAAATGAATATACTAAGGTGTTACCACTGAAAAGTTGAAACCAGGCATGACTTCAGTTGCTCTTCCAAGATTTTGAGGACGAGGGTTGGCATAGAGAGGGAGAGAGATTAAGATAATGATGAAGAGTTTGAATGGAAAATGAAGTTGTTCAAGCCTTCAAGTGGGAGATTGGTGAGGTATGAAGTATTGTCCAACATGGAGCATTTGGATCATGTTCATGGATCACTTGAGGTTCATGGAGCATGTGACAAAGGAACAAATCATCTGAGAAGGGAATGGATTGCCTGACAAAGGAACGGATCAAGTGACAAAGGAGCATATCATACAGAAGGGGGTTTAGAGCACCCGGAATAGGTTTGGAGCACTTGGGAGTGATATAGAGCAACAAGGGGACCTTGTTGCGCCATTTGCTAAAGACTTGGGACAAGAAGGATGTTGTTGCGCCAAGGTCACTCCTTCTTGTGCCAAGATACTCCCTCTTGCGCCATAGGGTATCCCTCTTGCACCATGGGGTACTCCTGTTGCACCATGGAGTATGTTGTTGCGCCAAGTGTGGCCTTGTTGCGCCATGCATGTTATTATTGTGCTAAGATGGTGATGTTGCTCCAACCTAGAAGTTCTTGCACAATACTTGATGCTTGTTGCGCCTTCCTTGCACATGTTGCACCATCATGGTGCAAGATGGGCTATTTTGGTTCCTTGATGAGCCATGGTATCCCTGATGAGTGAAGTATGCTATGAAGCCCTCTATGATACTCAAGATCATTCAAGGATGCTCAGAAGTTGGTATTGCTCGAGGATTACACCATTTTGTGCCACCATGATGGATGTTGGACCATTAGTGTTCATGATACGCCACATATGCATCATGATGCTCCACTATGGTCAAAGTAGTCCATCATGTGTGCTACTGATGTTCATGGGTTGTATGACATGGAAGAATGTTCCAGAAGATGTTGCATGGCGGGATATGATTGGCTGTCACATTTCATGGGCTTATGGGCTAATAGACTTGGCCCATTAGGGTTTTAGGTACGATAGCTCAAGTATAAATAGACTCATATCTCCATCATTATGGGTGTGCAGAAATTTTAAGAGAGTAATCACTGTGAGGTTAAGAGCACTCTTTTGGAACAGTTAGTAAGCAAGAGAGATTACTTTGTTTTAAGAGCTCAAGTGAGGTGTAACCTTGTGTGTGATTGTGATTGTTCTTGGAAGTTAATAAATCATCTCTCTCTCTCTCTCTCTCTCTTGTTCGCTCGTGGATGCAGGTCACCACTTAGGGGTGGCAATTTATGACACGACACGAAAAAAATACACGAAACGAAACGGAATTGGGACGAAAATGAAATTTGAATTCATGTTTGTGTAATGTTCGTTTTAACTGTAAAAAACACGATGTCGTGTTGTGTCATGTTCGTGTTCAAAATTCAAAACGAAATTGACACGATTTAGCAATTCTTTATCGTGTTTATCGTGTTTGTCGTGTTATGTGTGATAAAATATTCATTAAATAAACTAGTTTTTAATATATGTTATATTTTTTGTGTCATCGTGTTTGTCGGTTTTTAATTCGTTCATTTTCATGTTAGTTAAAAAGAACACGATATCGTGTCGTGTCAGACAGAAACATGAAACGATAGTACGATTTGCCACCCTTAGGTCAACTGGACCGAACCACATTAAATATTCTGCTAACTTGATTTACTTTTTCAAAAGAAGGTCACCTAAGTTTTTTTTAATCTGAAATGGTTAACTTGTTTTGTTATTTAACATAACGAAGGTTGTACAAATGATGACTCCCATGGGTATAAACAAGGCTTCATCTTTAGTTGTGAGGCATCCCAAACACATTGCTTTAATTACAACATAGAGTGAAAGTGTTAGATAGTGGGATGGTTTTTTTATAATAGTTGAATGTAAGAGTTGTTTCTCTTATTATATATATATATATATATATATATATATATATATATATATATATATATATATATATATATATATATATATATATATATATATATATATATATATATATATATATATATATATATATATATATATATATGACAAAACTATAAATTTGGTCCTTGTGGTTTGCAAAAACCTTTGGATAGGGTCCAAAAAGTTTTCGGCTTGCACCGAAGGTCCAAAATCAAGGTTTTTCATTGTTTTTGGTCCAAAAAAACTTGAAAAGTCGATTTTACCCTTTTTAATTTCTTTTTTCTATTTTCTTTATTGTTTTTGGTATTTAAATAATTAAAAAAAATAAAAAATAAAATCTTACCCAACACACATACTCTCTCTCTCTCTCTCTCTCTCTCTCTCTCTCTCTCTCCCTAACCTAACCTAGGTTTATTCTTATTCATCTTCCACAAATCCATCGAAGGTGTTTTCTTGTGCGTTCTTCTGTCCCGATTTTCGGCAGAAGGAACTCCGTCGGAGGTGTTTTCTTGTGCGTTCCCGGTGAGCAAGGGAGCTACAAACCCCCTTCGTTCTCCCTTCACCTTTTCATTGTTCCTACCAAATCAAAAAGAAGATGAAGCAAGGAATTAACGGAGCAAAAAGGCCCTCGCATACCTCCTGTTGGACATCGAACAACCAAAGTCATTACCATTGCTGCTTGTCTCGCCCTATCGAAGACCTCCGTCCCTTCGCAGCCTCTTGGCCGTCGACCCAGGAGACAATCCTTCTCACGACCGATCAACGAATAATCGCGCCCTACGAGCCATCATGCTTCCCTTTTATTCGTTCGTCTGCTTCGTTCGCAGCTTCGTATCCGTCTCTCTTTTGCCCGACCAGTCAAAGTGACGAGGGAAAAAGCCCTAAATCCTTTTCAACTTGATGAATTGTCAAAATAACCCCCTACTACAACATTCCCTTTTAATATAATTCCCAATGGAGACGAGATGGGAAGTTCTTCAGTTGAGAGAGAGAGAGAGAGAGAGAGAGAGAGAGTGCTGGGTAAGATTTTATTTTTTATTTTTTTTTAATTATTTAAATACCAAACTAAATAAAGAAAATAGAAAAAAGAAATAGAAAAGGGTAAAATCGACTTTTCAAGTTTTTTTGGACCAAAAACAATGAAAAACCTTGATTTTGGACCTTCGGTGCAAGCTGAAAACTTTTTGGACCCTATCCAAAGGTTTTTGCAAACCACAAGGACCAAATTTGTAGTTTTTTCTATATATATATAAAAGAGTTTTCCAATTTCGACAAGTTCAAAGATAAAGTGGTAAAAGTATGTTGATTAATTCTATATCTCTTTAGTGTTTTATTACTGTGATTTATTGATGTAATTTTATATTAAGTTAACAATAATAGAAATGAAGTTTTACTAACATTTATACACAGAAAAAAAATAATGTATTCACACATTGCTTTGAGTATGAATCTTTCATTTGAAAGAAAACCAAATTCTGAGACATTTAAAGTTACCTTTGATTATTAAGAAATGTGATTGAAAAGCATAAACGTGTTGAACGATTATAACAATTTAATCTCTATAAAAAATGGATGCGATAGATGGACGATAAAAAATAAAAAAGTTATGTTTTCTTTATTTTGTGAGTATTTTAAAATTAGAAAATTTTCATATATTTTCTTCTTAAATCTTAAAATATTATATTTATTCAACTTAATTTTTAAATATCATATTTACCCTTCATAAAATTTCTAAATATCATATTTGGTATTCATAAAATTTTAAAATACCATATATGTTTTTTTTAAACATCATAATCTCCTATAATAAATGAAGGTTTTTTTGCCACAAATCCTCTTCTACTTCATTTGGACACTTGGCATTTTCTAAAAATTTTTTATTTTCCACTTGTCATTTTATTGTATTTTTCATTTTATTAAATTAAAATTCCACATATAATGTTTAATGTAATATATATGTAAAGTAGGGTTTATATATGTAATGTATTCAATACATTAAAGTTTCAATAATTTTAATAATTAATTTTTTTTTTTCATTTTTCTTATAAATTCAAACTTTTCAAATTGTTAAAATTTCATATTTTTTTTAATTAAACTCATGTAATACATGGATCTCACACCTAGTATCATATATATCATTTTTAAACATCAAATTTTTATATATGTTCTTCTTAAATATTAAAATATCGTACATGCTCTTGTTAAACATCAAAATATCAATGGTACTATTTAAAATATCTTCCATTTATAACATGATAATAATCAACAACAATAAAAACTAAACAATCAAAATATACATTCCATAGAAAGGGTTGATGATGAATCTTTTTGTTTGTCAAGAAGACGACATTCTAACAAATTTAAAGTTTACATTCCATTATAAAAAACGTAAGGATAATATAGTTAATATTTTTAATCATTATAATAATTCTAATGTATACAAAATGATTATAAAATATTAAAAACATTATAAAAAAATGATTTTGGTAAATATGATATTTTAAGGTTTAAGAGGGATATATATATATATATATATATATATATATATATATATATATATATATATATATATATATATATATATATATATATATACACACACACACACTAGCCGTTTGGCCGCGCAAAACGACAGCGGCAAATAATTTCTTTCAAGCAATTAGTTACATTCGGAGACATGTTATATTTCTAAGAACACTTGCACCATTATCGATCAGTTTCACAAAAATAAAAAGTGCAATGTCAAAACCAAAAAATATTGTGGTGGTGGATTCCATGGAGGAAAAGGAGATGAAGATTTGAATTAATCTCCAATCAACTATATTTTATGCAAAAAATTAGGGAACTCCAATTTGAATGAGCTTTTAAATTTCAAGCGATTTGTCGAAAAGAAGTGTTTCAGATTTCGAATGCACCCGATACCAGAGAAGAGATATTTTAGGAGTACAAGTTGGATCAAAATTGATGAAAATACTAATTCAATCCCAAAAAATAAGGAAATACTAATTTAAATATGTTTTTAATACTTGTATCCCTAACATTATCATTTGTAAGATATATATTATAATATTATTATATTAATAGTTGGTTGTACTTTAAGTTTAAAGACTTGAACGTTTTAAAAAAATATTATATTATATTGATTCCATTTATAGAATAGTAAGATTTCTTTTATAAGATAGTATATATATATATATATATATATATATATATATATATATATATATATATATATATACAGAGAGAGAGAGAGAGAGAGGAACGTTCAATCGAGAACATTTCTTATTGCGAGAACATTTGAAAACAAATTTGCACCACATAATTTTTTAATTAAAACTATAAAATAGTATTCATAAAAATCAATCAATTATTACAAACAATTAAAAAAGCAACTAACCAAAACCACTCACTACCTACCACCAACCACCACACCTATTTTTTCTGTGGTGAACAAACTCACAATGATGCCGACAGGAAGAAGAATAGACTGATAAATATGATTGTGTTTTCCAGTGGTTGATGGTGGCGTTGCGAAACCTTTTCCAAGAAGAGATATATGTGGGTTAGGTTTCCGGCAACAAGCGGTTGGCGACAACGATCATTGGTGAAACGAGATCAGGAATCAAGATGAGTGAAGGTCGGAAATGAGAGTATCTCTCTCAGTGAGCTGTTTCCAGAGGTCGAAAGACTTGGATTAGAGATCGGGATCTCGTCTCGCTTCACTGACGATCGTTGTCGCTGAGATCTTATCGAGATCGGGATAAGATGTCGGAGGAATTAGATTAGAGATCGGCATCTCGTGGAGAAAGTAGATCTTATGGCCGGTGAAATGGAGATATGGTGACAGTTTAGGAAGAGGAGAGGAGGAGGAGATGATTTCCGACGATAGGAGTGGAGGGAGGTAGCGAACAAGAAGATCCGACGAGATTGAAGAGGCGGTCGTGCAGTGGTTCCAACGACGCTACGGTGGTTCCGGTAGCGGTTCTGTGATGATGTTGGTGTAGATATACTTTCAAGAGAGAGAGAGAGAGAGAGAGAGAGAGAGAGAGAGTGTGTGTGTGTGTGATAGAGTAAGAAAGTGATATCACGTTAGGATATAATTATTTTTTTAATAATAATAACATATAAATTTTATATTTCAAAAATTGTTCTCAGTCTAATAATTGTTCTCATTTGAACATCTCTCTTTCTCTCTCTCTATATATATAGAGAGAGATGTTCAAATGAGAACAATTTTTGAAATATAAAATTTATATGTTATTATATATATATAGTTATTATTGTAGCCGGAAGATTTGCGATAAGTATTATATGTTATTATTGTAGCCGGAAGATTTGCGATAAGTATTATAACTTAATCCTAAGATAATATAATATTCGGTTTTAATATTCTTCTGGATTCATCGATATACGTCTTCTTTACCCTCCTTTTATACTTTCCCCGTACTGAAAACTCATTACCATATCTTAAAATTAAACGTATTTGCTACATTTTTACTGTTTTCCATCTTTTTCGTTTAAATGTAAAAATTAATAGTATACTCTTCATTATTCAATTCCTTATCATACTCTGTCTCTCTCTTTAAATTTTACAATATTAAAAGGAGAATTTCATATATATATAATATTAAAAGGAGAATTTCATATATATATATATATATATATATGAAATTCTCCTTTTAATATTGTAAAATTTAAAGAGAGAGACAGAGTATGATAAGGAATTGAATAATGAAGAGTATACTATTAATTTTTACATTTAAACGAAAAAGATGGAAAACAGTAAAAATGTAGCAAATACGTTTAATTTTAAGATATGGTAATGAGTTTTCAGTACGGGGAAAGTATAAAAGGAGGGTAAAGAAGACGTATATCGATGAATCCAGAAGAATATTAAAACCGAATATTATATTATCTTAGGATTAAGTTATAATACTTATCGCAAATCTTCCGGCTACAATTTCCGACTTTCCTTTCTTTTCTTGATCAACTGTATATAATATATAATCTAAATTACTACTTCTCTAGAAATTCCAACTATTCACGGAACGTGGTACACTTCGAGAAGGAGGAGGAAGAAGAATTAAGAAATGGTGGGTGGAAAACGGTGGTGCTTCGGTAATCAGAGCTCCGGTGACGATGTGGCTGATTTTGACCCGATACTTCTGGTGAGTGGCATAGGCGGGACTATTCTTAATTCGAAGCTAAAGAGCTGCTTCGGGCTCACGACCCGTATTTGGGTCCGTATCCTTCTTGCTGATATGGAGTTCCGAAAGAGAGCCTGGTCCCTGTATAATCCCGACACTGGTTCATTCTCTTTCTCGATAAAATCTTTTTTATTATATACTGTAATATATATAATGGCCTTAATTTGTCATACCTTTCATAAGCTATACTATCAAGATGGTATCTTTGTCTGTTAATTGCATGGTGGAACATTTGCGTCTTAATGGATTGTTTATGGGTTCTTTATATGTTATGGGGGATGGATAGATAGCTCGCAGGTGATATGTTACTTATTTCATAACAACAGATGCATATATATGGCTGTATTGGTCAAATAAAATTAGTTATGCTGATCAAGATATAGCGATGAAATTTGTAAATATTAAGTTTAGAAATTCTGTTAATATTCGTTTGTATTGGATTTTCAGGCTACACGGAAGCATTGGATGATAGTTCTGATATTGTGGTTCCTCAAGATGATTATGGGCTTTATGCTATCGATATTTTGGATCCCTCATTGGTACTTAAGTCTAGTAGCATGATAAAGAAGAGAACTTGTTTTTTTTTCTTTGATCAAATGCATACAAGAATAAGTAGTGTCTTGTATATTGATATAAATTCTCGTATATCTTGGCTTTTCAGTTGATAAAATGTTTACAAGTGACGGACGTATACTACTTTCATGACATGATCGATATGCTTATTAAGTATGGATACAAGAAAGGAACCACATTGTTTGGATATGGATATGACTTCCGCCAAAGTAATAGGTATATATATATATATATATATATATATATATATATATATATATATATATATATATATATATATATATATATATATATATATATATATATATATATATATATATATATATATATATAATTTTACCTTTTAGTAACTGAGCGTTTCAAAAAGTTCAAAATAAAACAAGCAGCTAGTATGGCAGTGACCGTGTGTCATATATATATTTTTGGCAGAACCGACCAGGCAATGGATGGTCTTGAGGAAAAGCTAGAGACTGCGTATAAAGCTTCAGGGGGTAGAAAAGTCAACCTTATATCACACTCCATGGGTGGGTTGCTAGTATCATGTTTCATATCACTCCATTCTGATGTATGAAAATAAATCCAATTAATGACATGTTTATTCTTGCTCCTTAGATATATGATATGATATGTGATGAATTAATATAAACTTTATGACATGTGATCCACTTGCTATATATAGGTATTTTCCAAGTATGTGAATAAGTGGATAAGTATTGCAACCCCTTTCCAAGGTGCACCCGGATACATCAATGATTCTCTCTTAACCGGGTTACAGTTTGTTGAGGGACTTGAAAGCTACTTCTTTGTGTCTAGGTGGTCAATGCATCAACTAGTAATGTTTTATGACATTCATCTGTTGTTAAAGCTAGTATCATTACAATTGAAACAAAAGATTTATTAGCTATTAAAATGAAGGCCATTCAGCTGTCTCCTTTTGTGTTTTCAGTTGGTGGAATGCCCATCAATATATGAGATGCTTCCTAATCCCGAGTTCCAATGGAAAAAACAACCTGAAATTGTGGTTTGGAGAAACCGTTCAGAAAATGGACAAGATTCAGCCAGACTGGAAACTTATGACCCATCTGGTTGTGTGGGGCTGTTTGAAGAAGCATTGAAGGACAATGAGGTAATTTACATATGTCCCAAAAACGAGTCACTCTTGCACGCATACCATGTGAGTGATTCATCTAAGCTTCAGTTATTCAACTATGACAGATAGAATATAACAAGAAGACGATACCTTTGCCATTCAATTTGTCCATCTACAAATGGGCAGCTACTACACGCAAGATGCTAAACAGTGTGCAGCTTCCCGAAGGGATTGATTTTTATAACATTTATGGAACATCATTGGATACCCCTTTCGATGTTTGGTAGGTTATGAAGTCGTTAAACATTTACCTATGCAACAATATTTCATTTTTTTACCCTACAATGTTTCCTTTAAAAAAAAATAAGAAAAGCACAGCCTATTAAAAATTAACCCATATTAAATTCTTAACTGTTTAAAATTAAACTCCCATTTTTTTAATCCATACGGAAAAACCGGTATATTAAATGTTTTGGAATGTCAAAGAGCACAACTTATTATAGACATCGTATTGAAAATTCCCTTAAGAAAATGCAATTAGACGGTTTCAAATAATGGGAGATATAAAACAGTGGGAGAATTTAATATAGGGGGTTTTCAGTAAAATGCCTATAATATACAGGTTGAGTTTTCCTGACATTTTCCCTTTTTTTTAAGAATTTGTGACAATCAATGTTTCACTTTTGAAAGTTTGCGCAACTGACACAGGTCATGCAATCACGTTTTAACCGGTTAAAAAGCAGGTTACACTTGAGTTGTTATATATTTTTCAACTTATAGAATGAAATGTGCTTGCAGATTTCGTCTAAAAAACACTTTTGTTGTATAAATTGGGAAAAAGGTGAAACGCCACTACATAAACAAGCATTTAAACCCTTTTTTGTATTGGACTTGTAATTTTTTAGCACTACGCTCCATTCCTTTTATCACACTATAAAACTACTTGATCCATATTGTGCTTTGCGATTGATAACTTTTTTGTGCTCAAATGAATACTATTTTGCAGTTATGGTTCGGAAACTGATCCAATTAATGATCCATCTGAGATATGCCACTCATTGGTAAGTAATCCGAATCCTTCAATCAACCATCTGACATATATTGTACTTGTAAAAAGGTAATTAGAATCCATAATTGACATGAATGCTCATTTTCTTTTTACCTTTTGCAGCCTGAATACTCTTATGTGGATGGAGATGCAACAGTTCCCGCTGAGTCAGCAATGGTACTATTCCTACCTTATGTCGTATGTAATGTGTGTATTTGCCTGACATTTAACAAATGCAACCAAAAGATTGTGATTTGTGTCATCAACTGAACTATGGTTTATATGAACAGGCAGATGGATTTCCAGCAATAGAAAGGGTGGGAATTCCTTGTGCTCATAGGACACTATTAAGAGATGAAAATGTATTTGAATACATACGGAAATGGTTGGGAATCGAAGAACAGAGAAGTACACGTGTTAAGACCTCCAAAGTTGTTGATGTAGATTTGGCTTGAGGCTTGTGTAGTGGCTTTTGGTTGATCATGATAGTTGTTATGTTGTATCTTAGCAATTCATGATGCCACGTTATTGCCATTGATGATGAATAAGAGGCCACTTCATAGTTATTTTTGTGGTCATGACATTGTACTTTGGTGGACTTATTTCTCCACTTCGTATAAATACAATCTATATTCTATAACAAAGTACAAAAAAGATTGGTAACCGGCATTCTTGGGTGTTTCACCACTAACATGGGGAGATCAGAGCAAGTTATGTCATGTCTACGCTTCAACTCGACAACTCGCTTATAAAATTTTCACATTCTTTTGTGTAATGGCCAAGAGCAGAATTCTGCTAGGCGGTGAAGATAAAATGAGTTTGGTAAAGATAAATCACGAGTCATAAAAGGTCGACCATGTGATAAAATCTTTGACATATTTTATGTCAAATTCTTAATGACTAAAGTATTAAATATGCTTACAAATTTATATGCACATATTAAAGCTATAATTTAACTTTTCTTGAATAAAGTGATTTGAACATATGGTGTCAATCTACTCAACTTGTTACACTCTAGCCAAGCTCCTAAAAGTTTCCAATCAATACCATACTAATTAATGACAATCTGTAATAAACATAACTAAACTAATCGAAAATGCACTTAGCAAAATATAAAGCTACTTGGCATGACCATAATCATAGTGTTATAGAGCAAGAGCTACTCTAAACATTCCCATGAAGAGTTCATTAGGAAAATGTTATATAAGTTCAATATGAAGGATGTAAAGGTCAAAAATACACCTTTGTGAACTCGTATGATTGAAGAACTTCCTATAAAATTTATGAATGAAACAAGGAAAATGTGCTCTTCATTATGACAACTAGACTGCAGACCATCTAACGAAGAAACCAATGTTTCACAATAGGAGGAAAAAAAAAACTCATTTAGATGAAACGTCACTTTATTATGGAATTGATAAATAATGTACGTTATCTTTGAAAAAGATCACTCGTATGAAAAATCTAGTAAATGTATGGACAATAGATAATAGTAGAAGATTTACATAGCTTCAATTTTATTTAATTTTTCAATTTTGACACCCATAAGGTGACGTGATAAAAAAAACATTTCGTCATCACATGTCAACACCACGTCATTAAAGACTGTCACGCAGACATTGAAACAAATTGAAAAATACAGTGCTAAAATTACTATTTTTAAAAACTTAGTATATTAATTGTAAACAAAATAAAACTGTATCAAAATAAATAAATAAAAAAATTATAAACGTAATATCTTCTATGCAATTAACCCTAAGTTAAATAACTCGTCTAATTTCAGAATATATTAAAGGCCCTCTATTAAATTATATTACCACTAGGTTACAACCCGTGGAAACCACGGGTCAAAAATTGAAAAACAAATTTATATTATTAATAAGAATTAAGTTTGTTTAGCAATATTTGTAATGATTATTTAAAATTAAAATTAATATAATTTTGTAAAAAAGTATATAAATTTGAATATATGTTAAATAGAAACACAATCAATCCATCGAAAGTTAAATATGAAGATAACTAAAATACATCTTTGAATATGTGAATGATTTATGAAGTGTGAGGGCAAATCAATATTTTTTGTAATGAGGGAGGAATCAAGAAACACCATGTGGCGTCTATTAAAGTCTGAAAATGAAATATCAAAACAAACTGAATATTATGGATTACAATGCTCTATAAAGAATAAATTATTTAAAAAAAATGTTACAAAAAAACAGAAAAAAACATAATTGTTAGAATTTAATGGGTAAGAAGCAGTTATAAATTCCTAAAAACTTCCTTATACACAACATTTGAAGTTTTGTTTGTAAGTCTACCATCCTTATCTAAAATTAACAATTTCAGTCCTTCTCTACTTTGAACTCTAGATAAGGCAACATACAGTTGTCCATGTGAAAAAACAGGATCCTTGAGATACAGACCAACCTTTGATAACGACTGCCCCTGACTTTTATTAATTGTCATTGCAAAACATACAGCCAATGGAAATTGTCTTCTTTGAAATTTGAAAGGATTTTTTTTTTCAGATGGACTTAAAGACATTCTTGGAATAAATGTTTGCTTTCCGATATTAGTTCCAGATATTATAATTGCCTCAATAACACGTTTGCCAAGAGATTTCACTTGTAGTCTAGTGCCGTTACATAATCCATTTTTTTGATCAATGTTTCTTAGTAACATAACTGGAACACCGACTTTTAGAATTAACTTGTGATTTGGCAAACCTGATACCTTAAGACCATTTAAAATATCAGGGGAGTATAAATTGGGATCAAACTGATCATGAACAAACTCGGATTGGCAAAGAGTATCTGAACTTAAATATTCTACTTCTTCTCCGGGAAACAATGCTAACAAACGATCATTGATTTGTTGGACAACTTCATTTTTTGGAGCTAGTATAGCTCTTTCTTGAAAATAACTCGTACCGTTGAAGTTTTCCAAGATTGAAGGATATACAAACTCAATTAATGAACCTATAGGATCATGTGGATCACTAATGAGAATATCATCCGGAACATCAATAATCGTTTCACCATCGTTCAAACCACCAACTTTTCCTTCTCCTATGTCCAAAAGCCAGTTTGCAAAATTTTGTATTTTTCGAATATCAGATGGATCCTTTCCAGCGGTTAGTCTCATGTTTTTTGTTAATCTATGGACTTTGCATTGTTGCCATATATATGAAGAGCTTAAAGAAGCATTAACGATATTTTGTCTGCTACCTCCCTGAACAACAGGTAGAATCTGCCTGAAGTCTCCTCCAAAAACAATCGCTTTCCCTCCAAATGGAATATCTGAGTTGGTAGACTTATCAAACTTACATACATCTCTCAGAGCTCGATCTAAAGCTTCAAATGCATGTTTGTGGACCATAGGTGCTTCATCCCAAATAATCAATGAGCTTTTTCTTACTAATCTGCCGAGTTCACTATCAGGCGGTATCTTACAAACAGAATACTCGGTAAGATTCAACGGAATTATAAACCGAGAGTGTGCTGTCCTACCTCCAGGCAATAATAAAGATGCAATACCACTTGAAGCAACATTTAAAACTATATCATCATTACATCTAATTGCTGCAGATAACGTCTTCCAAAGAAAGGTTTTGCCTGTTCCACCATATCCATAAACAAAAAACACACCTCCTTTATTATCATTGACTGTAGTCATGATATCAAGAAAAATATTGCGTTGCTCGTTTGTTAATGCATGAAACATACTATCAAACTGTTTCTTTAAAAGCGTTATGTCATATTCCAGCTCCTCCATGATAAGTCGATTTGTTGAAGAAGAAACTGTGTCGGAATCAGGGTAAGGCATTTGTTTATAATGTTTAAGACTCGTGTTGTTACGAAGTAAAATCTGTTCGATCTCGAACAAAGTCAGGTTTTTGAGTTGATCCTCATTGAGTGATAAACCTGTAAAAAATGAACAATATGTCAAAAAGAATATAATATTAACCAATGTAATGGTAAAAAAAATTATACCGTGCATATTTAAAATATATATAATCCGTTTGTACATATAATGATACAAAATTATAATACCTGGAGACTTTAATCTACGCTGTTGGTTGTAAAGAATACCATCTGACAAATGTTTCCATGTATTTTCCCAAACAAACTCTGGTATACCCAAACTGTTAGACATTAACATCGTAGCAAATAAGAAACGAAGATAAAAACCAGTTCCTGAATGACTTGCTTCCTTAATTACATCAACGTATTCTTTATCATCATCTAAGAGGCCTAAAGCATAGCATGCATCTCGAAAAGTAGGAAATTCTTCACCGTTTACCGTGCAAATTTCTTCAAATGATTTTGGACCTTTCACTTTATTTAAAAGAATCCGTAAGAAGTAGACTTCGCCAAGTTTAGGTGAAACAGAGTGAATCCTTCCTATTGAACGTCCAATTTTCCTTGGCTTCCACAACTTATCATCAGGTTTCCAAACAAACTTTGTAGGAAATTCAACATATGTAAGTTTTTGTGCATCTTTATTAATTTTATTACATTCCATCCAAGATGTGAACATAGAACCAGCAACTAAAGGTTGTTCAAGAACATCGTCAATATCATCGTCTGCGGCATATATGACTTGTTGTTGATCAGGAAGATGAAAAGGTAGTCGCATCATAGAAGGATATCGGTAATGAACATCGTATTTAAATATTCGCCATGATGCTTCACATGCAGATATATATCTACAGTCATAATAATCTTTTATTTCATCGACAACCTTTTCGTGATTAGAATCAGCGTTGATGTCAACAACAATCGTAGCTCTATCTGGACCTTTGTTTATATATTTAAACAGATACTTTATGGAAGATCCCTGATTGCACCATTCAACATTAATGTGTGCCTGATATCTTTTCAACAGATATTTGTTATATGGAACAACATTTCTATTGTCTAACTTGACACCTGATTTTTCGACAAAATATCCATTGTTTCTTCTCATATATAAGGGATAACCGTTGACATCAACCGAAGAATGATCACAGAATTGCTTTGGAAATTTTTTCGAACATTGCTTGTCAACCATGCATGGACAATTCATATTTTCAGCTCCACAAGGACCATGTATCATGAATTCACTTACAAGTGAATACAATTCTGGATCTTCATTGATATTTGGAATCTCAGCAGAAATAATCGGATCAATATATTCAACAGTAGGCCGCTTGGAGTTAGCATGCATAAA
The DNA here is from genome assembly GCF_052625555.1 of Lactuca saligna. Taxonomy (NCBI): domain Eukaryota; kingdom Viridiplantae; phylum Streptophyta; class Magnoliopsida; order Asterales; family Asteraceae; genus Lactuca; species Lactuca saligna. The sequence goes on from NC_136424.1 coordinate 2,145,900, forward strand.
CAGACAAATATGACAATGTGGCAAACCTCTTTTTTGAAATTCAATCGTATAGACCACTGCAAATTAATTTTATAAATAAGATAATCTTTGTACTGGATGAAATATATTTGCAAATAACCAAAAATATTAACAAACTAAATAATCATTATAACAAAACTATTAGAAATAAATACAAGTTTTATTACCTCCTTGAACAATGCCGAAAATTTTATTTTCCCGTATGTCTTTAATCAAAGCATCGAGCTTTATTTTGAATAGCCTACATAAGATATCAGGTCTATCTTCTGGATTTAGTGAAGTGTTATGAAGAAACCTTTTAACTTCAGGCCATTTTGGATTACATGTAAAGGTTATGAAGAAATCAGGATATCCAAACCATTTACATAAGGACATGGCATCAAGGTAGTTTTGCATCATATAACGTGCACCACCAGTGAATGAAGAAGGTAAGATTACACGTTGTCCAACATTGGATATATCTTTATTCCCTAGGTTCTGTTGAGTACGTAACTTTTCATAAGACTCACATCTAAGAATTTGTTGTTTGCTCCTTATGAAATGTAATCTTTCACTTTCAATCATAGTATAAGCATCAACCAAAAACTGTTGGAACAACCTTTTTGAATTAAGAATTAGTGAAAAATATTGATCCCTGTCTTGTATTCTATAAGAAAAAAACTCTCTCATTGTACAGTTGGGCCTCTTGCTGTTGCTTGTTGGTGTAATACCTCGATGTGGTATGTCAACCCTGTAACCATCATCACCATATGGAAACAATAGTGGATACTGAAGAGGAAGGTATGATGGATGTAATTCACTAATACGCCGTAGAGAACCTGATAACGTTTGAACAACAATATCTCTATTATCAATTGAATCACCAATATCTCCAACAATTAAAGCGGCAACCTCAGAAGCAGATGGTAAGTTGTATATCCTTCCATCTTGGTCCCTTCTTCCAATAAGTCTCAACTTGATATCAACATGAGGGTTTTGATGAAAACAATCCCTAACCATTCTATAAGACTGAACCAAAACATTATTTGAATCCAACATCAACTTCAAATCTTGTATAATATCATTATCAAGGACAGAAGAATTTGACGTAGATCGTTGATTATCTCCACTGCAAGTAACATGAACATATAAACATAAGATAAATAAATAATATAATGTTGATGAATAAGATATCTATTAATGTGATAATTGTGAAAAGTGTACCCAAAACATGTCCGTCTATTCGCGATCTCATTATCAGTATCGTATATATACAACTGAGAGAATTTTGGTTTTAACCCATGTTCCGGTAAAAGGCTTCCGATACTATAATAATTTTGACCGCTAAGTCTAAAAATGTATGGAGCATTTCCTCTATTGATTGAGGAATCAATCTTTCCACCCATTGACGTAAAAGAAAACATAGAATTGTAAGAACGAATGTTCTTCATGAAGTGTTTGCTTTTAGAATCCCCCGATGTAAAAAGATGGGCATAACTTGAAGGTGCATTCTTTAAAGTTGGTAGTTCAACTTTTCCATAACCACAACATAAAGAATAATTTTGATTCTCATTTTTTTTACATTTGATAGATTCATCTTTCCATAATTTTACAAAACATGTTTGGCATACAACAATCTGATCACCATGATCCAAATAATCTGTCAATTAAGGTTGACATAAAGATGTTAAATTTGTAAGTTTATATAAGTGAAAAATATTGAATGAACAAAAATAAATATTATATTTGTATCAAAATTACCTTTTGATATACCGTTGTATATGTTTTGCTCATTTTGACCATCGATTTTGTCTTGATCGGATCTCAAACCAAATATTGGAATAGGAGTTAAATTTGGCCTTTTTTTCTTTGCTTTATTATTTGGATTAGCTAACAGGACTGAAGACGATTTTGATGTTATTGTAGATGATTTGTTGGATATGTCGCCATTTGAAAATACAGAGAATTGTCTAATATTTGTTAACGGCGATTGACAACTATTATTGGAAATATCCATGGCTGCGGAAAAAATTGAAAGTATACATTGTTAAATATGATACAATAATAATATATGTTACAAATTAAAATGGTAAAATAAATGAGTTACCGTTGGAAATGTTAGATAACGGAGTTCTAACATTTAAATGTGATGGAGGAGGTTGTAACATTGCTTGTTTTGATGTACTTGAACTTGTTTTTGATCGGTATGTGCTTTTATTTCGATGTACAACTCCTTTGAATTCATATAAAAAAAAATGGTTATCAGAAATGTAAAATTGTTTAATAATTATTTTAATATTATATGAATATGAATATTGATAAAGAGATGATATAAAAAGACGATGATGTAATAATTTTTATTACATATATTTAATAAAAACTTAAAAAGTTAAAAAGCAATCAAGTACGTTACCGTTTGAATCCAATTTCATGTTTGGTAACGGTGTCTGAAAACTGTTATTGGGAATATCGATGACTGAGAAAAGAAGATTGAAATGTAGATTATCAAATATGATACAATAACAACATATATTATAAAAAAATATGGAAAAATAAATGAGTTACCGTTGGAAATGTTAGATAACGGACTTCTAACATTTAAATGTGAAGGAGGAGTACGTAACATTGTTTGTTTTGACATATTTGCGCTTGATGTAGATGTGGATACACTTTTATTTCGATCGACAACTCCTTTTAATTTGATTGGAAATAATATCTTATTAGAAATGGTTAAATATTAAATAATGTTGTAAGTTTTTAAATAGTATATGAATATTAATAATGATAAATAGATAAAATAAAAAACTATGGATGATAGAATTTTTATTTTACAGATCTAAAAGAGAGAAAAAAAAAGTGTATAAGCAATCAAGTATGTTACCGTTTGAATTCAATCTGATGTTTGGTAACCGTGATTGAAAACTGTTATCGGAAATATCCATGACTGGTAAAAGAAGATTGAAGGTATACATTATTAAATGTGATACAACAAAAATATATATTATAAAATAAAATGGTAGTATAAATGAGTTACCATTTGAAATGTTAGATAACGGAGTTCTAACATTTAGACGTGAAGGAGAAGTTTGGAAATATGATTTTTTTGAAACATTGACACTTGATGTAGATGCGGATAAGTTTTTATTTGGATGCACAACTCCTTTGAATTTGGCTGCAAAAAAAAATTGTGATAACAAATGGATAGATTTGAAATAATAATGTAACTCCCGAAAATATTCTATGAATATTAATATTAATATACAAAAAGACATAATACAAAAAATGAGCATGTGAGAAAATTGAATTTAGATGTTTAAATTTAAATTTAAATACAGAATAAAGAAGAAAAGTGTATAACGAATTAAGTAAATTATCATTTTCATTTATTTTAAAAAGATGTGATTTTGATGTAGTTGTATGGATTCATTCGGTCGAACCTTTTTTTTTATTGTCCAAGTATAATTTTCTTATTCTTCTTTTCTCTGTAGCCTGAACATGATAGATATTCTTATTTGAAGCTGCATAATCAAATATACACATATGAAATAGTTATAATTCAGATTAAAAACATTGATAAAGAAAGTTGTAAAATATATAATGAACGTACCGTTATCACCAGGGTTAGTAACATTTGTAGAAGTTGGAATTTGACTGACTGATGTGGTGTACGAATGCAATTGTTTTGTATTATCCAGATAGAAATTATTTAATTTTATCTTCTTATTAGTTTTGAAGGAGTCCATGTTAGTAGTTGCTATCTGAAATGGAACAAAATATATAACTTTATACAATAGTTATTATCATTTGTGAATAGGGCATTTGATTAGTGGGTTTAGATATATAATTTTATTCATCTGTCCATTGTTTGAATTGCTAATTTTGTTATCTTGGATTTGGCAACAACATCATCAGTTTCGGAAAGACTGATATTCATATCAATACAAAATGAAGCAAATGACCACAAAAGTTTATGTTATGCATGCCGATTAATAATTGACACTCACTTGAATACATCTAACGTTATTACATTATATTAACTATAAATGGACGTTCCTTTTTAAGCTTATTTAATTTTTGTTCACAATAGAACTCTTCAAATGTTCGAATGCAAATACAAAATTAAAATATGAATTTGATTTTTTTGGTTTGTGGGTATGCAATTATTTTTTTAGTAATTATTCACATCATTAATTTATTTAAACATATTTTATTATAACTTTTTGTTTTTGTCTAAATAAAACTTATATATTATTAGTTTAATAATTTTTTATAAATCTTTTACCCGTGGTTTTTACGGGTTGTAACCTAGTTTAAAAATAAAAAAAAATGTTGTCGATTGAACTTACGTATGACATGAAATACTAAAGTACAATGGCTTTATATGTAATGTTTCCGAATTTTGTTGCAGATATAATTTTTTTTGTACTGTATTGTTGGATTACATTTTTCTTTCATTATGTTATTTTACTTTGTAAGTATTGGAAGTAATGTTTATTATGTTATAAAAAGATAAGCATTGTTGGAAAAGATACTATTAGGGAGGATGATTTTGATTAACACAACAATCGAGAATCATGGTTGTACATTTACACAACCAGAACCAAAATTGATAATAAGAAACTTACAGAATTACTGTCGTTAATGTCCTTAATCTAGCATATAACGAAATTTGATTGAAGCATATGAAATTCAGAAAAAACAAAAAACCAAGAATTGGAAAAAAATAAGAAACTTACAGAACGATTGAAGTAGCCGATTGAAGAATGATTCTTGATTGCTGGAACAATATGCAGTAAAGAATGATTGTTATTCATATGTTTCAATTATATATTGAACATAATAATGAAAATTGATCTTGATATTGATACCAAGGGTAAATACGGAATTTTACAAATGTAGAACAACAAATTGAGTATACAAACATAGCTAAAAAATGCAGAAAATCGAATTTCAATATAGAACAACAAAGATAATTTTGGCCTTTACGATTTAAAAGCCGTATAATATGATCAAATATAAATAAAGGGTAAAAAGGGTATTTTAGCAATATAAAAGTAAGTATCAACAGCAGCAAAGGACATTGAGAAACAGGGCTTACATAAAATAAACATTAAATTAAAAAAATTGCAGGCCGTGGTAGGGGTATATTAGTCCAATTTGCTCTTATTCATAGTTAAAGAATGCAGAAAATCGAAATTGGAACTACACGGATAATAGCAATCCATTCAAATAGTACAATTAGACTAGTTTTGATTTTTTAATTGGTTTGATTGGTTTTGATATATTTGGTTCTTCTGAACAATTAGACTGGTTTTGATTTTTTAATTGGTGCTAGTGTTTCATTGTTCTTCATAATAGTTGGTTGCTAGAAGAGTTCATAATAACATTGGTTTTGAACATAAAATTATGATTGTTTTAATCCTTTCCAGCATCAGAAATCACATAATAGATCTTTTTGAATTGTTTGATTGGTTATAAATATAAAAATCTCCTTAGATGTGAGAACTTATTACTGTATATATATGTTTGGGTTTTATTTTTTTCTTGTCAGATCACTTTCTTCTAAAAATTCAAAAGTTATGTGCTCTCATAATTTGCAACCTGAATTGAGAACTTATATCAGGTTGTATCTTTCTTAGCTCGAGTATTATTTTATTCAATATATTTTCTAAAATTATAGTATGTGTTTGACACACAGTATCATATATGAGCATTGTTATTCCTTTCGCTTATGGGCATAACAATTAAAAAAATTGCAGGCCGTGGTAGGGGTATATTAGTCCAATTTGCTCTTCTTCATAGTTAAAGAATGCAGAAAATCGAAATTGGAAGTACAAAGATAATAGCAATCCATTCAAACAGTACATGTCATCAATGTCTGTGATGATTAACACAGACATACGTAAGACAAGGTTATTTTTACACATACACATACACATTGATGATCAATTTAGTGGATCGAATAAAGAATTTAAGATAGAAAATAATTAATAAACAACTTCTGAATCAAAGATAAATAGAAACTTTGATTAACAAATTCAATGAGAAGCAAAATTGAAGTCGCAGAAGAAGAAAAGAATTTTCAATTATACGATTAACACAAACATTGAGAAGCAATCATACTTAATCATGAGAAACTCACCGAAGGATTGAAGTTGTTGATTGAATATTCGAAATTAAGAAGCAGAATTGAGATGCAGAGACTGTCCTAGGGATTGAATTATGTAATTGGAGCGGAATATGATTGATATAGTATGTTATGCGCATAATAATTGATTGATATGCATACCATTTTTAGATGCTCTTAATCGGGCATGTGACAGAATTTATTTAATGTATACAGCAGTTATTCCATATTCAAATTTCAAATTACAAAATATGGATATTTCGATTATTAATCAAATCAAATCAAAGATTGTAATAGTACGTGAAACCAATCAGGGATAAAAATGAGATTTAACATTGATAGGAACGTGAATTTTTGGTAGGACAGTAGTCAAAAATTCAAACAATCGTTTTATTTATTAATTTATTTATGCTTCCAAAGGACAACGTTAAGGCATAGGAAAAAATTTATAAAATTTGATCTGTATATGATTCCTTTGTTTGAAAGAAAACTTCAATTTAGTAATATACCAAATGTATCCTTATTAGAAAGAGGCCGTTAAGTTGGATTTGTAAAATTTAGTAAAAATAGGTAAAAATGTTAGGAAAATAAGTCAAAATTCTGAAATTCTGAAATTTGTTTTTGGAGTTCTATTTGTATTTTCATCCTGTAAACCAAATATTGTAGTTTTAGTAGGGGTAGTAAATGGCGACATATTGTTATTGTTATTTTGAAATGTTTTTTGTAGGATATCGTGTTTTTTCTCAGCTTCTGTTGTGACATTAGGGGTAGTTTTGAAAGAAATGGGAGAAAAAGGCTTGCGGAATCCATCGATTTTTTTGGTAGGACGGGAAGTAGTAGGGGTAGTTTTGGAATTGATATCCGGTTTAGGAGTTGCATGAGCTAATGATAATCTTCTGTTGCTTGTAGTATTAATTTATGGAATTTAAATGATTGAAATTTTAGAGCTGATCAAAAGAATTGAAAAAGGCAAAATTGACATCTGATGCATTGTTTATTCTGTTGCGTGTTCAATATTATGAGAAATCTCATTTGACAGCTTGATTAGAATCTTTTTTAATACAATACCTCAAATAATATCAAAGCACATTCCCAAGAATGCATGCACCAATATACCATTTTATTGTGAAAATTATGAATATGTCCATGTTTAAAAAATGATCATTATTTTGAACAGGAATTTATTGAATGTATTCAAATTTGAGACATCTTTTTTATAAAGCAAATATACTGATATCTTATAACACGAAATTGAAAAGTAGAATGTTATTGAATGTAATTTTTTTTTATTGCAAATATATTGGTAAAAAAATCTGAATGTGATAGATGAACCTAGAAACAACATATGTTTTAGAGTTATGTTGGTTGTTACTGGTGGGCATTTAGTTGGTTGTGTATTTGATGGAAACTCCATTGTTGCCCATAAATTATTCCAGAGGTATGTACTTTATTTATGTTATCACTTTAATTTCATCAGAAAAATTATTTATGAGGTTAAAATGAATACATCCTTGCCCAGAACCAAAAAATATGCCTTATTAGTATATATGATTGTAAATACATGTAATGTAATTTAGTTGTATGTAATATACTTATTTGTATATGCTTGAAACGAACTAATACCTATCAAGACCACCATCGTTAAATAATTAGTATATTTGTGATAAGATTCTTTAGAAACATATTTATTTGCTTATTTTACACATAAATACACAAACATATATGCCACACATTTATTAAAAGAAGATTAGTCTAATTACAATGATAACCATAAAATGATAATCGTATTAAAATATAGAATACCAGCGAAAATAAAGCAAGAAGTATCAATGTTTGAACAGTGGACACCACAAAGAGCAATAATGTGAAAGAGAATCCAAAAAAATCCAAATTCAAGAACATTGTTGATTAAAAAAGGACAATCTCAAATTACTTTTCAAGCTTTGGTATTAATAGACCTGTGTTGCCATCAACTTTGGAATTCAATCGAGGGACCTTGGTGGATGAATTCACATTATCATAATCATCAACATCAATGGTATCTCCAACATTTCGTTTTTTTACTGTTGTTGGGGAATTATACTTGAACGGACTTGTAGCTTCAAATTTGTCAGGCAATGTTGGGGTCAAATTATCACCTGTTTGCGATATCGCATCCTTAAAACAAAATGTTGTAAATAGGTTTAGTAATAAAATATTAACAAAAAGTAATCTTTTTAATAGATTATATAAAATTAAATAATGTAAATTTATAATATAACCTTTAAGGACTTTGTTTCTTGAGATACTTCATGAGATGCGATTTCTGTATCATCAGCATTTGCAGGACTACCTGCCTGAATCAGAAATTTAAATATTTATATAATTTGTGGGACATAGCTCTAAATCAATATAGATTTACAATTTATTAGTGAAGATCATTAAAAAAATATGCATCATAAAAAGTAATATTAAAAAAACAAATAAAAATAATATATAAATACCTCGACAGCTAACTTTTTTTCCAAAGCATCGATAACGTTACTATCAACCGTATAGCCAAGTATCCCAAACCGATTGTAGTTATTGGATACATTAAAACTATTAACATCTATCTTAAAAGCCATCTTTTTATGCTCCAAACATTTGAGGTCATAAGGATATAATCTTGGATTATCCCCAGCCTGGAATAAATGTGTTATATAATATATTTATGTTTAAAAACACATTAAACTAAAGAAAATACAACAAATAACAGCAATTAAGAAAACAAAAATTAAAATTATGTTATACCTGTTTGATTTTATCTATAAGATCACGTGCGCGTTTTTTGACGATTCTATAAGCATCTCTATCGAAGAGAGTTAGAGTGATTGTTCCAGAATCATCTTGCACACGAATAGGTATTTTATACCTATAAAAAATTCTCAGATAAATAAACATTAAATATGTTTAATGGTTAATAATGTAGTTAAGTTGTTCTGTTGATATTTTCTTAAATGTAAAAAAACCTTGGAACAGAAGAGATCGTCTTATTTTTACAATTATCACCATTGCATTTTAAAACGACACTTGCATCACCACTATCTGCACCACTGAACAAATCTTCGGTTTGAACTTTCTTTCCACAGTTTGTACACGCATCATAATACCAATCAATATCTTGGCGAATACCATAAATGGTCCCGACAATGATATATTGGCCGACCTAAAATAAAATCAAAACGATCATAAAAAACATTATAATTTTATTATCTGTTAAATAGAAAACAATATGACATCAATACAGATAAAATATTCACATACCTCTTGTGGTTCTATCAAATCGACAACATTTTTAACTTTGTAGTTATTCAAAAAAAGTCATCAGATTCCGAATATGATTTAGAGCTTTCAACAGTCAAAGAAGCAGAAGGGTTTTGAAGTCCTCGTAATCCAACCAAGCTGTTTTTAATTTAGGAGTTCGAAAATAAAATTATAAAATTATTGAACACAAACAACAAAACGATGAATTATTAAAATGTACAGTTACCTATCTGTGAATGTAACAATTTCGGGAAGATTAGCATTTATGAACATCCGTGTTTGTTCAAAATAACTGTTCACAGAAGGTGTTGCTGATGAAACAAAATAAAATAGTAAATAGAATGAGTAATATAAAAGACTAAAATAAGGTTGATTGGTATAAAAAATTTACCGTTATAGACATTAATTCTTGCAAATTGCAAAAGGATAATCACACGACCAACTTCTTTATGAGCTTCAAGATAAGAAATTAACTGGTATGCAATATCTCCAAACAACGTAACATTAACCTGCAAACCTCTGCAAAAATAATAATGGTTAAATAAATATATAATACTAAAATTCTACATGCAAGTTGTAAAGTAATGAATGTAATATATAAGATATAAGATATAAGATATAATATAAAAAACAATTTGGTTACTCTAAGTTTCTTATTTGTAAAGGCAGCCTATGTAGAGATTTGCTGACATCACGGGAATCAAGCTTTCCTAATGAAACAACTTCACCAATAATATCTACAAAATGATAATACAGAATGTCAAAATGATGTGAATTTAAAGAATTAAATATAATATACAATCAATAAGGAGGGAAATTACTAATTGATTCATTAGATGTAGCTGTTGCAGAGATAATTGTTTCAAAAGAAACAAAAGAAAATCCATATTTTGTTTTGGATTGAAAGTGTAGACACTCGTTAACAGTTGTTCTTCCATGGAAATTTAACTTGGAGGTTACATCACTTATTTTAAAAGTGTATTTGTTAGGAGCGATAGTGGGGGACCGGATGTAAACAGCTTGATCTTCTTTCAATTTGGACTCAAACCTTTGAAAATCTCTTGGATACACACTTGCTCGGATTTTTGTACACTATTCACATAGGGTAAGAATATTATATAATGTTAAAAACGGAATTTTTAATAAATATAAATTGGTCAACATTGAAGATAACATCTTCAATGATTGAGTTTGAATAATATTATTGGAATGATCAAATAAAAAAATGGTTTTGAATAATGCTATTAAAATAGTAGATTTTACCATTTCATCCATGAGTATCATCTCAATTGATCTGACAATAGTGGGGTTGTCATCTGAAAGCGATTTCCACAGCCGGATGATAGACACTTTTAGTGTGTAATCATCTTTCATATTGTCCAAGTCTCTAATGAAAGTGATCTTTCTTTCTGCCATTGTCACTATAACAGAAAAGTACACAAAATAATTACAATTATGTGTATGGAGTACTAATAATATATGAACAAACTGAATAATACAAAAAAATATCGATGTAAATTTGACAGAAAATAAAAGTTAAATGCTATAAACAGCCATAAAACAGAAAGTGCAAAGTGTGATTCAAAATTTATATAGCTGTTTTATAGAAATTTGACAGAAAAAGAAATGCTAACTGTTTTGTTATAATTACTTGTTTGAAAGAAGCATGTTATAACAGGTAAATAACTAAAAACTAAAATTCTATATTATGGTAGACAAAGGGTGTTAATGGAATTGTAAGTAAAATTTACTGTCGTTAATGCTTGCTGCCATAATTACTTGTTTGAAAGAAGCATGTTATAATAGGTAAATAAGTGAAAACTAAAATAACGAAAATTGATCTTGATCTTGATACCAAGGGTAAATACGGAATTTTACAAATGTATAACAACAAATTGAGTATACAAACATAGCCAAAAAATGCAGAAAATCGAAATTGAATATAGAACAACAAAGATAAATTTGGACTTTACGATTAAAAAGCCGTATAATATGATCAAATATAAATAAAGGGTAAAAAGGGTATTTTAGCAATATAAAAGTAAGTATCAACAGCAGCAAAGGACATTGAGAAACAGGGCTTACATAAAATAAAAATTAAATTCAAAAAATTGTAGGCCGTGGTAGGGGTATATTAGTCCAATTTGCTCTTCTTCACAGTTAAAGAATGCAGAAAATCAAAATTGGAACTACAAAGATAATAGCAATCCATTCAAACAGTACATGTCATTAATGTCTGTGATGATTAACACAGACATACGTAACAAAAGCTTATTTTTACACAAATAAGATGCTAAATTTGACTAAAAACAAAAGTTAAATGCTATAAACAGCCATAAAACAGAAAGTGCAAAGTGTGATTCAAAATTTATATAGCTATTTTATAGAAATTTGACAGAAAAAGAAATTTATATAGCTGTGTGATTCACATACACATTGATGATCAATTTAGTGGATCGAATAAAGAATTTAAGATAGAAAATAATTAATAAACAACTTTTGAATCAAAGATAAATAGAAACCTTGATTAACAAATTCAATGAGAAGCAAAATTGAAGTCGCAGAAGAACAGAATTTTCAATTATACGATTAACACAAACATTGAGAAGCAATCATACTTAATCATGAGAAACTCACCGAAAGATTGAAGTTGTTGATTGAATATTCGAAATTAAGAAGCAGAATTGAGATGCAGAGACTGTCCTAGAGATTGAATTATGTAATTGAAGCGGAATATGATTGATATAGTATGTTATGCGCATAATAATTGATTGATATGCATACCATTTTTAGATGCTCTTAATTGGGCATGTAACAGAATTGATTTAATGTATACAGCAGTTATTCCATATTCAAATTTCAAATTACAAAATATCGATATTTCCAGATTCAATGTTCCAGAGATTTCGATACAATATCATTATTTCCATCCATATTCAATATGTAACGCTACGTGAAATTCCATATTCCATATATTCCATATATAATCTAATCTAATTCAATTCCATACCTAATTACCTATTTTATCTATTACCTAATTACCTAATGATACGTGAAAGGATGTTGAAGGGGTAATAGAGTAATTTAACATAGGGCGAAAAATGGATGATTGTAATGACACGTGTCCAGATGGTTTTGTTTATTAAATAGGGAGATATGATAAAAAATAAAAAAATAAAATAAATAAATAAATAAATAAATAAAAGGAGACTGAACTTGAAGAATCCAAAGAATATTGGAACCGAATATTATTTCGAGATTAAATCATGAAGTCAGCGCAAATCCTCTTCCGGCTACAATTTTCTACTTCCTTTCGTTTCTTGATCAACTGTATATATATTATGTATAAAATACTATATTACTACTTCTCTAGGAAAATCCAGATACTCACATAACGTGCTACATTCCCCAAGGAGCGGCGGAGGAATTAAGAAATGGTAGGTGGAAACTGGTGGTGCTTCGGTGATCGGAGGAGCTCCGGTGAGGATGTGTCTGATCTTGACCCGATACTTCTTGTGAGTGGTGTTGGTGGGAGTATTCTGAATTCGAAGCCAAAGGGCTGGTTCGGGCTTACGACCCGTGTTTGGGTCCGTATTCTTCTTGCTGATATGGAGTTCCGAAAGAGAGTCTGGTCCCTCTACAATCCCGATACTGGTTCATTCTCTTTCTCGCTAAAATCTTAGTTGTTTATGGTCTTTAATTGTTAAACATTTCATAAATGCTGCTAATATTCTAATTGGTTTGAAACCAAAAAATTATAAGCTTCTAATTACACGCCAATTTTCTGTATTTTTATGAATCAATCTGATTTTTTTCTGTTAATGAAATGGAATCGAATTTAAAATGCTGCTGTCATGTCTTTACACCGGCAGAAGTTTTTGGATCTTTGGAGAATTGAAGTGTTGTGAGGATTATTTATTTGTAATGGAAAATGGTAGGCAAGTGAATTATTAATTATCTGATTAGCAATAGTTGGTTTGGTTGTATTCATCAAATTAATTTAAGCTGCTTCAACCTTGATGGCCTACCGTTAAAAAAAAAGTGGGAGGGGGGGGGGGGGGGGGGGGGGGGGGGGGGGGTTTGCTTTATGATAGACTTTATAAGCACTTTATTTGGACAACTGGCGGCGTATTTTTTTTTGTCTTAATCTGGATAGAATGACTTAATGGATTAAGTCAAAAGTAACTTGGCTTAACGTATTAAGACACTGACCAATTTACCTATTTTCCCTTCTTTTTTGCTCCCAACTCCTCTCATCAAGATTGATGAATATTGTTATAATTAATAAATACCGTGAAATCTGCCTTAAGAAATCTTACGATGAAATAGTCATTTAGTATCATTGGCTTAGAAGAAAAAACATACTTTCTGTATGCGACACTTTCTCCCGCCAGGCTTCTTTTCCTGTTCAGTCACTTTACTCATTCAGAACTTAATAAAATAAATAAATAAATAAAACATCCCTTTGTTAACATGATAGAAGTTGATGTGTCTTTGGATTTTCAGGGTACACAGAAGAACTGGATGATAGTTCTGATATTGTGGTTCCACAAGATGATTATGGGCTTTATGCTATCGATATTTTAGATCCCTCATTTGTAAGTTCAGTAGCATCATCTTTTCTGTTTTCGCCATATTAGAGATTTAAAAAAAAATCTATTATTTATTCTTTCATCTATCAAACGCAGACAAAAATTTATATATTATTTGTATATTCCGAGTTTTCAGTGGATAAAATTGTTACAAGTGACGGATGTATACCATTTTCATGACATGATCGACATGCTTATTAAGTGTGGATACAAGAAAGGAACCACATTGTTTGGATATGGATATGACTTCCGCCAAAGCAATAGGTAGAGATAACTTTAGTGTTTGGTGATTAAGGGGTTTGTTTGGACATTAAAAGAAAATAAAAATGTCATGTATTACTGGCAGAATTGAGCAGGCCATGGATGGTCTCAAGGAAAAGCTGGAGGCTGCATATAAAGCTTCAGGGGGTAAAAAAGTCAACCTTATATCACACTCCATGGGTGGATTACTAGTATCATGTTTCATATCCCTTCATTCCGATGTATGAAAACACACCCAATGAACTTTTTATTTATTTTTTTCATTGTGCATGTATGTGATGAATTAATATAAACTTGGGTTATATATATAATATAGGCATTTTCCAAGTATGTGAAAAAATGGATAACCATTGCAACCCCTTTCCAAGGTGCACCCGGATATGTCAATGATTCTCTGTTAACCGGATTACAGTTTGTGGAGGGACTTGAAAGCTATTTCTTTGTGTCAAGGTGGTCAATGCATCAACTGGTATTTTTTTTTTTTATTTTGACATTCATCTCCTGGTTTAAAATATAATGACTTGAAACAAAAGATTCATTAGCTATAAAAATGAAGGCGATTCAGTTGTCTCCTTTTGTGCTTTTAGTTGGTGGAATGCCCATCAATCTATGAGATGCTGCCTAATCCTGAGTTCCAATGGAGAAAGCAACCTGAAATTTTCGTATGGAGAAACCGTTCAGAAAATGGACAAGATTCAGCCAAACTGGAAACTTATGACCCATCTGGTTGTGTGGGGCTGTTTGAAGAAGCATTGAAGGGCAATGAGGTAATTTATATTATATATGTCCCCAAAACAAGTCAACCTTTGACTTCTGAATGTGATCTGAGTGATTTGTGTAAACTTGACAGATAGAGTACAATAAGAAGACGATACCTTTGCCATTTAATTCTTCCATCTACAAATGGGCAGCCACTACACGCAAGATGCTAAACAGCGTGCAGCTTCCCGAAGGGATTGATTTTTATAACATTTATGGAACATCATTGGATACCCCTTTTGATGTTTGGTATGTGTTGCTACAATGTCTCACTTTTACATGTTTATTGCAACCGACACAAGTCATGCACCAAAATTTTAACCGATGAAAGAATTTACAGATCAATTGTTAAATATTTTGGTCTAGGAATGAAACGTGAAAAACTGCTCTGTTGCATAAATGCGGAAAATGAAATGCTTCTGTGTTGTGTTTTGTTTTGTGATTGAAAACTTGCTTGTGCTCAAACGAATACTATTTTGCAGTTATGGGTCGGAAACTGATCCAATCATCGACCCATCTGAGATATGCCACACATTAGTAAGTCATTCAAATCCTCCTCCTATTCCTATAAATAATTAGGATATATCTGACATATATCCTAATTATCCCCACATGCTTGCACTAGCAATAAATAAGAATGTGAGAACGAGGTCGAGCCTGGGGCAATTTTATCTTAACTTTTGTTTATTGTTCATTTTTTTTTTCTTTTTTGCAGCCTGAATACTCATGTGTGGATGGAGACGCAACAGTCCCCGCTGAGTCAGCAAGGGTACTCACTATTCCTACCTTATTTCATATGTAATGTGTGTGTATGTACATGATGTTTAACAAATTCAACCAAAAGATTGTGTCATATCCTGGAACTGAAAACACCATGTACATGTGTAGGCAGATGGATTTCCAGCAATAGAAAGGGTGGGAATACCCGGTGCTCATCGGGCATTATTAAGAGATGAAACCGTATTTGAATACATACGCAAGTGGTTAGGACTCGAAGAACAAAGCAGTACACGTGTTAAGACCTCTAAAGTTATTGATGTTGGTTTAGCTTGAAGCTTGTTTAGTTGTGTAGTCGCATTTGGTTCATGAATCATGATGATAGTTGTTGTTTTGTATCTTAGCAATTCATGTTGTTGATGAATAAGAGGTCAGTTCATTGTTCTTTTGGCTGAAACATCATACTTTAATGGGATCTTTTTCACTTTGTACAAATACAATAATAAACCATAGTGTGTATTGTATATTGATTGTATAGAATGAGGTACAAGGGATCTCTATAGATAAAAGTTACATATAGGTACCCTCTACATGAAGATTATTATAAACATGGCTAACCCTTTCTAATACGCCCCCACAAGCTAAGGGCGGTCAACGACGTGACCATACGATGAAAAATCTAGGAGTTGACAATGGTTTTGTGAAGATGTCTAATCGTTTGTGGATGTAAATTGTACATGAAAACTCCCCTCAACAACTTTTCTGTAATAAAGTGGAAATCAATTTCCAGGTACTTTATGTGAGCATGGAAGATAGGATTGGTAGACATATATGCTGCACTCAAATTGCATGGGACATCGAGCAGGGGTGGCTTAACCTTTTTAGGGGCTTTAAGAAAACAAAAAAAATTGGGGCTCTTTAGGTAAGCAAATAGATTTGAACCTAAGACCCTTGGTTTGCTCTTTTACCACCTGGCAATTCTCCAACTTGCCTTTATAACCCAAAATATATATATATATATATATATATATATATATATATATATATATATATATATATATATATATATATATATATATATATATATATATATATATATATATATATATATATATATATATATATACAAATATAATTAAGAGAATAAGTTTTAAAACTGGAGGCCCTTTAGAATTTGGGGTCCTAAGCCCTTGCTTAGTTTTGCAAAACATTGAGCCGGCTGTGACATCGAGTTCATGAAGAGGAGCTTGTAGCGAGGTAAATATGCATACCGTGTTGACAAAGGCTTTGTACTGGACTTAGTGGAGGATCGAGAAACTTTTTGTAACCTAGTGGACAGAGTTGAGGTTCAAACCTATATATATATATATATATATATATATATATATATATATATATATATATATATATATATATATATATATATATATATATAATTCATTTTTTTTTTAATAAAATACTTTCAAATAGTACCATCTTTGATTAAGCTTGAATTACAATCGGTACATATATATGGAGAAATGATTATTTGAAAATCTAAAGACTTTGAACATCGACTGGTAGATAGAGAAATTTTTGGGGTTTTTCTAGACATGAGAGAAACATTTTAGAGATTATATTTTTCGAATGACTAAAACTATATATATATATATATATATATATATATATATATATATATATATATATATATATATATATATATATATATATATATATATATATATATATTAGTCTTGGAGTCTTGAAACCTAAAATCGGAAGTTTACCGGCTTTGAGAAGAATATAATGGAATCCTTGTAGAGATAGTAGAATTAATCATCTTTTGTTACTCTTTGAATCACCTTTTGAAAAGTTTTTTTGCCGTTTGCAATCAACAACAATCTATCATTGTAGAAAAGGTCGATAGTGAAATTAATCATCTCGTCACATTGTCGCTTTGGAATGATCAAATATCCTTCAAAATCGTTTGTCTTCTAATCATAATTGATTAGTATGAATAATGTTCTTGCAATTTTATTGATAAATTTTTTATAATAGATATTTTTACGTAGTGTATACTCATACACACATATTTGAAAATTATACTTTTGATAAAGAAATGAAATACCTTATTTTGAAGGTATAGCAACAAAAGTTATTTATTTATTTATTCTTCGTAAGGATCGTCAAAAAGGCCTTGAGCATCTTGAAATAATTTATTATTTACAGATTTTGGAGAATCGTCAGAAACTGATGGAGTTTGGTGAATTTCTTGAAGTAACTTTTGGAGTTCTTCAGGGGAAGAACTAACAGTCTCTTTAATGCTAGCAATTAGATCACCATCAGTTTGAAGAAGACTGTTGATAAATGTGGCTTCAACCTTTGGTTTGAATATATATTTCTTGATAATGTTTAATTACTGCTTGTTCATTAGCAAAGCCTACTGAGATCACATCCTTGGAAGTAACTTGCTAAGCCTACTAAGCATCCAAGAAAGCTATGAGACAAGAGATCACATCCTTGGAATTAACTTACTAATGAGCATCGATGAAGGCTATAGGGTTGACGAACAAGCATATCGTTATCAACAATGTCGTGGAATTCGTTTAATCGCAGACCAATAGTTTTTTTGTTGGGCCTGCATATATTGTCGCACTTCGGTGACCATGCATCAATAGTTACGTTGTTCCTGATGACAATGATGGCATTGACATAGACCAACATGTATAGAATAATGTATCTACGTTAGCAAATACATATTGAGGGATTAGCTTGGAGCCCATGAAACCAAGTATTGCAGAGTACAAGGCCTTTGAAGAAAGGTTGATGGGCCTTTTGAGGTCATAAATGGATTTGATATAAAAAAAACCAAAATCTAGTCATAGAATATCAACAAAAACCGGGGTTGTTTCATATAAATTTTTTCTATTATCATGAAGGAAAACATTTTTAACACTATCAGAGTGTCCATTTTTGAGTTACCGCAAGCGATATAACAATACTGATAGTTGTTTCTTTGACAATGGGATTGAAGAAATTTTTGAAACCTTTGGTGACAAACATGGCTTTGTAATAAGTGATTGTGTTGTTTTCTGTCTACCTACTAACAATCAACACCGTTTTTCTTAGGAACATTTCCTTGTGTTCAAATAAAAGCCAGTATTACTCTATCACAATCCTTGGGGTGTGTTTCGTGGTTCTAACATTGGCTGGAGTTTTGATAAACATGGAGTCGTTGGAGATTCAAGCTCAAGAAATTAAGTTCATATTATTGTTTTCTCAAACTCTCTTGCATTTCCTTCTGCTTCTCAATCTCGATTTTCTGTGTTGATTTCTAAATCCTTGTGAGATATCAGATAAGAAGGTTGATGTTTCAATGGAAGAAGATGAAATTCCAAGAAGCTATTTATGTTTCCCACCAAGTGCTTGATAAAATGCCAATGCCTAAATCAGTTTTTCTCTTGTTGCAGCTTTATTGTTCAAGATAATGTAGTTTGCTTAGTTTGAGCGTTCCATGTGCACACCAACAGTGTGTTGGTGTGCCATTTCCTTTCCCCCTTTTTAATTCTTGCTTCATAGCTTAAGATTCATCCCGGGGCTTGTTCTCTTGTATGGCTTCTTCCTCTACAAGTTCAAGTGTTATTTTTCTGTGTCCGTTCAGAAGCTTCCATTGTTGCCCAAATGGTGAAATGGAAAGTAAGGGGATTGTCTGTATGATTGCACATATCAAAAGGCATTATCTACTTATTGAAGATCGTAATTGTGTTTTACGTGAAGCTCTTTCTAGTAATGATGGTTTATTTATGGCGGTGGAAGAAACTTAAAGGCCTTTGGTCAATGAATATGTGAGAAGTGTATGACTTTGCATGCTGTTAATCGTCATTGTTATCACCCAGATGGTCTTATGAGTTTTATTACAGGGGCTGACGGCCTGAGTCATTACATTGTAGGTATTTTAAAAGGAAATCCTTACAATAAAGCTCCATCTTTAAGTCCTTGGATACATGGGGGAAGGATGATGATATCAGCATGTTATTTAAAAATATGTCAGACAATCCCGAGGTTGGGTCCATACGACATGGTGGAGGCATCCTTTAGAAGGAGTCTACATTGAGTAACACCAACATCAGGCAGTGTCTCTGTAAGGTTGCAGATGAGAATTTTACCGCAACAGTGAAAGTGTCTCTCTTAGGCACCCTTTCAGGCCACCCCCATGCATGTGGAGACCCATAATTTCTGGACCTCCCCTTGTAGCAAACTTTGATTGTGTATTTGGCTGCATTAAATCTTTCCCTAAAGGAACTTCATGCGAGAGAGATGGCTTGAGGGTTCAACACATTCAAGATGCCCTTTATGGAGAAGGATCTGCTATAGCCACAAATCTCCTATGTGCTATCACTGCAGTGATTAATTTATGGTTAGCGGGAAGATGTCTGTCCATTTTGGCAGAGTTTATTGCCATTCCGCTCATCTCACACCTCTAATTAAACCAGACAACAAGATCCATCCAATTGCAATAGGCACTATATGGAGACATCTGGTTTCCAAGATTGACATGAAAGGTGTAGATAAAGAAATTGTTGGGTTTTGAGCAATCTAACACTTCGTAAGTGTGCATGCAACCCTAATAAACCTTGGATCTATGTTTGTCTAAATACATGCAAAATAATAATTTTTCCAAGGTTTATAACCTATCTAACATGGCATGGGGAACATTTCAACATAAAGAGTTAGAAGAGATTACATACCTTTTTGATGAGTTTGGTTCTTGAGGAGTTTGAGGGCCAAGCACCAATAGTGTGAATGCCTCAAATGGAATCACAAAACACCAAAAACTCTTGGAAAACTTTGAGAGAGTGTATACACTTGTATATTTCGGCCACACACAAGCTCACACACACTAGTTCACTAGTTACACTAGGGCACCATTTCATGCTCCATAAGCATGCTTATATAGTGTGTATGGTTAGGGTGAAACCCTAATAACCCATGACCTTTCCTTTCCAAGGATCCATGGGTTAAAAGCTCCATGGATCATCCATGGACTTCCATATAAGCCTAGCCCATTAACAAAAGAGCATTATGTAACGCCCGCAGATCAAGGCTAGTCAATTTAGAGGCAATAGGGGTCAACAACGACTTTTCTACAAAAGATTATTTAGAATGAATAGTCTTAACCAAGTTTTAGAATATGTCACAAGGTTTCCGTACATATAAAGAACGCCAAAATCCGAGTTATAACGAAGAAGTTATGGCCCGCCGAAGTTTTACGGCAAAACCGGCACGGCACCGGAAGACGTAAATAGTGAATTTACGATAGAAGAATTTTTAGCCTTAGAAATCTAAACAAAAGTCATAGAATATGTTAAACTAAGAGCGTCGATAAAAAGAACGCCCAAATCTGACTTCGTATGAGGAAGTTATGATTTTTCTAAGATTCGGCTTAGCAGTGTACAATCCGAAACTCGAATTTTAGTTCGAGCGGTTTTTGGCTTACGTGAAATAAATGAGAGTTGAAGATCTCATTAATAGGAACTCAACGGTAAAAATACAGACGAAAACGGAGTCCGTATGAAGGAGTTACGAATTCTTCGCGGTCATTTAACAATCTAAACGCCTCGTACTGTTAAATTTAAGATCGGTCGAGAACTAGCCGACGGAGTCAAAATGAAAGTTGTAGATATTATTTTTACCTACGCGTGGATATAAATAATGTCAAAAACAGAGGTCGTATGTGAAAGTTACGGATTTTAGAAGTCGGAAGTGTGTTGTGAGAAAATGGGTGATGTGGCACAATCTTGGCCATTTCTTTCTCCCCAAGTCTTGCCACTAGATGGTGACATGTGGCACCAAGTTCAACCATTTTCACCCTATAAATACCACCTCTCCCACCCTCATTTTCTTCACACCTTTCCCATTCTTTCTTCTCTTTACTCTCTCTCTCTCTAGAACCTCTCTCTAGCCCCGAAATCCCCCGAAAAGCCTAGGGAACCTCCCTAGCACGAGGCGGAAGCCCCGGAGTGCTCGACGGCTCCGAGAAGAAGAGCTTTTCGGCTCGGAAACGCTGCTCCAAGCAAAACCTGGTTTTCTATAAAACCCGCTGTAAGTGAGCTACGCCTACACTATTTTTAATATAGTTTTTATTTAATTATATTAACGTTATTAAGAACATATAATAAATACGTGGGCTATTATTATGGGTTATATAAGCATTTTTTTAACGCTTATATAATAGTAATAATAGCTAGACTATTAATTAGTCTCGGCGAATAATAGACTAAAATCTATTGGTGATAATACTAGGTTTCGTCGAAGGAAATTATTTTAAAGTAAACGAAGCGTTGTCCGAGTACCGAGTCACCACCTTCTCAGGTGAGTGCATGGTCCCTTTCATCTTACACATAGATATGAAGTATTTATTATATAATTTACGTGTTGTGAGTGCATAGTCCCTTTCATGAACATGATTTTAATACAAGTATTGATTGAAGTATTAATTATATGTTTATGTGTGAGTTAATTGATGTTGCTTGAAATTCGTGTTAAACAACATACCTGATTATATTTGATAATTTAGGATAAAGAGTAGACCTAAATTAAATATGAGGAATATTGGGTAGTATATTCTTACCAGTACAAGTGAGTTAAACTCAGAGAATAGAAGTTAGTATATGTCACTTATCCGGGAGTATGGATTAGACATAGTCATTGTCCCTAGTCCGAGAATATGGATTAGGCATAATCATTCGTCGTTAATCCGAGAGTATGGATTAGCTATTGTCCCTAGTCCGAGAGTATGGATTAGGCATAATCATTCATCTTTAATCCGAGAGTATGGATTAGTCATTCGTCCCTAGTCCGAGAGTATGGATTTGGTAAATTCGTTCATTTCTGATCCGAGAGTATGGAGTAGGTAAAACGACTAATCTTAGGTCCGAGAGTATGGATAGCCTCGTTGCAAGGATCGACGGGGTGGGATAAGAGTTGTTTATATATATGTATGGTGTAATTGTATATTTTGTGAATTTTAAACTTTATATATGGTATAACATTGTGGGATTGAAATCCCTATGTGCTCACCAGGTTTCCCAACCTGACCCACTCAGTTTATTTATATCACAGGTGTTGATATGAAGTGACATTACACTGAGAGATTTAAAGAGATGTAGACCACTAGTGTGAATAATTGTAAGTCCTGTTTATGCTTATGTTCCTGTATTAACGATGACATCCCAAACGTTTTAAAATGAAATAAATACGTTTCTTCGAAAATGTTTTAATAACGTATTTACCATGTTTTTCTGGGAACAAATTCCGCAACCTTTTTATAAAATGAAGTACTCTGATTTTTATAAAGCATAAACAAAATCGGTCTTTTCTGGCCGTGATTTTGGGGATGTCACAGTTGGTATCAGAGCATTAGTTTAAGCGAACTAGGAATATGGATTTATTTCTAGACTTAAACTTAGAATGCTAAGCGATGATTGTGAGGTGTGACCACTAGCTTATTTTAGGAATTATGCCTAAAATGCTTTTATGTGCTAAATACTTGTGCCTGATATGCTGTTAGTTGTTCGGATCTATGGTCTGTTGCCGACCGGATCGGGAAACCTTATGTGTTTAGGATTCTAAACGTACGACTACGATATTAGAACTAGCATATAAACGTTTCAGAGTGATAAGGATGATTTAACCGTCAATCCTAAGTAAAATCTAGATTCACCTTATTTGGTGTATAGATCAAGATGGCAAGAACCCGTAGCGGAAACGTGAATGCAAATGGGAACAGAAACCAACCCCCAGTGATTGAGCAAATACCGGTGATGGAAGCCGCTGCTGAGCCAGTCACAATGGCCAGAGTGCAAGCGATGATCCAAGCGATGTTGGATCGTCAAATGGAGGAAACTAGACGTTTGCTCCAGAAAAATCGTGAGGAAGCCACTATTCAGATCGAACAGCCCGAGTTGAACGAAGGGCAGACTGAGGAAGGAAACTACAGTGGGACTGTTGGTCAAGTCAACCCACCAATAGTTCGACAAAACAACCAAGATGACGAGGTCGAGAGGAATGGATGCAAGTACAAGGATTTTCTGACTTGCAAGCCATTGACTTTCACTGGAAAGGAGGATCCGATCGGGGTCATGGATTGGATCTCGGAGATGGAGTTAGCCTTCATGACATGCGGTTGTAGAGGGAAGCTACAGACCACATTTGCAGTGCGTCAGTTTCGAGGAGGCGTTGTACGTTGGTGGAATACCTTGGGGAAGACTCTGAGCCCTAATGAGCCTCTGCAACTGACATGGGCAGAATTTCTGGTGCAATTCAAACGAAAGTACTGCTCAGCTCAAAACCTGCTTGAGCTAGAGAACCAGTTTCTAACCCTGCAGAAGGGAAGCATGTCAATCGATGAATACACCAAAAACTTCACAGAGAAGATGGAGTTCGCCTTGCGTCTTGTTCCGGATGAGCTGACGAAAATCGACAAGTACACAAAAGGACTTCCATGGGAGTACGCGGTAGCAGTGCGTCAAGCACCTACTCTAGAGGCAGCTATCTGGGCTGCCAAGTCTGTCGAAGATATGATCAAGGGAAGAGCCTCCAGCAAGATGGAGGTTGGCGAGAAAAGAAAGTTTGAAGGATCTTCAAGGTCCAGCGAGAAGAGAAAATTCTCAAAGTTTGAAGAAGGAACGCAATGGTGTGACAAGTGTAGAAAGAAGCACATCGGGAAATGCTCTAAATATACGACATGCTTTAAATGCGGGAAGACTAGTCATTACGCCAGCGAATGCACAACCAAGAGAGAAGTCTGCTTTAAGTGTGGAGAAGAAGGACACTTCAAACAAGACTGCCTAAAGAGAGAAGGGCCTACAAAGCCAAATGTGCCACCAAAGCCAAAGGCGAGAGCATTTCAAATGATCCTTGACGAAGCAGATGACAATGCAAGGATTCAAGAGTGAAGGCTTGACATCCGAGGATCGAGTTATGGAGTAATCGTGTAGATAGTACCTCACGATGTAGCCCGTTAGAGGCATAGTCTAGGGTGAACTTGAACACCTATGTAACAGTTTCAAAAAATAATATAAAACCTTTGTTTTGTTATCTGATGTGTTAAGTTGTTGTATGGTTTTCTTGTATGGTGACTTGGAAAAACTGCGGGACAATACTTGGGACGGGTATGAGTAGGTGTGAATGGTAGTAGAGGCCTATACTACCGGAAGCACAGGACTCACACTTGGATCAGGGAAAGTCACAAGGTTACCAAGAAGCCAGTAATTGATTTCGTTTTATTCAAGTATGTCGTTACCATTGTTTTGGTAATGACTAAGAAGATTGTTGTTATCCCGACCCTAGTGGTCATATCACCTTGAGTCCGACTACGATGAGTAGGTTACGTGGTTCAGAGAACCAAGTTTGATATAGCGTCCGACTTAAACCAAACGATTAAAAATCAAAGCGATTAATAGAAGTATCGCGCTCGTTGGTAGCTAGAAATGCTACATGTTAAAGTATGATTATATCACATTAGAACATGAAGGAAGGCTTAGTCTGTTTTAGAATTTAAGAGACCTGAGTCTAAACATACATCACATGATGATAGGTCATAATTTGGCGTCTAATATGAGGTAGAGAGCAGGTGCACGATCAAGTACTACTTATAGTCAATAAGTCTAAGAGATAGACTTGAAGGAATAAAGAAGTTATAATTATTACCTAGGATGAAGAGATGACGTATGGAGTCATTATACGATCCTTGTTTCGTTGATGATTCCGGGACGTAATCATCCTAAGGGGGAGATAATTGTAACGCCCGCAGATCCGGGCTAGTCAATTTAGAGGCAATAGGGGTCAAAAATGACTTTTCGACAAAAGATTATTTAGAATGAATAGTCTTAAACAAGTTTTATAATATGTCACAAGGTTTCCGTACATATAAAGAACGCCGAAATCCGAGTTATAACGAAGAAGTTATGGCCCACCGAAGTTTTACGGCAAAACCGGCACGGCATCGGAACACGTAAATAGTGAATTTACGATAGAAGACTTTTTAGCCTTAGCAATATAAACAAAAGTCGTAGAATATGTTAAACTAAGAGGGTCGATAAAAAGAACACCCAAATCTGACTTCGTATGAGGAAGTTATGATTTTTCTAAGATTCGGCTTAGCAGTGTACAACCCGAAACTCGAATTTTAGTTCGAGCGGTTTTTGGCTTACGTGAAATAAATGAGAGTTGAAGATCTCATTAATAGGAACTCAACGGTAAAAAGACAGACGAAAACGGAGTCCGTATGAAGGAGTTACGAATTCTTCGCGGTCATTTAACAATATAAACGCCTTGTACTGTTAAATTTAAGATCGGTCGAGAACTAGACGACGGAGTCAAAATGAAAGTTGTAGATATTATTTTTACCTACGCGTGAATATAAAGAACGTCAAAAACGGAGGTCGTATGTGAAAGTTACGGATTTTAGAAGTCGGAAGTGTGTTGTGAGAAAATGGGTGATGTGGCACAATCTTGGCCATTTCTTTCTCCCCAAGTCTTGCCACTAGATGGTGACATGTGGCACCAAGTTCAACCATTTTCACCCTATAAATACCACCTCTCCCACCCTCATTTTCTTCATACCTTTCCCATTCTTTCTTCTCTTTACTCTCTCTCTAGAACCTCTCTCTAGCCCCGAAATCCCCCGAAAAGCCTAGGGAACCTCCTTAGCATGAGGCGGAAGCCCCAGAGTGCTCGACGGCTCCGAGAAGAAGAGCTTTTCGGCTCGGAAACGCTGCTCCAAGCAAAACCTGGTTTTCTATAAAACCCGCTGTAAGTGAGCTACGCCTACGCTATTTTTAATATAGTTTTTATTTAATTATATTAACGTTATTAAGAACATATAATAAATACTTGGGCTATTATTATGGGTTATATAAGCATTTTTTTAACGCTTATATAATAGTAATAATAGCTAGACTATTAATTAGTCTCGGCGAATAATAGACTAAAATCTATTGGTGATAATACTAGGTTTCGTCGAAAGAAATTATTTTAAAGTAAACGAAGCGCTGTCCGAGTACCGAGTCACCACCTTCTCAGGTGAGTGCATGGTCCCTTTCATCTTACGCATAGATATGAAGTATTTATTATATAATTTACGTGTTGTGAGTGCATAGTCCCTTTCATGAACATGATTTTAATACAAGTATTGATTGAAGTATTAATTATATGTTTATGTGCGAGTTAATTGATGTTGCTTGAAATTCGTGTTAAAGAACATACCTGATTATATTTGATAATTTAGGATAAAGAGTAGACCTAAATTAAATATGAGGAATATTGGGTAGTATATTCTTACCAGTACAAGTGAGTTAAACTCAGAGAATAGAAGTTAGTATATGTCACTTATCCGGGAGTATGGATTAGACATAGTCATTGTCCCTAGTCCGAGAATATGGATTAGGCATAATCATTCGTCGTTAATCCGAGAGTATGGATTAGCTATTGTCCCTAGTCCGAGAGTATGGATTATGCATAATCATTCATCTTTAATCCGAGAGTATGGATTAGTCATTCGTCCCTAGTCCGAGAGTATGGATTTGGTAAATTCGTTCATTTCTGATCCGAGAGTATGGAGTAGGTAAAACGACTAATCTTAGGTCCGAGAGTATGGATAGCCTCGTTGCAAGGATCGACGGGGTGGGATAAGAGTTGTTTATATATATGTATGGTGTAATTGTATATTTTGTGAATTTTAAACTTTATATATGGTATAACATTGTGGGATTGAAATCCCTATGTGCTCACCAGGTTTCCCAACCTGACCCACTCAGTTTATTTATATCACAGGTGTTGATATGAAGTGACATTACACTGAGAGATTTAAAGAGATGTAGACCACTAGTGTGAATAAATTGTAAGTTCTGTTTATGCTTATGTTCCTGTATTAACGATGACATCCCAAACGTTTTAAAATGAAATAAATACGTTTCTTCGAAAATGTTTTAATAACGTATTTACCATGTTTTTCTGGGAACAAATTCCGCAACCTTTTTATAAAATGAAGAACTCTGATTTTTATAAAGCATAAACAAAATCGGTCTTTTCTGGCCGTGATTTTGGGGATGTCACACATTAGCCCACACTATATAAAACCAATAGCCCATAATCTAATTAGTCTTCCTTTTAATCTCTAAATTAATTCATAATTAATTTAAGACAAAAACTAATTAAATAACATAACCTCATATTAATATATTATAACTTATAATATATTAATAAACATATGTGTATAACTCTCATAAAATTATCCATAAATAGTTTGGATGAGATGCAACCCAAATGGACCATGTCGGGTCGGGTCAAGTATATACCAAATAAGTTATGGACTTAGACACCTTATCCAACAGACTCCCACTTGGATAAGTCTAATAACTATATTTGCGTATGTTACTTCAGGAACCAACCAGCAATCGTAGCTCTCGAAAACTCCGTTGAACTATGAAGACTCTGTTGAACTATGAAGCGCCATTTTAGATAATTGATCATATAATCCTCTGTCCTCATGATATCAGCCGGACAAATACATGGAACAACGTCGTACTTATTGTCCAGCAGTTTGTTTCCCGATTTCCGATTTGTTTGACAAAGAACTTAATCGAACACATCAATTTAGTTCTGACCGGCCGGTACATAGGTCACAACAAAATCATCGAGGGGCCCAGATATCACTTCTATTTCTAGAAGGAACAGATAAACTTCGACTCATATACTTGTTCTACTACTTGTTTAATTGTACACAAAGGCACGTTTTATAACATCAAGTTACTGATGCGTTTACGTGCAATCAATGCACAACCAAATCATAGGTGACAACTCATATCTCTAGGTTTGAAGATTTATATGATATTATCGTCTCACGATCACTCGAGATAAATTCCATGAAGTGATACAAGTGAGCGTGGGTTTATTCCAATACTCATAACTTATGAGCACTCATGAATGTTGTAGCAACCATTGCTATGACTAAACCCATTTAGCCATCT
Source organism: Lactuca saligna (assembly GCF_052625555.1). Taxonomy (NCBI): domain Eukaryota; kingdom Viridiplantae; phylum Streptophyta; class Magnoliopsida; order Asterales; family Asteraceae; genus Lactuca; species Lactuca saligna. The sequence continues at coordinate 2,174,648 of NC_136424.1, forward strand.
ACAAACCCGATTCATGACAGTCTTGATTCATACCTACTTCCAATATATGAATGAATGTGGAGTGTTTAAATAACTTAGTCATTCGGAAAGAATAACCTAGCTATTTTGGAAGTCAAAACATGCAAAGTGAAACACAATAATAACCGAATCTAATATGGTCTCAGAACCCTTTTGAATATAAATAAAACCACCTTTTATTTATCACCATATTGATTACACATTATTCATTGTATAATGTTTCAACCAATCAACTTAAGACTTAAATAAAAAACAACAGTTGTCCCATGCTCCTAGCATGCATACAATAGTTATGCCATACTCCAAGTATGCACACTATGTTCGTCTATGATCTTTACTTTGTGAAATAGATCAATTGAACATGATTCCAATGATACTCATTTCACAATCCCAAATCCTTATTTTAAATGTGAGAATTCCCGATTCCTATCATTTACCAAAAAATATGTTAGATTTTAAACTTTTATGCATTGATCCTCTCATAATGATTATGCGCAAGGTCACCAAAACCTTGTCATCAGTCATTACAGAGAATTCCAAAGAAGATCAACTCTATGGAAACGAAGTTTCATATTCAAAGTACATTGCTTTGAACATCCTTCTTGCATTAAGGTTTTCTAATCTTACATAGATTGAATAACTTCCACCTATGGAGACATTTCCATAGCCCATTTTGACTATCACTTCCGAACAAGAGTTACTTCTTTTCAGAACATGTCAATATGGTCCTTTCCGACAACTTACATCATACTTCCAACTTTCCCTGAGCAACCAATCTTTGGTGAACCTCAGATTGTCCTCGACAATTGCTTAATCACTTTAGTCATATCCAGTTCTAGACTTTTCCCTTCTCAATGCCTTAAGCATTTGGAAAATTTAGAAAAGATGAATATTATAGCACATGAATCGATCCTATATCCGAAGCATATGGGACACGAATCATGATGTCTCACATAAAGACATGATACTAGACCAGTCTTTTGCTACAATATTTTTTTTTATTTGCCATGTTTTCAAAATTTAACTATGAAGAGGGATGTCATAATCATAATCGAATTTTGAAAACGCAATATATATAGAATTTCTTCAATTTGAACCATTCCAACACAAAATTCATATATATTCTTGACTAAAGATGATTAAAATCTCAATCTAAGCTTTAGAATTGAAATGAAGTATAATTTCCTCTCCCTTAATTATAGCAAAACAACTTTTCAACCCCTGCAACTTCACGAATTGAAACTTTGTTTTCTATAATTAACATTGCTAACTTGCAACACGAAACGTAATAATCATGCTCCCACTAACATGATGATTATCAGCATAACACTTATGCTCCCACTAGCTCTGACATATTTCCAGAAATCTGTTGGACTTCTGAAATTTAGATTCATACACCCTTTCTTAGATAGCTCACATGTGTGTCTAAACAATTTCCAGAACTATGAAAAGGGATGTCTTAATCATAGTCTCAATTGCTTAGGCCTTTGCCATTTCTCATAAGTCCATGTTAGTGTGCCGGTTAACCACACACGCTCCACTAACGACTTTTGAAAATGCAAATAACACAATTGATATCTACTTAAAATCTACTTAGTGAAAGCGTTTCCTCACCATCATTTTCATGAATCGGAGAGAAACCTTATAACACTTAGATTTTATAGTGTATGAGTTCCTATCCATGTGAATTTGTCAAAACCATAATCACAAGATAAGGTTAGTGACAAATTTAGCCTTACATGGATTAAACTTGTTCAATCTTAGTTTCTCGTCACCTTGGTAGCACAAGGCCCACCAATGCTTCCAAGTCGAACTCTGATAACTCACATGCAAGTTCAACTTATTTGAAGTAGGTACAGAAATAAGAATTATGTCAACACGATAGGTTGCAAACCTTAAGTCGTGTGCTAGTGATAAATTACAGGTTTTAGTCTTGATTAAATCTTGAAACTCTTTCACGATCTTTAAGGCTCCCACTGTCCGCTTGACATATAAGTTTCCCCAGTCAAGAACCACTCCTTGACAAAACAAATATTCAAGGGATAGTGCGGATTCTTATCAAGACTAACACTTCACACAGTTGGTCTTAGTTGGTCTTTGTCTCATCCAAGACATCACAACTTACCAATCTCAAATGTACAAGAGTAGAAAACATTTTACTCTTACATTTGACTAGTGTTAATAAATCTTCCTTTATGTCACTCAAGGTTACAATCTTGGAGTATGACTCTAAGAATTGTTATGGAACGAAGTATGACTCATCTTCTTGATCTTAACCAATCCAATAATTCATGACCTCTCTTCTTAGCCATAACAATGCACTAAGATGTCCTTAGAGTATGAATTTGTGATATGGTTTCATAATCATTAAGATGATCATGAAATACGATACTAAAGTACTCTCCCATCCTTTCAGATTTGAGAAACTTTTATCTTTCTGCCTAATTTGATTCTTCTCATTTGTTTTGTCATACATTGTATCCTTTCCGATGTTACAGAACTATACTTAACCTTATAAGTATAATCATATTTACTAATCTTTAGTAAATCATGACAAATCAATCTTTGTGGTGGACCTTGGCCAACGCACACCCAGTGTACTTAATTCCTTAGTCCTTCAATTGACTCACATATACATGTGATCAAAGAATTAGTCTTAATTTTCAAAGATGAAAATTCTCATTCATCATACAATACAACTTGTATGATTCTAAGTTTCTGTCCAATTGAAACTTGGGTGATGAAAAACTTTTCTTCATTTGGTAAATTCAAACACTACCACAAATGAAAGAATCAAATCTACTTTCCAATATTGCTATTACTGGAAACATATAAGCAACAATTTTCCACAGATGCCATTGTAAGGATATTTTTAAAATAAATAAAATTAAAACCATTTTTTTCTTCTATTTTAAAACTTTGCGGAAAAACTTATCCTTACAATCCACATGAAAACCTTGTTGTTATCTATTCATAAGCAATATATTATAACTCTTAAGCAACAACTCAAAATTCTGATTACCGAACCATGCGATCGAAACCCACCTTCGCAATCAGAATCAACATATACTTACTTTAAGCTTCCTATCTTTTCTTTGATTCTTAAAACATCAGCATGTGACCCATTCACATTATGTAATAAGAATCTCCAAATAGGAACTTAATAGTGTTAGACAGTGGACTTTACCCGAAGTAGAGTCAAACCTCTTGACTTGATCAACCTTATGATCTTCCAGGTAAATATGGCAGCTTCGCAACCAATGCCCCTTCCTTTGGCAACAAAACATATGGACCCTTTCGTAATGGCACATGAGACTATCTCAGACTTAGCCTTTCTCTTTACCATTTGGTCAACCGAGTTGACTATGGCCGATCCCTTTCCATTGGGAAGAGAAATCTTTTTCTAGATATCCAATGCTACCATTGTCAATGTCCATTTAAGACTTGGGAAGTTGTTCTTTTAATCAAATTTGCTTTACTGGTGTTCCAAATCATTGCTGATTCCACAACACTAAGCAAATAGATAACATCATTAAGGGTCATGTCATAATCTGCCTCATAGTAGTCCCAAAGAGACTCACTATGTTACTAAGAAAGTGATTGAACATCCAACTTTCACGAGACTTTGACACCCAACTCTCCCGGCTTGTCAATATGTGACTTTATCTCCAAGATGTGAGCACACATAGACTATGCTTGCCAATAGGGATTGAGTGAATTTAAACTTTTCAAGAACTTGTGGGTGAGGGAGAATAATTGGAGGATGTGGAGGAAGTGAAGCATGATGTTGAGTGACACCATCTTCAAGAGATTTGAGAAGATCATAGTTGTCTGAACCAGACATCTATAATGGGAGAAAATCAAGTTAGTTGATTCAAAATCCTTAATACAACACCCAATATGAAATATTAAGGCTAGGACCCAACACAATATTTTATAATTTGGAAGAGGGATGTCGTAATCCAAGCTATAAAATATTTGAAGGTAGGCGAATGACGATTCACCAATTTCCACCATGAAAAACGAAATAATTTATTAGGTTTTAATTGGATTTGAAATTCCTAGATTTTTTTTTAGATTCATTGAACTTTTCAATGGCATGTTTCAATCTCGAGTGTGCCCTCTCAAATTTTGTGACTGGGATGCCGAGGATCACAAAACAAGGTGTGAATAACCATACCAATTCACTTGGTACCCTTAATATTATCACCTAATCAATGTGCCGGTTAACCACACACGCTCCATTGATCTATGACAAACATTAAGTAACCCTTCGTGGTCCTTACTAGTCCAAGTTAGTGTGCCGGTTAACCACACACGCTCCACCAACGACTTGGTAAGGTACAAAGTGTGAATTCCATGGGCTAGCACCAAATTCACATTTTTCCTAAAGTAACTAAGATTGGGAATTAAATAAAAAAATATTTAGTTACTTTATAATAATCATTATACTTTTAATGAGAATTTAAAGTCATTGTCCTACCCGTTCGGCTAACGACCCTCCACCGATCAAGCAAGCGGTGGGTGAGAGTATACACTCATTAAGTCGCCATTTTATAGGCAACAACCTTATACCCACCTTATAGACCGGCTTCGTGAATGAGGCCTACTAACGGTAAAACGACTTGTTCTTATACATACATACATATATATATATATATATATATATATATATATATATATATATATATATATATATATATATATATATATATATATATACAATTAACCATTAATGTTATAAATAGTATAAGTGTTGAATTTTAACTTTTAAAATTTTAAGTGTTGGAAGTAAAGTTTATTAAAGTGTGTGAAACTTTTCCAAATTCCAAAAATTGAGGGCAAGTTTTGAACAATTCATAAACTTTTGGATATTCATAACTTATGAGTTTTAATTAAGTGTTTTAAAGCTTTTAATGAAGAGTCTCTTGGAAATCCATAACTTGAGGACAAGTTATGGAATCCATAAAACATTTATGGGAAAAACTCTTCAAGAAAATGTAACCTACAACTTCTTAAAAAAACATTTAAAAGAAAACCTCTTGGAATTCCATAACTTGAGGACAAATTAAGAATTCCATTAAAACACATTAAGATCAAGAATTAACTAACAAACAATTTGCAAATAATTCCTATGATCTAACAAAACTCATATGAACATGAACATCCACATCAACAATTTCAAGAATCATATGAACACATATAAACTTGAAATTTTGATTATAACTTTGAAATTGGTCCACCACCATCATTACCACATCAAAAACAGGTTTTATAAGTTCAAAACAGTTTAAGGTAATGATTCTAGACCAATTCCAGCACCAAAACTCGAAGATATGTTGTCTGGGGGTCCAACTCATCGAGTGCATGAACCAACTCGCCGAGTTGGATGAGTTTTGCCTTGGACTCGTCGAGTCCCTTCATGGACTCGGCGAGTCAGCTGTGCAAACAGCATAAAATCTTCGATTTTCAGCAATTTGCATCAAGTATTCAAACAAGCAAGCCTAGGCTCTGATACCACTGTTGGGTTTTGAGCAATCTAACACTTCCTAAGTGTGCATGCAACCCTAATAAACCTTGGATCTATGTTTGTCTAAATACATGCAAAATAATAATTTTTCCAAGGTTTATAACCTATCTAACATGGCATGGGGACCATTTCAACATAAAGAGTTAGAAGAGATTACATACCTTTTTGATGAGTTTGGTTCTTGAGGAGTTTGAGGGCCAAGCACCAATAGTGTGAATGCCTCAAATGGAATCACAAAACACCACAAACTCTTGGAAAACTTTGAGAGAGTGTATACACTTGTATATTTCGGCCACACACAAGCTCACACACACTAGTTCACTAGTTACACTAGGGCACCATTTCATGCTCCATAAGCATGCTTATATAGTGTGCATGGTTAGGGTGAAACCCTAATAACCCATGACCTTTCCTTTCCAAGGATCCATGGGTTAAAAGCTCCATGGATCATCCATGGACTTCCATATAAGCCTAGCCCATTAACAAAAGAGCATTAGCCCACACTATATAAAACCAATAGCCCATAATCTAATTAGTCTTCCTTTTAATCTCTAAATTAATTCATAATTAATTTAAGACTAAAACTAATTAAATAACATAACCTCATATTAATATATTATAACTTATAATATATTAATAAACATATGTGTATAACTCTCATAAAATTATCCATAAATAGTTTGGATGAGATGCAACCCAAATGGACCCTGCCGGGTCGGGTCAAGTATATACCAAATAAGTTATGGACTTAGACACCTTATCCAACAGAAATGACCAAGTACCTTAATGATTTTCAGTTATGGGTTGGTGTGTCAAGGGGTACTGAGGTTGTGTTACATAGTGCCAATAGGGTGTTGAGTGAACACCACATTGATGGGTCTCTTGCAATGCTTACAGTGGATTTCTCTAATGCCTTTAACCTGGTGAATAGATCAGCTTTACTCCACAAGGTTAGGAGGATGTGCCCTTCTATTTCTTTGTGGATGGATTTTTTATACAGGCAAGTAGTGAAACTTTATATAGGAGACTAACATATATGGTATGTCACTGGGGTGCATCAAGGCAACCCCTTAGGCCCTCTTCTTTTTGCCCTCGTTTTGCACCCGTTTGTGCACAAGATTATAGAGAATTGCAAGCTCCTTCTTCATGATTGGTATCTAGATGATGGGACTATCATTAGGGATTCATAGGAGGTGGTTAGAGTGTTGAACATTATTCGGGTGAATGGTCCAAGCTTGGGTCTTGAGTTGAACATTAAGAAAACGGAGATTTTTTGGCTCTCGTGTGATGGTAGGAAGCTTTTTGCTGATTTATTCCCAACGGATATAGGGAGACCGTCTTTGAGGGTGAAGCTCCTTAGGGGTTGTTAGCATAGACGCATGGTTTATTAGTGGGCTGGCCATGAAGAGAGTGGTCCATGTTGTTGATTTGATGGGTCTTCTTCTACAACTATGTGACCCACAGAGTGAGCTCCTTTTGCTTCGATCATGTATAGGCATTGCAAAACTTTTCTTTGGTTTAAGGACATGCCAACCGATGCACATAGAAGAGGAAACTTTGTTCTTTGACCAAGGGTTGTTCGGGTCTATCAAGGGTACGGTGGTATGTGGAGGCCCCTTCTTTGGAGACATCCAGTGACGTCTGGCTTCCTTACCTATTTCTTTCGGTGGTTTAGGTTTGTACTTAGCGTACGAGGTTTCCTCCTATGCATTTGTAGCCTTGAGGGCCTAATCTTGGACATTACAAGACAACATCTTACGTGACAGTGGAATATGTTGTATGGACTTTGATTACTTACGTGCTTTAACTTGACTTCACAATACGATTTTAGGATTCGATTGTAGCGGTTTCACTAATAAGGACACCCTCCCCCCCCCCCATCCCAAAAAGCATTGGCATGTGCCTTTTTTAGCAAAATCGTCAAAGATATGGAAGTCGACTTCGACATACTGTTAGACAGAAAGCAGTTTTTGAGTGTCTTCGGGAGCTTCATGCTCAGGATTTTCTTCTAATTATCCCTATTGATGGCATCAGCCAGCATATGTCTCCTATGGAGCACCGAACTATCCTTCGTTATCGCTTCATAATTCCTCTATTCCCAATTGATGAGATATGCCCAATTTGTCGCAAGGCATGTTTGGACACTTTTGGGGAACATACAGTTCGTTGTAGAGAGCTCCCTGGTTTCAAGTACATACATGATGTGGTTAGGGATGTTCTCTTTGATGCTTGTCGTGTGCTGGTATTTTCGTGAAGAAATAAGCGATAGTAAACTTTTTGACAGACCCGCAAGATGGAAGATCCACACTCAGGCTGGCTGATATGTTGGTATTTAGATGGGTAGGAGGGAAGCACGCTTCTATGGATTTTACTGGGGTCTCTAATCTTGTTGGTTTGAGGAGCAGGGGTTTTACAGCAGGGTATGCCTCTTTGAAATTCAATGCATGCAAAGTGGCAAAGCACGAGAATGCATATATAGAAAATCAACATGTGTTTGTACCTTTTGCATTTGATACATTTGGTTTTCTCGCACCAAAGGCGGTGGAGCTCCTCAACAGAGTCCAACCGGTCATGCATTCTAATGTTATATCTCCTAGATCTACAGATGTTGTTTTCAAAAGAATTAGTTTTGGCATCCAAAAAGGACTAGTGGAACAGCTTGTTGCCTGTTTGCCTTTCGTCAATATGTATTGACCTTTTTTTACTCTAAAAACAAGACTTGAATCAAATTATTAAAACTTAACTGAAAAAAAATCCTCAAAGTTATGTATTTAGCAAGAGCAAGGTACTCTTCGGCCATGGGATGCCACTCAGGGTATTTGTTGGTGACGGTAAAGGATGTGGATTTGGTGAGATGTGAGCAGTTAGTGGAGTGGGAAAAATTGTGGCGCGATTACTAAGGTTTAAAGGAACCGTTGTGTGGGGTTTGGTCGAAGATTAGGATGTTGGCAAGGCAGGGGGTAGTAATGGTAAGGAGAGGTTTAGATCTACGGAGGTCGGTGAAAGAGAAACGGTGCAAGATAGTCATGTAGAATTGGGCGGAGTAGGGATATGTAATAGGGATTAGGTATTGAAGAATCTTGTTGAGTAGGATCAAGTGATTCGGACGACGATGTGCCAGGAACCACATGAGGTGGTACTAAGGAGGTGTAAGGGGATGTGTATGGGAGGGTGATGGTAAACAAGAATGTTTCTTCTTCAAAACGAACCTTAGGTAGACAAGTTAAAACAACGGTACCCATGATGTAAAGGACTAAACCCGAGAAAGACACATGGGTAGACTGAAAATCGATCTTGTGATGATTGTAATTATATGGCCAAGGATAGGGAAACCTTGTCATTTGAATACCCTAAGAAAAGAAACAGGTAGTCTGCGGGACCGGTAAAGAGATGTTCAGAGGGTGGGTGACTTGTTATGCAAGATGACATTTTAGCATGCACTTAATGAGAAAGATAGTTAAGTCAAATGTAAATTGCCCCAAGCGCTTATGAGTTAGGCATGTTTCAACGACACGTCATTGACAACGTTTGACAAAGCCATTTTGCTCACTCGGATATTTCACCACCAACAGACGCCATAGTTGTCATGGGGAGGTCAAGCAAGTTATGTGATGTTTACATTTAAACTTAATACCTCTCACTTATAGATTTTTACATAGTTAGCATCATCACAAACATGCATGGTCACAGGACACTCTACAACAAAAACAAAGTAGCAAGTTGCAATGATTGAAAATCTAAATTTCTTTTTTCTTGTAATGAATAAGAGCACAATTTGGTTAGACAACAAAAACTAAGTAGCAAGTTGCAATGATTGAAAATCTAAATTTCTTTTTTCTTGTAATAAATAAGAGCACAATTTGGTTAGACAGACAAGGTAAAATAAGTTTGGTGAATGAAGACAAAATACGAGTCAAAAAACAAGTCGGCGGTGTCAGACGTTCACAACCAAACCAAACCTAACTATTTTTTTTTTAAATCTCTTTCTTCAACCTATGTAACCCAACTAAATCCAAACTTCCACTCTCATTAACTCAACTGAAATCAATTTTTTATTAAATAAATATAAAATTTATAATTCTTTTTTATTCTATTAAAAATGTTTTATTTTTAAAACCCCTATATTATTTATTTAAGATATAAAAATATTAAAAAATAAACATAAAAATATTTAACATTAATCAAATATACTTAATAAAAATGATAAATCAAGTTATAAATTTATCATGAAATATTAAATTACAGATTAAAAGGTGCAAAATACATATTATTCATGACTACCAAATTTTTTCCATACGTGTTCAATCAAATTGTTTTCTAGACTGATATAAGCTTTTCTATCAAGAAGTTGTCCCTTATTGTTCATATAACTAGATAGACTTACAATTCGTTTGGTATGGTATTCAAAAGGCTTTTCATCATCTTGAGTATAGTTGCTTCGTTGCTAGTTTGCAAGCATGCCAATTAGAAACCCGGTTGGATCATAATAGTAAAGGTATGTGTCTCATTCATCTTCAACAATCATATTATAAATGATGGACATGTAATCATAGTTTTCCCCGTAATATCCTTATACCACACTAGATATGGAAGTCGAAGAAATGAAAAACAAGCTTGTAAAACTCTAAATGCTCGTTTAACATCTTTTCTGGGAGATTCTTGACGTTCATCAAACAACTTGTGTTTTCAGATTTGTGGAGCAGTTATTAACTTGACAAAGGCATCTCATGAAGGATAAATGTCATCAGTGAGATAATATGTTATATTACTTTCCCAACCATTCACATCGTAACTTACATTTGGTGATCAGTCTGCCAATACATCACTAAAAATAGAAGATTGATCGAGTACATTAATATCATTGCACGAACCTTGTGTTATTAAGAATGTGTGTCATATCAATAAGTCATACGATGCAACGACTTCCAAAATGATTTTTGTTTTATCACTTCTACCTGTATATTGCATAGCCTAGGCGGTGGAGCAATTTTTACATTCATAATGCACCAATCAATGAAAAGCTATTATACCTGAACATCCACGTTCTTTAGCAATTACATTAGAAACCTTACATTTTCATTTTCTTGTAGCCGCATTTCTACATGTTGAACTATTGTACCATCACGTTGGCATCTCTGGTTGGAGTAGTCCCCTACTTCTGTAGTCCTTGATCTTTTTATGTTACCCCCACTTTTTCCATTATCCTCCTCACATGCAAGATGTGAACGTGTTATGTCACGATCTTTCTATATCGACCACTTCAAATTTTTAGACATAACTTCATTAAAAAAAATTAAGTCGTTAAACTTGTTCCCATTTGCCTCATAAATTTTATGAGTTTTGTTCTCAATATCTTTATGATTCATTACACTTCTTTTTTGACGATATGTTTCATGGTAGGCACCAACCTACTTTTCGGTATTTTCGTTAAGTCGTTTACAACGATCTCTCATTTGACATTTGTTTTTCAATGTTTTGTGGGGTTTAAGATTTTCGATGATAGAAACTTGATTTGTATTAAAAAAAAAAAAAAAACTAAGTGTTTTCATAGTATTCTGTATTTTGATAATCTTGAGACCCACCAAGATTCAAGAAAAAATTATATGGAAAGATCCATGACAAAAATACAAAATCAAAAGAGACTGGAGAATCAGAATTGAATACAAATGTATGTAGATATTATATTTTATTTATAGGAAAAAAAATTATGAATTTTAATAAAACAATTATAGTTTTCGGTTTTCCAATATAATATAATTGTAGAATTTTTTTTTTAGATAATAACGTTATCTAAAATATATATTTGGTCCAATTAGAAAAGGCCATGTAGAAATATGATGTATGATTATCTTATTTATATATACTAAATTAATAAAATTACTTCCAACTAAAGGGCTTGACAGCGAAATCAATCGAATTGTATTTGACAATTTTCTTCTTGGTTTCTATTTAGTTAGCAAATTTACTAAAGCAATTACAATATGTAAGACATAAAAATGACTAAACTACCTTTTATTGATTTGTTTGATTCTTTTTATTTTATAAAAGGACTAAAAATTAAAATATACCAAAAAATCTTATTTATTTTATAAAAATATCCTTTCAACAAAATTAAATTAATTAAATATATAAAAACATAGATAGATCAACACAATACAATAGTGAAAATGAAGCGATAAACTCATCAAATTGGGTTTCACCAAGGTCCTCATTATCTACAATCCATTATAACTGTCTATTGATTGCACAGTATTAATCTTAAAACAAACAGAAACCCATCTGTCAGAACTATACATTACTGCCTCCTAAACAAGTTATGAGAAGGTCAACCATATTACTATTTGATCACTTGTTAATTACAAGCACTTCAAGATCTGTGTCTGTCTTTTACCATCTTTCCAACACAATTACAATCAGAAACAAAGAGTTGGTGGTGATGGATTGCTAGATTTGGATCCAACAATCTTGTAAATGTAAATCACACAAATAACTTCAATTTTAAGGTTTTACCCTATTTATCATTATATTGCAAGTATAGAAAACATCCCATCCAATATTTTGCAATTTTCGCTAAAACTGATGTAATCAAAACAAGCTTTGATATTTAATGTTCTTGGCTTTTATGTTCATACCAATTTGTCTTGGTACCTTTTCTATATTTGATATTTTTCGTATATATACACAATCATTGCAAGATTATTGGCGTTTAACCACAAAGCATATTATAACACACAAACAAAAAGCTGATTAAAAAATCATACCCCACCATTTCTTGTTGATATCTTTGCCCCCTTCACTTCTCAGGCATCTTTTCATTCCTATATAAAACCATCAAGAATTTAGAACACAAAACCATTTCCATTTCCATTTCCATCATCGCCCTTACAACTTCAAATCATATTCACATCCTACCAATAGTACTAACTAACTTAATCAGGTACTGGTTAATAACCAATAAACAATGTATGTACTATGTACTAGTTGTAAACCACACAAGTATAGGAATCCAGTCCTAAACCATATGCTGGTTTTCAAAAATAAAAGTATTCACGAATTTACATTAAAAAATTTTGAAAAAAAAAAAAAAAAAAAAGGTTACAGTCACACTAAAATCGCTTGGGAAGATTATCAGAAGGCATCTAATCCTTTTTGACTGATCAATAATTATCTATCTGTTTCCCAGACCATTTTAACAAGAACCATGCCCTTTTAGATGCATAAACACCAAGAATTCTCCAAAATTTGCAATATTTTTGTAATCATAATAACATTTGTTCAAAATACTAGATTGAAATGGAAACTTGAGCAAACACCAATAAAGATTTGCCTCTATGAAATGTCAAAATGTAACTTCATACAGAATTAGCATAAGGTAGAGTTTCCAGGACATACGCATACATATGCACTATGCAGACATTAAACAGCAACAGCAAGCAATAAGTGCCTAGATTAGACTCTCGTATCCAACTTCATACCAAAAGATTTATACGCACAAATAATCCTAGCAAATGGCCAAGATTCTAAGAGAAATTTGCAGAAACAAGTTTGCATGACATAAAGTATATCTTTCTGTTCTTCCAAGAACAAAACACTAAGATCTGGTTAGAGTTATAGCTAAATGTTCAAAAGCAACCAAAGATGCACATGGATTTATATGCTAAACAAGACACATCATCTATATCACATATTGCTTGAAAAGGATACTAACATGCTAGGAGGTATACATAACAAACTCAAAATAATCATGTGAATTAGCAATCAGAGAGATCGAAACTAAAGATGGTGAAAAGTCTTGGCACGATCAAAATCAATAGAGAAAACCAATAAAAGCAAGATCAGACGGCTATAAAGCAAGCATAACACATGACTCATAACATAGCATTTTAACCATACACCCACAAACATCATCATGCTTTTGACAAGGGACTAGAACTATAATCTAAATCAAACAGCCAGGAAACATTATCGAAAGTGGTCAATTTATCATAATAAAGCCATAATAGCAATAATCGAGAAATTCACTTCTTAAGGCTGCCACGAACACCAGGGCGAGGTTTCGATGTATCAGCAACAGGTGCAAGGATGGCATGGAGGTTGCTGATTTTAGATTCATCAAAGGGAATCTTAGGGTGCTTAGCATCATGATGAACCTGCATCGTTTTAACATCCGGTGCGGTAATCTTGCAGTGAGGGCACTCATACTTAGCATGACCGCCTTTCACCTGGCCGGTGCGATCAGCGACTCCGGCCTTGCCACCGCCTCTGTTGGTCGTCGCTGCGTCCACCTTCGCAGCGATTTCCTTCGCTGTGTGCTTCTTTGGCTTTGCTTTTCCCGTCATCGTTATCTGCTTCTACAAATGTTAGGGTTTCGATCGACGATTAGGATGAAGAAAAAAGGAATAAATGGAGAATCCTTAAAAACCACACGTGAAGAACCCTAATTTGAAGGGATGGCGACAATTGATACTTTGGACCTTGGTCTAAATTCCACATACATTTTGTCATTTATATCCATTGTTTTAAAATATGGGTCGATCTCGTTGGTTGAACGGGTTGGACCACGATCCAATAAAGAGATCTTTTTTTTTTTTTTTTTTTTTTTCTTGAAACGGATCTAAATTTATATATTTTTTATAGGACTTGAAACTTCACACCTCTAAAACAGAGGACAAACACCGGATATCGTTGGATTAAAAGTCATTTTGTAAAAGATCGCTAATTTTGAATAAGTTTTTGTTGATTATAACTTTTTGGGCAAATGATATAAAAGCCTTCAATTTTTCAAAAAAATATCAGTTTTACTTTTTAGCATATATATATCAAGTAAAGTTTGATGTTTTGTTTAATTTATTCATTTATACTCTTATAACCAGTCCAGGTTACCTACCGGTTACCTGAAGCCAGTAAAACTCTAAAGTTTTCAAAAAAACATTCGGAATTATCCTTAAATTTTCAAATATGTTTGGATTATTACTTTGATTATTGTCATTATTTTGATTAATTTGATTATTATTATTATTATTATTATTATTATTATTATTATATACTACATACATTTTGTCATTTATATCCATTGTTTTAAAATATGGATCGATCTCGTTCGTTGAACGTTTTGGCCCACGATCCAATAAAGAGATCGTTTTTTTTTCTTGAAACGGTAGGGAAATTTATTTCTAAACTACTCTCTAAATTTATATATTTTTTATGGGACTTGAACCTTCAACCTCAAAAACAGAGGACAACACTGAATATCGTTGGATTAAAAGTCATTTTGTAAAAGATCGCTAATTTTGAATAAGTTTTTGTTGATTATAACTTTTTGGGCAAATGATATAAAAGCCTTCAATTTTTCAAAAAAAAATATCAGTTTTACGTTTTGGCGTATAAGTCAAGTAAAACTTGATATTTTGTTTAATTTATTCATTTATGCCCATGCATAGCTTAATGGGACCCAATACTAAAAAAGAAGCTTAATAAAGACCTTAATACATGAATTGATCAATATCCTCTAGAAAGTTTGTGTTTTTTTAACAATGGACCTCCATGGAGCTAAGATCTAACATCTACTGCTTCTAGAGTAGATCAAAAGCTCAACTTTTACTTAAAAGACTCCAAAATGCAATAATAACACCATAAACTAGATCTAGCACAAATGACCATGAAGGTGAGAACTTTTTACCTTAAAAGGCTTGAATATGTGAAGGTAACTCTAGATCTACAAGATCAATTTATTCCTCCAAGTGTTCCTCTTCTTCTTCTTCGCCACAAAACACCAACAAACACACTTTCAAGTTCAAAACTCACCAAATGCACTTAGGCTTTCATTTTCAGGGTAAAGGGAGATGGAGGCTGATCAAAAATGTCAAAGAGCTGCTATAATGAGGTTTAAATAGGGTTCAAAACCTAAAAAATAGGGTTTGTCGAAACCGTGCGTACGTGGGTGATGCTCGCAACTAGCAAATAGCTAGTACGCTAAGCGTACTCATAGAGTACGCCCCATGTACTAGCCCAGGAGCAAAATGAAAAGAATTTGCATTGGACTATAAGGAAACTTACCAAAAACTTGAATCTTACAAGACAATTGTGAAACTATCCCATAATTCTTAAGACAATCATAGAATTCAGGACATAAATATTCTCCACCCTTATCGGATCGGAGCATCTCTATCTTTCTGGCCAATCGGTTCTCTTCTTCATTTTGAAACTCTTTAAACACCTCAAAAAAATTTGACTTATTCTTGATTAGATAGATATATCTATATTTGCTACAATCGTCAGTAAAAGTCACGTAGTATCTTTCTCCATGTCTTGTGGCATATTTGAATGGTCTACAAACGTCTGTATGGATGAGATCCAACAAATCCTTGCCTATTTCACAGTGGTATGTGAATGGTGCCTTTGCCATCTTGCCAAGTAAGAAAGATTTGCATACATTATCCGATTTAAGGTCAAATAATTCCAAGATCCTATCTGATTGGAGCTTGGCAGTGCGCTTCTTGTTTATATGGCCAAGTTGACAATGCCATAGACACGATTTATCTAATTCACTATTAAAAGAACCAAAATTCATTCATATTTAATCGACTTCACATATGCAAACAACACTTTCATACGCACCATTACAAGGACTAGATTAAAAAATAAAACAACCATTCGTATAAACCAAAATGTCACCGTTATCACTGTCAAAGAGAAACGACAACCATCCTTATAAAGTGCATGAAAAAAAATTTGTGTCATATCAAGCGAAAAGCAACAATACAATAAACTAAGATAAACATTACCACTAAGCATAATCTCATAGTTCCTAATCCTTGTAATAGCTGACTTGTGCTTGTTTCCCATGATCAGGTTGAGCTCACCATGCTTTAACTTGCTACTTTGTCTTAGTCCCTACATATTAGAGTAAATGTGAGTACCACATCCTGTATCAAGAATCCAAGAGTTAGACATAGATGTTCTATGGATTTCTATCATAAACATACCTGAGGTGCCAGTCACTTTGACTTTGCCCTTCTTAAGGTCCTCCAAGTAGTTAGGGAAAGTACGCTGATAGTGTCCCTTTGACTGGAAGTAAAAGCAAACGAGTTTACTTAGATCTGCAAAAGGAGTTATCTCAGCTTAGACCTTTCTCTTAGGGCCTTGGTCAGACTGTCCAACCTTACCCTTTACGATTCCTTTGGTATGAGAAACCTTTTTTCCTTTTAACAAAACCATGATCAATGACTAAGACTAGAGTAGCAGGGTTAGAGTTTTTAGGTTTCTTCATGCCCGCCTTAGTTGTCTTCAGCATTTCGTGCACCTCCATCAAGGTCTTATCAAGGTTCTTCATATTGAAGTTCAAGATGAACTGAGAATACGAAGAACTAAGCGAGTTCAAGACCATGTCAACGGTCAACTACTCAGGGAGCTCGACACCTAGATTCCTAAGTCTGTCTATGTACGACTTTATCTTTTGTACGTGCGCGCATACAAATGCTCACACTTTTTGTTTACATGCCATGAGGGACTTGACATCTCAAATCGTTCTTTCCTAGATTGCTCTTGGAACATTTATTCGAGTTTTTGGTTAATGTCAAAGGCGCCCTAATTTTAAAAGTTCTTTTAGAGACCATAATCCATTGCCACTAACAAAGGCAGGCCACTTTGGTTGATACATCGTAATGTTTGTTGTAGGCAGTAACTTCATCTAGGGTAGCATTATCTCCAAGTTCGGGAACATCATCGTCGAGAATACTCTTTGTTCTCATATCTCAACGTGAACCTTAAGGTTCTGATGCTATCAAGATATTTGGATTCATCATCATTGAGTCTTTCCCTGTTAAGCACTGATAGTAGAGAGAAGTTTGAGTTTTGAGTGGGACGAAGAAGAAGAGGATTGTTGTTGTTTTTTATTGGGATCGGCATCTACAAAAGATAAGATTCCAATTAGTTTGATATAAAATCCTTCATAAATAATCACCTTAAAACAAATTATTAATTTATGGCTAGGATCCATATTTGGCTTCATGATGTGTAAAGGGATGTCGTAAACACACCACAAAGTTATTTAGGTTGACAAAACTCTTTGTCAATTTCAATCACTATGAAATTCCTAGATCTTTGAGATTCATGAACTATCAATGGCATATTAAACTCGGATTATGTTCATCTCAAATTTAATGACGAGATTTCGTGAATGATTGAACAGATGGTGAATCACCCATACAAAATTGTGTAATCCTCAACACAAGTTATTTAAGAATTAATAAAAAAATTATTGTAATTAATTTCGAGATTATATGGATTAATTAAAAGTACAAGGATTTAAGTTGTAATTATCTAATAGTTGAAAAATAGGGAATTCTAGAACATTCCAAGGCTTGGACGGTTCTGGTAAGGATCCTAAGAGGATCTAGAATATTCCTTATAGATAACTAAGGGATTCGATAAATACCTAATCTCAGTTGCGAAAGTGTTTGGCTAATGATTATGCAGTGGTTACCTTGGATAACATTCAGGTTAATGAACGCTTGAATTATATAAAGAGGTTGATTGTTATCCTTGACAGATGAAGACCTTGCGCAACAAGGTGGTTAGCTTAGTGAAGGTCAGCACCAAAAGGATTTAGATTGGATATGGGAGCCCGAAGAGGAGACGTGGGAGCATTACTCGGAGTTATTTGTAGCAGAGGACTTCAAGGATGAAATCTGGTTCAACTGAGAGAGAGTTGTAACACCTGTATCCGCAAGTATAATTCTCTAAGGTTTATTTGGTATTTTGTTGCATTTTCATATACTACGTTGAGCGTACGATAGTCCCCTACATTGAGCATAGGTGAAAGATGTCATGTGGGGGATTAATGACCTATGTTGAGCATAAGTTGAGTTATGATGAACGTAGATACGTCGCACTAAAACCCTAATTATGGGGGCTAGGAACCCTATTTAAAAGCTCTAAGTCCTCGAGGGCCTCTCTTTGCTCATCCTCCATCCTCTTCTTCAGTCAACTCGAAAACCTAGCCACATTGTCTGGTTTTTGAAGCCTTAGAGTGTCTTTGTGTTCTATTTAAAGGTAGAAGGCATTTCTAGAGCCAAGTGTGAAGTATCAAGGTGTGTGGATCTAGGATTTGCAAGCCAACATCTATCTCAAGAAGGTATAAAGTTCCCATCTTGATGTTATTTTATGACAGATCTATTTTGGTCATAAATTTATATGCTTTTGTCCCATAACCTTGGTCTTTGAGAGTAAAGGTTGTTGGATTAGGTGTCTAAGCCCAACACTTTAATTAGTATAAACTTGAATTGACAATAGCACAATCATTATGGGTTGCCCTCAAACCTAGCGATTGGACATGATGTTTTTTGGAAAGAGAGGTTTATTTATTATTTGATTAATAAATTGAAATAAATAGTTTATAAATATATTATGAGAATAATACATTAATTAGAAATAGTAATATTTAATTAATAATTAATCAAAAATTAATTAGAATTACTTTTGGAATTAATAGTATTAAACAAAAGTACAGGTTCTAAAGTGCAATTGTTCAATAGTTGAACAAAGGTTTCCAGGACCTTCTTGGAGAAGGTTGGACAGTTTTAATTGGATAATTCTAGGGTTTTTAGAATTATTTCATGCTGATAATAAGGGATTGGATAATTATCATATTTGAAGTATTAATTTAATATTCAAATCAGGGTTATCTAGTGTTTCCTGTACCACTATATAAATGACCCTAACCCTTTCATTTTCATCCAACTCATCCTTATAGAAGCCTTGGATGAAAATTTTATTCCCTTTCTCTTTAAATTCATCTTTTTACTACTATTGTGTGTGAACCACTAGAGGCAAGTCATTTGTGGTGCTTGCTTCCAAAGCTTCAAATATGATAATTAGGATCATTGTTATTTGCTTCAATAAAAATAAAGGTATGCATTTCTTAACCCTAATTTGATATTTTCGAAAATATACTAGGGTTCTTAGGGTTTCCTTTTGATGCTCATACTTATAGGTTCAATAGAGAAAAATAGATCTTTATTAGGGTTTCATGCACACTTAAGAGTTTTGTTTTCTATTGAATTTTATGTAATAGGTGAACCGATCAAATTAGGGTTTATAGTAATTAAACCCTAAAAAAGGCCAAAATTTTCGATTTTTAGGGTTAGGGTTTTGAAACCCTAATCTTGCCTCCTAAATTTAGAAATTAAGGTTAGGTTTTTGAAACTCGAACCTTCCTCCTCAATAAATAAGAAACTAGGGCTAGGGTTTTGAAGCCCTAGCCTTCCTCCCTAAATTTCGAAAATTACATATGTGGTTAGGATTTCCAAAAATTTTAATAATTATTAGTTTATCTGATTAAAAGGGATAATTATGAAATTAAATAAATCCTATACCCAATTTTCAAAATCTAGGGGTAAGTATTAGGATTAAGTTGTTTGATTAATTTAATTAGATAATCCTTTTTTGATTTAATATAACTAATTCAAAGTGAATTAATAGATAAATATTCAATCATTTAATTTATTTTTAAATTTAAAATTAAATACTTAATTTTCAAAATTTAATTATAAATATGGTATTTTGGAAAAGTTTTAAAATACATCTTATACTATATGTAACATAAAAGTTTAATTATTACTATATGTATAAGACTAAGTCAGTCGAACCGCTAGTACGCCTCATTCATGAAGCTGGTCTATAAGGTGGTATAAGGAAATTACCTATAAAATGGTAGTTGAATGAGTGTCCACTCTCACCCACTGCTTCCTTTATTAGTGGGGGGTCGTTAGTCGAACGAGTTTGATAGGACAAATAAATTCTCATTAACAAGTATAAAGCGATTAAAAAGTAAGTAAACTATTTTATTTAAATCCTAATCTTACAGCAATAGCACATAGACCCAGATGGTCATCACATATATAAATATATATTTTACCACATAGGTAAGAATAGTGAGGGGACTCACCTTGCACAAATGATTGATAGAACTCACAGTCGAACTGCTGGAACTAGACTCCGCATATTAATTACACCAATTAACCTTAATTAATTATTAAGTTAATTTTCATACGCCGCTAGTCCCAATCCAAGTCTAATCGATGTTTAGGGCAAAAGACCATTTTTCCCCTTCTAAACCCAAAAACTCTCACCAATCCACCTAAGGCACAATCGGTCAAAAGGTCAACAAAAGTCAAAGGTCAGCACTATAATCGCGACACACAGCGTACTCAACTCTACATTAGGCATAGAGCGCAAGGTAGGAACGGATCGGGTTCACATGTAGGTGTAGCTAGAATTACGCTCGGTGTATGCAACATATCTCAAAACTTAACTTTTAAGGTCTTAATTGTTAAGACACTTTACCCCAACCTTAGATCTGACCCTAAAAGATATCCTAATCCATAAAGTCTTTGACTTTATGCATTTGCATGGCTAAATAGAGCTTAATCCCAAAACTCTAACATTTCACTTCACCTAAAACTCCATAACTCATGCATGGATGAAAAGGAAAGGGCCAAGCTAGCATTTTTATTACTCCACATACCTAAAATGTCTGAAAGGACATCTCACATTCTATGGAGTATTCCATACTCACAAAGATCAAGGTTTTGGGAAAAAATAACCATAAATCTATGCATAAACAAGATCTAGCAAAACAAGCTCCAAGGTATGAACTTTATACCATCAAAAGATAAACAAGGAGATGTAGATTTTGGATCCAAAAGCTTGAATGCAACAGCACTTCTAGAATGATATTCCTTCACTGCTAAGAACACTCAAAAATCACTCACAAGCTTCAAATCTCACTCACAAGGGCTAAGGTTTTGATTTTAGGGTTTCGAGAAATGGAGGCTAGTCAAAAGAAGGTCCAATGGGGATTAATATGTTTAAATAGGGCACACAACCCTAAAAATTTAGGGTTAAAGAGTTGTACGAGTATGCCCGACATACTCACATATACACCATACGTACTCCACCCTTGACGTGCCACAAGCTACTAACTTACACCCGGTGTACAACCTTGTGTGCCCAGCATAATGGTCTTATTTGCAACAATTTAAAATATTAAGGGATGAAATGAAAATACTTGACATCGTGTAACACCCCTCTCTGGCACGTATCACAATATTGTCCGCTTTGGGCCACTCGGCACGAGGACTTCCCAGGGGGTCACCCATCCCGATACTACTCCCGCCCGAGCACGCTTAACTGCAGAGTTCTTATGGGATCTGCTGCCCTCACGGCTTTAAAACGCGTTGTGATAGGGAAGGTATCCACACCCCTTATAAGTAGATGTTTCGTTCTCCTTCCAAGCCGATGTGGGATCAGATCTAACCCACTTTCACCCCCCATTATAGGGTTCGACGTCCCCGTCGAACACATCGACCCGTGCCCTAGCTCTGATACCATTTGTAACACCCCCCTCTAGCACGTATCACAATATTGTCCGCTTTGGGCCACTCGGCACGAGGACTTCCCAGGGGGTCACCCATCCCGGTACTACTCCCGCCCGAGCACGCTTAACTGCAGAGTTCTTATGGGATCTGCTGCCCTCACGGCTTTAAAGCGCGTTGTGACAAGGAAGGTATCCACACCCCTTATAAGGAGATGTTTTGTTCTCCTTCCAAGCCGATGTAGGATCAGGTGCAACCCACCTTCACCCCCCATTATAAGGGGTGTGGATAGCACCTGATCCTACATCGGCTTGGAAGGAGAACAAAACATCTCCTTATAAGGGGTGTGGATACCTTCTTTATCACAACGCGTTTTAAAGCCGTGAGGGCAGCAGATCCCATAAGAACTCTGCAGTTAAGCGTGATCGGGCGGGAGTAGTACTGGGATGGGTGACCCCCTGGGAAGTCCTCGTGCCGAGTGGCCCAAAGCGGACAATATTGTGATACGTGCCAGAGGGGGATGTTACACATCGGGTGTCATAATGCTCCCCCACTAGAATCAGACTTCATCCTTGAAGTCAGTCTTTATAAAGAGACCAGGATAATGCTCATGCATCTTAACCTCGGGCTCCCAAGTCCACTTAGAGCCTTTCAAATGTTTCCACTGAACTTTGACCAAGATCATTACCTTACTCCTCAAGTTCTTCACTTTCCTATCCAAAATCGTCATTGGTCTCTTGATGTAAATCAGGCGACCATCTACTTGAATGTTCTCCAAAGGAACCACAACTGTCTCATTGGCCATACATTTCCTCAATCAACATGGAAGGTGTCATGAATCTGGCTCAACTCCTTGGGTAGCTCTAACCGGTATGCCACCTTGCCCACTCGGGCTAACAGTTTGCCCCACTTACTTAATCGGATAACACATTTCCAAGGTGAAACCTTCAAGAGCACCAAATCGCCAAGTTAAAACTCCAACTCAGAGCGTCGCCAATCCGCGTAACACTTCCGCCGACTGTAGGTCATCAACAACCTCTTTTTGGCCTGCTTAGAAAGCTCTATTGTCTTGAGCACTATCTCAGTGCTCTCCATCACTCTATGCTTGACCTCTCTCCAACAGATAGGAGTCTGACACTTCCTCCCATATAAGAGCTCAAAGGGAGGCATGCCAATGTTGGAATGTTGGCTATTGTTATAAGAAAACTCAACTAAAGGAAGGTAGGAGTCCCCGCTCTCACCAAAATCAATGATGCAGTCCCGAAACATATCATCAAGCATCTGAATAGTCTGCTCGCATTGCCCATTTTTCTGCGGATGACAGGCGATACTAAAATGTAATTGGGTTCCTAACTCCTCATGAAACCTCTTCCAAAATATGTAAGTAAAACGAACATCCCGGTCTAACACAATATAATCCGGCACCCAATGACGTGCCACAACCTCTCGAACATAGATCTCAGCTAATTTCTCGGTAGAAGAGCTCTCACTTATGGCTAAAAAGTGGGCACTCTTCATCAAAAGATCAAATATTACCCATATAGCATGAAAACCCTTCACAGTCTTCGGTAATTTTGTAATGAAATTTATTATGATCGACTCCTACTTCTACAATGGAAACTCCAAGGGCTGCAACTTTCCATGAGTGCACTGATGTTCGAGCTTGACCTTCAGGCAGGTCAAGCACCACTCCACGAACCATGCCACATCTATCTTCATACAAGACTAGCAATAGCTATGTTTTAGGTCAATATACATCTTTGTAGCCCTCAAATGAATGGAGAATCTCCACTTGTAGGCCTCATCCATCAACACGTGTCGATCCCTACTAGCATACGGTACCCAAACTCGTCTATGAAGAATCAATAACCCCCTGTAGTTGATATCAAAGGTTGAAACCTGACCAACCACCTGCTCAGTCTTCTGATTCTCCTACTTGATGGCCTTCGAATGCACATATCTGATCATCTCCAAGACTGGAGTCATCACGGTCATCCTCAAACGCACATCCCGAATGGGGCCACTGATTGTCTTCTGGCTCGAGGCTTCTGCCGCCACATTCTCATTGATCGGGTGATACAGAAGCTCACAATCATAATCCTTTAATACATTAAGCCACCTCATCTGTATCATGTTCAGATTAGGGTAATCCATAATATGTCGCATACTTTTATGGTCCGTGTAGATAGTATACAGAACACTGTAAAGATAATGTCACCACATCTTAAGGGAAAAAACCACCAACCCCAACACTAGATAATGAGTGGGATACTTCGCCTCATGAAGCTTCAGCTGCCTTGAAGCGTATGCAATCACATTCCCTTTTTGCATCAACACGACACCTAATTATGAAATGGATGCATCACAACAGACTATAAAATCCTCAACTTCCTCAGGGAGAGCAAGTATTGGCGCTTCACAAAGTCTCTATTAAAGAGTCTCAAATGATGCCTCCTGGTTATTCCCCATCTAAATACAACATCCTTTCTTGTTAACTTAGTGAGAGGAACTGCAATCTTGGAGAAGTCTCAAATGAATCTCCGATAAGATCCCGCTAAACCGAGGAAACTATGAATCTCATATGGAGACTTCGGAACCTCCCAATGCGTAACTACCTCTATCTTGGCTAGGTCAACCAAAATACTATTCTGATTGACGAGGTGTCCCATAAAACGAACCTCACACAAACAAAACTCACACTTAGAGAACTTATCTTATAGCCTCTCCATCATCATGTTGCTCTCTGGTCTTCGAATAGACCAATATATCATCAAATAAGACAATCACTAATCCGTCCAACATAGGCCTACACACCTAGTTCATGAGATGGTACCCAGACCTTGTAATCCCCATAACGAGTTTGGAAGACTGTCTTCTGAATGTCCTCCTCTCGTACCCTCATCTGATGGTACCTAGACCTCTAATCGATCTCGGAAAACCAGGACGCCCCCTAAAACTGATCGAAAATATCATCAATCCTCAACAATGGATAACGGCCCTTCACCATCAGCTTGTTCAACTACCGATAGTCACTACACATCCGGTGTAAACCATCCTTTTCTTGAATAAAAGGGTCGATGCTCCCCAAAGCGAACTACTCGGACGAATAAAATCCTTTCATGATAGCTCCTGAAGCTGAGAGGACAACTCCTCATCTTGGGTCGCTCAAGGCGATACTGTGCCTTGGTAATAGGCATCGCACCAGGGATCAGGTACATCCGAAACTCTGCCTACCTCTTAGGAGGTACAACTAAAAACTCATCCGGAAAAACATCATGGAAATCACGCACAATAGGAACATTAGAGACGAAAATCGATCTCTTCTCATCAAACCGAGTATCCATCACATATTCCAAATAACCCATGCACCCTTGTTGTATACATTATCTTGCCTTGGTGGCAGAGCTGAAAGTCGATACAGTCCTAGTACCCTTGTCGTAGATGGTAAGAACTCCCCTACTAGGATCTCAAACCGTCACCAACTTCTGCTCACAGTCAATCAGTGCCCCAAACCAGATTAAACAACCCATACCATCGTAATAAGAATAAGGTCTATCAGATATCCAACCCTATAATTCTCCAATACATATCCACGATAGATTCCAGTAGCAGAGACCACACACTCAACAACTATAGAAATCCTCATAGGCCTACTCAGGGCCTCACGTGTAATGCTAAAATCATGAAAAAGGATGATGAAACAAAAGATTGACTCGCACCCGAGTCAAAAAACACCAGAGAGAGTACATAATTCACAAGGAAAGTGTATAACAGGACCAATATCATAAGTAAACATTAAACAAATCAACAAAAACAATAAAGAAACACATACCAGCCACGATGTCCGATTTTGATCTGGCCTCCTCTGCTGTATGTTGGAATGCTCTCCCTTGAGCCCTCAGAGCCTCAGCTTTCCCTTTCCGGCCATTAGTAGTACGCAAAGCAGTAGGAGTTGGATCCTAAACAATTTACGATGCAAGCTGAGGACACTTGGACCTCATATGACCCGTCTGGTTGCAATTGAATCAAACCCAAAATCCCTTTGGGAAATCATTCGCCATATTCCTTTTTTGCCACACATGTAGCAAATAATCCCTGACCGACAGGGTCCCTCGTGACTGTTAGAACCAAGTTCTTTTAGGATCGTATGATTCTAAGCAAGATATTAAATATGAACGTAATAAAGAACACAAGTATGGTGTTAAATATGTCGAATGATTAATGCAATAACACCTCAGAAGAGCTCGATAATGAACTTCAATCTGTAGAGGCGTTTAGGGTTACAAGAATCAACGTAAAGAATAACTTGTTAATATACACATACATGAATGTATATATATATATATATATATATATATATATATATATATATATATATATATATATATATATATATATATATATACTATAACCCTAACAATTAATCTAGATAACAACGGAACTAATCTAGATAGACACGGATGGACAGGCCCAATCCGGATACAAAATACTTAGCCCAAGACGCAACACAAATATACTCAACAATCTCCCCCTTTGCGTCCTTGGAGCAGAAACTTCATTCCTTCTTAACAGCAGAAGGCTTCTTCACTGTTTTAAACACCTTCGGTATAATGGCCAAAAAATGATGTCGAAACGTAATATACCACCGAAACATGTCTGTAAAATTCTTTTTGTCAGCCGTCAAGTTCTGCTTGCATCGATGTATGATATTTATGATATGCTCCAAGCAATCTGTTGAAAACAGATGCTTATCGACCAAATCAAACAGAAACTTGTGTCTATCACCTTTAGTGAACATAACTATCAAATTTGTTGAATCTATTTTCCCCAATTTCATTCTATTCATGTCACCAGGCTTAGATGTCGGCTTCACAGTTGGCTTCTTGTTCATAACCTTAGCTATCTCCTGATCCATGATTACAAGCTCATGAATATAGGAGGCCAACATTCTTTTAAGATGTTCAAGAATCGACTCATACTCCCTAAGATTAGAGAGCAGAATGTTGTATAGCAGAATCCAGTCATGTGGATTAAGGTTGGGAAGATCTACCAGAGAGATAAAAGACTATGTGTTTGCTGAACCACGGTTGATCCTGAAATTGATATTGATGAATCTCCCTGCAGATGAAGGTTTCAGTACCTTGACTTGAGTAATCTTCTGTGCACTCCATGTCAAGTACTGCGGTTGACCATTCTTCAAGTAAAAATCAATTAGCTCCCTGCCAACCTTAGGATGTGGATATGGAACCTCAACAGTTGCCTCAAAGAAGTGGAATGTAAACGCTTTTCTGGTGATAGGCATGTCAAACTGTGAGTCTTTGGAGTTATCACAGTCAAACGAAGCAACTGGTTCCAACCAATAGACAGAAGGAAACTCAATCGCTTGATTGATAAGTGTATCTCTGTTCCACACCGCAAATAGAGCCTTCTTGCACTGCAAGGCATCTTCATCTTCCTTATTCTTCCTCTCCCTTTCTTCCGCTTCTCTGGCCACTTGCATTGTCTTATCGAGCTCTCTGTCCCTCTTCTTTCTCTTGAGAGCATCAGAAATTGTTTCTTCTTATGTATCATTATCGCTTTCAACACGAATCTCCTTTTGCTTTAACTTCATCTCAGGAACCGAAGCTAAATTAACCTTCGGTTATGTTTTGACCTGTTGTGCACTACCCTCTCCCCTTTGTTTTGGAGGTATGTATCCCTCCGAAAAAACCTTCATTTTGCTTAGAATTGCAATAGCAGGAAGGAGTTTGGATTGAAGATGTTTACGAATGGTCAAGGTTAAGATTGGATCATGAGCTTCAAGTAGATTGGTCAGCATATCCTTGACATCTCCTGCACAACTTTTGTACAGCGCCCTTTGAGTTTTTAACAAATAAATTTCCTTCTCTGCCTGGGCTAGTTGCACTTTCTGCACATCAATAGTTCCTTGTTGTTTAACCAGCTCTTCTTTCAAAGTACTCTCAGTTGCCAGATTAGCAG
This sequence comes from Lactuca saligna, assembly GCF_052625555.1. NCBI lineage: Eukaryota > Viridiplantae > Streptophyta > Magnoliopsida > Asterales > Asteraceae > Lactuca > Lactuca saligna. Next base: position 2,202,551 of record NC_136424.1, read on the forward strand.
CAAGAGCATCAAAACGAGAATCCACAGATTTTAAAAAGGAAGTGGTTTCTGTTTTGAGCTCAGTGCGAACAACTTCAAATTTTTCAGTTTCTTCATGAAGAGACTTAGAAAAGGAATCCACGGAGGCTTGGTATTTTGCTGCATTGGTGTCAGCATGAGACTTCAAAGAATCAAGGAAAATCTGAGTTGTATGAACAACCTCAGAAACTTCCTTGGTGGCCTTCTTACACGTAGAGGTAGACTCATTCACAACCTCTGTAGATTTATCAATTGCATCAGTGTACTGTTTAATGGCCGTCTCCAAAAATGCTTTGAGAACAACACCACCATAGGCTTTATTATCTTCAAGCAATCTATCCAACTTTTCATGAATGTCTTGTATCTGCTGACTTGTAACAAGAGCATCAACTGTATCTTATGTTGGAAGTCGATAAGGGCTGTAGTAAATGGAGTCAAAATCCTCATCATCTCCCTCAAGAGTGGCACCAGAATTGGAGGATTGGGTTGGTGAAGGTGGTATGTTGATAACTAGAGGTTCAGTCACAGTAGTAGCCCCTGTATCAGATACATTGACTTCTACTGTGGGTTTGGGAATGGTAGTGGTTGTTGATTTGGTTACGAGTGGATTAGATAAGGGTATAGTGGAGATAGGAACTGAAGCAATTGGTGATGAATTTGGCAGAGTGGTTGTTTGAGTGATAATGGGTGGAGTGACAGTAGGAGCAGAAAGTTGAACTGTCTGTTTCGGTGATGGAGGTGGAGTTGGAACTTTGGTTTGTTTTGGAGATTCTGGTGGAGTAGAAGAACATGGAGGAGTGGGCTCTCGGGGCGAGTAATGGTGAACCTCCTCTTATTGAGTTTGCTCAGCAGCAGGCTATGTACTTGGAGGAGTGTTCTCCCTGGGTCGACGAGCCATTTTCTTTATCTTTTTCTTTTTCGGTTGAGAAGGGTCTCCTTCACCAGATTTACGTTTAGAGGATTTGGCATTGGGTTCCTCAGGATCCTCTTTCTTTGTAACCCTCTTTCCTCTATTGGCTGGCTTCTCTAATGCATCCAATGTTGCTTGCTGCTCAGGAGATAGAACCCTCGGTCCAATAGGAGGAAGTTTCCTATAATCTGCCAAAACGTTGCTCTGTTCCGAAACACACCTGTACATCGTTTCAGGAATCATTCCATAATGAAGAAACTTACGTGGATCAGAAAGAATAATCTTCTTCGTATGGAATGTAGCAATAGTAGCGAGGAGAGCATCCTTCATGATTGGAATCTCCAACGAATCAATGGCCTTCCTTGTAATCAAGGTCCAAAAACGCCCACATGAAATTTCTGAATGGCGTGTCGAAGTGTTTAGACTCTGCACCACTTGAGACCAGATTATGAAGCCGTAATCAAGATTGATCCCGTTGTAGAGGCTGTAAAGAAGAGCAAGAAAACCTTTGGTGGTAGTATCGGAACCACCACTGCGTTCGGCCAAACCCTTAATCAGCAGGGTGAGCAAACCATTCCATTGAGATGGTAAGCAGGATTTCTTCACTTTTGTAATCGTCATGAGCACGTCAGTATAACCCATTTCGTACATCATGGAGAACAACTGTGATGTTGTGATAAAATCTGGCAAGATGATTGAAGAATCGGCTGCAAGGCCCAAAATCGAACAAAACTTCACTTTTGAAATCGAAGATTTCTTGTTGTGGATGGTAAAATAGATGCGATCCTTGTTCTTGTCATAAGTCGCCGAGGAATAAACCTGTGATAATAGCGACATTGGAACGGCTTCAACCTGGGTTAGGGCTAAAACCAGGGGGAATATTTCAAGCATTCAACAACCTGTAGCATATATGAATCATATAATAATGGACTAAGTTCAATGATCATGTTTTGGTTGGGTTTAATGGTGAGCAAAGAAGATGATGTCGTCTGATCATGTGCTGATGAAGAAGTCGCCATTGATGAGTGAAGAAGAAGATGAACAGTGTTTACTTGTTGTTTACGTTGAGAGAATTGAGACTGGTAAATGACAAATAAAACGTTCAACCCTTTAGATACCATTGCATGGAGAGAGAAAACCATGATGATGTGGTTGCTAAAACGTCGCCTAAAACAACACGATGTGACAGTGTGGTTACTCCCAAGACTACGTCAGCACGCATGGGTTTAGAAACGGATCAAATTCACGCGCCTAAATCTTATCTTTAATTGGCGTTTGAAATTCCATATAGCCCCTTGTTTGGTTACAATGGATAACCAAAACTCATACCAAACAGTACCTAGAATGTTGGAAAATAAAATTTTCGTGCATAAGTGTGACAAAGATAAAGAAATAAATCAAATGTGTATGGGATGTGAGTGATGTCTTATTATTAGACAGAAAGCAGAGGATTCCGGGCAAGAATCACTTCCTTCAAAGTCAAGAGAGACTTGAAGTGCTTGTGTGGTTTCCCGAAAAATACGATCAACTGTTTGTTAATAAACATTGAAAGGCTTCTATTAATTATAGGCTTAGGGTAGCTTGTCTTCAACCGAACTTCGAGTTTTAACATAAAACCGATCGTTGGAAGAAGTACCTGTGAGACCGATGTGGTCTGTTGAACAGGTAGGTGGGATTATTATCTTAGTGACTATTTAGGAATCAAAAATCTCAAAAAAAATAAATTGGATCTCTTTGGGAAGAAATGCCTTGGCTGTAGATAATTTCATAAAAGATCACACAAAAATAAAAAGAGGTTTCCTTAGGTAACCAGTAATATCTTGAATATATAATTCACCGTCAATTCATTTTTGGTGTTGGATATTGGGTTTCACTCAGCACGTGGTAAACGTATCTAAGATCACAAACACAGATGTTGTGTAACCATAAACCTCAGTGGTAAAGACCGAGAGTCTCAAGGGTTATGTTGGTGAACCGAAAGTAGATGGAGAATATAAGGAGGTGGCTTAAGGACCGAATGTACCTTCTGCTAGATAATCCTGACAGAGCAGAGAAACTCTTAACTCATATGAGAAGAGTAAGGTAGCTCTTGACCGAGTAGCATATTTTAGCCTGATTTGGAAGAAACGATAGGCATAGATCGAATCATTAAGGCCTACTCAAGATCATAGAGGCTTATGACAACATGCAGTAGAATGCTTCTAGGGACACTTAACTAGTTCATTTTGAAATTGAATCATACTTGCCTTAGATCCACAGTCGGTTATACTTGTATTCGTATCACCTAAGAAGAATAAAGAAAAACACCAAACAAACAATCGAGATAGATAAAATAATACTAAAAACAGATAAAATATTTTTGGATTTTTTTTGAGATTTTCTGAAAAAGAATAAAAACAGAAAGATAAAATATTTTTGGATTTTTTTTGAGATTTTCTAAAAAAGAATAAAAACAGAAAGATAAAGTATTTTTGGATTTTTGAGATTTTCTGGAAAAGAATAAAAACAGAAAGATAAAAATAATTAAGTTTAAAGTATAAGAAAGATATGCACAAAATATACAACCGAAACCTTATATTTTAATGAGTGAAGCGAAATAGACCGATCATTCGGTTCATTTCTGTTCCAGAAAATTACGGAGCCGAGATAGACAGAGCGGTCTGTCCATTGCTGTTCCCTAAAATTCTAGAGCCAAAATAGACCGAGCGGTCTGTCCATTTCGGTTGTCTAATTTTTAATGAGAGATTTGAAGATTCTGTACCGACTCTCCTTCCATCATGCCCAAGCCTTGTAAGATTTTGTTAAAGGTTGCTTCGGGTAAGGCTTTAGTAAAGATGTCAGCCAGTTGACCAGCAGATCGAACAAAGTGTACTTCCACGTTTCCGTCTTCCACATGATCCATGATGAAATGATACCTAAGTGCAATGTGCTTGGTTTTTGAGTGTTGCACTGGATTATGACAAATCCTAATTGCACTTTCAGAGTCGCAATACAGAGGAATCTTTTTCATACTAAGCCCATAATCTCTTAATTGACTTTGAATCCAAACTACTTGAGAGGTACAAGATGCAGCAGCAATGTATTCAGCTTCGGCTGTGGATAAGGAAACACAGGTTTGTTTCTTGGATTGCCAACTAACAAGTTTTCCGTCAAGAAATTGGCATCCCCCTGTAGTACTCTTTCTGTCCAGTCCACATCCTCCTAGATCAGCATCTGAAAAGGCTTGAATGAAGAATCCAGATTTTGCAGGATACCAGAGAGCGAGAGATGAAGTTTTCTTCAGATATCGAAAAATGTTCTTCACAGCAAGCATGTGAGGTTCTCTTGGATTGGCTTGAAACCTGGCACAGTAACAAACAGAAAACATAATATCTGTTCTACTAGTTGTTAGATAAGGGACCCTATCATTTGACGATAAAGTGTTATATCCACAGCAGGTTTCTCCAGAGATGGGGTTAGCTTAGTGCCGAATGCCATTGGAACCTTCACTTTTGAATCACCCTGCATTCCAAATTTCGTTAGTAAGTTCTTGGTGTATGCCTTCTGGTTTATAAAAATACCTTCTGGTCCCTATCTAATATTTAAACTAAGGAAAAAGTTAATTGGACCCATTGCGCTCATTTCAAATTTAGTCTCCATCAACTTCCTGAATTCAACTGTTAAGCTAGGATTCGTGGAGCCGAAGATGATATCATCAACATAAATCTGAACAATCATCAAATGTTCTCCTTCCTTCTTACGAAAGAAGGTTGGGTCAACCGAACCTTGTTTAAATTTTGACATTTCTAAGAAGCGAGTTAGTGTTTCATACCAGGCTCTCGGTGCTTGTTTTAGCCCATAGATAGCTTTATCCAGCACATAGCAGTGATCAGGGTATTTTTCATTCACAAAACCAGGCGGTTGCTCGACATAGACGGTTTCTTCTAATTCTCCATTCAAGAAAGCGCATTTGACATCCATTTGGAGAACTTCGAAGTTCTTGTGAGCAGCATATGCAAGAAAGATTCTAACAGATTCCAACCTTGCTACTGGAGCAAAGGTTTCTTAATAATCTATCCCCTCTTCTCGACAATAACCTTTTACTACCAACCGAGCCTTGTTACGAATGACATTCCCCTCTTTGTCCAGCTTATTTCTAAACACCCATTCATGCCGACAACAAAGGCATCTTTTGGTGTAGGAATCAACCTCCAAACTCTTTTGCTTTCGAACTCATGGAGCCCATTGTAACGCCCGCAGATCCGGGCTAGTCAATTTAGAGGCAATAGGGGTCAAAAATGACTTTTCGACAAAAGATTATTTAGAATAAATAGTCTTAACCAAGTTTTAGAATATGTCACAAGGTTTCCGTACATATAAAGAACGCCGAAATCCGAGCTATAACGAAGAAGTTATGGCCCGTCGAAGTTTCGCGACGGAACCGGCACGGCATCGGGAAGCGTAAATAGTGAATTTATGATGGAGGACTTTTTAGCCATAGTGATCTAAACGAAAGTCGTAGAATATGTTAAACCGAGAAAATCCATAAAAAGAACGCCCAAATCTGACTTCGTATGAAGAAGTTATGATTTTTCTAAGATTCGGCTTAGCAGTGCACGACCCGAAACTCGAATTTTAGTTCGAGCGGTTTTTGGCTTACGCGACCTAAATGAGAGTTGAAAATCTCATTTATAGGAACTCAACGGTAAAAAGACAGACGAAAACGGAGTCCGTATGAAGGAGTTATGAACTCTTCGCGGTCATTTAACAGTCTAAATGCCTCCTACTGTTAAATTTGAGATCGGTCGAGAATTAGCCGATGGAGTCTAAACGAAAGTTGTAGATCTTGATTTTACCTATGCGTGGATATAAAGAACGTCGAAAACGGAGCTCGTATGTGAAAGTTATGATTTTTCTAAGTTTGAGGGCTGATACGCAATAAGGGTGACGTGGCACCACCAGAATTGGACACGTGGCACCACCAGAAGGCCACCACATGGACCAACTCGGCGAGTAGGTCCCCCCTACTCGGCGAGTCCATCAGAATCCTCCCCTATAAATAGAGGTGTCGGGTTCCCTCATTTCCTCACCCTTCACCCCTCTTTTTTCTCTCTCTAAACTCTCTCTCTAAGCTCCCTAACCCCCCTAAAAGCCTAGGTAAACCCCCTAGCACCCGAAGGAAGCCCCGAGGCTCCCGGAGTCCTGAGAAAAGAGCCTTTCGGCTCAGGAACGCTGCTCCAGCGAAGCCCAGTTTTCGAGAAAAACCCGCTGTAAGTGAGCTGTACCTATCCTATCTTTAGTTTAGCTTATGTTTTAATATAGGAATGTTATTAGGTTCTTAAAATAATTATTTGGGCTATTATTATGAGTTATATTGAGTGTTATTAATGCTTATATAATAATAATAATAGTCAGACAATTAATTTGTCGCGGTTATCATTAGACTAAACCCTAGTGGTATCAATACTAGGTTTTATCAAAGGAAAATCGTTGTGAGAGTATCGAAGCGCTGTCCGAGTGCTGAGTCACCACCTAATCAGGTGAGTGCATAGTTACTTTCAGCTTACACATAGATATGAAGTATTTTATATAAATTACGTGCTGTGTGTGTATATTATCTGTATACTTGCTATCTATGCTGGATGAACATTTTATACATGTTTTCAATGATTTAAACTGTATATGTATTTTATATCTACAAAATGTGTTGGGTAAAACATGGGTAGATGTATTAGTTGATGTGTGATAAAATGAAATAATGAGATGCCTCGTTATAGCTGTTCTTGATGATCTAGTCATCTAGCGGAGTATAGATGACGACCACGGACTATTCTAGACAGTCCAGTGGAACACTAGCAGGCTCGCAACCTGTAGGTGTTTATTCGAACTGTGTGTTTAACCGAACTGTGTGTTTGTTCGAACTGTGTGTTTACTCGAACTGTGTGACCTGTGTGCTCACCAGGTATACTCCATCCCAATGATAGTCCTTTGACTAGGTCCCTTGTGTTAGATGTTTTAGGGACGTAATGTGAGGATAACGGGAATGGGTAATTGGGTTGATTGTTTAATGTTTAAAAATAATAATTATATTATTGTGGGTTGAAAACCCTATGTGCTCACCAGGTTTCCCAACCTGACCCACTCAGTTTATTTATATCACAGGTGTTGATATGAAGTGACATTACACTAATAGATTTAAAGAGATGTAGACCACTAGTGTGAATAATTGTAAGTTCTGTTTATGCTTATGTTCCTGTATTAACGATGACATCCCAAACGTTTTAAAAATGAAATAAATACGTTTCTTCGAAAATGTTTTAATAACGTATTTACCAAGTTTTCTGGGAACAAATTCCGCAACATTTTTATGAAATGAAGTACTCTGATTTTTATAAAGCATAAACAAACCGGTCTTTTCTGGCCGTGATTTTGGGGATGTCACACCCATCCTGCATTGCTTGAACCCAATCAGAATGATCAAGTGCAACATTTACAGTTTCCGGCTCTATTTTGGAGATAAACGAATTAAACATACAAAATTCCACTTTAGAGAATAATGCAGTTTGTTTCGCCTTGAGTTGAGACCGAGTAATAACACTTTCGGAAGTTTCACCAATAATTTGCTCTTTGGGATGGTCCTTTGTCCATTTTACTAATGGAGGATAGCTTGGATCATATTCTGGATTCAATTTAGCTTCTACTTCTATTTCAACATATGACTGATCACCTTCACCTTCGTCAGTAGAACTATCACTTGCTTTCTCCTTCTCCCCCTCGACTGGCGAAGTGAAGTTTGTGTCAGCATCAGATTCTGCATTGCTTGTGGAAGTTGGTGTCTCCCCATCGATTGGATTTTCACTTGTTAGTTTTGGATCAGTTGTTTCTCTATCATCTGAATTTTTAGATGTTGGAGATGAACTTGGATTCTCCCCCTCAAAAGAAACTTCAGTTGTCTTTGAAGTGGTTGAGCTCTCCCCCTGGAGCGTTGAACCTTTGTTTGGAGATCCTTTTGATGACTTAGGACTTGGTGGTTCGCTTTCCATCTCTTTAGTGGCTTCGTCTATGACCTTCTTGAGATTATCTACTTTGTTGTCTGTTGTTGTTGCCTCCGAATGAATTGCTTTTTCTGGTTCATCGAATAGCCGAATGTATTCCTCAAACAGGTTGGATATTGGAACCGAGACCTGTCCAGATTCTGGGAATATGTCTCCTGAAGCACTTTCAGTCCTTTGAACCTTCTTCATATAATTGTCATCAAAGGTGACATAATAAGTTTCTTGAATTTTTCTGGAACGTTTATTCAGCACCCTATATGCTTTTGATGACAGAGAGTAACCCAGAAATATGCCCTCATCGGCTTTAACATCAAACTTATTTCGGTTCTCTTTAGAGTTAAAAATAAATCACCTTGAACCGAAAATATGGAAAAATTTGACGTTCGGTTTCCTATTGTTTAAGATCTCATAAGGAGTTATGGAGAATCTCTTGTTGAGCAAAGACCAATTCTGAGTATAGCAAGCAGCAGCAATGGGATCAGCCCAGAAGTATAAAGGTAGGGAAGCGTAACTGAGCATGGTTCTGGTTGCTTCACATAATGAGCGGTTTCGGCTTTCAACGATCCCATTTTGTTGTGGTGTATAAGGGGCCGAAAAATTGTGAGTTATCCCCTTATCAGCCAGAAAGTCTTCAAAATCCTTGTTCTTGAATTTCAGTCCATTGTCGCTTCTGATGTTTCTGACTGTCTTCCTTAATTGCACTTCCACTTGCTTGATGAACGCCTTCAGCTTGGGAGTTGCATCTGATTTCTGTTTAAGAAAGAAAACCCAAGTGAAGCGTGAAAAGTCATCTACAATAACAAGAATGTACTTACTTCCACCGATACTTTCTATAGCAGAAGGTCCACACAAATCAATGTGTAACAGTTCAAGTGCTTCCACTATCTTAGTATTGATGCGTGTAGGGTGGCTTTTTCTGCTCTGCTTACCCATCTCACATGCTGCACATAAATGCTCCTTATCGAACTTGAGAAGAGGAAGGCCTCGAACGTGATCACCAATCACTAATTTGTTGATATCTTTGAAATTTAGGTGTGATAGACGTCGATGCCATAACCAGCTTTCATCAGTGTTTGCCTTTGATAGTAGACAAATAGCTGGTGTCCCTCGAATTGGATTAAGATTCAGAGGGTACATCTCTCCCTTTCGCGCAGATTTTAGCAGAACCTTCTTGGATTGTTTTTCAATAATCTCAGACCCCTCATCATCGAATGATACCTTCAAACCTGTGCCCACAACTAATTGCGATACACTGATGAGATTGTGCTGCAATCCTTCTACATAAGCCACCTTTCTGATTGAGAAATCTCCATTAGTTATGATGTCGTATCCTTTGATCGTTCCATAGGAATTGTTTCCAAACTTCACAGACCCACTATCTTTCAGGGACCGAAACTCCCTTAGCTCCTCCTTCCTTCCTGTCATCTGACGGGAGCAGCCACTGTCTATATACCATTTGTCATCAAACTGCTCGTCACTGATTACCTGCAAATTCAAGCAGATTTAGGAACCCAAAGTTTCTTGGGTCCTGGTGAGTTTTTCACAGAGAAAGGAATAACAATAGAAGCATCAACCAAATAAGTTCGTTTAATGAGAGTTGTTTGATCTTTTCTTTTAATGGTATACACCTTGATTTTTGTTTTATCTTCTTTAAATTTTAGTGTATCAGTTGGTGTTGCTTTTGATGATTTAGTGTTTTTCGTTTGATTCCTAGGTTTAGTGGAGGATTTCTTATTTTCCTTCTCAGAGTCTAATACCAGCTTCCCTTTTCCTTTGATGTCCTTTAAAGAATTTGTTTCATCTTAGGACTTGGAGGATCCATAACTAGGATTGAGACCGAATCCGGGTTTGGGACCAAATCTGGATTGAGGACCAAAACTGGGCTTAGGACCGAAACTGGGCTTAGGACCGAAACTGGGCTTAGGACCGAAACTAGGTCTAGGACCAAAACTGGGTCGAGGACTGAAAGTGGGTTCAGGACCGAGACTTGACTTTCGGTTCTGGGATTTGGAAATATAGGAATTTGGACTGAAATTTTCCTTCAACTTTTCCTTTCCCTTGTCCATGGATTCTTTCCTGGGAGGCTCATAGTTGGGATTTTGAGAATTCCAATGCCTTTTCCGTTCATTCAGATTCGTGGCGTATCTTTGATTTCTCAGGCGTTTCTGTTCAGCTAGCTCCTTCTGAGATTTGTGAACATTGAAGCTGGCCTTTGGTTTCTCCTTCTGAATTGCAGTTGACTTACCTTCCATTTTGGATTTTGTACTCTTTTTATTTATAACATTCGGTGCTTCCTCTCTCTTGAGTAGAACTTTCGGTTCTTCCCCTCTCTTGAGTAGAACTTTCAGTTCTTCCCTCTTGATTGGAACATCAGGTTCAACCATCGGTTCTTCAGGAACATCTTTGGTTCCACTTGTGCTTGGAATATCGAAACTGGAGGGTTTGTTGATGGGTTCTGGTATATATCTACCTTTGACTCTCCATGTGGTTTTCTCATATAGTCCCACAGTCTCGTCTGCGTTATCAATAGGAGCATACCAGAAATAGTCTTTGCAACCTTCAGCGTTATCTTCGTCAACTATTTTTCTTAATTCTGCCTTGCCTCTGAGTGACCCCAGTCGTAGCATAAACCTGATTTGGCACGGTTTGAACCTTTTGATAGACCAAGGCTTTTTCCTTGAGTTTTGGTTTCTGTTCTTTTGACAGACGAGCAAATTCAACCGAGTTTTCTGATATAAGAGATTTTTCACTCTCGGTTTCATTTTTCATAAACTTAGAGCAATCAACTTCACCCTCTACTGAGATTTCACTCATCTCGCTTTCCGCATCAAATTCAGACGTATTATCTAAGTTTATTTTATTATCCTTAACAATTTTAGCATTTGACAGATCGAATGTTTGTATAGTTTCAGTTTTAATCTTTAGCCTATCATTTTCATCTAAGATATCTTTTAACATACTTTTATGTTCCTTAGAATCGATGAAAGTTTCTATCTTATCCAAACCTAGCCTATACGACATTGATGTTTCTTCAGAGGACACTTCCGATTCACATTCTGCTATAACTTCATCTTCTTTAAATTCAAGAAAGGGCAAAATCATCTTATGAATTTTCTTACCAATTTCACAATTTAAATGTAATTGATCAATATTAGTATAAAGACGCTTATCAATTAAACAGAAAACATTTCTTTTTTAATAACTTTAAATTGTCTCTTTGCAAATAAATACTTTCATCCCTAGCCCTAACTAACTCTACTTCTTTCAGCTCAATCCAGATTCTCCTCTCCTCACTTTTTGAAGACACGCTGCCGAGTTGGTCAGTTAGGTTAGAATTTGCTAAGCGGGTTTGCATGAGGCTACTACTTAGATTAGAAAATTTAAAGTTTAATTCATTTAATTCTTCTTGATAATCAGTTTTTGAAATTTTAATAGACTCAAGAATAGAATGTACCTTTTTAATCAATCGATCGCAGTCGTTGATCTTCTCACTCACTGGCTTGGCTGCAAAACACTTGTTTTCTGTTAGGTTCGGCTCCGTATCTTCACTTTCGTTTGATGGACCAGCAGTGATGATAAAGCATTTTCCACCCGAACCTTCATTCTTTGCCACATACGCCTTTCCATGAGTGGGTCTTCTAACCTCTTCGTCTTCAGAGTCGGTTGACCAAACTTCTACACCACTGAACTCATCTTCCCGAGCATTCTCCTGTACGATTAAGGCATTCATTGAGCTGTTGGACGCCTTTTTCTTTTTGACTTCTTCTAATTTGCGCATATAATACGCCTCGTCATCTTCACCCTCTCTTTTCTCAGCCATCTTTCTCAACATGCAATCTTTGGCAAAATGGTTCTTGTCGTGATAATAGTTGCAATCGGATCCAGAGTCACCTGCAAGCTTGTTCTCCTTATTCTCTTCATCCTTTTGAGAGGAGACTTTCGGTTCATCCTTCATCTTCTCTGAACTATAACTTCCCTGCCAGTTTCGGTTCTTGTTGACGGGAAATTTTCTTCTTGCGAATTTCTTTGGATTTGTGATCATCAAGGCATACTCCTCACTTGTAAGCTCGCACTCTGACATGTCTGACTCTTGTTCTTCTTCAACAGTACTTTTTCCTTTAGAAACAAGAGCCAATGATCCCACACCAGAGACCACTTTCGCTTCCTTAGTTACAACACTTTCATGGGACTTCAGTATCCCTACTAGTTTCGCCAGCGAGTACGATTTGAACTGTTCATGCGCCTTCACAGTGGAAACCACAACCATCCATTCTGGTCTCAGCCCGTTCATGAACGTTACTTTCTGCTCGATCAATTTCCTCTCTATCCTATGCTTGATCGTCTTACTTAAGAGATGATTGAACCGATCAAAGGTCTGTACAAGCTTCTCTTCAGGTTTCTGTTCGAAAACTCCAAATTCTGATAGTAACAGAGTTTGAATGGAGTGTTCCAGATCTTCATCAGTTGAGTAAAGTTCCTTCAGCCTATCCCAGATCTCTTTAGAAGTTGTGCATGAACCTACAAGCCGAAAGGTGTCAGATTGCAGGGCGAATCTTATCATCCTCATGGCTTTAACGTTACACAAGATCTTGTCCTTCTCATCCTGTGGCATCTTCTGAACATCTGTCACCAACTTGTTGTAATCCTTTTGCGTCTTAACAGTTGTGTTTGTCTCCGAATGTACAAACGCTCCAAGAGTGATAGCTTCCCAGATGAGATAGCCATTTTCTTCCGATCCAACCATGTAATCTTCAAAGTGATGAGCCCATACTTCGTAGTCTTGAGTATAGAGTATGGGTACTCTGGTTGTTGATCCGATGTTGTTTGAGATGTTAATGGGGTTTGTATGTGAATCTTCATGAGACATGGTGAGTTTCTAGAATCAAACCTGTAAACTTGAGATTAGGGTTTTATCAAAAATAGAGTTGTCGTCCATATGAAGACGACGACTTCTATTTATATGATAAAAGCGGAACCCTAAAGTATTACGAATACAGAAGGAATGTGTATTGATCACACAGTCTCCTGCTCTGATACCAATTGTTAGAACCAAGTTCTTTTAGGATCGTATGATTCTAAGCAAGATATTAAATATCAACGTAATAAAGAACACAAGTATGGCGTTGAATATGTCGAATGATTAATGCAATAACACCTCAGAAGAGCTCGATAAAGAACTTCAATCTGTAGAGGCGTTTAGGGTTACAAGAATCAACGTAAAGAATAACTTGTTAATATACGCATACATGCATGCATATATATATATATATATATATATATATATATATATATATATATATATATATATATATATATATACTATAACCCTCACAATTAATCTAGATAACAACGAAACTAATCTAGATAGACACGGATGGACAGACCCAATCCAGATACAAAATACTTAGCCCAAGACGCAACACAAATATACTCAACAATGACCCTTGTCGTACTTGCTGCAAGTGTGGCCCTTCTGGCCTCCAGCTCTCAAATCAGCGGGCTTGAACTGCTTAGTCACCGAATACGACTATATTGGCCTCCTCTCTCTCCTATGATCCTCCCTCTTCTCTCTCACATAGGTCTCCATCTCGATCTCTCTCCTCCTGGAATTAGTTTTTGTCTCATATAATGTTCGATATGAGGTGTTCCCCAGGTCGTCCTCTCAAGACCCTAAGTCACAAGAACTCTATTCCTTGAGGGTATCTATATAGTAACCCTACATGTTCCTCATAACCACTACTAAGCATCTAGGAACTCATCCTAGACTACTCCCCAACAACGCTCCGCCTCACAGATACCTCCATTATTCTCGCCATTTACTTGATGTATGCTAATCGTATACAAAACTGGACTCAATAGACAGTCGAATAAATGATTTCAACTCAAGTCCACAACCAGAAAAGGAATAGGAACAAATTCTAAATCAGAAATTCTAAGGCTATAAAATCTTATCCATGTGCAATCATGCAACATACAACAAGGAAATAGCAAGGATATGTTCAATCTTATAAAAGCAACCTCCTAAGATAAAAGGCAACACAAATCATACAACTCTATCACACACTTCCCCAGGGATCCTTAGCCTATCAACTAGCACGCAGTTCTATCAGCTCCTAAGATAACATATCGACACTACACATAAAATCAGTAGAGATATTTTAGGAAACTACCACTCGAGCTTTGGCTGATTGTACACAATGCTTCATCCAACTTTTCTCCTTTGAAATTATTTGTTTCTTTTTTTAAAGGTTTTTATAAAAATCCCTCAAACCAGGGCTCTGATACAAATTTGTAACATCCAAAATTCCAAACCATTTTTTTTTCATTTTTAAATTCATATAAAAACATTGTTTATAATCACAAATGTCAAATATAGATCATCATCAAAATATCAAAGTTTCCCAAAATATCTAGAATCATCAACTGTAGGTGAATATAAACAATCAAACCTTCTCCTTCCCACGATCCTCAAAAGTACATGAAACACATTTAATCAATAATCGTAAGCACGGATCTTAGTGAATTCCCCAAAATACCACATACAAAATAGCACAAAAGAAATAGCTATGGGTTATCAACAACCCTGGAGACTACTCGAAGTCTCAGTAGTCAAACAGCACGCCATGTGGGTTATCAGCAACCCTAGAGACTACCCGAAGTCTCAACTCACACAGTAACACATATCACAGTAATAACATATAGACCCAGCTGGTCGTCACAAATATAAATATGTATTCTACCACACAAGTAAGAATAATGAGGGGACTCACCTTGCACAGATAACTGATAGAACTCACACCCGAATTACTAAAACTAGATTTTGCCTATTAACTACACCGATTAACTTTAATTAGTAATTAAGGCAATTTTCCATACTCTGCTAGTCCCAATCCAAGTCTAATCCATGTTTAAGGCAAAAGAACATTTTGCCCCTTCCAAACCCAAGAACCTTCACCAATCCACCTAAGGCATAATTGGTCAAAAAGTCAAAACAAGTCAAAGGTCGGTACTATGGTCACTACGTGTTGCGTACTCATATTTACGTTGAGCATAGAGTGTAAGGTAGGAATGGACCGAGTTCGCAACTGGCTAAGTTGGGCATAGCCAGAATTACGCTCGACGTACGTGAATTATCTCAAAATTTAACTTTTAAGGTCTTAATCATTAAAACACTTTACCCCAACCTAATATATGACCCTAGGTGAAGTGAAATTCTAGGTTTTTAGGATTAAGCTCTCTTTAGCCATGAAAAGGCATAAATTTAACTAGCATTTTTATGACTCTATACACCCTAAAACATCTAAAAAGACAACTTATATGCTATGGAGTATTCCATACTCACAAAGATCAAGATTTTGGGACAAAATAAACATAAATCTAAGCTTAAACAAGCTCTAGCAAAACAAGATCCACAGTATGAACTTTATACCTTCAAAAGATGAACAAGGAGATGTAGATTTTGGATCCAAAAGCTTAAATGCAACACCACTTCTTGAATGATCTTCTTTCACTACCAAGATGTAACGCCCGCAGATCCGGGCTAGTCAATTTACAAGCAATAAGTGTCGAAAACAAATTTTCGATAAATGATTATTTAGAATAAATAATCTTAACCAAGTTTTAGAATATGTCTCAAGGTTTCCGTACATATAAAGAACACCAAAATCCAAGTTATAACGAAGAAGTTATGACTCGTTAAAGTTTCGCGACGGAACCAGCACGATACCGGGAAGCGTAAATAGTGAATTTACGAAAAAGCGAGATTCAGCCTTAGCGATCTAAAAGAAATTTGTAGAATATGCTAAACTAAGAACATCGATAAAAAGAATGCCCAAATCTGACTTCGTATGAAGAAGTTATGATTTTTCGAAGTTTCATATTAGCAGTGTATAACCCGAAATTCGAATGTTAGATCGGGTGATTTTTATCCGACACAACCTAAAAGATAATCAAAGATCTCGTTAAGAGTAGCGTAATGAGAAAAAGATAGGCAAAAACGGACATCGGATGAAGAAGTTATGAGAATTTAACGGACTAATCCTGTCCCGACCTGTTAATAATATAAAATTTAAAATCGAGCCAAAATTAGCCGACGGAGTCTAAACGAAAGTTGTAGAGTACGTTCCCACTTTCGCGTGGATATAAAGAATGTAAAAACGGAGCTCGTATGCGAAAGTTATGATTTTTAGAAGTCGGAGTAGAAAATCACGAATCTGGTGCGAAGTTGCTGAAGTGGCCGAATCTCAACTATCCCTTGTTGCCCACGCCTCGCTTCGCATTACGCCCCTCGTACGAAATCCGGTACGCCCAGCGTACCTTCGCTTCCCATCCGACCGGTGTGCGAGACAGCTGGTTGCAAGCTGGCATCCATATCTGCGACTACGCCCAACGTAGCCCCGGTACACCCAGCGTGAGGATGTTGGCCTATAAAAGGGGTGCGAACCCTTTTGAAAAATTCACACCTTTCTTCATTTCTTCTCTCACTACTTTCTCTCTCTAGGCTTTTGAACCCTCCCTAAAGTCTAGGTGAACCCCTAGCACCCTAAGGAAGCCCCGAGAAAAAGGAGTCTTTCGGTTTCGAAACGCTGCTCCAATTAAGTTCCGGTTTTCGATAAAATTCGCTGTAAGTGAGCAACGCTTACGCAATTTTTAATTTAGCTTTCAAATAATTATAGGAATGTAATTAGGTCCTTAAAATAATTATTTGGGCTATTATTATGGGTTATATTGAGTGTTATTAACGCTTATATAATAATAATAATAATAATAATAATAGTCAGACTATTAATTTGTCGCGGTTATCGTTAGACTAAACCCTAGTGGTATTGGTACTAGGTTTTATCGAAGGAAATTGTTTTGAGAGTATCGAAGCGTTGTTCGATGTGACATCCCCAATTTCACGGCCAGAAAAGACCGATTTCTTTATGCTTTTTTTTTTTTATAAATCAGAGTGATCGTTTAAAGAAAACGGTTGCGGAATTTGTTCCCAAAATAAAATATGATAACCATTTGTCAAAACATTTCTCGAAAAGAATGTATTTTCGTTAAATAATAAAAACTCGGGATGTCATGTTCGTTACAGACCAAAAGCATAAACAATATAAAAATAGACCTTACAATAGTTATTCAACTACTGATCTATAATCCAAAATCTCTCGTCAAGTCCACCAACTTATACCCTTGTGCCATTACCTGTAATGAAAAGAAAACTGAGTGGGTCAGGCTTGGGAGCCTGGTGAGCATATAGGGTTTTCAACCCACAATAATATAATTATTATATGTAATCAGCAAACAATCAACCCAATTACCCATCCCCATTATTTTCTTAAGGTTTTACCCTAAGAACCAACTATCCTTCATTCATTTATTCGTAAGGAATTTGGCACGAATTCCATTGCTGCCAAAGCTTATTTATCAAGTACTAAATCCATAGTTATCTGGCGCTAACTCCATAGTCACCAAAGTTCACTTAACAAGCGCTAACTCCATAGTCGCCAAGGCTTACTCAACAAGCGTTAACTCCATAGTCGCCAAAGTTTACTCAACGTGCGCTAACTCCATAGTCGCCAAGGTTCATCAAATAGGCACGAAGTCACATCGTCGCCAAGGTTTATACAATAGGCGCTAACTCCATAGTCACAAACTATTCCATCTACCTATGTTCTACCCAACAATTTTGTAGATATAAATACTTACACAGTTTAAATCATTTAACACCTGTATAAAACTCCAATTTCCATGCCCATCTCAAATAGACAAATAACATATAAACACATAGCACGCATTTCATAGCAAATACGTCATATTTATGTGTTAGAAGAAAGTAACTACACACTCACACATATAAACAACAATAAACTTAATACACTCAAACCATACTTGTATTATTATCGTGTTTATGAAAGGTAGTATACACTCACTTGATCAGAAGATGATCGGACAACACTACGACTTGCAGAAGTAGTATTCTTCGGTAGATCTAGAAGATCTCCACAAAAATCGAACTTCTCGCGGGCAGAGCTTCGGCTCGGGAACCGCACTTCTCGGGATCTTCGGGATCTCGGGACTTGCTTCGGGGCTCGAGAATAATACCGGGGCTTCGGGGTATTTCTGTCACGCAAATCAATGTAAAACAGGAGAGAGAAGAGAGAAAATGAACAAAAGAACCGGCTGCCCTCGCATCCTATTTATAGGAGGCTGGAGCCTCGGAGTACGCGGGGCGTACACGCGTACGTGGGGCGTACGCGTCCGAATTCGTCACTGCATGCGTCATCCGAAGAACTCGAGTGCGAAGGTCGTCATGCTTCGTTGTACGCGGGGCGTACACTCGTACGCAGGGCGTACTTCGGATGAGTCCGATGACTCGCCTTCGGATAATACCGGGATTTAATAATTAAATTTAATTATTAATTAATTAATAAACTTCGAAAATTCATATCTTCTTCATACGAACTCCGTTTTCGACGTTCTTTATATCCACGCGTAGGTAAGACTACGCTCTTCGACTTTTGTTTAGACTCCGTCGGCTAATTTTGACTTTTATTTTTTTATTATTTATTTTTAATAGGTCGGGACATAAAATTTCGTTATAAATTCATAACTTCTTCGTCCGACGTCCGTTCTTGCCTAACTTTTCGTCGTTTCGCTACTAACAACGAGATCTTCGATTCTCGTTTAGATCGCTAAGGCTAAATATAACTCTAACGTAAATTCACTTTTTACGTCATTCAGCGTTGTACCGGTTCTGTCGCAAAACTTTAACAAGTCATAACTTCTTCGTTATAACTCGGATTTTGGCGTTCTTTATATGCACGGAAACCTTGTAACATATAATACAACTTAGTTAGGTTTATTCATCCTAAATAATCTTCTATCAAAAAGTCATTTTTTTACGCTTATTGTCTCTAAATTGACTAGCCCTGATCTACGGACGTTACATTCGAGTACTAAGTCACCACCTTTCAAGTGAGTGCATAGTTACTTTCATCTTACACATAGATATGAAGTATTTTACATAAATTACGTGCTATGTGTGCATATTATCTGAATACTTGTTGTCTATGCTGGATGAATGATTTATACATGTTTTAAATGATTTAAATTGTATATTTATTTTATATCTACAAATATGTTGGGAGAAAACATGGGTAGATGAAATAGTTGGTGTATGATGAAATAAAATAATGAGAGATACGTGATGATAGGAAGGTGATGATAATTAAGTGAGGATAGATAGGTGAGTATGAATCGGTGATGTAGGATATTACAACCTTGTCCAACAATTTGGAGATGTAGTCATCTACCAGAGTATAGATGGCGACCACGGACTATTATAGATAACCCCGTGGAAACACCAGCAGACTCATAACCTGTAGGTGATGAATTACGAGTTCAGGCGATGTTGTAACTACGTATTCATGTGATGATACTTTAACCCCCTTATTATGAATTACGAGTCCAGGCAATGTTGTGGCTACGTATTCATGCGATGATAGACTAACCCTTATCATGATTTACAAGTCTAGGCGATGTTGTGGCTGCGTAATCATGCGATGATACCCTAACCCTTGCTAGACACATATTGAGGGAGTAATCCCCGAATTAGTATTGTCTATGCAATGTAGGCGATGATCATTAGGTAAAGTTCGTAGGAACAATCATATAAGGAAATACGATGTAAGGAGATGAGAAGTAAATATGATATAGGAAATGACCCTTGAGATAATATCTTTAGGGAAGACTAAAAGAAGATAATGGGGATGGGTAATTGGGTTGATTGTTTGATTGTTTAAACATAATAATTATACTATTGTGGGTTGAAAACCTTATGTACTCACCAGGTTTCCCAACCTGACCCACTCAGTTTATTTATATCACAGGTGTTGATATGAAGTCACAATACATTGAGAGATTTAAAGAGATGTAGATCACTAGTGTAAATAAATGTAAGTTCTGTTTATGTTTATGTTTCTGTATTAACGATGACATCCCAAACGTTTTGAAATGAATAAAATACATTTCTTCGAAAATGTTTTAATAACGTATTTATCGTGTTTTTCTGGGAACAAATTCCGCAACATTTTTATTAAAAGAAGTTCTCTGATTTTTATAAAGCATAAACAAAATCGGTCTTTTCTGGCCGTGAAAAATTGGGGATGTCACACAAGAATACTAAAAAATCACTCACAATCTTCAAATCTCACTCATAAGGGATAGGGTTTTGATTTTAGGGTTTATAGGAATGGAGGTTGTCTATAAGAAGGTCCAAGGTGGATTAAGATGTTTAAATATGGGACACAACCCTAAAAATTTAGGGTTAAATAGTTGAACGAGTATGTCGGACGTACTCACGTGTACGCCCAACGTACTCCACCCGTGACGCGTCATATGCAGCTGAATTACGCTCGGCGTACAACCTTGGATGCCCAGTATAAGGGCCATATTTGCAGGAATTTAAAATATTAAGAGTTGAAATGAAAATACCTGAAAACGGGTGTTACAATCTATATAGGCCTTTATGGATTTATTAGGCCTAAAAGTGTCCTTTCCATAAACTAATGGCCTCTTAGAACACATAATGTGACTCTTTTCATCCTTGTATTATTCCATTGTTTGAACTGGCTCAAACCAAATAGCTATGTATCTTAGGAATATTTGTTTCACCTGACGAAACATATGAAATGCTTCCAAGTTTTATAGTTTCTTCCAAAGGGTTAGGAATAACTGTACCTAGTATGATGTCAAAAAGATCATCATCATCACAAAAATGTTTCCACCAAACATCATGCTCGGTTCTACTAGTAAGTGCAGATTGTTTAGCAGGAGGGCCTTTAAGAATGTACAATTTCTAATCTCTTTCAAGATTCTCCATCAAGATACGAAGTCATTCGTAGAAATTGTGTCCATCGAATTTTATTGTTTCTTGTAGGTTAGCAAGTGAAAGATGATGCATGGTAACGAGATTGGATATTGTTTATACCTACAAAATTTTAACTAAATTCATTTAGTATTTACAATATTTAAATCTTCAATAATTAATACCCTTAAGTTTCCATAAACATTAATTATCAAATTCTAGGATCAAAGTTGCAAAACAAATAAATAGTTAGCTGTCATTATCCCATTCATCGAATCCAACTAGGTAGATATCGAGTATCAATTATATTCTATTTGTAATTCGTAGTGTTATTGGATCGCTAATAACTAAGTTTAATAGACAAGTTTGATCTCATATATGCCTCGGATCTCAATTGTTTAGGTGACTTTTATCACAACAGATTTCCAATCAAACAATAGAGTTGGAACTTGTGTTGGTATTTTGAGTGGTTTAATGAATGATTATGATTACCTATATTTTATTGAAATATCAAACCACTTGAATAAGATAATAACATCTTAGTGAATCCAGTGTGCAAAAAATAATTAAAGCAAAGAATTGTAGCATTTTGTTTCTATTAGAGTTCTATTTTTTTGTAGCTCTTTTATATTGTTGTGATCATTTGATATTTTTTAAGACTAAGGGAATTACCCTAATGGTAATAAGTATCTATCAATTTTGGTACGAGGAATGGAAATAAAAACTTAGTTTATGTATGAAAATGATTAATTTATAGTTTTGCCTCAAAAAAAAAAATTACCCGTATATAACGTTGTACGAAAAATACACCAAAAATGTTAAATAATCCAATAAGGTACTTTAATGTTTTGAAATTATAAATTTGACGAGAATGATACGAGCATAAGCTCGTTAAAACTTATCAAGGACGTGAAAAGGAAAGTTGTCTCCCAAAAAATATGATAGTTTAATATTTTTTTTATTTATCTTTTATTTGTCATTTATTCGGAATACTTGCAATTTGGTTTAATATAAAAGGCAAAAAGATAAAAAAACATATTTGCTTATTGACAAGACGAAAATGTATGATATTTTTACGATATAGATTAATAATATGTGGCATTTTTCTCATATTTTTTCCAAGATTTTATTAATATGCAATGTTCGAACATTCGTATTTTGCTTCATAAGACGACACATAAGCTAATGATCATCACTTATTGTGCTTATATGACTGTAAGTGCTAAAAACTAAGACTTTATAAAGGAAAATAAGCACTTCAAAAAAGTAGAATGTTATTCTTCTTCCATGACCATCCTTTCAATCTCAAAGCATAACAACCATTCAATGTTATAAAGAATCACATAATTTTTTCGGACATAGAATCTAAGAGATATATATATATATATATATATATATATATATATATATATATATATATATATATATATATATATATATATATATATATATATATATATATATATATATATATATATATATATATATATTGAAAAGTTAAATAGATAATCATTGTAAATGGTTTTTCAAGCAACCAAATATTTTTTCGAGTTTAAAAGTTTATTCTTTATCGAAAAAAAAAAACTAAAAATATCTATCAATTCATAATTTCCATTGTAAATGCTAAAAAATAAATTATATATTTTTCGAATTTACTGTATGAATTCAGATTCACATTATGAATTTGCATAGATTCACACTGTGAATTTGATGAAAAAAAAAGTAAATTTTTTTTATCGAATTTGATATAATTGGAAAAATGATAAAAAAATTATTTGTTTTTGTATTTTTAGTTTTTTATTTATAAAAAAAATATGCTATAAAAGTTGAAAAAAAAATTGATTCTTTAGTTCAATAGTTAATAATGATTATTTACTGAACCTCACTATATATATATATATATATATATATATATATATATATATATATATATATATATATATATATATATATATATATATATATATATATACACACACACTAGATGTGTGTCCGCACAAAATAGCGGCAATTATTTTATGGGAAAATAATTATTAAATTTTATTATTAAAATTATATAATAAAAAATACCACTTTTAAATAAAATATTTATTTTTATACTTTATATTTATATTGTTTCTTTAATGACCAAAAAACAAACACGATATAATGGTCATTTTGGAAACCTTAGCATCAAAACACTAACATCAAATTTAAATCAAATGTTTTTTTTTCACTCAAAAACTCTCTCAAACCTTCACGAACTTAAACTAAAACCCTAGCACCACCACCAGCAATTACCACCCATTGTTTTCTACGTCCATAAAATCAGTGTGTTATAAATAATGTGAATGTTTTTTAATTTCCTGTTTTTATTATTAAAATGTGAATGTATTTGTGAACGAGTGTATTTGAAACTTTGATTAGGAATGAAAGTATAAAATTAATGCATCAAACTATGGATTATTATAAGCATTATTGTATTAAAGTATGAATGGGTGTATGAAAGGATATATTAGAATGTAAAAAATAATGATTTTTCTTTTTTTACCAAAACAAACATGAATGACCTATATTTAGAGTTCAATAATTGTACCTGGTTTATTACTAGAGTTTATAACTTTTAGAAATTTGAACCACTCCTCACACACATACATACATACTCTCTCTCTCTCTCTCTCTCTCTCTCTATATATATATATATATATATATATATATATATATATATATATATATATATATATATATATATATATATATATATATATATATATATATATATATATATATCATACATACTTATAAAACTAACATTTTTTCTTGAACCTCATGCATTTCAAACCCCCCATAAAAATTTGTCAACACCTCATGCATTTGAAACCTCTTATTTTAATGAATACCACTCAAAAGTCTTTTAATAATGATTAACGATTCAAAGGTTTTATAACTATATATTTAATAAACAATTAATGGTTACTCGATTATAAAACGGTCAATCTTTTTGAGTAGGCACACAAATACAAATCACATATAAAATTCACAAAGAAAACAAGTTTAAAGTTTTTTGTGTTGGTTTGAGTGATTTGAACAACTTTTCGAGCTATGATATTATGTTTAAGTTTTTAATTTATAAGTTTGTTATATACTAATTGTTTTTTGTATTTTCTTGATTTAAGTATTCTTTTAAGAATATCATTATATGTTGTGGTTGAAATTTTAATGTAAATTAGATTAGATTAATGTTTTCGATCATAGGTTATGGAAGGCGATATATATAATATTTAATTAACTATTTTATAAATGTTTGTATGTTCAAGTTGCTTCAAAACAATAATTAATTAGAAGTGATAGATATGTCATATTATCCATGTAAGTATATTTTAAAATGCAAATTGTCTATATTACCACTTTATATTTTAGTATATATGTTTAACATTTTAATAATAATAATAATAAGTGTTTTTTGAAAAGTTTCTTTTACTTATTAATAATAACAAGTGGTTTTAAAATTAATATGCAATAATTATAAATAATAAAATCAAAATACATGGATATGTCATATTATCCATGCAAATCTCTTTTGAAATGCAAATTGTCTATCTTATCACTTTATTATTTAGTGTATGATTCACATTTTAATAATATTATTAAGTGTTTCTTTAAATTCTTCTTTAACTTATTGTTAATAACAAGTGGTTTAAAATTAATGAATAATAATTTTAAATGATAATAACATCATATTATAAATTACATTTAGCTATATATAAATTGTATTTTAAATGAACATCATTATTGAAATTAGAAAATGATCGCATAAATAAAAATATATTTAATCAATAATAATAATTGTTAAAAATAATAATAAATATATAATTATATTTAATTCTATTAATGAGGAATGTGGATTGACGTCAATGAATATTATTGTTCAAAATAATAGAGACAATATATATATACATAATAGTGTAAAATTATTATCTCAAAGTTAATATCAATAACATAACCGTTTTAAACATATATTTTTTAATATTTTCTATCAATATATTTTTAATCTTCGCTACACAACGCGCGAGAATTCGTCTAGTGTATATATATATATATATATATATATATATATATATATATATATATATATATATATATATATATATATATAGAGAGAGAGAGAGAGAGAGCATATATGTGTAAGGAGTGGTTCAAATTTCTAAAAGTTACAAACTCTATTAATGAACTAGTCATAATTATTGAACTCTAATTACAGGCCATTCAGATTTGTTTTGGTAAAAAATGCAAAATCATCATTTTTTACTTTCTAATATATCCTTTCATACACCCATTCATACTTTAATACAATCATGCTTATACTAATCCATATATATATATATATATATATATATATATATATATATATATATATATATATATATATATATATATATGTATGTGCGTATATATGTATGTGTGTTCCCTAAAGATTTGTTTTTTAAAGTAGCGATTTGGAGTTTTTTTTTATTCATATATAATTACTCGATAATCATATATGAATAATCAAAAGGAAAAGAATAATCATATATGATTTATCTATGAATGTGTTTATTTAGTTTTGATTAAATCATATATGATGATTGAAATATGTACATTCTCTTTTGATTATTCATATATCATTATCATGTAATCATATATGAATTAAAAAATCTCAAGATCTATATTTCTTTAGAAAAATCTAAAAACTCTATTTGTATAATGATTATCGATATTTCTATCTATCTTCCACATGGTGTAACAAAATTATAATATACTATATATTTTAGCATTTTTAGATACAAACAAACATCTAATACCACTACATCAAATTATAAATATGGTTATGTCTTCTTAAGGATCCATAATATAACTTAATATACCACATCTTTCCATAGACATAGTTAGCACTTAAGATCGGGTATGTTTGGACTAAGATGAGGTATCTTTGGACAAGTTAGCACTTAAGATAAGGTATACTAAGATGAGGTATCTTTGGACAGAACCTACATAACCACTAGACCTACTCTCAAAAGTATCTTACTTAGAATTAGTTAGAACATGGAAATAATGGAATACACACTATACACGATATAATTGAAAAGTTAGAGAGCCCATAACTACAACCACCTAAAACTAGTTAGAAAGCTATCTATTTATAAAAGAACATATTAAAGAAATACAATATATAAACGACTAATTATAAAACATGCATTAGGATCTATATATATATATATATATATATATATATATATATATATATATATATATATATATATATATATATATATACACACACACGCACACACATGATCAAGGTTGTGTCAATAGGGGGTAGTTGGGTCGATGGCATAAGACCCCAAAATATCTAGGGCCCTATTTTTATATGCCTTTTTATTATGTTAATTAACTTTCGACTAACACGTTTTAGTTACAAAGCTTTGAATCTCATATATATATATATATATATATATATATATATATATATATATATATATATATATATATATATATATATATATATATATATATATAGACACACAAACACACACGATCAGGGTTGTTTCAATAGGGGGTAGCTAGGCCGATGGCGTAAGACCCCCAAATATCTAGGGGCCTCATTCTTATATGCTTTTTATTATGTTAATTAACTTTCGACTAACATATTTTAGTTACAAAGCTTTGAATCTCATATATATATATATATATATATATATATATATATATATATATATATATATATATATATATATATATAGATGGGTTCAATTGAGAAAATAAAAAAGGTTGAGAATGGGGGAATCATTCTCAGTCACTCATTTAATCTAAGCATAAACCTTCAATCTCAAATACGTAACTGTATAGAAATTTCGATCATTCATCATCCAAATTTCTCCCCCAACCTTCAACAATCATTCAGATTTCTTCAGCTAAACCATCATCAACATCATCCGATGTTAATCAATCATCGATCTTCGTCAATAACATGTTTATCAACACGATTCAACAGTTAACAACAAAAATTCGTTTTTGGTTCTTTTATTCCAACCTTCAATTCTGCTTGAAATACGATCAGATCTTCAACATCCACGATTAATTATACTCCCAACGTTATTAGATCAACATCATTGATAATCAACAAAAAAATCCACTCATATCATTCATTCAACATCGATTCTCAAATAAAACTTCAAAATTGAGATTAGAAAAAGATCAAATCGTTTTTTTTTTTTGAAAAATTTCATATAATTCTTTATCTATCTACTATTTTATAAGATTTAAATAGTCAAAGTATCACGTTTTTAACATTTTTTAAAAAAGTTAAATTGTATGCACTCCAACTGTTTGATGAAATGCATAAACTAAATTACCATGTTATATTCATATATGAATATGTTTTCTCACTTAAATCTGTATATGATTATTAAAACAAAAAAAAAATGAATATGCAAGTCTGTATGTTATTCATATGTGAATAACATATAAAAATTATATATATTTGTGAAAACACATTGTAATATTCATATGTGAATATACTGTGTAATATTTATAAGTGAATATATCATATAATATTTATAAGTGAATATACTATGTAATATTCACATGTGATATACCACGTAATACTATGTAATATTCAGATATGAAAATATTATCTAATATTCATAAGTAAATATATCATCTAATATTTACAAGTGAATATACTATGTAATATTCACATGTGAATGAATTATCTAATATTTAAATATGAATATACTATGTTTAGTATATATTATATTCATATATGAATAATACTTAAATTGTAAAAAAAAAAAAAAAAAAAAAAAAAAAATAATCATAGTTTTTATTTATAAGTGAATAACGAATGTATTCTAGTAAAAACCTTATTCATTTTTATTCACTTTTGAATAACGATAGTTGAAAATATAAATATATATATATATATATATATATATATATATATATATATAAACTTAAAACTATATCAATATGGATGTCTATTTGTATAGAATAAAAAATCATGAATTTTGGTATATTTAAAATCATTTTTCGATAAAAATAGCTTCTTAAAAATTAAAAAAATTAAAAAAAAAAACGAAAAAACTATGTTTTGTATATATTAAGGTAATGCTTAGCATAGTTTAAGGAAACATGTTTTGTTGGAAAACACATGTCTATTCCTTTCTCATTTCCGCTGGTACGACGGAGGCTTTTGCGGCAAAAATAAATGAGTGGTTAAGAATGATTCCTTTATTCTTAATATTTTTTTTCTCAATTGAACCCATATATATATATATATATATATATATATATATATATATATATATATATATATATATATATATATATATATATATATATATATATATATATATATATATATATATAGGGAAAGGATCAAATGAGAACACCTAAAAGGTTGAGAACGCGAGAACAGTTGTAGACCAATTATTTTATAAGGGCATTAGAGGCATTTTACAATTTAATTAAATATGGATAAATGGAAAGTAATTAATCAATTCCGAAAATCATGGGAATTTTTTTTCCTAATTACTAAGAATACTTAAAAATCTTCCTTTTAATTAATAAATTAATAAAAATATCATTTAACATGAATTAAAAAAAACGTTTATTGGTTTTATATTGTTATTTTTACTAACAACATTTGATAATGAATAATTTATCGGTTTACCTCATTTATTTTAAAAAAAATATATATCTTCATAAATAATGATTTATACATTACATTTAAAAATGAATAAAATTGTAAATTATAAATGAATTAACTCGGTTGTATTTATGAATACATTTGTAAAATCATAAATGAATAAAACCCGAAAAAAAGATTATAAAATCAACTAAAATGGTACTCATATATAAATAAATAAAACACATTTCTATTCATGTAAGAATATAATTATAATAGTAAATGAATAAGTTACAATATATATTTTTTTGACACTGAAACTAGTGCTACAATTACAATCATAAATGAATAAAACACATTTTTTCTCCTTCCAAAAGAGGTATTGGTGTCGGTGTTTCCTCTGGTAAATCTCTCACCTCCCAATATATGCATGTTTATTCATTGTATCTGCAAAATTTTTAATGAAACAATTATGTATAATTATATAGTCATTCAAACATAAATTCACACGTAAATATACTGGTTGTGGTTGCTTGCCTTGCTCCTCTCGGACCAGCCTCATGGAGTATTCTTTGATGATTAACTGCAAAATGAGACATCTAATATTATATTCATATAAGATTACAACTGCAAGCATTCAAGTTCTATTTTTCTGAATTCGGGCATTTCATCGAGCACCTTATGTGCATAACTTATTTTCTTCCCCTATTAGCCAATTTAAATGGGTAAAGTACCATACCCGAGAAACATATTCAAGAAAAAGAATTGCTAAGCTTTGGTGCATACAATAAAATAAACAACAGACGGGGTGAGAGACGGGAATGAAAAACAAAAACTTGATTATGAAGAAAAAGGGCTTGGTGGTGTATAGATGAAGAACGAAAGTCATGTGAATGTCAATCAATAGCAAACAAAAACCCCTGAGATCATTGTGCTAATCTATCTTCGTTTCCTGCAATCAAAGATCAAACCTAAGCACCCACTTAAGCCCATCGTTGGAACTTTGCCAAAAAAAAAAAAAAAAAGGAGTAAAGGAACTGTTGAAGCAGCCCCACCATCCTCTTAACCCATCCACTTACCTGCCACCAACCGGAGCAAAACACCACCAAGGGCTCGCTATCTCCACTGTTGCTGCTCACTTCGCTGATTTCTTTGTCCCATCGGAACCCCTCTTTCCTACCGGTTGAACCTCAGGCACTTCTCCTCTTTGCGAATCAACTGACGAAATCTTGCCTGCGAGACTTCCCGTTTCCTTCTCGTCGTCCTCGATTTGACTCCCTTCATTCATCTGCTTTGTTGCCTTCGTTCCATGTACTGGAAGCTTTCGTTCATTCCTTTATTTGCCCGATCAAAACAAGAGACGGGGATTAAAAAGGCCCTTAACCATTTCTTGCTCACATACCTGCATCGAGACGATGAAAAACGAAAGTCGTCTTTGGTGGTGTATAGATGAGGGAGGCGACGAAGCATGCCCTAGGTATAGAGAGAGAGACGGCAATTTAAAAGGAAAGATATCAATGTGTGAGAGGTTATAGAAATTAAATAAACTTTCAATTACTATTATACCCTTTTCACCATTTAAAGTTACATTTTAATACCAATAATTTTCAGAATTTACATTAATGGTCCGTCTGATAATAGCCCTAGTTTTGAATATTTAGATGGTCAAGATCTATTCTCGCGTTCTCAACCTTTTAGGTGTTCTCATTTGATCCTACTCCTATATATATATATATATATATATATATATATATATATATATATATATATATATATATATATATATATATACCTAATAAAAGAGTAGCAAATTTGTCACGTGTCAATCAATTATAGCTTGAAATTTATTATTTACCGCTTGTCATTATTTGGTTTTTCCTCATTAATTACATTTTCACTAATTCACTCCTCCCTTTTATACGGATGAAACACGTCGGCAAAAAATTGATTTGTAACATCTGTTGCCTAATTTATTACAATAAATATCTAATTTATTTTATAACCGTGGTTCCCACGGATATATATAATAAACGTTGTGAATGGATGGGTAAATATAGAGCTCAAGCTTGGTTATTGTAATATCTTTTTTAATTAATAAAAATGTCCAGATCTCTTTTGCTAAAAAAAATCACCATCAAACGCCTAAGTTTTTTTCATTTGCTCGGAGCTTCATATCAAATCAGCTTGGATCAACTGAGTATGATGACACAAAGTAACCCCAAAAGAGAATTGGTCACTAGAGTAGGTGGTATAAAACATGCATATAACCACAAATAACTCAACTAGCAAGCTGGCATTAACATGTTTAACATCAATAAAACATCATTAATGCAACAAATATTATCATACACAGCTCATACACTAACTATTTTTTATAAAATCTTTTGTGCTACACTAATAATCTAATCCTTTTAACAAAGCAATTTATAAAACTTCTCAAATGACTTTCAACCAAATTTTCCTTTTACCAAACTTTTTAAAACGTTACCCCATCAGAGCAGTTAAAAATAAAGTAGAATCTGAGTTCAAGTAAATTTAAATCAAAATCAACTCCACCAACAGCAAGATTAGCATGCAAAACATGCACATATTATTGCTTCCCCCTTCCCTCCAGCTAGAAATTCTTCTGATAAGGTAGCAAAAAGAAAAAGAAGTTGAAGTTTGTCCAAATAGAAATAAATACAGCATTTATCTGAATTTCAATTTCACATAACAAATATCTACTAGTGTAGTGTTTTTATGTGAGTTTATGGATTGTTTTCATATCAATAGCTTCGGTTAGGGTTCCCTTCTGGAGTCCATCCCACCATTGAAACAATAAATTATCGACAATCAATTTGAACCACGGGGACAGCTTCACGCCCTCTTCACCAGCATCCGCCTTCCTTACCAACTCCTTCAGCTCTTCCCGGTTCACGTATTTTACATCTTTCACTTCATCTGGGTTCGGATTCAAACCAACATCACGCACCATAAACAGCAGGTAATCAACTGCATGCAGCAGGGGTTATTTATGAGGTCAAAAATGTCAATACTTTTTTATTAAAAAATTTCTCCAAAATAAAATCGAGTCTTAAATTTTACGTTCATGTTCTCCCCACTTTCCATCTGATGCAGCCTTGTATAGAATGCGACCCAATGGAGTGAACTCATCAACCGGAACATCTGCACCAGGGATGCCGAGTTCATCCAGGAGCTTCCTCTGTGCAGCATTCCTCACCCCTGATTCATATTTCATACAACAAAATTAAATACCTATATTATATTATACAGCGAATGAAGAGATATCACACGGCATTACCAAGGGCGTTTTCGTCAATAAGCTCACTCTCCCTGTATAGTGGATGACTGCAACACGTGTTTGTCCATACCAAAGGGAAAGTCACCTTGGTTGCAGAACGTTGCTGCAGATACACATATATATATATATATATATATATATATATATATATATATATATATATATATATATATATATATATATATCACGTATTAAAAACTCCAATTTAAACCGAATCAATTCAAAAATATAAACAACATTCAAATGCCGTAACACCAAAAGGATCTTCTTACAAAGATGGTTTAATTAGAAAATATTTGTATATTATTTTAATCAATCAATCTTTCTCAATGACTGGTAAAGGTAGGAGGTGTTGGTTATGCAAAATTCAACCTCCTTTATTGTTTTTTGCAAACAAAATTGAATGAAATACTGCTTAACATCATAAAACATATGTAATAAATATATATATATATATATATATATATATATATATATATATATATATATATATATATATATATATATATATATATACCTGAAGGAGTAATTCATATTTCGAGTTGAACAAGAACACACTGAATGCTCTGTGTAGCATATTTCCCTTTTCAATCTTCTCCATCAAATGACCTGTTTATTCACTAATTCTTAATTACAATTATATATAATGATTAACTTGACTACTGCAGCACAAACATCAAAAGTTTATCCACAAGATAGTCAATTTATCAATGAAATGTACACATAATCATAATATGTCCCCTACAAGCGGATAGTTTAGGAGCCATATACCAAACAAACTTTCCCTTTAACCTATTATACATCCTTAATACTTTACTTTTTCTACACAAAGATTTGGGAACTACAAACAGAAAATTCAACTAGATGGGAAGAATAAAATACAAAAAATCTTATGTACAGTATGTGCATTAGAAGAATAAAGAAAAGCAAAATCATACTTACAGTTGTATTTGGTATCATGGCCAACCACTTTGTCATTCTCATCCACCAAAATGCATCTACAGAAATTTATAAGAAACAAAACAAACACGAAGAATGAGAGGTTTAAAACAATTTTAAACAAGTATCATGGCTATAAATGCGCAATCAACGCTAAGCTAAGAAAATTGAATCTCCATATTTAACAGGTACAGTGAAGCTACGAGTAGTGGTTCCAGGAGAGTTTAGCTCTCTTTCTCCATTGCAACAGGTACAGTGGAGATACAATTATTGTATTCAAAAATCTCACTCACTAAATTTTGACTTATCAGTCTCAAAAGCCAGAGTGAAAATTAACCTAAAAATAAACTTCAGCAAAAAACTTGTATAAAAATAGAAACAAAGCGGGCATGATTATTTTGATTAAGCAAAGAGAAAACCGACTCGTCTTCGAACATGAGACGTCGTTGGACAGCATCCATGCCGGAATCGTCGCCCATAGGGGCAGACGAAAGAGGGTGGAGGAAAACACTAGCGGCTGCGAGAGACGGCATTGGAGGAAAAGAAGATTTCCGAGG
Source organism: Lactuca saligna (assembly GCF_052625555.1). NCBI lineage: Eukaryota > Viridiplantae > Streptophyta > Magnoliopsida > Asterales > Asteraceae > Lactuca > Lactuca saligna. The sequence goes on from NC_136424.1 coordinate 2,235,811, forward strand.
CAGCAAGAAGGAAGAATATGGAGAAGAGATCATGGTAGCAATGGTTTTAAAAGGGGGAAATTTCAACATTTTGGCGAGTCCTCTAAAACGAAATACCCTCTCTCTCATAAAGTAGTCATATTATAGTATAGTTAGAGAAAATTAAAAAAATCACCGGTGTAAGTAACAATGTAACATGGTAAAGAGACTTCAAATAAGACAAAACAGCACAAATGGTCCCTATGGTATATGGTATGTCAAATTTTGCCGTTTTAATCCAAAAAAAATTTTAAACTAGCATCAGAAGTTCAGAGTTTTTATTTTGTTGCAAGTTTGGTCCAATTTGTTTTGAATTTTTTTAAATACCGATTTTTCCCTTGGCATTTTCTTTTTTCATTTGTTTTATTTATTTTAACATTTCTTGATGACAAAACTGCAAGATTGGTCTCTGTGGTATTCAAAAAACTTTGGATAGAATTAAAAAAGTTTTTCACTTGCATAGAAGGTCCAAAATCAAGGTTTTTCTATATTTTTAGTCCAAAAAAACTTAAAATGACGGTTATACCCTTTTACTTTCTTTTTTTATATATCTTTTTTTAATTTTTCAACTACTATTTTAATTTAAAATATAAAAGAAAATAATTATCTCTCTTTTTATTTCTCTCTCTCTCTCTCTCTCTCTCTCTCTCTCTCTCTCTCTCTCTCTCTCTTTTCTACACCATCGACGACAAAAAGGAGAACCGACAACCCTTTTCCACCCCACCCACCTGTCGATCGAAAACAACCAAACACCCTTGAGGATCGTCACTTCCCTTTGCTGCCACTTCGATATTTCTTTCCCCTTATCCCTCGTGTTTTGCCAATTGAATAGAAGTACAAAAACCAAGAAGGCCACCAGAGCAACCCCCTCGCTGTAACAGTCACCCAGCAGCGTAAGCCGCCTTCGTTTTCTTTTTTCATTTTGGCGATGGACCAAACCTCCATCGAACCACCCTTCTTCTGCTTCCGTTCTTCTTCCTTCTCGCTTCAATCAAGTTTGTTCCCTTTCCCCTCGATTGTGGCTGCCGACAACGAGCGGATAGCCTAGGGGAGTTCGTCGGAGATCAACTCCTTCTCGCGATCTGTTTGACCACTAGATCACTATTTTGATTGCTGTCATTCGTGTTCCTTCTTCCCTATCCAGCAGTGAAGATGAAGAGTAAACCAACAAAGGGTCGTCGATCTCGATGGACCCCTTCGCCCCTCCTTGCGATTTCCCATTTGCACCTCAGCTCCCCTCGATTTGCCTTTCGTTCGTTTGTTCCTTGTCCAATCTAATGGAGACGATAGTTATTCAAAGTTTTTATAGGATTTACAATGGTGTGAATTGGTTTATTGGTGTAACAAAGAATGGAATCTGCCATGGATGAAGTAGAAATAATAGAAGAGATGAGGAAGACGACCGGATGAAAGAGAAAGAGAGAGAGAGAGAGAGAGAGAGAGAGATAAATGGTGCGTACAGTGGGAGTGAAGGGTGAATGTGGCAATTATTTATTTTTTAATTATTAAATTGTTAAGAAAATTGAAAAATAATACAAAAAAGAAATTAAAAGGGCAAAATAGACATTTCAAGTTTTTTTGGACTAAAATCACAGAAAATTCCTGATTTTGGACCTTCCATGCAAGTCGAAAACTTTTTGAACCCTATCCAAAGTTTTTTGAATACCACAGGGACCAATTTTGTAGTTTTGTCTTTCTTGATTGAAAGAAGAAAAAAAACCACCCTAACCCAACCCATACGTTTAACATATCAACTTCACCACTGTTGTTGGTCACCACACTCACCATTGCCGCATGACACCACCACCACCAGCTCACAAGCTTAGTTCAAACAAATTTTTTTGAGATTTGAAAAACAAAATAATCATTTTTTCATATTAACATCTTAAACATGAAGAATCAAATTTTCTGCAAACTCAAACTTTTCCAAATCACTCAAACTAGAATGAGATTACTCAAGAGCAAAATATCTCTACAAACTCAAATTTTTTAAATCTCAAAAATAAGGATACATTATTCTACACTTGCAAAATCAAAAACCCTAGAATCATTCGGTTTTTCTAGACATATGCATGATTATCGTTTCTGGATATGAGTTTTCTAGATCTGTAAATAAAAAATACAAAGACCTCCAGAAAATGAGAATGAAAACCAAATCAGTGGAGAAGATGATTGATGTTCTGGGTATCCGAATCTGGAACATCACCATGATCGTCTCTGTCGTCACCACTGTCAGCCATCATCGTCAAACACTACATCATGAATGCTTCTGAAAGTTGTCTTCACCGATTATAACAACTTCGATCTAAAATTCGTCGTCGACAAAAACCCTATTTCTGTCTTCCTTCATCTTTGAATGGAATCCAGATCAGTGTCATCATCGTTTTTCTGATCTACTTCGTCATCGTCGCCACTACATACCATATCCTTAGTCTTTAAACAAACCCTCTTACATCGTCGTTTGTGAGGGAGGACGACATATATGTAACTTGAAGAAGAGGATAGTTAAGGGCGATTAACTAAGAGATAGGGACATTCCTAAAACCCTTGCGTCATTCAAACCTGGACCCCTTCGTCGCAGATGCCTCTAGAAACCCTTAGTATCTCACCATATGTGTTCGCTGAAATGCTCGTTGGATGGTCAGCATCTTCGAAAAGTGGAAATTTTCTGAACATCGGTGTCATTCGAAAACCAATAGATCTCGTCAGTCTCGAGGATGATAGATTTGTGGGTCATCGGAGACGGCGATTTGAGGGAAATGAGGGTTTTGAAGAAGAAATGAAAAACATGAGAGACAAAAAGGGTTAGGTGTATTTTATTTTGTTTATTTAATTGTTTTTTTAAATTCTTGTAATAAAAGAAAATTATAAAGTAAAATAATAAGGGAAAATCTGTCATTAAAAAAACTCAAAAATTTTGGACCAAACTTGTAATAAAATGAAAACTTTAGATCTCTAGCTGTTGGGTTTTTGGTCATAAGACATCCTATGTGCTCATACAAACCCTAATGCTTGGATCTAGGTTTCTCTATTGTACATGCTTTGAATCCAAGACTATAAACCCTAATTCTAGCATACATATAATCATATTAACATGAGAATAAGTTTATAGTGTTACCTTGATTGTTATGTAGCAATAACAATCCCAAATCTCCTTGTATTGACTTTGGAAGGCTTAGAGTCACAAGTGTCACTCCTCTAATGGCTCACAAACACCATAAGCAAGTGGAGAAGGTATAAAGAGAAAAGTGAGAGGTTAGAATTCGTATCTAGGACCTCTTGGGAAGGGATACACGAATTCATAGCCCTAGGGGTGTTTATATAGGTGTAGAGATAGGGTTTCAGTCATTATCCTTATCTAGTTGATTATCCATTAAGCAACCAATAAGATAATCCTTGAATCCTTATCATACTCGAATTCTAAGGGATTTACACCTCAAATTCGTTCACCATATATATAAGATAATTCTTACCTTATTTTGTAACTATCACATAATTACAAATCAGCCCCTCTAGTTTAATTAATTACATTTGATCACAAAACTAATTCTTAATTAATTATTGACCAATATTAATTAAACAAATATGATTTCTCCTTTAATATATTATTCTTATAACATATTAATAAATCATATTATCCTCTCTCTCTTTATTCATTTCTCCAATCAAGTTGCTTTGGTGAAGGCAACCCAAAAGGACCATGCACCATCGGGTCAAGTACATACCAAAATAGTTATGGACTTAGACACTAATCCAACAGTCTCCCACTTGGATAAGTCTAACAACTATTCTGCGTATGACTTCAGATCCTGATCTGCAATCGTAGCTTTCCAAAGCTGCTGTCAACTCTGATCATATCAGATACACGTGTCCTTAGATAAGGGATCATATATTCCTCCATTCTGGATATCGTCTGAGATATGATTTCTAATCATTCTCTTTGTACTACTTCTCGATTTCTGATTTATGACGACAGACTAATTGAACAAATCAAATTAGCCCTAGCCCGGCCGAGCATTTACGTATGTCATCACTAAACCATCGAGGGGCCCAAAGATATCGCTTTTATCCTACGTTGGATAAAAGGAACGGATAAACTTTGATACAATGCTTGCTTGCACTCACTCACCGAATTACACACAACAATATGTTTTATAACACCAAGTTACTGGTGCGTTTACATATTATCAATGTGCAACCGATTCGCAAGATACAACTCACACATCTCGGTTTCAAGAATATAAGATGTTATCGTCTCACCAATCACTCGTAATACAATTCATGGAGTGATCCAAGTGAGCGTGGGTTTAATCCAATGCTCAAATCATATTCGTAAGCACTCATGAACGTTGCAGCAAACATTTGCTTATGTCTAATACTCTTTTAGACAATCCACACACCAATTCACGACAGTCTTCATTCATATCTACTTCCAACATATGAACGACTGTGGCCCGTTTGAATAATTCGATTATTCTTAATAAACTCAATTATTCTGGAAGTCAAAACATGCAAGGTGAAACACAAGAATAATACTAATCCCATATGGCCTCAAACCTTTGAGTATAAACAAAACACGTTTTATTTATCACCATATCGATTACTCATTATTTGTCGTTTCGGGTAATCAACTTCGCATTTTAATTTCAACACTTGTCCCATGCTCCTAGTATGCACACAATGTTTACCTATGGTTCTTACTTTTGCGAAATAGACAAATTGAACACATTTCCAATCATTCTCATTTTACAACACCAAATCCATTTTCTTAAGTGTAAGAATGTCAAATTCTTGTTACTTATGGAATACACTAGATTCTAACACTTTATGCAACGATCCTTTTGTAATGTCACTGCACCAAAGTCTCAAAGACTATTGCCAATGATATTACAAATTCCTCTATCGGAGATTGTTACAAGACAATTCCTTAGATATGATGTCTCTCACTCAAAGTACATTCCTTTGAACATCCTTTCGCATAAAGTTTCTAATCTAGACATAGATTTTACTTCCCAACATGGACACACTTCCATATTTTCTATATGACAACTCATTCTTAATAGAATCTTATCTATTCGTAATGATGTCGATATCGTCCATCCAATATGGAAACACTTCCATAATTTCCAATACTATACTTCCAACTACTCGCAAGCGACCAATCCTCGTCGAACTTTGGATTGTCCTTTGATAGTTGTTTAATTATTTTAGTCAAAACCAATTCTAGTCCCTTTTCCCTCTAAATGCACTATACATTTGGAAAATTTTAGAATGGTCAAACATTAAAGCATTCGCAATCGATCCTATACCCGAAGCGTATGGGACACGACGCATAATGTTTTATTTGCTATGTTCTCAAAACTCGAATTGCGAAGAGGAATGCCGTAATCACAATCGAAATTTTAAGGACACACTATGTACCTTTGACTAAATTTATTAACATTCCACAACCTAATCCTTTAGATTTGAAATAAAGCATAATATTCTCTCCCTTAATTATAGCAAAACAACCTTTCAACTCTTACAACTTTGCAAAGTATGACTCTTGTTTTCTATAATTATATTGCCAACTATGCAATACGTGCCTTAATAATCATACAATCATAACATTTATGCTCCCACTATCATGATGATTATTATAAAACATAACACTTATGCTCCCACTAGCTTCGACATGTATTCATAAACATCTTAACTTTCAGAAAAACAATACTTATTGAATTTCTTAAGTTCATGTTTCTAATACTTAGTGCTTTGATAATCTTTTATCAAGGCTTCTTGAACTTATACACTTTTGCCTTAGATAGTTCATATGTGTGTCTTAACAATTAAGGCTAATTGCCAAACCTCACAATTCAAATTATGGAAAGGGATGCCGTAACCATGATCGAATTTGAGAATGCAATTTTACAATCACTATCTTTTAAAATCTTTCTTAGTGAAAGCATTTTCTCACAATCATTTTCATGAAGGAGGAAATCTTATGACACTTAGATTTAAACGGTGTATGTGTTCCTATCCATGCGAATTTGTTAAAACCAAAGTTTACGACAAATTCAAACTCATATGGATCGAACTTTCTTAATCTTGATTTCTTGCCTTATGGTAGCACAGCTGCCCACCACGTCTTCCAAGTAGTTAAGCATCTTACCTTTTTCCTATCAATGTACCTTTCATTGATCAAGGTCCTTGCCTTTTACGCATTCAAATGAGAACTCATAGGACTCACATGCATAATTAACTCGATTGGATTGGAACAGAAACAAAATAATGTCTTTACGATAGGTTGTAAACCTCAACTCGTGTGCTAGTGATGATCGATAAGGTTTATTTGATTTGTTCTTGAAACTTTTCGAGACCATTAAGACTCCCACTGACTCCTTGACATATAAGATTCTTTTGTCAATAAACATTTCTTGACAAACAAATTTTCAAGAGTTAGTGTAGCTTGTATCAAAACACTTCATAAATTGGTCATAGTTGGTCTTTGTCTTATTCAAGACATCACAACTTTCCACATTTGATGAATGTTATAAACCTTTAATACTTTTTACTCATTGTCACAATCTTAACTTTAAGACTTGTTATTGGAACAAAGTATGATTGTCTTCTTGATTTGACCATTTCATCAATCTTTGATTCCTCTTCTTGGACATACAATTGTACCAAGACTCACTTAGAGGATCAATTGAGATATGGTTCTAAATCATTAAGACCTATCATAAAGCATAAAAGCTACTCTCCCTTCTTCTTAGAACGGAGAAACTCTTATCTTTCTGCCTATTTGATTCTTCTTATTCGTTTTGCTATTGATCTAAACCCTTTAATCAATTCAAAATTACACTTAATCTTGTAAGTATAATCATATTTACTAAACCTTTAGTAAATGATGACGAATATCTTTGTTACTCTTATGGTGAACTTGATCAACACACAACTTTGTGTACTCGATCTCCTAGTTCTTCACTTGACACTTTGTCAACGAATTAGTCTAATTATCAAATATGAAATTTCTCATTCATCATGCAACCAAGTTGCATGATTCCAAGTTTCTGTCCAATTGAAACTTGGGCGATGAGAAACTCTCCCTATTTGGTAAATTCTTGACTTTCCATAACACAATAAGAAACAAATCCATTATTGCTAATAATTTTAACATCAATTTTTTTCATACACGCCATTGTAAGGATAAATAAATAAAATTTAAAATCAAAATTTATTTTATTGCGGAAAAATTTGTCCTTCACAATGCAACTCATAGAAAAACTTATGCGAATACATCTTTCTTAGCAATCTAATTCTAACTCTAAGTAGTAGCTTAAGAATCTAATCTTCGAGAAACGCAATCGAAATCCATTCCTTCACGGTTAGATTCTGCTCACTTCTTCCCTTAAGCTTCTTTTCTTTTCTTTGATCCTTCTAAACATCAATTGTAATCTTATCACATTATGTATTCAGAACCTAGAATGAAGCTTAAAAGAGTTAGTCAATGGATTTTACCTAAATTAGAGCCATACGTTTCGACTCTCCCATCTCTTAGATCTCTTAGGTAAATAGGGCAGCTTCGTCTCTAATGCCCCTTCTCTTGGCAATAAAAGCAAATTGACTCTTTTTGGAACAACACATGGAACTACTTCAGACATCGCCTTTCTCTTATGATCAAACTTTTCGATCATTGCATGTCTTTCATTGCCATTGTCTATATCCACAGAGGTCTCGAAGGCAGATTCACCAATCAACTTTGCTTTTCTATTGCGCCAAACCATTGCTGATTCAGCAGCAATAAGCATATAGGTGAGATCTATAAGGGTCACGTCGCGGTTCATCATATAGTACTCTCTTACGAACTCACTATATGAGTTAGGAAGTGACTGAAGAACCCAATCAACAGCCATCTCTTCACCGACAATGGATCCTATCATTCTTAGTCTATCAATGTGCGACTTCATCCCTAGGACGTGTGCACACACCGACTTTCCTTCTTTATGTTTACTTGCCAAAAGGGCTTGAGTGATATTGAACTTTTCAATTTTACAATCTTGTGGGTTAGGGAGAATAATTGGAGGAGGAGGAGGAAGTGAAGCATGATTTCTTGTTCCTCGATCGAATCGTGGAATATCATCTTCATGTGGAATGCTTGTTCCACGGGATTTGAGAAGACCATAGTTGTCGAACTTTGACATCGGGAGAAAAACGAATTCAAGTTAGTTGATTGATTGAGTCCTTGGTAAATCACCCAAATGAAATTCCAAGGTTAGGACCCAACACAATATCCTACAACTCGGGAGAGGGATGCCGTAACCCAAATGCAGAACATTTGAAGGTAAGTGAATGACGATTCACTAATTTCCACCATGAAAAACGAAAAAGAAATTTAAGTTTTAAATTTATGAAAACTCCTAGATCCTTTGAGATTCATTGAACATTTCAATGGCATGTTTAAATCTCGATATGCCCCTCTAGTTTGTGACTGGGATGCCGAGGATCACAAAGCGGGTGTGAATAACCATGCAAACTACATGGTGCCCTCACATGTTACAATCACCTATTCGATGTGCCGGTAAACCACACACGCTCCACCGAACTATGACAAACATTGAGTCACCCTTTGCTACCTTTGCTTAGAACCATTTAGTGTGCCGGTAAACCACACACGCTCCACTAACGTCTTCGCAAGGGCACAAAGTGTAATTTCATGGAATTGCATCAATTCACTTTTGCCTAAGTAACTAAGATTGGGAATTTGCGAAACATTTAGTTACTCTGTATTTCATTATACTTATAATGGAAGGTTTCGTCCTATCCTACCCGTTCGGCTAACGACCCTTCACTAGTCAAGAGTGCGGTGGGTAAGAGTGGATACCCATTCAATCGCCATTTTATAGGCAATTTCCTTAAACACCCCTTATAGACCAACTTCGTGAATGAGGCCTACTAACGGTAAGACTGACTTTTACTTATACATATATATAATGTTAGACTTTTAATGTTATATATAGTATAGGGTGTACTTTATACTTTTAAAATACTATATGGTTAACTTTTACAATTACACTTTTAATTCAATTAAATGGTTAACCTAAACTTTTATGGATTTATTAAACCTCTTTTAATTATACTCCTTAATTAATTAATAAAACCATAAGGGTGTGATTTGAACTTTTCAAAACATTACTAGAGTTTTAGAATTTAACATTTCTAATTAACCTTTTAATCAACTTTAAATTCCAAAACTTGAGGGCAAGTTTTGAAACATTTCAAAACATTAGGGTTTTAACTATTTAAATTTCAAAACAACAAAACTTTTGGGGTTCAAATTTAAACTATAAAACTTAAAGGGATAAATTGAAACTATTTCACAAGATAATTCAAATCTAAATTACAAATAATCAAACTTTATCTAATAAAACAAGTGATTATCTAAATTTTGACAATTATCTTCTATTTTGGTAAGGATAATCACATAATAATAAAAAAATTCGGATTTTATCACAAAAGCAAGTTTATGGTAATTATCCAAAACCAAAACAGGAAGAAAATCGCGAATCTGAGCTGTCAGACCCTTTGACTCGTCGAGTCTGGACCTGGACTCGTCGAGTACAGCTGACTCGGCGAGTTCACCAAGTGACTCGGCGAGTCAAACATTCAGAAACTCAAAAAATCGATTTTCAGTGCTTATTTCGATCAAATATGCATCAATACAATTGAAACCAATCTAGGCTCTGATACCACTGTTGGGTTTTTGGTCATAAGACATCCTATGTGCTCATACAAACCCTAATGCTTGGATCTAGGTTTCTCTATTGTACATGCTTTGAATCCAAGACTATAAACCCTAATTCTAGCATACATATAATCATATTAACATGAGAATAAGTTTATAGTGTTACCTTGATTGTTATGTAGCAATAACAATCCCAAATCTCCTTGTATTGACTTTGGAAGGCTTAGAGTCACAAGTGTCACTCCTCTAATGGCTCACAAACACCATAAGCAAGTGGAGAAGGTATAAAGAGAGAAGTGAGAGGTTAGAATTCGTATCTAGGACCTCTTGGGAAGGGATACACGAATTCATAGCCCTAGGGGTGTTTATATAGGTGTAGAGATAGGGTTTCAGTCATTATCCTTATCTAGTTGATTATCCATTAAGCAACCAATAAGATAATCCTTAAATCCTTATCATACTCGAATTCTAAGGGATTTACACCTCAAATTCGTTCACCATATATATAAGATAATTCTTACCTTATTTTGTAACTATCACATAATTACAAATCAGCCCCTCTAGTTTAATTAATTACATTTGATCACAAAACTAATTCTTAATTAATTATTGACCAATATTAATTAAACAAATATGATTTCTCCTTTAATATATTATTCTTATAACATATTAATAAATCATATTATCCTCTCTCTCTCTTTATTCATTTCTCCAATCAAGTTGCTTTGGTGAAGGCAACCCAAAAGGACCATGCACCATCGGGTCAAGTACATACCAAAATAGTTATGGACTTAGACACTAATCCAACACTCTAGTTCTAGTCCAAACTTTTTTGGACCAAAGTGGCAATCTTCGAAATGCCGCAGGGAACATTTGTGCAGTTTTGTTTTAAAATAAATTTTCATTAAACAATCCATATGGTTTATATAAAGTTGCAATTATGATCTAAATTTCCACTTTTATATATAAGCAACTACATCTTTGTGATTTTGGTGAAAAATATCCGAAATCTGAAACCCGATCCGAAAATTCAAACGAAAAATTCAGATACCTGATATCTCGGATAAACATTGTAACATCCCGAGTCCAAGAGTGCAAGTTCGGGGTTCAAAGTGTACTTTTGAAGGGCAACTCGGCGAGTCTATTGGTGGACTCGGCGAGTAGTGTCGCGACTCAGGTCGCGTGTTAAGTGGCCAACTCAGCGAGTCAAAGGCTGGACTCAGCGAGTAGGTGTTGAGTGAAGAAAAACCTAATTTCGGGGAATGAGCCCTATATAAAGGACATTATACCCTCTCCCCAGCCTCCTTACCTTCCCTTGAAGTCCAAAAAACCCTAGAAACGTGATTGTAAAGGATTTGAGTGCATTTGAGCCTTGGAGAAGAAAGTTGGAGGAAGATCTTGGAGAGTTAGGAGGCTTGGAACAAGGGGCTTTGCTTAGATTCGGATTTCCTTGTTGTTGGGGGCTTCTCTTTGAGGTATTATCTCGTTTTTGGGTTGCTATTCATGTAGATTCATCATTTTGGGTTGTATGGAAAGTTTGGCTTGTGGTATATAGAGTTTGAAGGTTGGATCTGAGTTTGCTACCTCAGATCTGGAATGGAGAAGGTCTAGAGTGCATTAAAGTCCCTGTTCTTGAGTGTTTGGTGAAGCTATCTTGTCACAAACCCTATCCCTAGAATGTAAAATGCCTAGATCTCTTTGGATTCACGTAAAGTTTGCCACTTTACGTGATAGGAGGGTTGTAGAAGAGTAGATCTACGTTTTGGATCGATTGCATGGCCTAAAAAGATTCTGTATGGGTTAAGAACATGTGGTACTCGGCGAGTCACAAGGGTGTACTCGGCGAGTTGCTTGAAGGTGGGCAGGAACTCGACGAGTTGGAAGAACAACTCGGCAAGTTGGTTGAAGATAGCCTTGGACTCGGCGAGTCTGATCTTGGACTCGGCGAGTCTGGTCTTGAGGTCTTAGCCTTTCCTGGTTAAGCTATGAATCGGTGAGCCAAGGGATGACTCAGTGAGTTGGAAGGGGGTCCTTTTCAGTATTGGGGAACTCGGTGAGTCAGCGGGCTGACTCGGCGAGTAGAGTCAGCCAGAAGGTTGACTTTGACTTTGACTTTGACCAGTTGACTTCCAGGGGTATTTTGGTAATTATTGGTATTTATTGTGTTCAGTCTTTTGGTATTATTAGTGGTGGAGTTCATGTCGGAGGTTGGAGCAGCGTGATATATCTTTTCAGTCAGCAGTTGCAAGGTGAGTTATCCTCACTATATCAACAGGGTCTAAGGCACCAAGGTCGACCCTTTATCGGATTGAGAACTGGGTATTTGTTGTTATGTTATTGCTTTGATATTTGCATCCTGGTAGCTAGGATGCTATACGATAGAGACCTGGTTAAGGCCAGTTTCCTGATATGTAGTGTGTTGTTATGCTAGTGACCGGTTAGGTCAGTATCCTGGTTAGGATGATGATATGTAATGTGATCTGTTTGATCGGTTTGTTGACTATGAATTCTTATATGATTGTATGTTTATGTGCACATGGTTGTTTGACTAGGGTTGGGTTGAGGCAAGACCTACTTTGTGATGTAGGCCAACATACCCAGGGCGGACCGGTTATTCCGAAGGCCCAACGAGTGGTCCGGATAGGTTGTAGGCCCCACAAGGGCGGACCAGACGTGCCGAGGCTCGGAGAGTGGACCAGGCCGATTGAATGCCCGATGCGGGCGGACCAGTCATACTGTAGACTCAGAGAGTGGACCAGGTGGGTTGAAGGCCCGGTGCGGGCGGACCAACCATACTGTAGATTCGAGAGACATGACTAGACTCGGAGGGTGGACCAGGTGGACTGAAGGCCCGACACGGCGGACCAGTCACACAGTAGACCCGATATGCTTGGTTGTTCTGTGATTCGATATGATATAGTATGTTATGTGTGTGGTATATGTGGTTGGTATATTGGGGGTATCTCACTAAGCTTTCGGGCTTACAGTTGTGGTTTAATGTTTTTTTTCAGGCTCTTCAGGAGACTGTGGCAAGGCGAATGCGTGATCGTACCGCTCCTCATGTTTATGTTTTATGTTATGTTTCTGGGAATACTCTGATAATAAATGTATTGGAAACCTTTTTGTAAAAACTTAAATTAATTGGGATGTTTTGAAAAGTTAAAATTTGTTGAAAAATTCTTGGTCGTTACAAGTTGGTATCAGAGCCTTGGTTTGAGTGAATTGGAGGAACATTCGTGTGAATCCAGTCTCAAACCAGGGAGAGTTTTTAAAGGAGAATTTAAAATGGTTTTCAAAATAAGTAAAAGGAGGAAACGAAGGTACGATCAGTCGGAGCCAGTAAGTAACCCCAAAATACCATACATGATATTATTTTTCGAGCTTTGATAGAACAACATGCTAGTACTAGGCTAGGGATTTTCAAGATTTCATGATAATGTTGCCTGTTATATGATGCCTAATAGCCTGGGGATCCCTTATATGAGATTAACATCATTACTGTAGTTGTCTAATGTATGCATCACAGTTGTACCTAATTAGGATCTTATAGCCTGAGAATGTTTGATTTGGCCTTATGTTATGTTCTTGTTTGATTGGGAGCTTGGGGGTAGGATTGGATATTCGAAAGTCTATAGGGTCCAACGTTATGTATGGCTAGCATACATTAGTGTTGTAGGGATTGGTGGACGTTTCATGGATAAGAGGGATTGAGAGATACCGAGGGGTCAGTTGTGAGATATTTAGTGTTCCTCTAGGAGTGAGGATTGAGCGCTTGCTATGTATATTTGTCACTAGGGTGTTGTGGAAGTACTTCATACAAATATGGGTAGGTGTGGAAGGTAGTATGGGCCCGTACTACTGAAAGCACAGGACCCATACGCGTATCAGGGAAACCATGACCTCTAGGGTTGGGTTGGGAGTTGGTTCCCGGGTTAATGGGAAGTATATGATTTTTTGTGATGTTTTTCAGTATGGTGGTCACGAGGCATGCTAGGAGCGGATCCGGGTCGGTATCGAGAGCAGGAGAGGGAGGTCAGGGCGGGTCAGTCTCGCCCGAGGTTATTGTGACAACCGTCAAATTCTGGTCAATTCAAAGTCAAATAAAGTCAACAAGTCAAACCTCTCAGCTCAACTAACCCTTGTGTACTTGGACTTACGTTCAGTATTTACTAAACAACCCACTACTCTAATAAGAAAACATGAATCGAAAAGTACGTACAACTAGATCTCTTTAACCTAAAAACTGTAGTACGTGGCGAGCCAAACTGATAAAACAATGATGCATACTCATCGGGAATGTATGATATGCGTTTTTCCTGGTGAGTATTCATATAAAATATTTATTTCCTTAATTAAAACAACAAAAGATATATTTTCATTTATATTTCCAAAAATGCGAAACTCTTCTGCAATTTCATCATTTTATGACCCCATTTGCGAAGTTGAGTATTTATATCCAAAAATGCGAAACTCCAGGGACAATATTTGAAATCTTCTGTTTTCTTCCCCAATTCGCATTCTACTGTGAAATACTTCGCATCCCTTCGCATTAATCACTTTCGCATCTTCATTCTTACACCCTTCGCATCCCTTCGCATTAATCACTTTCGCATCTTCATTCTTACACCCTTCGCATCCCTTCGCATTTTAACCTAATCAATCAAATGCGATTCACAAAATTTTCATTCCAGATGCGAATACAGTTTAGTTCTTGAACTCTAAACTTGCGAAATCAAAAATTCATATGTTGAACCCATATGCGAATATTAACCCAATTGACTTCAAGTTGATTCATAGATGCGAACACTCGATTGTTTTACTTTCGCAAAATGAGCATCAACAACTCCACAATCGAGTTTTTTTTTAATTCTTGCAAACAACAATTTCATAGTCCTTGACTTCGCGTTTTTCTTCACGAATCATCCCTCAATCATCAATCCAATTGCGAATCAAAACTCATATGTTCTAGCTTTATCAATTCATCGACTACACTCATACAAATGCGAACAATACTCTCAAAATCGATTGAAACTTATAGCAAAGCTAAATCCAACTTCGCATTCAAAGTAGTGTTATTGATCCGCAGTCACAAGCAACCGCCCCACACCCACTCTCTGACCAACCATGCCTCCCCACCTTACCTAGGTCACATCAACGTCTTTTCCCACTCAATTAACCCTCTTCCCGAGTTTTTGAGGACTGATTATTCATCCTCTCTCCTCATTTCCCTCATTTTGCTCTCATTTCACAAGAAGATCAAACTCTTTCCTCTCTCACTTTCTCTCTCTAGAAATTCGAGATTCAAGGGCTGATCTTGAGTTTTTCCTCCACATTTGGTAAGCATAATCCATTCTCTTTATGATTATCTCATTTATTTCCACTCAAATCATGGATATCTTAGACAAACTCTCTCATAATTGTGTTAGAGCTTCGAATCTTCAAGTGATTCTTCAAGTGTTCTTGGGTTGAACACTTTCCATCTTCAACACGTATCTACTGAAATCACTCAAGGTGAGTTCATACCCCTACATTTTCATGTTTTCTCAAGTTTTCAGGGGGGAATACAAGTTAAGACACTAAGAACATAACTAGATTTTTCTAACAGCCTTCATCAGAAAAGTTCAACTCCATTCACGGACTGTTTTGGGCATCTTAACTATTTTTGTTTTCAAAACTGTACAAGGTGCAAATAGATCAAGTTTTTAGCTTTAAAATGGCTACTTGCACATCTCCATACGATTTTTCTACAATTTATGGTGATTTTTACAAAACTGCCTATCATTTCAAACAACAATCCGGACCAGTCTGTGATTATGGACTTTTTCACCCAAGTTAGAGGTCATTATAAATTGTGATAAAAATTATGAGCAAACTAGACACATTTTGTGAACTCTCAGAATTTACGGATCTAGTTTTCGACTTCGTATGATTTTTCTATGATTTTTCCAAAACAGGGCAGAATTGCTAAATTTTGCCAACAGCATGTAAATATCATAACACTTTGTATTATGTTGAGCAAAGTGTATAATCATAAATTCTAATATTTGAATGAGTTTTCTTGCTAGTTTATCATTATAGACTGAAACTAAAACATTCATATTAAATATTATTCATTCCTTTTGGAACACGCACTATTAAACTATGAAAAGAGTTCGATAAATTCACTACACTAATACTTTTCCATAAAAGAGTTCATACATAGTACATACATTTTAGATAAACTATAATAGGTATAGTTTATGATACATCACTCTACGCACTCGTACAAGAAGGGTACATTCATACAAGAAATATTTATTTTCACACACATTTCACGTAAACTTGTTATCCTATATTGTGAGTTTCTCTATCTCTCTCCCCGTACGTCCGAGTGCGGGATATAATTCCTGGTAGTTATAATCAGAATCTCCTGGAGGGAGAACGTGATACTTGTATATAGATCTATATTGGGATTGACACCCCACACCTCGCTGCTAGCTACAGTGGGATCTGCAGGTCTACGGGTGACAAATGTCATTTCATTTTTCGCGACACTGAGAACGTCGTGGCAGGTTCACATAGTCATAGTATGATTATAACGGCTCACATAGGGAACAATCCATAAGTTTACGGGATTTTATTTTTAAAAACCTAAATGAGTTTTATGTTGATTTAAAATCACCTTTTATCTCTATGGGTACAAATACAAAGTACCGGGTCTCTATACAAAAAGGAGTACAGATACAAAGTACCGGGTCTCTATACAAAGTTATTATGATATTAAACTATATTTCCTCTAGAATTGTTAGACTTCAACTATGGTCGCTGAGCGTATATGTTTGAGTCATATAAGAGTTTAGTCTTGATTGGCCTAGAATTGGTGGTGCCCGCCTCATCTCCTGTTCCTCGTTGGGTTGTGGACCTGGGGCAGACCCACTATATTCAACGTTTTATCTAAGTTAAACCTTATATAACTTATATATGTTGGACGATTATAGAGGAACTCTACGGATTACTCTAGGGTTCATTAATGCATCATGCAGGATTATTTCTATTCATACTTAACTAAGAAAATATTGGATTTTCTGGAAATCAAACTAAATCGATTTTACAAGGAAAAACGGTTTCTACTTCAAACAAAACTCTTATGAACTCACCAACCTTTGTGTTGACACTCTTTAAAACTACTTGTATTCTCAGGAAGTCAGTGAAACAGGCAAACTTCATCGCTTTGAGGATGGGACGCTAAACCGTCAACAAATTTATTTTGTCATCATAATGTAATTGCTTTTGAAACATGTAAACATATACTTTGGTGTAACTTTTGCAATTATATTTATGGTGGTTGTTTTTACTTTGAGCACTATTATACACGTTGTTGTGATACTGTACATGAAGTCCTCCACCCCCAGACGTTTCCGCCATCCTTGGTTTGGGGGTGTGACAGATTGGTATCAGAGCATTGTTTATAGTGAACTAAGTATATCGAACCACATAAGATATACAAACTATAAATGCATTGGGACTAAGGTCTCTGATTTTAAGATTTCAAAACCACTATACCTTTAAGAATAAATAACTTTTGTTAAAAGTATACATGCATGCATACATACTAAGGTCAGCATCATTTTAGGACAAAACAAAAGTAAAGATTGTTGGACATCACAGGTAAGCCTGGGGATGTATGATCAGTCTTGGGAATAGCATAGCCTGATCAACTATGCTGGTCCGAGGAGTGATTAGCATATGCCCAAGAATGGTTGTGATGTGGCAACAAGTCTAAAAATTTACCAACACTACCACAATGAAATACCATAGGGGTATTTTGGCATTATTAAAATTACATATGTGAGAACTAAATAGATCTTTATCAATAGGTCAATAGTTGCTTAGTGGATACATTAAAATTTTATGTATCCAGGACGTCATAGACTTAGAATCTGTGGATCTTTGCTCTACTTCCTGTTCTCGTTGGATTGGGGATTTAGAGTTAGGGTCGCTTATTCGAAGGTCTATCCTGTCCCGAATACATATAATTAGTATGCACTAAACAATTTGTTGAAGTACCTGATAAAGATCATCGTATAATTAACTAATTAGTACGTTTGCTTAATTGTTTCTTATATCCCCATTTCTCGCGAAGATATCATGGCTGGATTTCCATCCACACGACGACCCGTACTACCCTAACCACGACAATACCAAATGGCTCGGAGAGGAGCCAGAGAATGATTACCCAACCCCTGTAGATGGCCACCAAGCTGAAGGCTATGCTGATGGTTCTGATTCCGACCCTGAAGTGGAGAACTTAACCCCGATGACTCTTGTTCCGAATCCTAACCCTTGTCCAACTTTTCAAGGCCCGACGCCTCCTTGGGTAGAGTGCTTGGAAACCTGGAGCAAAGAACAAGACCAACATATGTCGTTTAGTAGAGAACGAAGCTTCTACAACATAAACGAAGGAAGCTCAAACAGATACAATTTTTCCAATCCTGGTCCATAGAGTTGCCCGAAACGAGATTCTGGGTAGAACGACTCTCCATAGTATCGCAAAGGTTGATGCAAATGCAAGAATACATACGATCCGCACCAAGCGCCTTGAACACACTCGTGAAAAATCTAAGAGAAACCACAAAACCCACTAACTCGTGAAGTTCATTCATATGGACTTCCTTTATGAACTACATATAAGGAATTCTTAAATCGAAGAAAAATGCAGGAAAAATCAAATTCTATAACAACTGACTTGTCTTACTAGTAGAAACTTATCATCTGATCATTTTTCCTTTTTGCAAACTCATGACAGAACAATGCCACCAAGGAAAAGACCCAGACCTTCGGGCAGCACAGCGCCACCACCTCCGACGCCACCTCCCCAGTTTGATCCTGAAATGTTCCAAGCTGCAGTGACAGCAGCCGTGGTAGCTGCAATGTCACAAATTGGCACAAATAGCAATGGTGGTGCTGGATCTGGAGCCACAAACCCTAACCACGGGGATAGTGCAGGACGCACAAGGGAATGCACTTACAAGGACTTCACAAATGGCAAACCCGATTCCTTTGATGGAAGTGGGGGTGTCCTCGCACTAATTCAATGGTTCGAGAGGACCGAAGCGATCTTTGAGATTTGCGCTTGCCCCGAAGCGAGCAAAGTCAAGTACGCGACATTCACCTTCATCGGAAGAGCTCTCACTTGGTGGAACGGCAAAGTTAAGTCGCTTACGCTTGCAGTGGCTAACTCGTTAAGTTGGGAGGACTTAAAGAAGATGATGTTGAAGGAATATTGCCCAAGAGGTGAAGTGCAAAAGCTGGAGCAAGAACTATGGAATCTCAGAATGGCAGGCTCCGACCTTACAACTTACACCAACCGATTTTGTGATCTAGCACTCCTTTGTCCCGCTATGGTCACCCCGGAAGACAAAAAGTTGGAGCGTTACCTCTGGGGATTGTCCCCCGAAATTCAAGATAGCGTGCTCGCCTCAAGACCAACTACCTTCGACAGCGCCAAGGAGTTAGCACAACAACTCATTGACCACCATGCCCGCCATGACACTATGGCAACCACCCATACCCAAGCAAGAGGAGGGAACAACGAAAGAAAGTTTTGGGACAACAAGAAAGACCAATCAACCCAAGGCCTCGCTAAGAAGCAACAGATCCTTGCTGTTCATGCTGCCACAACCCTCACCACACCAACTCCCATGAAACCATACGCAGGAACACTTCCAAAATGCAACAAGTGTAACTTCCATCACACTGGGGCTTGTCGAAAGTTGCATTGCAAAAACTGCGACAGAGAGGGGCACACTGCTCGTTTCTGTAAGGCACCAGCACGACCCATCAACCAGGTACCCGGCTCTGGAGCAAGCCCAACCTGTTACGAGTGTGGAGAAACGGGACACTTTATAAGGGAATGCCCAAGGACAAGAGATGCTGGTGGTGGTGGGAGGGTGTTTGCAATCACCGAAGGAGAAACCACTCCGGAACTGCCCGCAAATATCAGTACGTGTTCCTAACATCGACATTTAGATCCCGAATTTCTCTATATGCTAAATCTAGCATCGATTAAAGCATGCATAGTAGTAATCATGTGACATCGGGCGAGTTATTCCTTACCATAATCAAATTCTCGTACTACGAAAAGTCATCCCCATCTTTCCTCTAAATTCCTGGATCCCCATTCGAAGTGCAAATTTCGGGACGAAATTCCCTTTAACGGGGGGATGATGTGACAACCGTCAAATTCTGGTCAATTCAAAGTCAAATAAAGTCAACAAGTCAAACCTCTCAGCTCAACTAACCCTTGTGTACTTGGACTTACGTTCAGTATTTACTAAACAACCCACTACTCTAATAAGAAAACATGAATCGAAAAGTACGTACAACTAGATCTCTTTAACCTAAAAACTGTAGTACGTGGCGAGCCAAACTGATAAAACAATGATGCATACTCATCGGGAATGTATGATATGCGTTTTTCCTGGTGAGTATTCATATAAAATATTTATTTCCTTAATTAAAACAACAAAAGATATATTTTCATTTATATTTCCAAAAATGCGAAACTCTTCTGCAATTTCATCATTTTATGACCCCATTTGCGAAGTTGAGTATTTATTTCCAAAAATGCGAAACTCTTCTGCAATTTCATCATTTTATGACCCCATTTGCGAAGTTGAGTATTTATATCCAAAAATGCGAAACTCCAGGGACAATATTTGAAATCTTCTGTTTTCTTCCCCAATTCGCATTCTACTGTGAAATACTTCGCATCCCTTCGCATTAATCACTTTCGCATCTTCATTCTTACACCCTTCGCATCCCTTCGCATTAATCACTTTCGCATCTTCATTCTTACACCCTTCGCATCCCTTCGCATTTTAACCTAATCAATCAAATGCGATTCACAAAATTTTCATTCCAGATGCGAATACAGTTTAGTTCTTGAACTCTAAACTTGCGAAATCAAAAATTCATATGTTGAACCCATATGCGAATATTAACCCAATTGACTTCAAGTTGATTCATAGATGCGAACACTCGATTGTTTTACTTTCGCAAAATGAGCATCAACAACTCCACAATCGAGTTTTTTTTTAATTCTTGCAAACAACAATTTCATAGTCCTTGACTTCGCGTTTTTCTTCACGAATCATCCCTCAATCATCAATCCAATTGCGAATCAAAACTCATATGTTCTAGCTTTATCAATTCATCGACTACACTCATACAAATGCGAACAATACTCTCAAAATCGATTGAAACTTATAGCAAAGCTAAATCCAACTTCGCATTCAAAGTAGTGTTATTGATCCGCAGTCACAAGCAACCGCCCCACACCCACTCTCTGACCAACCATGCCTCCCCACCTTACCTAGGTCACATCAACGTCTTTTCCCACTCAATTAACCCTCTTCCCGAGTTTTTGAGGACTGATTATTCATCCTCTCTCCTCATTTCCCTCATTTTGCTCTCATTTCACAAGAAGATCAAACTCTTTCCTCTCTCACTTTCTCTCTCTAGAAATTCGAGATTCAAGGGCTGATCTTGAGTTTTTCCTCCACATTTGGTAAGCATAATCCATTCTCTTTATGATTATCTCATTTATTTCCACTCAAATCATGGATATCTTAGACAAACTCTCTCATAATTGTGTTAGAGCTTCGAATCTTCAAGTGATTCTTCAAGTGTTCTTGGGTTGAACACTTTCCATCTTCAACACGTATCTACTGAAATCACTCAAGGTGAGTTCATACCCCTACATTTTCATGTTTTCTCAAGTTTTCAGGGGGGAATACAAGTTAAGACACTAAGAACATAACTAGATTTTTCTAACAGCCTTCATCAGAAAAGTTCAACTCCATTCACGGACTGTTTTGGGCATCTTAACTATTTTTGTTTTCAAAACTGTACAAGGTGCAAATAGATCAAGTTTTTAGCTTTAAAATGGCTACTTGCACATCTCCATACGATTTTTCTACAATTTATGGTGATTTTTACAAAACTGCCTATCATTTCAAACAACAATCCGGACCAGTCTGTGATTATGGACTTTTTCACCCAAGTTAGAGGTCATTATAAATTGTGATAAAAATTATGAGCAAACTAGACACATTTTGTGAACTCTCAGAATTTACGGATCTAGTTTTCGACTTCGTATGATTTTTCTATGATTTTTCCAAAACAGGGCAGAATTGCTAAATTTTGCCAACAGCATGTAAATATCATAACACTTTGTATTATGTTGAGCAAAGTGTATAATCATAAATTCTAATATTTGAATGAGTTTTCTTGCTAGTTTATCATTATAGACTGAAACTAAAACATTCATATTAAATATTATTCATTCCTTTTGGAACACGCACTATTAAACTATGAAAAGAGTTCGATAAATTCACTACACTAATACTTTTCCATAAAAGAGTTCATACATAGTACATACATTTTAGATAAACTATAATAGGTATAGTTTATGATACATCACTCTACGCACTCGTACAAGAAGGGTACATTCATACAAGAAATATTTATTTTCACACACATTTCACGTAAACTTGTTATCCTATATTGTGAGTTTCTCTATCTCTCTCCCCGTACGTCCGAGTGCGGGATATAATTCCTGGTAGTTATAATCAGAATCTCCTGGAGGGAGAACGTGATACTTGTATATAGATCTATATTGGGATTGACACCCCACACCTCGCTGCTAGCTACAGTGGGATCTGCAGGTCTACGGGTGACAAATGTCATTTCATTTTTCGCGACACTGAGAACGTCGTGGCAGGTTCACATAGTCATAGTATGATTATAACGGCTCACATAGGGAACAATCCATAAGTTTACGGGATTTTATTTTTAAAAACCTAAATGAGTTTTATGTTGATTTAAAATCACCTTTTATCTCTATGGGTACAAATACAAAGTACCGGGTCTCTATACAAAAAGGAGTACAGATACAAAGTACCGGGTCTCTATACAAAGTTATTATGATATTAAACTATATTTCCTCTAGAATTGTTAGACTTCAACTATGGTCGCTGAGCGTATATGTTTGAGTCATATAAGAGTTTAGTCTTGATTGGCCTAGAATTGGTGGTGCCCGCCTCATCTCCTGTTCCTCGTTGGGTTGTGGACCTGGGGCAGACCCACTATATTCAACGTTTTATCTAAGTTAAACCTTATATAACTTATATATGTTGGACGATTATAGAGGAACTCTACGGATTACTCTAGGGTTCATTAATGCATCATGCAGGATTATTTCTATTCATACTTAACTAAGAAAATATTGGATTTTCTGGAAATCAAACTAAATCGATTTTACAAGGAAAAACGGTTTCTACTTCAAACAAAACTCTTATGAACTCACCAACCTTTGTGTTGACACTCTTTAAAACTACTTGTATTCTCAGGAAGTCAGTGAAACAGGCAAACTTCATCGCTTTGAGGATGGGACGCTAAACCGTCAACAAATTTATTTTGTCATCATAATGTAATTGCTTTTGAAACATGTAAACATATACTTTGGTGTAACTTTTGCAATTATATTTATGGTGGTTGTTTTTACTTTGAGCACTATTATACACGTTGTTGTGATACTGTACATGAAGTCCTCCACCCCCAGACGTTTCCGCCATCCTTGGTTTGGGGGTGTGACAGTTATCGGTCAGATGAGCACATGCGAGTTGGATGCCAGGATTCGTGAGATCCTGCACGATGAGGTTGCCACGTTGTTCCGGGCCGAGCTGCCAGAACTGTTTGGGTCGATCAAGACCGTCATGGTTGAGTATTTTGAGGAGCGTTATGCGGCTCTCGCAGAGACGGATGCCGTGGCGGCTACAGCGGCTGTAGCAGCAGGGGGAGGAGCCAGTCGAGGTTTTCAGTATCGGGACTTCGATAATACGAAGCCTCCCACCTTTGATGGAGTTCAGGACGTGATTGTTGCTATGAGATGGTTATCGGACATGGAGGGGTGTTTCTTCACGTGTTCATGCCCTGCTGATCAGAGGGTGAGGTGTGCTCTGAACCTGTTGAGGCTCGGGGTGAAGGATTGGCGTAGATTGACCACGGGGTCATATTCGGATACGCAGAGGGCTGCGGTTTCATGGGATCAGTTCTGAGAGATGTTTAGCACTCGTTATGTTCCGTGGGTTGAGAGGGAGAGATTGGATCAGGAGTTCCTTAAGCTGAAGCAGGATTCGGAGTCGGTGACAGAGATCACCATGATGTTCACTAAGAGGGAGATGTTTTGCCCCGAGTTTGCTTCGGAGCAGGCTCAGATGTCCTGATATCTGAGTATGCTCAAGAGGGATATCAGACAGTCCGTGTCTACACAGAGGTGCGAGACCTTGTTAGAGTTACAGGAGGCCACCAAGCAGCGTGAGTTAGAGCTTGAGTTGCAGTTACGAGAGCAGAGGCAGGCTCCGGTGCAGTCGCAGCCGGCACCAAAACGGTCTAAGACCATCGATTCTAGATGGGGAGATCAGAGCAGCCACACTTGTGGGGAAGTGTGGGAAGGGTCACACCGGAGTTTGTAGGTCCGATGGTGCATGCCGCAAGTGCGGAAAGGAGGGGCACTATGCGAGGGATTATCGGCAGGCAGCCCCGGGTTGGGATTTGAGGATCTGTTATCATTGTCATCAGGTTAGGCACTTGAGGGTCAATTGTCCACAGGTTGCTGCAGGACCGGTGCAGGCTCTAGCACCGGCCACGTTGAGGATCACGGGTGGAGGTCAAGGTGGAGCGGAGCCCCCAAGGGCTCAGGGTCGTGCTTTTCAGCTTACAGCAGAGGAGGTCAGGGCAGTGTCGGATGCAGCTGCAGGTATGTTTCTTCTTGATGTCTTATTATTTTATGATTATTGTGGAGTATTGTTTATCTGCTAGTCTCGTTGCATGGTTTTCGGTATTGTAATCTTTGGTTTTGAGGGTTATGGCATGGTTGTGGGCTTAGTATTAGGAATTTCATTGGTTATCATTCATGAGGGTTGTTCGTGGGAATCAAGTGTTGGTCTGGATATCGGGTAGCATCTGCAGTCTGAGGAGTGGTTAGCTGAAGATCGAGTTTCTTTCGAGTCCGGGATGATCGGTGTGGATGTGTGATTTGTGAAGGTTGCTCGTGTTAGTGGGAATCGGTTCGCGTGTAAGTGTTGGTGGCGGGAAGGTTTATTGAGGAAGGTCGGTAATGGTGACCGGTGGTTGATAGTCAGTTCTCTAAGTGGGGGACAATTGGAGAATTCTCCGAAAAAATCGTTAAGTATGAAAGGTCATTTAACTGCATGGGATTCAGTAGTGTCTCGGTCAGCCCAAGGCGTAGGCTGGTATGAGTAAGTGGCAGGCGTGCGAGGCGGGATACAGACCTAGAGCGATTGATTGTGGAAGGCCTAGGATCGGGTCGAGACTAAGTATATGGGATGGAGGTAAAGTTCGGAACCCCTAGAGGGCTAGAACAGTATGCATGGGAGGAGTTTCCCGAAGGAATAACTCGGAATGTTGATTGCTAGTTCAGCGGTCCGGATAGACTGAAGGCCATTCGGCGTACCAGTCAGGCTGAAGGCTCGGAGGACGGTCTAGCCAGATTGAAGGCCCTGGAGGGCGGTCCACATCTGCTGAAGGTTATGAGAGTGGTCCAGTTTGGCTGAAGGCTTGGTAAGGCGGTCCAGTCATGCTGAAGACTCTGCATGTGTCATTAGATCAGTGCGAGGAAATGGAATGAGTATTTCGCGATATGTTAGCGTTAGAAGGTCTCACCCCGGATATTGATCACGATTAGTGGAGGTAGTGCATGGACTTGAGAGCTTTCGCGAGTGGATTCAGAGTATGTGTGGTGCATGGGATAGCGGTTATGCCATAAGGAAATGGTATAGTATTGGGTGAGCACCTTGACACTGGTGGTAGTATCAAGGCAGCCAAGTGGATGTCCTTGGTGAGGAAAAAGGAAAGGAATGTAGTTCCAAGAGGGAGTGTAAGTCACGGAAGTGAAATCAGTAGTGCGAAGTTATGACTGAAGTGTTTCAATTATGGTTATTGCGCAGTGTGTGCGGCGGTGATATGGAATCACATCCGGTTTGGATGTATACCAAGGTCACGGAAGTAAATTCCGAGGGTGTAAAGTCAAGAGGCTCGTAAGGGATGTAGAGATGGAGTCTTGGATTCCCAGCTCGATTTCGGTTAAGGAATTGTGTACGTAGTGGTAATTCATCCTGGGGGATGTTTGGAGGAATTGTTAGTGTATCGGGTTTTCCCAACCCGAGGACGCTAGAGCTAGTTCAGCATGGGTATGAGACTGCGGAGGGGAACTCATAAGAGTTGCTATGAGATTTAATGATGTATCATCCTGTCAGCATGGAGTGGGTAAAGTTGAATTCAGACCGGGATTCTGGTGGTTCAGGGATTATCTCTAGCTCGCATGAGTCAAATGATTGTTGTGAATTGGAAAGAGCGAAGTATCAGGGAGTGGTACTCGATGGTTAGATGTGGTTATCAAAGGATGAGGCCGGTGGCCGACTTGAAGCGGTGGTCAGGACACCGCAAAAGGGAAAGTTGGGTTTTGGGTTCCGATGGCTGTGTTTTGAAGAATCTAGTCTGGTTAATGCCAGCAAGTGCATTGCAAGTGTAGTTCTGAAGTTGTGTTGCCGTAGGCTTCGAGGATGAAGCCTAATTTAAGTGGGGGAGAATTGTAACATCCCGAGTCCAGGAGTGCAAGTTCGGGGTTCAAAGTGTAATTTTGAAGGGCAACTCGGCGAGTCCATGGGTGGACTCGGCGAGTAGTGTCGCGACTCAGGTCGCGTGTTAAGTGGCCAACTCGGCGAGTCCAAGGCTAGATTCAGCGAGTAGGTGGTGAGTGAAGAAAACCCTAATTTCGGGGAATGAGCCCTATATAAAGGACATTATACCCTCTCCCCAGCCTCCTTACCTTCCCTTGAAGTCCAAAAAACCCTAGAAACGTGATTGTAAAGGATTTGAGTGCATTTGAGCCTTGGAGAAGAAAGTTGGAGGAAGATCTTGGAGAGTTAGGAGGCTTGGAACAAGGGGCTTTGCTTAGATTCGGATTTCCTTGTTGTTGAGGGCTTCTCTTTGAGGTATTATCTCGTTTTTGGGCTGCTATTCATGTAGATTCATCATTTTGGGTTGTATGGAAAGTTTGGCTTGTGGTATATAGAGTTTGAAGGTTGGATCTGAGGTTGCTACCTCAGATATGGAATGGAGAAGGTCTAGAGTGCATTAAAGTCCCTGTTCTTGAGTGTTTGGTGAAGCTATTTTGTCCCAAACCCTATCCCTAGAATGTAAAATGCCTAGATCTCTTTGGATTCACGTAAAGTTTGCCACTTTACGTGATGGGAGGGTTGTAGAAGGGTAGATCTACGTTTTGGATCGATTGCATGGCCTGAAAAGCTTCTATATGGGTTAAGAACATGTGGTACTCGGCGAGTCACAAGGGTGTACTTGGCGAGTTGCTTGAAGGTGGGAAGGAACTCGACAAGTTGGAAGAACAACTCGGCGAGTTTGTTGAAGATAGCCTTGGACTCGGCGAGTATAATCTTGGACTCGGCGAGTCTGGTCTTGAGGTCTTAGCCTTTCCTGGTTAAGCTATGAATCGGTAAGCCAAGGGATGACTCAGTGAGTTGGAAGGGGGTCCTTTCCAATATTGGGGGACTCGGCGAGTAGAGTCAGCCAGAAGGTTGACTTTGACTTTGACTTTGACCAGTTGACTTCCAGGGGTATTTTGGTAATTATTGGTATTTATTGTGTTCAGTCTTTTGGTATTATCAGTGGTGGAGTTCGTGTCGGAGGTTGGAGCAGTGTGATCTATCTTTTCAGTCAGCAGTTGCGAGGTGAGTTATCCTCACTATATCAACAGGGTCTAAGGCACCTAGGACGACCCTTTATCGGATTGAGATCCGTGTATTTGTTTTTATGTTATTGCTTTGATATTTGCATCCTGGTAGCTAGGATGGTATATGATAGAGACCTGGTTAAAGTCGGTTTCCTGATATGTAGTGTGTTGTTATGCTAGTGACCGGTTAGGTCGGTATCCTGGTTAGGATGATGATATGTTGTGTGATCTGTTTGATCGGCTTGTTGACTGTGAATTCTTATATGATTGTATGTTTATGTGCACATGGTTGTTTGATTGGGGTTGGGTTGAGGCAGGACCTGCTTTGTGCTGTAGGCCAACATACCCAGGGCGGACCGGTTATTCCGAAGGCCCAACGAGTGGTCCGGATAGGTTGTAGGCCCCACAAGGGCGGACCAGACGTGTCGAGGCTCGGAGAGTGGACCAGGCCGATTGAAGGCCCGATGCGGGCGGACCATTCATACTGTAGACTCAGAGAGTGGACCAGGTGGGTTGAAGGCCCGGTGCGGGCGGACCAACCATACTGTAGACTCGAGAGACATGACTAGACTCGGAGGGTGGACCAGGTGGACTGAAGGCCCGACACGGCGGACCAGTCACACAGTAGACGCGATATGCTTGGCTGTTCTGTGATTCGATTGGTATATGTGGTTGGTATTTTGGGGGTATCTCACTAAGCTTTCGGGCTTACAGTTATGGTTTAATGTTTTTTTTTCAGGCTCTTCAGGAGACCGTAGCAAGGCGAAGGCGTGATCGTACCGCTCCTCGTGTTTATGTTTTATGTTATGTTTCTGGGAATACTCTGATAATAAATGTATTGGAAACCTTTTTGTAAAAACTTAAAGTAATTGGAGACCTTCTACTCTCCTTCTCTCACTTTTGGAAAAGCCACACCTTCATCTTCTCATCTTCTACCAGCCGCCACCACTTGGATCATCACCATTTCTCTACATCTTAAAGCATCCATATAAAAACCACCACCACAACCATCATGCACACCATCAAAACCCATGTTCATCATCTTCAATTTAATAACCACTTTTAGTTCATCGGACCACTAACCACCACCAACTTTTCACCATCTTTAAATTGCAAACCCAACATCATCAGCTACCATGAACCATCATCATCTTCATCCCATGTTCTTATTTAGACGCCTTCACTAACATCAAGATCACCATTAATGTATCGTCTTCTGCCCAAATTCTTGATTTTTGGGTTCCAGTTCTGGATTTTAGGGTTCCATTTTTTAGTTCTAATTAAGATAGTCTTCTCTCCCCTACCCTTGATGCTTTTATAATTGATGGTGTTGGTCTATTGAGATGATGAAAAATCTGTGATGGTGTTGTTTTGATGGTTTTAGTTTGAAAGGTGATTGTTTGGTGGTGTTTTAGATATCAGTCAATTGATGTATTTTACTGGTGTTTGGATGATGTTGGTTATGTCAGAAAAGTGAGAACAATGGTTATGATGGACCTGGTGGTAGTCTACAATGAGGGAAATGAAGTGGGGGTGAAGCTATGGCTGAAGGATATGAACTGGTGATGGTGGTGGGAAGGATAATACTATGAAGTGGGAGATAGGAAAGGGAGAGGTATGGGGCGACAGCTCCGACAAAATGTTGTCAATTTCATCTCTTTGGCAATTCCTCTTCAAAGAGAAGGCAGGGACCCTGACGTTATGTTTGTTGGATTAGGTGTCTAAGCTCATAACTATAATTGGTATATACTCAAATTGATAGTAGCACGACCTTTTTAGGTTACCCACATAACTAGCAACTATACATGATGACTTCTGGAGAGAGGTTGAATTTATTATGTGATTAATAAATTGAAATAAATAATTTTTTAACATATTATGATTATAAAATATTATTTATAATAGTAATGATTAATTAGTATTTAATCATAAATTAATTGGAATTAATTTCAGGATTAACAGAATTAATTAAAAGTGTAGGGACTAAAATGTAATTGTTTAATAGTTGAGCAAGAGGCTCCAAAACCTTCATAAGAAATCATGGACGGTTTTACTAAGGATAATTAGGGTTTCTAGATTATCCTATGTAGATAATTAAGTAGGTGGATAATTACTTGTAACATCCCAAAATTTACGACCAAAAATCTTATTTTTGAATAAACAATTACAAAACCATTTATATGAAAACAACCATAGTATCAACTCATATCAAATCCAAAGTATCAATAGTCAAAACATGTCATGATAAAACAATATCAGAGTAACAATCCCAAAGGTCTCCAGTGTGGAAAATATAGTGTGATGCGCTGCGATCATGTCGGCTCCTTTCCCATCGATGAGGAAGTACCTGAAACCAAAATGGAAAACCGTAAGCACAAAGCTTAGTGATTTCCCCCATCATACCACATACCAAACAATAACATGCTGCCTAGCATATCTAGGTGTTGGCCTACCCCTTCGGTCTCTTTCAACCGGTAACCGCCTAGCATATTTGAGTGTTGGACTACCCCTTCGGTCTCTTTCAACTAGTAACTACCTAGCATATCTGGGTGCTAGCCTACCCCTTTGGTCTCTTTCAACCGATATCCGGGGACTATTTCACCTCTATCGCTACCACATAATATCCTAGCATATACATAGAATTCACATACTACCTAGCATATCTGGGTGTTGGCCTACCCCTTTGGTCTCTTTCAACTGGTAACTTCCTAGCATATCTAGGTGTTGGCCTACCCTTTGGTCTCTTTCAACCAGTATCTGGGGACTATCCTACCCCTCCTACCATTATCACATAATATCATAGCATAGTAGCACACAAAGCATAACATATAGTGGCATACTAGACAATTATCACAAAGAAATCATCTCAACTATAATCAACTACTAGTGGGCTGCATTGGTGCCTTTGACCCACTTATACTTGAAGGTAGGATAGTCCTGCAGCTGTGTAGACAACTCTTGCATCTCGTGAGGAGCCAACCGATATGGTGCCTTGGCTATCAGAGTCGCACACGAAACTGGGTCAATCCTGAACTCCACCTGTCTCTCCGGAGGTATCCCAGGCAACTCCTATGGGAACACATCCGCATACTCCCGTACAATTGGCACATCACTCACGGTTGCCTTACCCTTATCTCGGGTATCCATAAGATAGGCGACATAACGTGCGCATCCTTGCTGAAGGTAGCGCCTAACCCTCACTGTTGAACACACAGTTGGCCCATGTCGCGGCCTCTCGCCCTGAATCACCAACTCTCCCCTACTTGGGGTCCTAACACGAACCAAATTCTGCTCACAGTCGATCACCGCCCCATTAGGGCTAAACCAATCCATGCCTATGATGACCTTATTCCCATACAAAGGAATGGGAACCAAATTTACGAGGTAACGCTCATCATACATCCTCAAGAAACAATCTATGTAAACCTCTGATGCTTAGACGGATCGGTCGTCAGCAATCTCGACCTCTAAAGGACAATTCAACATGCCTGAAGACTCAAAAAACCTCTTGATGAGTGCAAGAGATACTAATGATTGGGTATCTCCTTAGTCAAATAACACACGTACTGGGATACCGTTCACATGAAATGATGCTAAACAAAATATACAAAACATAAATATCATAACGGACATGTAATAAGAGTTAGGGAGAAGAAAACATATCCGTCACCACATCCGGTGCGGCACGCGCCTCCTCGACGGTCAGCTGGAAGGCTAGGCTCCTCACCACGAGAGCATTTGTCTTGCCATGTCGGCCATTCGTGATCTGCATGGTCGTTGGAGCTGGCATCACCACTGGTGCTGCTAATACCAATCTCAGACAGTTGACCTTTTATTGCCCTTCTGATTCCAATGAAAGCAAATCAAGTCTGGTGCCTGAAAGGTAGGGGTAGGAGCAATACAATCTCTGCCAAAGTGCCCAAGCTTACCGCACTTATAGCAGCCTGATCCCCCTAATCTGCAAGCTCCATCATGTGTCTTGCCTCATTTCCCACAACAGCTCCGGCCCTGCTGGCCCTTCGACCTAGATTCGAATCCATTGGGTTTCTTCCTATAAACCCCAGTCGTCTGCCCAGTCTCCGGCTTCCTCTTCCTGATGTGCTCTATATCAATCTCCCTTTCCCTCGTCATCACTATCATGTCATCCAGGGTCGAGCATGCCGAATAGCTGACATATTTCTGAATGTCAACTCTCAACACATCATGCTACCGGGTTTTTTTCATCTCCTCATCACCCGCATACTGAGGCACTAGTAAGGCCCTCTCCCTGAACTTGGTGGTAATCTACGCCATTAACTCAGTAGTCTGTTTCATATCCAAGAACTCTCTGGCTAGCTGTTGGATCTCCACATCTGGTGCAAACTCGGCTCAAAATCTGGTCACAAAATCTGACTAGGTCATAGCCTCAATGGCTGGAGCTCCCAACGAATCACTAAGTGCATCCCCCCAGTCTATGTCCTTCTCTCTCTCAAACAACCAGCAGCAAAACTGACCTTCGACCCCTCAGGATAGAAGCTCATCACCTGTGCAGACTCAATCTCTACGCTCAATCGTCTCGCTACAATGGGGTCCTTCATCCCGCTGAAGTTTGGTGCTCTGCATCCCCTGAAACCCATGAAGGAGAGCTTACGAGTCCCTGACTAGCCAGATGCTATGTCACTCTTGAATGCCCTAAGGCGATCCTCCATTAGCTCAATTATACCTTCCTTGATCAACCCGAAAATCACCAGGGTCACCTCAAGGATGCCTCTCGTAATCTCGGATGCGATGAACTCATGCAATCCGACATCAACTGGCTCGGAACCTGTACTAAAATCTCACCTAGACCCTGAACCTCCTGCTCCGTGACGTGTCACCACCATTCTAAAACAAAACACACAATCGTCAGGGTCATACATAACCTCAAGAGGTTTCACATACTACAAGTTCCCTGGTTTAATCTCAACTCTCCTTTATTCGAGTACGGATCCTCGGCTTTCAATAGTATGGGCCCATACTACATTCCACATCTATCCATACTTTCCTCAAGAATTGCCTTGACTCCACCAAGTCCCTTTCACCATTACTTCTCTTCATGCTAATCTTATCCTAGGCTTACCCTAAGGTAATATCTTACCCATTCTCCGTCATCAGCTGCTTAAGAAGTCTTTGCTACCCTTCCCTAACTATCTCACGAATACTATTACATATTACTAAGACCAGATAATTCTTCGAATGAGATGTCTCTCCCTACATCGGTTAGACTTAGACGAGAGCTGCGAAATAGGGCTAAACCTAACCTTTTGAAATTATTTAGTCCTCATAATATGTAACTTAAGATATTCATTTACTAGTTAGTTAAAGATAACTATGACTCCTAAAAGCATAAAGCAAGCAGCATTTGGTCATTTAGTATCCTAAACCAAGCATATCCTATTCAGGCTATCATATCACTGACTAGTCAGTACTATCATGCATTTCAATTAGCACATATAGCAGGAACATAAGGCATCTTCCTATATCCTTAGCCCTAATCTAGCATGCAGTTCTTATACACATACAGTAGGCATATAAGGCATCCTTCCTAGATCCTTATCCCTAATCTATCATGTAGTTATCATAATCATATCATATATCATAACAAACATGTATGAGTATCTTGGGAAAAACTTACTTGAGCTCGGTCGATTGTATGCATCACACTCCTTGTTCCTTCTAAAAACCCTTAATTTTAAATTTTAGAAAAATTGTTTTCATTGTAAAAATTGATGGGTTTTGGTCCTAAGAACATCCTATGTGCTCATACAAACCCTAATGCTTGGATCTAGGTTTCTCTATTGTACATGCAAGTTGTCCAAGACTATAAACCCTAATTCTAACATTCAAATAATCATATTAACATGAGAATAGGTTTATAATGTTACCTTGATTGTTATGTAGCAATAACAATCCCAAATCTCCTTGTATTGACTTTGGAAGGCTTAGAGTCACAAGTGTCAGTCCTCTAATGGTTCACAAACACCATAAGCAAGAGGATGAAGAGCAGAGAGGATAGAGGCTACCCAAAAACGTGTGAAACCCTAGAAAGATCATTAGCCCCGTTTTTGGGTCATAAGGGTCTTATATATAGTAAGGCTATTAGGGTTATCTAACAAGGAAACCCTAATTTGGATGCTTAAGCCCTAAGCAACCCATGGAGCCCGTTCCTTAAGCCTTGGACGATTTCATATGGGCTTCCCCCCATAGAATTCGTCCACCCCTTAATATAAGGCAATCCATGGCCCAAATTATAATTATCTTATAATTACAATTCCAGTCCCTTAAATTTAATTAATCTCTTTTAGTTACAAAACTAATTACCAATTAATTATTGACTAATATTAATTAAACAATATGATTTCTCCTTTAATATATTATTCTCATAATATATTAATAAATCATATTTAATCCTTTCTCTCCATAATTCATCCTATCAAGTTGCTTTGGTGAAGGCAACCCAAAAGGACCATGCACCATCGGGTCAAGTACATACCAAAATAGTTATGGACTTAGACACTAATCCAACAGTCTCCCACTTGGATAAGTCTAATAACTATTATGCGTATGACTTCAGATCCTGATCTGCAATCGTAGCTTTCCAAAGCCGCTGTCAACTCTGATCCTATCAGATACGCGTGTCCTTAGATAAGGGATCATATATTCCTCCATTCTAGATATCGTATGAGATATGATTTCAAATCATTCTCTTTGTACTATATCTCGATCTCCGACTTATGACGACTGACTAATTGAACAAATCAAATTAGCCCTAGCCCGACCGAGCATTTACGTTTGTCATCACTAAATCTTCGAGGGGCCCAAAGATATCGCTTTTATCCTTCTTTTGATAAAAGGAATGGATAAACTTTGATACAATGTTTGCTTGCACTCACTCACCGAATCAAACACAACAATATGTTTTATAACACCAAGTTACTAGTGCGTTTGCATATTATCAATGTGCACCGATTAGCAAGATACAACTCACACATCTCGGTTTCAAGAATATAAGATGTTATCGTCTCACCAATCACTAGTAATACAATTCATGGAGTGATCCAAGTGAGCGTGGGTTTAATCCAATGCTCAAATCATATTCGTAAGCACTCATGAACGTTGCAGCAAACATTTGCTTATGTCTAATACTCTTCTAGACAATCCACACACCAATTCACAACAATCTTCATTCATATCTACTTCCAACATATGAACGACTGTGGCCTTTTTGAATAATTCGATTATTCTTAATAAATTCAATTATTCTGGAAGTCAAAACATGCAAAGTGAAACACAAGAATAATACTAATCCCATATGGCCTCAAACTTTTGAGTATAAATAAAACTCCTTTTATTTATCACCATATCGATTACTCATTATTTGTTGTTTCGGGTAATCAACTTCTTACTTGAATTATTACACTTGTCCCATGCAACTAGCATGCACACAACGTTTACATATGGTTCTTACTTTGTGAAATAGATCAAATTGAACACATTTCCAATCATTCTCATTTCACAACTCCTAATCCTTTCTCATAAGTGTAAGAATATCAAATTCTTGCTACTTATAGAATATGCTAGATTCTAACATTCTATGCAATTATCCTTTCGTAATATCACTGCACCAAAGTCACAAAGACTATTGCCAATTATATTACAAAATCTTCTATCGGAGATTGTTACAAGACAATTCCTTAGATATGATGTTTCTCACTCAAGGTACATTCCTTTGAACATCCTTTTGCATAAAAGTTTCTAATCTAGACATAGATTTTTCAATATTCAATTCCAAATATGGACACGTTTCCATATTTTTCACATGATAACTTATTCTTAATAGAATCTTTTCTATTCATAATAATGTCGATATGGTCCATTCAATACCATGCTTCCAACTACTCAAAAGCAACCAATCCTCTTCGAACTTTAGATTGTCCTTTGATAGTTGTTTAATTATTTTAGTCAAAACCGATTCTAGTCCCTTTTCCCTCTAAATGCGCTAGACATTTAGAAAATTTTAGAATGGTCAAATATGAAAGCATTTGCAATCGATCCTAATCCCGAAGCGTATGGGACACGATGCATAATGTTTTATTTTCTATGTTCTAAAAATTCGAATTTTGAAGAGGAATGCTGTAATCATAATCGAAAATTTTACACACTATGTACCTTTGACTAATATTATTAACTTTTCTCAACCTAAGCCTTTATATTTGAAACGAAACATAATATTCTCTCCCTTAATTATAGCAAAACAACTTTACAACCCTTACCACTTTGCAAGGTATAACTCTTGTTTTCTTTAATTAATATTGCCAACTTGCAATACTTGTCTTAATAATCATACAATCATAACATTTATGCTCCCACTATCATGGTGATTATTATAAAACATAACACTTATGGTCTCACAAGCTTTGACATGTATTCAAAAACAGCTTAACTTTCAGAAAAACAATACTTATTGAATTTCTTAAGTCCATGTTTCTAATAATTAGTGCTTTGATAATCTTTTATCAAGGCTTCTCGAACTTATACACCTTTGCCTTAGATAGTTCATATATGTGTCTAAATAATTAAGACTAATTGCCAAACCCCACAATTCAAATCATGGAAAGGGATACCGTAACCATAATCAAATTCGAGAATGCAATTTTACAATTACTATCTTCTTAAAATCTTTCTTAGTGAAAGCATTTCCTCACAATCATTTTCATGAAGGAGGAAATCTTATGACACTTAGATTTAAACGGTGTATTTTTTCCTATCCATGTGAATTTGTCAAAACCAAAGTTTATGACAAATTGAAACTCATATGGACCGAACTTTCTTAATCTTGATTTCTTGCCTTATGGTAGCACAGCTGCCCACCACATCTTCCAAGTGGTTAAGCAGCTCACCTTTTCCTATCAATGTACCTTTCATTGATCAAGGTGTTTTGCCTTTTATGCGTTCAAAATGAGAACTCATAGAACTCACATGCATGATTAACTCAATTGGAAACAACACAAAAACAAAATAATGTCAACACGATAGGTTGTAAACCTCAACTCGTGAACTAGTGATGATCGATAAGGTTTATTTGATTTGTTCTTGAAACCTTTCAAGACCATTAAGACTCCCACTGACTCCTTAACATATAAGATTCTTTTGTAAATAACCATTTCTTGACAAACAAATATTCAAGAATTAGTGTAGCTTTTATGAAAACACTTCATAAATTGGTCCTAGTTGGTCTTTGTCTTATCCAAGACATCACAACTTTCCACATTTGATGAATGTTATAAACCTTTAATACTTTTCACTCATTGTCACAATCTTAACTTTAAGACTTTTTATTGGAACGAAGTATGATAGACTTCTTGATTTAACCATTTCTTCAATCCTTGATTCCTCTTCTTAAACATACAATTGTACTAAGACTCACTTAGAGGATCAATTGAGATATGGTTCTTAATCATTAAGACCTATCATAAAGCATAAAAGCTACTCTCTCTTCTTCTTAGAATGGATAAACTTTTATCTTTCTGCCCACTTGATTGTTCTTCTTCGTAGATCATGACGAATATCTTTGTTACTCTTATGGTGAACTTGATCAACACACAACTTTGTGTGCTCGATCTCCTAGTCCTTCACCTGACACTTTATCAATGAATTAGTCTAATTTCCAAATATGAAATTTCTCATTCATCATGCAACCAAGTTGCGTGATTCCAAATTTTTGTCCAATTGGAACTTGGGTGATGAGAAAATCTCCCTATTTGGTAAATTCTCGACATTTCCATAAATAATATAACTAAGAATCATATCCATTCGTTGTAGAAATATGCAAACATCAATTTTCATAACAATTTTATTGCAAGGAAATAAATAAATGAGTCAAATAAAATTTATTTTATTTATAAAAGCAGTGGAAAATATTTGTCCTTACAGTACAAAATCCATTGAAAACTATGTATTTCAAAAGGAAAGTTTATAACAACTCTATCATAAATATATAAGCTCAAAATCTAATCTTCAAGTCCATGCGATCGAGATCCATTTCTTTGTGATTAGACTCATCTTGCTCTTTCATCAAGCTTCCTTTCTTTTCACCGATCCTGCAAAACATTCAAATGCAATCTTATCACATCATGTATTAAGAATCAACGAATAGGAACTTATTGGAGTTAGATAGTGGATTTTACCTGAAGCACAGCCATACTCTTTGACTCTACCATCTTCTGGACTCTTCAGGCTCTCAGGGCAGACTTGTATCCAACGCCCTTTCTCTTGGCAGCAAACGCAGGTCGGTTCTCCTAGAACGTCCTCGGAAGCATGGTCAGTTGACTTTCCCAACAACTACGCTTCATTGCTTCGCCAAATCATTTCTGATTCAGCAGCAATGAGCATGTAAGTTAGGTCAATTTGGTTATCATCATGATCCATCATATAATACTTTCTTTTGAACTCATTATATGATTCAGGAAGTGACTGCAAAACCCAATTTACAGCCAACTCATTCGGGAATGACACACTCAACATAATCAACCTATCGATGTGTGATTTCATTC
Organism: Lactuca saligna; assembly: GCF_052625555.1. Lineage (NCBI taxonomy): Eukaryota > Viridiplantae > Streptophyta > Magnoliopsida > Asterales > Asteraceae > Lactuca > Lactuca saligna. The sequence goes on from NC_136424.1 coordinate 2,273,936, forward strand.
CTAGAATGTGAGCACACACGGATTTACCATCTTCATGTTTCATTTCCAATAGGGCCTTAGTGATGTTGAACCTTTCAATTCTTCGATCTTGTGGGTTAGGGAGAACAATTGGAGGAGGTGGAGGAAGTGAAGCATGATATCTTGTTCCTCGATCGAATCGTGGAATACCATCTTCATGTGGAATGCTTGTTCCATGGGATTGGGGAAGACCATAGTTGTCGAACTTTGACATCTACAAAACGGGAGAAAACAAATTCAAGTTAGTTGATCGATTGAGTCCTTAGTAAATCACCCAAATGAGATACTAAGGCTAGGACCCAACACAATACGCTACAACCTAGAAAAGGGATGTCGTAATCTAGTTGCAGAATATTTGAAGGTAAGTGAATGACGATTCACTAATTTCCACCATGAAAAACGAAAAGAAATTTAAGTTTTAAATCTATGAAAACTCCTAGATCCTTTGAGATTCATTGAACATTTCAATGGCATGTTTAAATCTCGATATGCCCCTCTTGTTTGTGACTGGGATGCCGAAGATCACAAAGCGGGTGTGAATAACCATGCAAACTTACATGGTGCCCTCACATGTTACAATCACCTATTCGATGTGCCGGTAAACCACACACGCTCCATCGAACTATGACAAACATTGAGTCACCCTTTGCTACCTTTGCTTAGAACCATTTCGTGTGCCGGTAAACCACACACGCTCCACTAATGTCTTCGCAAGGGCACAAAGTGTAATTTCATGGAATTGCATCAATTCACTTTTGCCTAAGTAACTAAGATTGGGAATTTGAAAAACATTTAGTTACTTTGTATTTCATTATACTTATAATGGAAGGTTTCGTCCTATCCTACCCGTTCGGCTAACGACCCTCCACTAGTCAAGAGTGCGATGGGTAAGAGTGGATACCCATTCAATCGCCATTTTATAGGCAATTTCCTTAAACACCCCTTATAGACCAGCTTCGTGAATAAGGCCTACTAACGGTAAGATTGAGTTTTACTCATACACATATATAATGTTAGACTTTTAATGTTATATATAGTATAGGGTGTATTTTATACTTTTAAAATACTATATGGTTAACTTTAACAATTACACTTTTAATTCAATTAAATGGTTAACCTAAACTTTTATGGATTTATTAAACCTCTTTTAATTATACTCCTTAATTAATTAATAAAACCACAAGGGTGTAAATTGAACTTTTGAAAACATTACTTGGGTTTTAGAATTTAGCATTTCTAATTAAACTTTTAATCAACTTTTAAATTCCAAAACTTGAGGGCAAGTTTTGAAAAATTTCAAAACATTAGGGTTTAGAATTTAAATATACATCAAAATTAAACTATTAATCAAAATTTAAATTCCAAAACTTGAGGGCAAGTTTTGAAACCTTTTTCAAAACATTAGGGTTTCAACTATTTAAATTTCAAAACAACAAAACTTTTGGGTTCAAATTTAAACTATAAAACCTAAAGGGGAAAATATGAAACTTTTCATAACAACAAGGATCAAATAACAAATAATCTAAATTAATATTTAATCACATAATTATCCATATTTGATTTATTTAATGATTTTTTTGCAAAACAATTTATCAATTTAATCAAAATAATCAATCAATTATCACATAAGGAAACAGTTATCTTATTAATTGATAATTATCTTTAATTAGATCAAGAATACAGTCATATATATCATAAAATCGGATTTATATTGATCTAATATGATAAAGGCAAGTATCTCAAAGATAAACAGAAAAAAATCCCGAAATTACCTCTATCTGACGCACCGACTCGCCGAGTCACCCTCTGGAACTCGCCGAGTAGGGCTGACTCGCTGAGTCCAAGAGTGACTCGTCAAGTCAGGTCGAACAGTGCGGCTAAAACACGCTTTTCAGTTACATTAAGCATCAATACAATAGAAACGAGTCTAGGCTCTGATACCACTAATGGGTTTTGGTCCTAAGAACATCCTATGTGCTCATACAAACCCTAATGCTTGGATGTAGGTTTCTCTATTGTACATGCAAGTTATCCAAGACTATAAACCCTAATTCTAGCATTCAAATAATCATATTAACATGAGAATAGGTTTATAATGTTACCTTGATTTATAATGTTACCTTGATTGCTATGTAGCAATAACAATCCCAAATCTCCTTGTATTGACTTTGGAAGGCTTAGAGTCACAAGTGTCACTCCTCTAATGGTTCACAAACACCATAAGCAAGAGGATGAAGAGGAGAGAGGATGGAGGCTGCCCAAAAACTTGTGAAACCCTAGAAAGATCATTAGCCACGTTTTTGGGTCATAAGGGTCTTATATATAGTAAGGCTATTAGGGTTATCTAACAAGGAAACCCTAATTTGGATGCTTAAGCCCTAAGCAACCCATGGATCCCTTTCCTTAAGCCTTGGACGATTTCATATGGTCTTCCCCCCCCCCCCCCCCAATAGAATTCGTCCACCCCTTAATATAAGGCAATCCATGGCCCAAATTATAATTATCTTATAATTACAATTCCAGTCTCTTAAGTTTAATTAATCTCTTTTGGTTGCAAAACTAATTACCAATTAATTATTGACTAATATTAATTAAACAATATGATTTCTCCTTTAATATATTATTCTCATAATATATTAATAAATCATATTTAATCCTTTCTCTCCATAATTCATCCTATCAAGTTGCTTTGGTGAAGGCAACCCAAAAGGACCATGCACCATCGGGTCAAGTACATACCAAAATAGTTATGGACTTAGACACTAATCCAACAAAAATTTCTCAAACCCTCGATTTGAGTCTAGACACCCCGAAGGTGGGTCCGAATCCCTAAAACAAAGGCTATGATACCAACTTGTAACATCCCAAAAATTATGACCAAAATTTTCATTTTTGAATAAACAATTACAAAACCATTTGTCTGAAAACAACCATAGTATCGACTCGTATCAAATCCAAAGTATCAATAGTCAAAGCATGTCATGATAAAACAACATTAGAGTAACAATCCCTAAGACCTCCAATGCAGAAAATATAGTGTGGTGCGTTTGATGGGTTTTGGTCATAAGATATCCTATGTGCTCATACAAACCCTAATGCTTGGATCTAGGTTTCTCTATTGTACATGCTTTGAATCCAAGACTATAAACCCTAATTCTAGCATACAAGTAATCATATTAATATGTAATTAGGTTTAAGATCATACCTTGATTGTTATGTAGCAATAACAATCCCAAATCTCCTTGTATTGACTTTGGAATGCTTAGAGTCACAAGTGTCACTCCTCTAATGGCTTACAAACACCATAAGCAAGTGGAGAAGGTATAAAGAGAGAGGTGAGAGATTAGAATTCGTATCTAGGACCTCTTGGGAAGGGATACACGAATTCATGACCCTAGGGGTGTTTATATAGGTGTAGAGATAGGGTTTCAGTCATTATCCTTATCTAGTTGATTATCCATTAAGCAACCAATAAGATAATCCTTATCATACTCGAATTCTAAGGCTTTCCAACCTTAAATTCGTCCACCATATAAATAAGATAATCCTTACCTTATTTTGTAACTATCACATAATTACAAATCAGCCCCTCTAGTTTAATTAATTACATTTTATCACAAAACTAATTCTTAATTAATTATTGACCAATATTAATTAAACAAATATGATTTCTCCTTTAATATATTATTCTTATAACATATTAATAAATCATATTATCCTCTCTCTCTTTATTCATTTCTCCAATCAAGTTGCTTCGGTGAAGGCAACCCAAAAGGACCATGCACCATCGGGTCAAGTACACACCAAAATAGTTATGGACTTAGACACTAATCCAACAGTCTCCCACTTGGATAAGTCTAACAACTATTCTGCGTATGACTTCGGATCCCGATCTGCAATCGTAGCTTTCCAAAGCCGCTGTCAACTCTGATCATATCAGATACGCGTGTCCTTAGATAAGGGATCATATATTCCTCCATTCTAGATATCGTATGAGATATGATTTCAAATCATTCTCTTTGTACTATATCTCGATTTTCGATTTATGACGACAAACTAACTGAACAAATCAAATTAGCCCTAGCCCGGCCGAGCATTTACGTATGTCATCACTAAACCATCGAGGGGCCCAAAGATATCGCTTTTATCCTACTTTAGATAAAAGGAACGGATAAACTTTGATACAATGCTCGCTTGCACTCACTCACCGAATTACACACAACAATATGTTTTATAACACCAAGTTACTGGTGCGTTTACATATTATCAATGTGCAACCGATTCGCAAGATACAACTCACACATCTCGGTTTCAAGAATATAAGATGTTATCGTCTCACTAATCACTCGTAATACAATTCATGGAGTGATCCAAGTGAGCGTGGGTTTAATCCAATGCTCAAATCATATTCATAAGCACTCATGAACGTTGCAGCAAACATTTGCTTATGTCTAATACTCTTTTAGACAATCCACACACCAATTCACGACAGTCTTCATTCATACCTACTTCCAACATATGAACGACTGTGGCCCGTTTGAATAATTTGATTATTATTAATAAACTCAATTATTCTGGAAGTCAAAACATGCAAAGTGAAACACAAGAATAATACTAATCCCATATGGCCTCATCCCTTTGAGCATAAATAAAACACATTTTATTTATCACCATATCGATTACTCATTATTTGTCGTTTCGGGTAATCAACTTCTTACTTGAATTACAACACTTGTCCCATGCTCCTAGCATGCACACAATGTTTACCTATGGTTCTTACTTTTATGAAATAGACAAATTGAACACATTTCCAATCATTCTCATCTTACAACTCCAAATCCATTTTCTTAAGTGTAAGAATATCAAATTCTTGTTACTTATAGAATATACTAGATTCTAACACTTTATGCAACGATCCTTTTGTAATGTCACTGCACAAAAGTCTCAAAGACTATTGCCAATGATATTACAAAGTCCTCTATCAGAGATTGTTACAAGACAATTCCTTAGATATGATGTCTCTCTCTCAAAGTACATTCCTTTGAACATCCTTTTGCATAAAAGTTTCTAATCTAGACATAGATTTTCAATATTTACTTCCCAACATGGACACGCTTCCATATTTTCCATATGACAACTCATTCTTAATAGAATCTTATCTATTCGTAATTATGTCGATATTGTCCATCCAATATGGAAACATTTCCATAATTTCCAATACTATACTTCCAACTACTCACAAGCGACCAATCCTCGTCGAACTTTGGATTGTCCTTTGATAGTCGTTTAATTATTTTAGTCAAAACCGATTCTAGTCCCTTTTCCTTCTAAATACGCTAGACATTTGGAAAATTTTAGAATGGTCAAACATTAAAGCATTTGCAATCCATCCTATACCCGAAGCGTATGGGACACGATGCACAATGTTTTATTTTCTATGTTCTCAAAATTCAAATTGTGAAGAGGAATGCCGTAATCATAATCGAAATTTTAAAAACACACTATGTACCTTTGACTAAATTTATTAACATTCCACAACCTAATCCTTTAGATTTGAAATGAAGCATAATATTCTCTCCCTTAATTATAGCAAAACAACTTTATAACCCTTACTACTTTGCAAGGTTTAACTCTTGTTTTCTATAATTAATATTGCCAACTTTGCGATACGTGCCTTAATAATCATACAATGATAACATTTATGCTCCCACTATCATGATGATTATTGTAAAACATAACACTTATGCTCCCACTAGCTTCGACATGTATTCATAAACGTCTTAACTTTTAGAAAAACAATACTTATTGAATTTATTAAGTTCATGTTTCTAATACTTAGTGCTTTGATAATCTTTTATCAAGACTTCTTGAACTTATACACTTTTGCCTTAGATAGTTTATATATGTGTCTTAACAATTAAGACTAATTGCCAAACCTCACAATTCAAATTATGGAAAGGGATGCCATAACCATGATCGAATTCGAGAATGCAATTTTACAATCACTATCTTTTAAAATCTTTCTTAGCGAAAGCATTTTCTCACAATCATTTTCATGAAGGAGGAAATCTTATGACACTTAGATTTAAACGGTGTATGTGTTCCTATCCATGTGAATTTGTTAAAACCAAAGTTTACGACAAATTCAAACTCATATGGATCGAACTTTCTTAATCTTGATTTCTTGCCTTATGGTAGCACAGCTACCTACCACGTCTTCCAAGTAGTTAAGCAGCTCACCTTTTTCCTATCAATGTACTTTCCATTGATCAAGGTCCTTGCCTTTTATGCATTCAAATGAGAACTCATAGGACTCATATGCATAATTAACTCGATTGGATTGGCACAGAAACAAAATAATGTCTTCACGATAGGTTGTAAACCTCAACTCGTGTGCTAGTGATGATCGATAAGGCTTATGTGATTTGTTCTTGAAACTTTTCAAGACTATTAAGACTCCCACTGACTCCTTGACATATATGATTCTCTTATCAAAACATTTCTTGACAAACAAATATTCAAGAGTTAGTGTAGCTTATATCAAAACAAAACACTTCATAATTTTGGTCTTAGTTGGTCTTTGTCTTATCCAAGACATCACAACTTTCCACAATTGATGAATGTTATAAACCTTCTTAATACTATTCACTCAATTTCACAATCTTGACTTTAAGACTTGTTTTGGAACGAAGCATGATTGACTTCTTGATTTGACCATTTCTTCAATCTTTGATTCCTCTTCTTGGACATACAATTGTACCAAGACTCATTAGAGGATCAATTGAGATATGGTTCTTAATCATTAAGACCTATCATAAAGCATAAAAGCTACTCTCCCTTCTTCTTAGAATGGAGAAACTCTTATCTTTTTGCCTACTTGATTCTTCTTATTCATTTTGCTATTGATCTAAACCCTTTAATCAATTCAAAATTACACTTAATCTTGTAAGTGTAATCATATTTACTAAGCCTTTAGTAAATCATGACGAATATCTTTGTTACTCTTATGGTGAACTTGATCAACACACAACTTTGTGTACTCGATCTCCTAGTCCTTCACTTGACACTTTGTCAATGAGTTAGTCTAATTTCCAAATATGTAATTTCTCATTCATCGTGCAACCAAGTTGAATGATTCCAAGTTTCGGTCCAATTGAAACTTGGGCGATGAGAAACTCTCCCTATTTGGTAAATTCTTGACATTTCCATAAATAACATAACTAAGAATTCCATTCGTTGTAGAAATATGCAAACATCAATTTTCATAACAATTTCATTGCAAGGAAGTAAACAAATAAGTTAAACAAAATTTGTTTCATTTATAAAAGCAGCAGAAAAACATTTGTCCTTACAATGCAAAATCTATTGAAAACTATGTAAAAGAAAATTTCTAACAACTCTATCATAACTATCTAAGCTCAAAATCCAATCTTCAAGTCCATGAGATCGAGATCCATCTCTTGTGATTAGATTCATCTTGCTCTCTTATCAAGCTTCCTTTCTTTTCACCGATCCTTCAAAACATTCAAATGCAATCTTATCACATCATGTATTAAGAATCAATGAACAGGAACTTAATGGAGTTAGATAGTGGATTCTTACCTAAAGTGTAGTCATACTTTTGACTCTCCCATCTCTTAGATCTCTTAGGTAAATAGGGCAACTTCATCTCCAATGCCCCTTCTCTTGGCAATAAAGGCAAATTGACTCTTTTTGGAACAACACATGGAACTACTTCAGACATCGCCTTTCTCTTATGATCAAACTTTTCGATCATTGCATGTCTTTCATTGCCATTGTCTATATCCATAGAGGTCTTGAAGGCAGATTCACCAATCAACTTTGCTTTTCTTATTACGCCAAACCATTTTTGATTCAGCAGCAATAAACATATAGGTGAGATCTATAAGGGTCACGTCGTGGTTTATCATATAGTACTCTCTTGCGAACTCACTATATGAGTTTAGGAAGTGACTGAAGAACCCAATCAACAGCCATTGCTTCACCGACAACGGATCCCATCATTCTTAACCTATCAATGTGTGACTTCATCCCTAAGACGTGTGCACACACCGACTTGCCCTCTTTATCTTTACTTGCCAAAAGGGCTTGAGTGATATTGAACCTTTCAATTTTACAATCTTGTGGGTTAGGGAGAATAATTGGAGGAGGAGAAGGAAGTGAAGCATGATTTCTTGTTCCTCGATCGAATCGTGGAATATCATCTTCATGTGGAATGCTTGTTCCACGGGATTTGAGAAGACCATAGTTGTCGAACTTTGACTTCGGGAGAAAAACGAATTCAAGTTAGTTGATTGATTGAGTCCTTGGTAAATCACCCAAATGAAATTCCAAGGCTAGGACCCAACACAATATCCTACAACTCGGGAGAGGGATGCCGTAACCCAAATTGTAGAACATTTGAAGGTAAGTGAATGATGATTCACTAATTTCCACCATGAAAAACGAAAAAGAAACTTAAGTTTTAAATCTATGAAAACTCCTAGATCCTTTGAGATTCATTGAACATTTCAATGGCATGTTTAAATCTCGATATGCCCCTCTTGTTTGTGACAGGGATGCTGAGGATCACAAAGCGGGTGTGAATAACCATGCAAACTACATGGTGCCCTCACATGTTACAATCACCTATTCGATGTGCCGGTAAACCACACACGCTCCACCGAACTATGACAAACATTGAGTCACCCTTTGCTACCTTTTCTTAGAACCATTTCGTGTGCCGGTAAACCACACACGCTCCACTAACGTCTTCGCAAGGGCACAAAGTGTAATTTCATGGAATTGCATCAATTCACTTTTGCCTAAGTAACTAAGATTGGGAATTTGAAAAACATTTAGTTACTTTGTATTTCATTATACTTATAATGGAAGGTTTCATCCTATCCTACCCGTTCGGCTAACGACCCTCCACTAGTCAAGAGTGCGGTGGGTAAGAGTGGATACCCATTCAATCGCCATTTTATAGGCAATTTCCTTAAACACCCCTTATAGACCAGCTTCGTGAATAAGGCCTACTAACGGTAAGACTGAGTTTTACTCATACACATATATAATGTTAGACTTTTAATGTTATATATAGTATAGGGTGTATTTTATACTTTTAAAATACTATATGGTTAACTTTAACAATTACACTTTTAATTCAATTAAATGGTTAACCTAAACTTTTATGGATTTATTAAACCTCTTTTAATTATACTCCTTAATTAATTAATAAAACCATAAGGGTGTGATTTGAACTTTTCAAAACATTACCAGAGTTTTAGAATTTAACATTTCTAATTAAACTTTTAATCAACTTTTAAATTCCAAAACTTGAGGGCAAGTTTTGAAACCTTTTTCAAAACATTAGGGTTTTAACTATTTAAATTTCAAAACTTCAAAACTTTTGGGTTCAAATTTAAACTATAAAACCTAAAGGGGAAAATATGAAACCTTTCATAACAACAAGGATCAAAAAACAAATAATTTTAAATTAACATTTAATCACATAATTATCTATATTTGATTTATTTAATGATTTCTTGCAAAACAATTTATCAATTTACTCAAAATAATTAATCAATTATCTTATAAGGAAACAATTATCTTGTTAATTGATAATTATCTTTAATTAGATCAAGAATATAGTCATATATATATCATAAAATCGGATTTATATTGATCTAACATGATAAGGTAACTATCCAAATGCAAAAACAGCAAGAAATCCCGAGATAAGCATTATCTGACGCTCGAACTCGCCGAGTACTACACTGTACTCGCCGAGTTGAGGGGTACTCGCCGAGTTCCTCAGCCATAAAGCCCAAAAAACGATTTTCCAGTTATACAATGCATCAATACAATTGAAACCAAGCTAGGCTCTGATACCACTGATGGGTTTTGGTCATAAGACATCCTATGTGTTCATACAAACCCTAATGCTTGGATCTAGGTTTCTCTATTGTACATGCTTTGAATCCAAGACTATAAACCCTAATTCTAGCATACAAGTAATCATATTAATATGTAATTAGGTTTAAGATCATACCTTGATTGTTATGTAGCAATAACAATCCCAAATCTCCTTGTATTGACTTTGGAATGCTTAGAGTCACAAGTGTCACTCCTCTAATGGCTTACAAACACCATAAGCAAGTGGAGAAGGTATAAAGAGAGAGGTGAGAGATTAGAATTCGTATCTAGGACCTCTTGGGAAGGGATACACGAATTCATGACCCTAGGGGTGTTTATATAGGTGTAGAGATAGGGTTTCAGTCATTATCCTTATCTAGTTGATTATCCATTAAGCAACCAATAAGATAATCCTTATCATACTCGAATTCTAAGGCTTTCCAACCTTAAATTCGTCCACCATATAAATAAGATAATCCTTACCTTATTTTGTAACTATCACATAATTACAAATCAGCCCCTCTAGTTTAATTAATTACATTTGATCACAAAACTAATTCTTAATTAATTATTGACCAATATTAATTAAACAAATATGATTTCTCCTTTAATATATTATTCTTATAACATATTAATAAATCATATTATCCTCTCTCTCTTTATTCATTTCTCCAATCAAGTTGCTTTGGTGAAGGCAACCCAAAAGGACCATGCACCATCGGGTCAAGTACACACCAAAATAGTTATGGACTTAGACACTAATCCAACATCGTTGTGATCATGTCAGCTCCTTTCCCTTTGAAGAGTAAGTATCTGAAACCAAAACTTAAAACCGTAAGCACAAAGCTTAGTGAGTTCTCCCATCATACCACATACCATACAATAACATATTGCCTAGCATATCTGGGTGTTGTCCTACCTTTTCGGTCTCTTTCAACCGGTAACCGCCTAGCATATATGGGTGCTGGCCTACCCCTTTGGTCTCTTTCAACCGGTAATTGCCTAGCATATATGGGTGTTGGCCTACCCCTTCGATCTCTTTCAACCAGTATATAGGGACTATTTCACCCCTACCACTACCACTACAACATAATCTCCTATCCTATATAAAAAAATTAAAACAAATTTTACTTTATTTTTAAATTTAAATTAAAATAAATGCTCGGGAAGTAGATTCACCTCATGGTTCTGGCAGTCGCTACAAAAATCCCTGGGAACTGGGTTGGACATGAGTATGACTTACCACCCATAGACCGACAGGAAGAGCGAAAGAACTATCCAAACATTGGAGGATATGTTGATAGTTTACATGATAGGCTATGGAAAAGCTTGGGATACCCATTTAACACCCATCGAGTTCTCATTGAACAATAGCTATCACACTAGCATCAAAGTTGCTCCATTTGAAGCCCTCTATGGTCGCAAGTGCAGATCACATCTATGTTGGGCTGAATTGGGTGACACGCAACTAGAAAAAGGGAAAGTCAATAACAGTACTCTCACCGGCCCTGAGATCATAAGGGAGACAACAGAAAAGACCATCCAAATTCGAGAAATACTGAAAGCATCTCGAGATCGACAAAAGAGATATTCAGATAAGCGAAGCAAACCCTTGGAATTCCAGGTTGGTGACCGCGTACTATTAAAAGTCTCACCCTGGAAGGGAATGATACGCTTTGGAAAGCATGAGAAGCTGAATCTAAGATATATCGCGCCATTTGAGATCCTCGCAAGGATTGGTCTGATGGATTATAAACTTCGACTACCACAGAAACTTAGTAACGTACATCCCACCTTCCACATATCCAATCTAAAGAAGTGTCTATCCGAAGAGACTCTTGTTATCCCACTCGACGAAATCGAGCTAAATGAGAGTCTTAACCTCATCGAAGAGCAAGTGGAAATCATGGATAGAGATATCAAAAGGATGAAACAAAGCCGCATACCAATAGTAAAGGTTCGTTGGAATGCCAAGCGAGGACCCGAATTCACCTAGGAACAAGAAGACCAAATAAAACAAAAGTACCCATATCTTTTCCCCAACACATGAAGTCACACTATGAATGATAATTTTGGGATGAAATTCCCTCTAACAGTAGGATGATGTTGTTGGATAAGGTGTCTAAGTTCATAACTATATTTGGTATGTACTCGACCGACCTGGCATGGTCCATTTGGGTTGCACGTCACCGAAACAATTTGTATGTATAGTCTTTTGAGAATAGTATATTTACGATTCATTAATATATTATAAGTTATAATACATTAATATGAAATCATAATATTTAATTAGTATTGATCAAGAATTAATTTGGAATTAATTTAGTGATCAAAAGAAACTAATTAAATATGGACTCTTATATATATATGTATATATATATATATATAGAGAGAGAGAGATAGAGAGAATGGGCCAACGTTCATTTAGGATGCGCTAAGCTTGCATGGATAGTCCATGTAGCTTCTAACCCATGGATCCTATGGAAATGAAAAGTCATGGGTATTAGGGTTTACATGGATGTAATCGTAATCCACCATACTATATAAAGAGGTCTTTGGCACATGAAATGGACTAGTGTGTGTGATAGAGAAGGTGGGCTGATTTCTAGTGTGCATTATTAAACTCTCAAGTTTTCCAAGTTGTGTGGTGATTTGTGATTCCACTTGAGGCATTCACATTATTTGTGTTAGGCTCTCAAAACTCCAAGCAATCAACCACAAGAAAAACTATGTCAATCTACTAGATTTTATGTTACAAGTACCCCATAACATGCTAGTTAGGATGAGAACCTTGGAAAAATCAAATTTGCATGTATATTAGAGAAAACATAGATCCAAGGTTTCTAGGGTTGCATGTAAACCATAGAAGTGTTAACATGCTCAAAACCCATAAGTGGTATCAGAGCCTAGGCTTGTTTTCATTATACTTGATGCAAATTGCTGAAAAAGGTCGAAATTCTGCTCACTATTCAGTGAACTCGCCAAGTCCATGGGGGGCTCGATGATTCCATGTACAAACACATCCTATTCATCGAGTAGGTTCATACACTCGACGAGTAGGAGGCCCAAAGTGCAGAATTTCGAGTTTTAATGTTGGAATTCGACTAGAATCGTTACCCTAAAATGTTTTCGACTTATAAAATATGTTTTTGATGTGGTAATGATTATGCTAATCCATTTTGAAAGGTTATTATCAAAGTTTAAAGTTTTATATATGTTTATATGATTCTTGAAAATTGTTGATATGAATGTTCATGCTTATGAGTTTTAGTAGATCATAGGAATTATTTGCATATTGTTTGTTAGTGTAATTCTTGATCTAAATGTCAATTAATGGACTCTATAACTTGTCCTTAGGTTATGGAATTCCATAAGTCTTTTCTTTAAAACCATTAAGACTCATAAGTTATAGAAATGAAAAGTTTTGAATAGTTTCAAAACTTGACCTCAAGTTTTGGAATTTGTAAAGTCTCACACACATTAATTCCAATCCCTAGAGTTTTAGAAGTTAAAATTCAAACCTTATACTTTATTGTATTATAAGTTAATTATATATATATATATATATATATATATATATATAAGATCAAGTCAGTCTTACCGTTAGTAGGCCTCATTCACGAAGTCGATCTATACGGGGGGTATACGGGTGTTGCCTATAAAATGGCAGCCTAATGGGTGTCCACTCTCACCCACCACTTCCTTGAATGGTGGAGGATCGTTAGCCAAACGGGTATGATAGGACTGTAATTCTCTTTAAGTATAATGATAATGATAAAGTAACTGAATCTTTTATAAACTCCTAATCTTAGTTACTTTAGGAAAATGTGGATTTGGTGCTAACCCATGAAATTACACTGTGTACCTTACCAAGTCGTTGGTGGAGCGTGTGTGGTTAACCAGCACACTAACATGGACTAGTAATAGTGGCAAAAAGTAACTTAATGCTTATATAGATTAGTGGAGTGCGTGTGGTTAACCGACACATCAATTAGGTGATAAAGTTAAGGGTACCAAGTTAATTTGCATGGTTATTCACACCTTGTTTGTGATCCTCAGCATCCCATTCACAAACTTTAGAGGGAACAATCAAGATTTAAAACTGCCATTGAAAAGTTCAATGAATTTCAAAAGAATCTAGGAGTTTCAATACAATTAAAACCTAATAGTTTATTTCGTTTTTCATGGTGGAAATTGGTGAATCGTCAACCTTCAAATATTTTATATCTTGGATTACGATATCCCTCTTCCAAGTTAAAAAGTATTGTGTTGGGTCCTTGCCTTAATATTGCATTTGGGTGTCTTATTAAGGACTCTTTATCTAATCTAAACTTGTCTTTCTTCTTTTCAGATGTCTTCCAACAATGCTTTTGGCTCAAACCCTACCGACTCCTTTTCTCTCATGAATCTTTGTGGGGGAGTGATCTTTGATGTTTCCAACTTTAATGATTGGATTAGGAACATCAGGATGGTCACACATTACTAGGACAAGGAATATGTCCTCGACAAAGAGTTGAAGGAAATCGATTAGTCTGTTGCTACTCCACAAGAGATTGTTGACTTTAGAGCTCATGAGATAGATGCCACCAAGGTGGCATGTATCATGTTGGACACAATGACAGATGAACTCCAAAAGTCCTATGAGGACTTTTACCCTTTTGAGATGCACATGGACCTGATGGATAGATACCATTAGAGTGCTCATCAAGATAGGTATTAAATCATCTCTTCCATGATAATAACCCGAATGAAGGATGGTGAATCCATCACAGGCCACATGCAGAAAATGCAAAGGTTTGTGGACCGTTTGCTGAAGTTGAATGTGAACTTCCCTAAGGAGTTGGTTAGTGACATCATACTGCACTCCTTACTTACTTGTTATGATCAGTTTCGAATGACCTATCATATGAACAAGGAGGAGGTCACACTGAGTAAGCTTCAAGGACTTTTGAAGACCGCCAAAAGTGGTCTCAAAGGTAAATCAATTGTTACCACTCCTACTCCTAACACCGCCCCTGTTCTGGAAATCGGGCAAGGTAAAGGGAAAAAGAGGAAGACCCCTTCGAAGGGCACCAAGGGAAAGTCTCTTGATGGCTCCTCTTTGAGTGGAACCAAAGGTGGTTTTTCCACTCCCTCTTCTAACCTAAAAGATGTTGAATGCTTTTCTTGTCATGATAAGGGGCACTGGAAATGAAATTGCCCCAAGTACCTGCAAGATGTTAAGGATTGGAATGTTAAACTTACCCATGCAGGTATTTACACCATATTGTCTAATAACTCACCACATACTAATTCTTGGATCATTGATACAGGTTGTGGTATTCACATATGTTCTAATTTGCAAGGCCTAAAAAGAAGTTAGGATGTGGAGCACGGGAAGATAAACTTGATCATGGGGAATAGAAAAGTTTCACTTGTCACCAAGGGTGGAGTTTAATGTTTATTGATGAGTAGTGGGTTAATATTCGATTTGAATAAATGTTGTTACTCGTCTGAAATGGCGAGAAATATTATTTATTTTCACGATTTGTACAAACAAGGATTTACTTTTTCATTTGATAATGAATGTGGTGGTATTAATGCTTTTTATGATAATGTTTTGTATTTTAAAGCATTACATTGTGATGGTGTATATGAAACTGTGTCGGTTGTAGACAACTTAGGAAATAATGTGTTGCATATTGATTCTTCCACTAGTTTGGATAGAGCATCCTTGTGGAATTGTCATCTTAGACATGCTAACAAGAAGCGCATAGGCAAACTCCAAAAGGCTGGAGTCTTGGAATCATTTGACTTAAAGTCAAATGATAGTTGCGAGTCTTGTTTGCTAAGAAAAATGACAAAGTCACCTTTAACTGGTACTTGTGCTAGGGGTGAAGGTTTGTTGGACCTCATACACACAGATGTGTGTGGACCCTTCAAAACGACCACAAGGGATGCTAGCCGCTTCTATGTGACTTTTACTAATGATCACAGTAGATATGGTTATGTCTACTTAATCAAGCATAAGTCAGGAACCTTTGAGAAATTCAAACAATTTAAATAAGAAATGGAGAATCATCTGGGCAGGAACATTAAGATGCCTTGCTTCGATCAAGGTGGATAGTATTTTAGTACAGAGTTCCTTGACTGTCTTAAGGAATGTGGAATCGTTTCATAATTGACACCTCCAAGAACACCACAGCTTAATGATGTGGCTATGAGGCGCAATCGAACCTTGTTGGACATGGTTAGTTCCATGATGAATCGAGCTTCATTACCAATCTCATTTTGGGGGGTATGCCTTAGAGACTGTCGCCCATATCCTTAATCTAGTCCCAACTAAAAAGGTTTCCAAAGCACCTCACGAGATGTAGATTGGGAAAATACCCACTTTACACCACATAAATATTTGGGGTTGCAAGGCTTTCGTGAGGCGTGAGAATCATGATAGGCTCGAACGTCGAAGTGAGCGGTGTATTTTCATTGGATACCCACATAAATCCTTTGGTTACATATTCTAAAGACCCAGTAAAAATGTGGTCTTTGTGGCAAGGAGATGAGTCTTTCGTGAGAGAGAATTTATAAGCCAAGGAAACAGTGGGAGACAAATTGAACTTGAAGAGATTCAAGATTCAAGCGGTGAAGGAACCTCAAAAACTAGTAATCAACCTGAGGAGGAAACTCCTATTGAGCCAATTGAGGATTCTGTACCTCTGAGGCGTTCCACTAGAGTTAGAAATCCGCTTGAGCATTATTATGGTTTCCATATTACTACAGAAGGTGATACATTTATCAGTGATAGTGCACTGGTAAATTTAGATGTACCTAACAGCTATAGGGAAGTCATGGCAGACCCTGAGTCTACTAAATGGAAGGAGGTTATGGACAGCGAGATTAAGTCCATGTATGACAATCAAGTTCGGAACTTGGTTGATAATGTACCAGGTCGTAAGACAGTCGGGTGCAAATGAATATTCAAAAAGAAGACCGACATGGATGGGAAAGTTCACACTTATAAGGCACGATTGGTTGTGAAGGGCCTCACTCAAACTTAGGGAGTTGACTATGATGAAACCTTCTCACCAGTAGCGAATATTAAGTCTATTAGGGTTATGCTAGCCATTGCTGCATTTCATGATTATGAAATATGACAAATGATGTCAAAACCGATTTCCTTAATGGAAAGTTGGCTGAAGATGTTTACATGAGTCAGCCAGATGGTTTTGTCCATTTATAGATTGAAACAAGCATCTCGCAGCTGGAATCTTTGTTTTGATGAGAAAGTTAAAGAGTTTGGTTTTTCGAGAAGCAAGGATGAGTCTTGTGTATATGTAAGAGCTAGTGGGAGTATGGTTAGCTTTTTGGTACTGTATGTGGATGACATACTACTCATAGCAAATGACATTCCAACTCTGTAGGAGATTAAGTCCTGGCTTGGGAAGTATTTCACTATGAAAGACCTTAGAGAAGCTGCCTATATCCTAATGATAAGGATATTGAGATATATGAGTAAAAGACTAATTGGACTTAGTCAGATAACCTACTTGACAAGGTGTTGGAGAGGTTCAACATGCAGAATTCCAAGAAAGGCGATTTACCGATACAAAACAATGCCAAACTGAGTAAGGCTCAGAGTCCGATTACAGAGGATGAGATAGCTGAGATGATTCGATTACCATATGCTTCCGCTGTTGGCTCGATCATGTATGCTATGACTTGTACCCGCCCTGATGTGGCCTTTGCTTTGAGCATGGTTAGCAGATATCATGAGAATCCTTGCAAGGCTCACTGGATTGCGGTAATGAACATTCGTAAGTACCTACGGAGGACTAAGGATTGGATCCTTACTCTTGGGGGGAGCGATGACTGAGAGTAATAGGATATAGTGATGCCAACTTCAAACCGACAGAGATAATTTACGCTCTCAGCCGGTCTGGGTCTTTATCATGAATGGAGGAGCGATTACTTGGAAAATTTCCAAGCAGGAGACAATAGATTATTCGACATGTGAATCAGAGTACATAGCAGTGAGTGAAGCGGCCAAGGAGGCGATATGGCTGAAGAACTTCATCAGAGACCTTGGAGTTGTACCAGCTATAAAGGAGCCTATGGAGATTTTCTATGACAGTAATAGTGTGGTTGCCTTAGCCAAGGAACCGAGAGATCATGGGAGTGTAGATAACTTATGGAGGTGTGAAAAAACTCTTTAGATCAAACTTTTAAAACTAATAAAATAATCATATCATTTTATCTTTTGCTAAATTTGACCTAATTTAACTTATATAGCAAATGATTCAAATTTTACAAATAATTAGTTTTTCACAAAAACAAGTAATTATCTTAAAATTTGACAAATGTCAAATTTTTTTCCAACTTTGAAAACAAAACATTTGCATCAATATAACAGAAAACAACCCATGGCTCTGATACCACTATAGGCTTTTAAGCATTCTAACACTCCTAAGTGTACATGCAACCCTAAATACCTTGGATCCATGTTTTCTCTATTATACATGCAAATATGAACTTTCCAAGGTATTTATCCTAACTAGCAAAATAACATTGATTCATATGGATATCTGAAGTTAGAAGTACATACCTCTTTAATGTAGAATGTTTTCATGAGGACTAAGGGATTGAGTACACATTCTTGTGCACTAGCCAAAGTCCACCACAAAAGATGGATAAGACTATTCGTCATGATTTACTAAGTCTAGTAAATATGGTTATACTTACAGGCCTAAGTATAATTTTGAAGCATTGAAAATATTTCAGTGTATGACAGAACAAATGAGAAGAATCAAATTAGGCAGAAGGATAAAACTTTCTCAAATCTGAAAAAATAGGAGAGTACTTTAGTATCATGTTATATGATCATCTTAATGATTAAGAGACCTTATCATAATTCATCCTCTAAGTGCATTCTGATAGCTAAGAAGAGGAGCTATGAATTGTTGAAGTGGTTAAATCAAGAAGATGATTTGATACTTCATTCCAAAAACAATTCTTAGAGTTATACTCTAAGATTGTAACTTGAGTGACATGTCTTAAAGATGGTTTAAAACACTTGTCAAATGTAAGAGTAAAAGTTTTCTACTCTTGTACATTTGAAATTGATAAGTTGTGATGTTTTGGATAAAACAAAGACCAACTAAGGTCAATTGTGTGAAGTGTTTGTCTTAATTAGAATCCACACTATCTCTTGAATATCTAACAAGAAAGTCTTATATGTCAAGAGGATAGTGGGAGTCTTAAAGGTCTTGAAAGTCTCAAGAACTAATCAAGAATAAAACCTGAAGTTCTTCACTAGCACACGACTTGAGGTTTATAACCTATCGTGTTGACATATTTCTATTTTTGTGCCCATTCCAGTTAAAGTTCGCTTTGCATATAAGTTCTTAGAGTTCTCAATTTGTTGCACAACAACTTGGAAGCAATGACAGACCCTCGAGCTGCCAGATGGCAAGAAATTAAGATTGAGTTCAGTCCATATGAGTTTGGATTTGTCATTATCCTTGTCTTGTGACTATGGTTTTGACAGTTCACATGGATAAGAATACATACACCATTTAATCTAAGTGCCATAAGGTTTCTCTCCGATTCATGAAAATGATGGTGAGCAAACACTTTCACTAAGTAGATTTTAGCTAGATAGCAATTGTGATATTTGCATTCTCAAAATCGTTAGTGGAGCGTGTGTGGTTAACGGACATACTAACATGGACTTGTGAGAAGTGGAAAAGGTCTAAACAATCGAGACTATGATTACGACATCCCTTTTCATAGTTCTTAAAATTGTTTAGACACACATGTAAGCTATCTAAGATAAGGTGTATGATATTGATAAAGTTTTATCAAAGCAATCTAGTATCAGAAATCTGAACTTTGGTAAGAAAGTCAATAAAGTATTGTTTTTTTAGAAGTTCAGCTGATTTCTGAGTACATGTCAAAGCTAGTGGGAGCATAAGTCATATGATAATAATCATCATGTTAGTGGGAGAATGATAATTATGATAAAGGTTGCAAGTTAGCAATGTTAACTATAGAAAACAAAAGGTTTCAATTGGGAAAAAGTTGTTTTGCTATAATTAAGGGAGAGGAAATTATACTTCATCTCAAATCTATAAGCTTAGATTGTGAGATTTTAATCAAATTTAGTCAAGTATATATATGAATGTTATGATGGAATGGATCAACATAAGAAATTCTATATATGGCTCCATTATTTGTGTTCTAAAATTCGATTATGATTACAACATCCCTTTTCATAATCTGAATTATGAGAACTTGGCAAGTTGAAATGGAAATATTATAACAAACGATTGGTTTAGTCTTTATGTGAGACATCATGAATCGTGTCCCATATGCTTCGAATATAGGATCGATTACATGTGTCATATTCATCCTTTCTAAAAATTTCCAAATGCCTAGGGCATTGAGAAGGGAAAAGGTCTACAACTGGATATAACTAAAACGATTAAGCAATTGTCAAGGACAATCTAAGGTTTACCAAAGATTGGTTGCTCAGGGACAGTTGGAAGTATAGTGTTAATTATTGGACGGACCATATTGACATATTCTAAAAAGAGGTAACTCTTGTTCAGAAGTGATAGTCAAAAGGGGAATGTGGAAATGATCCCATTGGTGGAAGTTGTTCAAGAAATCGGTGTAAGATTAGGAAACTTAATGCAAGAAGGATGTTTCTAAGGAGTTGATCTCCTTTGGAATACTCTGTAATGTTTGTTGTCAAGTCTTTGTGACTTTGTGCATAATCATTACAAGAGAATCAGTGCATATAAGTTTAGAATCTAACAGATTTTGGAAAAATGGCATGAATTTGGAATTCCTACATTTTCCATAAGAAATCGGGAATATGAAATTAGAATCATTGAAATTGTGGTCAATTGATTTATTTCACGAAGTAAGGATCATAGACAAACATAGAGTGCATACTTGGCAAAGCTATTGTTTAGAAAAACATAGTGTACATGCTCGGAGCATGGGACAACTATTGTTTTAATTCAAGAATAAACTTGATAGTTGAAACAATATACAAAGAATAATTTGTAATCATATGGTGATATATAAAAGGTGTTTTATTTATGTTCATAGGTTTTGATACCATATTAGATTCAATTATTATTGTGTTTCACTTTGCATGTTTTGACTTCCAAAATAAACTAGGTTATTCTTCCAGAATGACTAAGTTATTTAAACCATCCACAGTCGGTCATATGTTGGAAGTAGATATGAATCAAGACTGTCATGAGTTGGCTTGTAGAGGTCCAAGTAGGTGGACAAAGTTGTGCTACAACACTCATGAGTGCTCAAAAGTTCTGAGTATTGGATTCGACCCGCGCTCATTGGAATCACTTCATGGATTTTATCACGAGTGATCATGAGACGATAATATCTTATATTCTTCAAACCTAGAGATATGAGTTGTTATTATGAGTTGGTTGTACATTGATTGCACGAAAACGCATTCGGTAACTCAATGTTATAAAACCTACCTTTGTGTATGATTCAACAAGTAGTAGAACAATCCATATGAGTTGAAGTTTATCCATTCATTTTACCTTCGGGATAAAAGCGAAATTTGTGGGGTCCCCCGGTGATTTAATGATGATACATGTGAGTGCTTGGCTAAGCCATGACTGATTTGATCTGTTCAATCAGTCAATCATCATGAATCGAAAATCGGGAAACAACAAATGGACAAAGAGAATGATTTATAATCCAAGTCTCAGTCCATATGATATCCAGAATGGAGGAATATATGATCCCTTATCTAATGGAGAAGTCATTGACAAAGTTCAGAGTTCATCGACAAGGTCAGAGTTCGACAGAAGCTTTTGAGAGCTATGATTGCCAGTCGGTTCTTGAAGTCATACGCAATAATAGTTTTAGACTTATCCAAGTGGGATACTGTTGGATTAATGTCTAAGTCCATAACTATAATTGGTAAGACTTGACCCGACCCGACATGCTCCATTTGGGTTGCATGGCATCATACATTTGGATAGACTATAATTAGAGAAATAACACTTAAGGTTGGTTAGTATATTATAAGTTTTAATATATTAATAAGGTTATTTAATTAGTATTGATCAAGAATTAATTTGGAATTAATTAAGTGATCAAAATGAGACTAATTAAATATATGGGTTGATTGTGTAAATCATTCATTCTTATACGTGTGGGATTGTGATCCAAGATTCCTTATGCTGGACTAAATCCATGGGATGACCCATGGATACTCCATGAAGGTTAAAATCCATGGAGCATAAGGAATGGGTAAAGTTATGAGTTACATGGAGTAACCCTAATAGCCACCATATAAAAGAATCCCATGGCTCAAGAAATCGGACACTAGTGTGAGAAAATGAGGGCTAGAAGATTTCAAGATGTGTTCCATTTCTCTCAAGTCATTCCATGTGCATTTGGTGTTGTGTGAACCACTTGAGGTGTCATACTTGGGGCACTAGGCACTCAAGCTTCATGAAGACATTCTACATTAAAGAGGTATGTAATTCCAACTTGAGATATCCATATGAATCAATGCTATTTTGCTAGTTAGGATGAATACCTTGGAAAGTTCATATTTGCATGTATAATAGAGAAAACATAGATCCAAGGTATTTAGGGTTGGATGTACACTTAGGAGTGTTAGAATGCTTAAAACCCTACAGGCGGATCCAGACACATTGACAGAAATATCACTTCATAAGACATAAGATAGAAGGACTCCTCGTGGCAAATAAGGTATCGTCAGAAGAGAACCCGACAGATCCCCTCATGAAGCGACTGACTAGGGTTAGGCATTTGCAGCATGCAAGGTGCATCGAGCTGAAGTACGATCTTAGTGTTACTGATTAGATAGCTATTTCTGAAACTTGTAAAATGTAATTGACGTTCGATGATTAAATAAAAGTTGTTGTTTGGTTATGAGTGAGGTGTTACTAACTTGTGTCAATCGTTTATTGTTGTTTCAAATTTGCATGTTTTGACTTCCATAATAGTTACTTTATTCAAAATCTCCACAGTCAATCATACTTTGGAAGTAGGTATGAATCAAGATTGTCATGAATTGGGCTTGTAGATGTCTAAGGTGTTAGACATAGCAAAAATTGCTACAACATTCATGAGTGCTCATAAGTTATGAGTATTGGATTAAACCCACGCTCACTTGTATCACTTCATGGAATTTATCTCGAGTGATCGTGAGACGGTAATATCATATAAGTCTTCAAACCTAGAGATATGAATTGTTGATTACGAGTTGGTTGTACATTGATTGTACGAAAACACATTAGTAACGTGATGTTATAAAACATGCATTTATGTATGATTCAACAAGTAAGTAGTACAAGCGTATGAGTCGAAGTTTATTTATTCCTTTTTGTCCTTGGAGGATTAGAAGCGATATCTTGGCACCCCGATGATTTTTTTTTACCTATGTGTCGGGTCCGGTCAGAACCAAATTGATGTGTTCAGTTTAGTTCTATGTCAAACAAATTGGAAATCGGGAAACATACTGTTGGACAATAAGTACGACGTCGTTCCATGTATTTTTCCGACTGATATCTTGAGAACAGAGGATTATATGATCACTTATCTTAAATGCCGCTTCACAGTTCAACTGAGTTTTTAGAGTTACGATTGATGGTCGGTTCCTGAAGTCACACTTGCAACTATAGTTATCAGACTTATCCAAGTGGGAGACTATTAGATAAGGTGTCTAAGTCCATAACTATATTTGGTATGTACTTGACCCGACCCAGCATGGTCCATTTGGGTTGCACTTCACCGAAACAATTTGTACGGATAGTCTTTTGAAGAATAGTATATTTATGATTTACTAATATATTATAAGTTATAACATATTAATATAAAATCATATTATTTAATTAGTATTGATCAAGAATTAATTTGGAATTAATTTTGTGATTAAAATAAACTAATTAAATATGGACTCTTATATATATATATATATATATATATATATATATATATATATATATATATGTATGTATATAATGTGCCAATGTTCATTTAGAATGGTCTAAGCTTGCATGGATAGTCCATGAAGCTTTTTGTTGGGGTTTTGAGCATTCTAACACTCCTAAGTGTACATGCAACCTTAAATACCTTAGATCTATGATTTCTCTATTATACATGCAAATATGAATATTCCAAGGTATTACCCTAACTAGCATACAATCTTTTTGATACTTGAATAATAAACTAGATAGAAATACATACCTTTTTGATGTAACTTGTCTTCATCAAGCTTGAGTGCCTAGTGCCCCAAGTGTGACACCTCAAATGGTTCACACAACACCATGAACACTTAGAATAACCTTGAGGATAAGGATACTTTGGTTCTCTCTAGTGAAATTGGTATTGCCATTTTGTGTACACACACTTGTGCCGATTTCACTAACCAAGGACATCTTTATATAGTGTGGAGACTAGGGTTAAACCCATTACCCTTCATTTCATATGATCCATGGGTTAAACACTCCGTGGACTATCCATGACAGCTTAGCCCAACCTAAATGAACTTGGCCCATTACACACACACACACACACACACACACACATATATATATATATATATATATCTAAGAATCCATGTTTAATTAGTTTCTTTTGATAAATTAATTAATTATAAATTAATTTTTGATCAACACTAATTAAATAATATGATTATATATTAATATATTAGAACTTATAATATATTAATATAAATCACTAGTATCCTTTTTCCTCATCTTGTCTATCCAATTGTCCCGATGCCATGCAACCCAAAATGGACCATGCCGGGTCGGGTCAAGTCTTACCAATTATAGTTACAGACTTAGACATTAATCCAACAGTCTCCCACTTGGATTAGTCTAAAACTATTATTAAGTATGGCTTCAAAACCCGACTAGCAATCATAGCTCTCAAAAGCTTCTGTCAAACTCTGACCTTTGTCGATGAACTCTGACCTTTGTCAATGACTTGTCCATTAGATAAGGGATCGTATATTCCTCCATTCTGGATATCATATGGATCGAGACTTGGATTATAAATCATTCTCTCTGTCCATTTGTTGTTTCCTGATTTTTGATTCATGATGATTGACTGATTGAACAGATCAAATCAGTCCTGGCTTGGCCAAGCACTCACATGTATCATCATTAAATCATCAAGGGGCCCACATATATCGCTTTTATCCCGAAGGTAAAAGAAATGGATAAAATTCGACTCATATGGCTTGTTCTACTACTTGTTGAATCATACACAAAGGTACGTTTTATGACATCGAGATACCAATGCGGTTTCGTGCAATCAATGTATAACCAACTCATAGTAACAACTCATATCTCTAGGTTTGAAGAATATAAGATATTATCGTCTCATGATCTCTCGTGATAAAATCCGTGAAGTGATTCCAATGAGTGCGAGTTGAATCCAATACTCATAACTTATGAGCACCCATGAGTGTTGTAGCACCACTTTTTACAACATCTTAGACCTCTACAAGCCAACCCACGATAGTCTTGATTCATCTCTACTTCCAACATACGACCGACTGTGGATGGTTTGAATAACTCAGTCATTCGGGAAGAATGACCTAGTTTATTCTGGAAGTCAAAACATGCAAAATGAAGCACAAGAATAATTGAATCTAATATGGTATCAAACATATGAATATAAATAGAACACTTTTTATTTATCACCACACTGATTACTCATTATTCATTGTTTCGGTTTTATCAACTTAATACTTGAATTAAAAACACTAATTGTCCCATGCTCCAAGTATGTACACTATGTTTTTCTAAACAATAGCTTTTCCATACATTAAGTATGCACTCTATGTTTCTATACGATCCTTACTTTGTGAAATAAACCAATTGAATACAATTTCGATGATTCTAATTTCACACTCCCAAATCCTTATCGAAAATGTAAGAATTCCAAATTCCTATCATTTATCGAAATCTGTTAGATTTTAAACTTATATGCACAGATCCTCTTGTACTGACTATGTACACAGTCACAAAGACTTATCAAAAGACATTACAGAGTATTCCAATGGAGATCAATTCCATAGGAAACATCCTTCTTGCATTAAGTTTTCCTAATTTTACATAGATTGAATAACTTCCACCCATGAAACATTCCCATTTTGACTATCACTTATGAACAAGAGTTGCCTCTTTTCACAATATGTCAATATGGTCATTCCAAAAATTAACACTATACTTCCAACTATCCCCGAGCAACCAATCTTTGGTAAACCTTAGATTATCCTTGACAATTACTTAATCATTTTAGTCATATCCAATTCTAGACCTTTTCCCTTCTTAATTCCCCAGGCATTTGGAAAATTTTAGAAAGGATGAATATTATAGCACATGTAATCGATCCTGTACCCAAAGCAAATGGGACACGATTCATGATGTATCACATAAAGACATGATTCTAGAACAGTCTTTTGCTACAATATTTTTTATTTGCCGTGTTCTCAAAATTTGTCTATGAAGAGGGATGCCGTAATCATAATCGAATTTTAAGAACGCGATATATAGAATTTTCTTAAGTTGAACCAAACCAACATAAAATTCATATATATATTCTTGACTAAAGATTATTAAATCTCAATCTAAGCTTTTAGAATTGAAATGAAGTATAATTTCATTTCCCTTAATTATAGCAAAACAACTTTTCAACCCTTGCAACTCCATGAATTGAAACTTTTGTTTTCTATAATTAACATTGCTAACTTGCAATACTTATCATAATTATCATGCTCCCACTAACACAATGATTATTAACATAACACTTATGCTCCCACTACCTTTGACATGTATCCAGAAAACAACTAGGCTTATAGAAGTTAATACTTTATTGACTTTCTTACTAAAGTTAATATTTCTGATAAGCGATTGCTTTGATAAGACTTTATCAAAATTACACACCTTATCTTAGATAGCTCACAGGTGTGTCTAAACAATTTCAGAACTATGAAAAGGGATGTCATAATCATAGTCTCAATTGTCTAGACCTTTGCTATTTCTCATAAGTCCATGTTAGTGTGCCGGTTAACCACGCACGCTCCACTAACGACTTTGAGAATACAAAGATTGATATCTACTTAAATTCTAATTGGTAGAAGTGTTTCCTCATCATCATTTTCATGAATCGGAGAGAAATCTTATGACCCTTCGATTTTATGGTGTATGTGTCCTTATCCATGTGAATTTTTCAAAAACATAATCATAAGACACGGTTAATGACAAATCCAAACTCATATAGACTGAACTCAATCGTAATTTCTTGCCATCTGGCAGCATAAGGGCCTATCATTGCTTCCAAGTTGTTATGCAACCAATTGAGAACTCTCATAACTCATATGCAAAGCCAACTTTAACTAGAATAGGCATAGAAATAGAAATATGTCAACACGATAGGTTATAAACCTCATGTCGTGTGCTAGTGTTAAACTAAATGTTTTTTATTCTTGATTAGATCTTGAAATTCTTTTTAGGATCTTTAGGACTCCCACCATCCTCTTGGCATATAAGACTATCTTGCCAAATATTCAATAGATAGTTTGGATTCTTTATCAAGACAAACACTTCACACAATTGGTCTTAGCTGGTCTTTGTTTTATCCAAAACATCACAACTTACCAATTACAAATACATCACAACTTACCAATTACAAATGTACAAGAGTAGGATACTTTTACTCATACATTTGACTAGTGTTAATAAACCTTTCTTTAAGGCATGTCACTCAAGTTACAATCTTAGAGTATAACTCTAAGAATTGTTTTTAGAACGAGGTATGAATCATCTTCTTAATTTGACCACTTCAACAATTCATAGCTCATCTTCTTAGCTATCTGAATGCACTTAGAGGATGAATTGTGATAAGGTCTCTTAATCATTAAGATGATCGTATAACATGATACTAAAGTACTCTCCTATCTTTTCAGATTTGAGAAACTTTTATCCTTCTACCTAATTTGATTTTTCTCATTCGTTCTGTCATACATTGAAAATTTTCCAATGTATCAGAATTACACTTAAACTTGTAAGTGTAACCATTGTTGGATTAATGTCTAAGTCCATAACTATAATTGGTAAGACTTGACCCGACCCGGCATGGTCCATTTGGGTTGCATGGCATCATGCATTTGGATAGACTAAAATGAGAGAAATAACACTTAAGGTTTATTAATATATTATAAGTTCTAATATATTAATAAGATTATTTAATTAGTATTGATCAAGAATTAATCTAGAATTAATTAAGTGATCAAAAGAAGACTTGTTAAATATATGGGTTGATTGTGTAAATCATCCATACTTGTATAGTGGGCTAAGACTCCATGCATTATCAAGTTGGGCTAAAACCCATAGGATACTCCATGGATGCTCCATGGTGTATTTGAACTCATGGATCCAAGGAAATGGAAAGCCATGACAATTAGGGTTTACCCTAATTATGACTAACTATATAATGATCTTATTATTGAAGAAATCGGCCACTAAAAAAAGGAGTGAGGGTAAACCGATTTTTGAAGTGTTCTATTTTCTCTCTAAGTTATTCAAAATGCATTTGATGTTGTGTGATCCATTTGAGGTGTCACACTTGGGGCACTAGGCTCTCAAGCTACATGGAATCAAGCACCAACAAAGAGGTATGTCATTCTACTAGATTTTATATTATTTGTACTTCATAATATGCTAGTTAGGATAAATACCTTGGAAGATTGATATTTTCATGTATAGTAGAGAAAATTGGGATGTCTATTTCCAAAAGCTAATATTCTTGGACCAAGAACCCCATAAAGGTGAAATGAAGAGATCTAAGACATCATTACGCAAGTTTGAGACTTGCTTACCCGAAAATGCTGCAAATGGAGTGAATTTTCTGGATCTACTCTCTTCTTCCATAGTCCTCAAGCTTTTTTTTTCTTCCACAAGCTTCAGATGTACAAGTTTTCTCTCAAAAATGACTTACAAGCTCACATAAGGCAATAGGGTTTCGCGACTAGGGTTTTGGGACTTGGAGGTTGTAAATGAGGCCATCCATTGGAGGTTAAGGTGTTTAAATAGGGTGCAAAACCCTGAAATTAGGGTTTCACTCTGTCAGCCCTACTCGTCGAATTGAGGGTCTCAACTCGTCGAGTATACTTTATCATCCATGACCAATTCTATTCCTACTTGACGAGTTTGGGGCCTCCAACTCGTCGAGTTTCTATACAAAAGTGAATAAAATTTTGAATTAAATATATACCAAGAATCGGGCGTTACATTACCAATTTGAATTAATAATATTTATTCAAATTAGGTTTATCCAGTGTATCCAAGTTGCACTATAAATAGACCCATAAGGCTTGTGATATTTGGCCATCATCCCAAAAGGATAATAGAATTTCTAATAGCTTCTACTCCTCAATCCTCTCTCATCCTATTTCTTAGTTTAGGTGTGATCTACTAGATCCATGGCACTTGTGATGCTTGCTCTCGAAGTTCAAGATTACTCGGTTTTCAATTACTATTACTGTTATATAAGAATCAAGGTATGTTTTTTTAACCCCATTTTATAGATTTCGAAAATAGTTAATTTACATGACATCAAGGGTACCAAGCTAATTTGCATGGTTGTTCACATCTTGTTTGTGATCCTTGCTATCCCAGTCACAAATGGAAGAGCATTATCGAGATTAAACATGTCATTGAATACTTCAATGAATCTCAAAAAAATCTAGGAATTTCATTAAAAACATAATTCGTTCAAATTTCGTTTTTCGTGGTGAATTGACAAATCGTCATTTACCTACCTTTATTTATTTCACAAACAGATTACAACATCCCTTTTCTAAGTTGTGAATTATCTAGTTGGATCATAGCCTTAATATTTCATTAGGGTGTTATATTGAGGATTTCTCCTATAAAACCTAAAACTTGGCTTTCTTTATTTCAGATGTCAACTCCTCACGATGCTTCTAGTTCATCCTCCAACAACAACAACTCATCCAACAACAACTTCTTGCTTCTGAACATTTGATTGAGAGTTACCTTTGATGGCACCAATTATAATGATTAGATGTGTAACATCAATATGGCTCTACCTTTCAAGGATAAAGAGTATGTGCTCGAAAAGGAACTTCTCGAGATCGATGAAACCCAAGCTACTACCGTAGAACTAGCTAGGTATAGGAAGTACTACAATGATGCAACCAAAGTGGCATGTAACATGGTGGCTACTATGACTCCTAAGCTAAAAGGTTTCTACGAGGATTATTGGCCATACAAGATGAACAGGTACTTGGTGGAAAAGTACCACCAACAAGCTCGTCAAGAAAAGTATGAGGTAGTAAAGTCCCTCATCACTAGCAAGATGAAAGATGGGAAGATGGAGATTCCTTCAGTAGCCACGTGCAATGAATGCATCGATACATGGAGCGGTTGATAAAGATGAATGTGAACTTTGATGAGGAATTGACTATTGATATAGTCTTGCACACATTGTGAAGTTGTTATGATCAATTTATCTTAACTTTCCTGAACAACCAAGAGACCACATTGGCTCAACTTCAGAACCTCCTACGAACTGCTGAAGCAGGAATGAAGGGAAAAGGTATCGCCTCCACTCTTGTTGTTGCTCCTATCTTAGCTATTGGGCAAGGAAAATGGAAGAAAAGGAAACGTCCTCCTAAATAGAATTGGAAAGGAAAGTCCCATGTTGGGTCCTCAAGCAATGAACCCAAAGGAAAAGTTAATTTTGATACTCCTCCTGCCTTTAATCCTAAATAGGATACTTGCTTTTACTGCCATGAGAAAGGGCATTGGAAACGAAGTTGTCCTAAGTATTTACAAGATTTTCACGTGAATTGTTCTGATTTGCAGGGGATAAGAAAACGTGAGGATGTGGAGCATGGTAGAATGAACTTGATCATGGGCAATAGGAGATCATCACCTGTTACCAAGATTGGAGTTTATAACTTAGTGCTTAGTAGTGGGTTGTGTTTATATTTGAATAATTGTTGCTACTCGTTAGAGATGACATGAGACATCATTTCATTTCATGATTTATAGAGACAATGTTTTAGATATTCTTTCAATAATGATAATGGATCTATTTCTGCTTTTAAAAATGGTGTAATTTATTTGAAGCTTTAGGTAATAGTGTTTTACAAATTGATTCGTTTAATTGTTTAGAAAAAGCATGCTTGTGGCATTATCGTCTTGGACATGTCAACAAGAAGCGCATCTCTTAACTCCAAAAGGATGGAGTGTTGGAATCTTCTAACTTAATGTCAGATCATACACAGATGTGTGTGGGCCCATCAGATCCACCTCAAGGGATGAAAATCGATTCTATGTGACTTTTACTGATGATTATAGCATATATGGATCTATCTACCTAATCAAGCATAAGTCATAAACCTTTGAAAAGTTCAAAGAGTTCAAACAAGATGTCAAGAATCAATTGGGCAGGAAGATCAAGATGCTTAGATCCGATAGAGGCGGTGAGTATCTTAGTATCGAATTCCATGACTACTTTAATGAATATGGAATAGTTTCACAATTGACACCTCCTAGGACGCCACAACTTAATGGTGTGGCTGAGAGGCGTAATCAAATCTTGTTAGACATGGTTCATTCCATGATGATTCGTGCTTCACTTACAATCTCATTCTGGAGGTATGCCTTGGAGACTGTTGCCCACATTCTTAATCTTGTCCTAACAAAGAAGGTTGCTAAAATACATCATGAGATGTCGACAGGGAAGGTTCCCTCGTTAGCATATATCAAGGTTTGGGGTTGTGAAGCTTTCTTTAGACGAGAGACTCACGATAAGCTTGAACCTCAAAGTGAGAGATGTATTTTCATCGCCTACCCACAAAAGTCATTTGTAAATTTGTTCTACAAACCTAGTGACAACGAGGTCTTTGTAGCGCGAATAAGAGTCTTTCGCGAGAGAGAGCTTATATGCAAAGAGGAAAGTCGGAGTACAATTGATCTTGAATACCACATAAATTAATCAACATTTTTAAATAAACACAAGCAAAAAGTGTTTTAAATAAGTAATACTTAACACCATAAAGTTCTATAAGACTAATAGGTATCAACATCACGTGCAAGGTGTGATAATGACGTGGAAGTTGGTCCCGGTAGGAACACCATCTTTGTTAGGCGTGATGTTGAAGTGGCATGGTGATATGTGAAACTGTTCACACTCTCTCACACTGAAAATTCATTTTTTATTTTATTCTTCCAACTTTACTGTTATAACTACTTATTTATTAAACACTCAGTTAACATAACCATTTCACTCTTAAATTTTACAAAAACAAATAAAATTATAGAGCCATTAAAAATGGGTTTGTTTTCATATTCATTCTCACCATTCTTAGATTGTGGTGTTTTTTTCACAACAATCTAAGTGAAAGCTAATCTTTTGGAAGATGAAGTATAAAGTTCGCGTCTAATAAAAATATCACATGCTTTAGACTATATAAAGGTCAGGAAGTTGTAGAAGAATGTTTGATGTGGGGCTATTTTTACGAAACTTATATACATGATGCTAAATTATTCAAACGCCAGTTCAAGATGAGTAAACAATTATCATACGAATAGTTAGTGATTTGGAGGATAATTTTGAATCATTTCAATTAAAATGAGATGTTAGAGGCAAACAAGGTTTTACACCCTTACAAATCTGCAAAATTATAGTTCGTCTTAAGGCATACAATACCTCTGCCAACACGACTGATCAATACTTGAAGATGTATAATAGAATTGGACGAGAATGTTCTTACAATATTTGTGAAGGCATCATCGATTTTTACAACAAAAAATATTTGTGAAAACATATGTATAATGATATTGAACGACATGACACATCAAATCGAACATGGCTTTATGTAACACTTTGAAGCATTAAGTGTATACATTGGGAGTGGGAAAATTACCGAAATACATGGTAAGATCAATACACAAAGGGTGGTCTTGATATCTCAATAATAATGCTAAAAGAGTGGCATCAATCAATATATTGAATTGGCATGCATTTTTTTATTGTTGTTGTTTACAATAATGACCTTAATGTTCTTTTTGAATCGCCTTTATTCACCAAACTTTATGTTTCCGTTTGAAATAATTATAGCATTATACATGCATGGGTTTTGCGCTATTGATGAGATATATTGAGAGTATGCTATAATAGTCAAATCTTTTACGTTTGCTAAAGATGAAAAAAAAATATTCACAGAAGCACAAGAAGTGGTCTGTAAAAATGTTGAACAAATTTTTGGAGTAAGAATATTAATATTTAAATGGCATCTCCATAATTTATAACCAAGCTCTTATTGAGATATGTCTACTATCAACATTCCAACGATGCCGATGATAAATAGATGCAATATTTTTATTTTTGTTATGTAATTTTTAAATTTTCTTAAATAAGACGTGAATTGGTGGTCACATGATATAGACCGATCATCCCATACTAGGCTCGCGTCATGCCATAAGCCCAAGTGTAGAACTAACTCCCAAAAGTCAGCTTGTAGAAGGAGGGGACACTTATAAGTCACCAATACTTTCAGCCGATGTCGGATCGTAAAATATCACACGCTTTGAAGAGCCAACGTCTTCGTTGGTCACAGTTGGCACCCCTTTTTGGTCCAGACCACCACTCCGAGTCATTGTTGGTCATGGCTACGTTGGTCACGTTGACACCCCGCTTTTTGGGTCCACATCACCACTCCGTAGGCCACCACTCCAAGTGTTGGCACCTCGAAAGATGGGGAGGGCTCTGATACCAATTGATACGGACTCATCTTATACTAGGCCCGCATCATGCCATAAGCCAAAGTGTAGAACTTACTCCTAAAAGTCAACTTGTAGGAGGAGGGGACACATAGACTTATAAGCCACCAACTTATAGTCAGTGTTGCAGAAATCGGCATTGGCGGCCGATTAATCGATTGACGATCTTAAACCGATTACGATTAGCGTGCTTGACCGAAATTGGTCAAAATCAGTCAAAGTCGGCTTTGGTTGTCCTTGGCGGCCCTCGATGGTCATAGGCGAGATTTTTTTATAAATTAAAAAAATAAATAATTTTCAAATATTACACCAAAATTTAAAATTTTCAAATTTTTAAGCTTTCAGATTTTAAAATATTAAACTAAAATTTTCAAATTTTCAAAAATTTAAAATTTTCAAATACTTAGTTTTTTAGGGAATATTAATTTTTTAAATAATTTTATTAATAACTAAAAGTCCCCGATTAATCTCCGATTAATTCCCTCTAGTCCGATTAATCAGTTATCGTCAGTCGACCGCCGATTTACCGTCAAACGATTTTTACAACCTTATTTATAGTACTTTTAGTTGATGTGGGATCGTAACTATCACATGTCTTTGAAATGGTGTGAGAAAACGAATATGACAAATGATATAAAGTGAAAGGGTATGATCATAAGTTAACAACTCATAGCCTAATAAAATGGTTCCTTCTTAAAAAGAATACGTAACATCTTGCTTTTACCTTTTAATTGATATGGATGGATGTATAAGCATCTTCTATTTTTTTAATAATCAACTTATTAGGTTTTGTTAGTAACTTATCGAGATGTTACATATGCTATTATTGTTAATAAAAATATTCTTATTATCGTTGAAATAAAATTATATTATTATTTTTATATTAAATCTCATATAAGAAAAATATGAAATTATTTTGCTAATTGGGATGATTAAGTAAGAGGGTTGGTTCATACTCCATAGGAGTAAACATGATAAGCATACATATGACATGGGAAGCATGCCCAACGTTTTTTGTCATTACTCTCATGTTTCACTTACTACTCTTTTTTACTTTTGATGATTGGGTTTCCAAAATTCAACGAAGAATTTTCTTAATTGTAACGATATTTACTAACTTCTTACATATAATAATAACAAAATAGACAAGCGACCTTTTAAAATTCATTAATTTAATATTAGACAAGCTTATATAAAGGTGTTTGATGTTTGTATTTTTGGCGAGGCCGTTATGAGAATTTAAATTTCCTCAAATGTCATGGATGACCCACAAAAAAGCCCTTATCATTATTATAAACTTTTTATTTTTAAATAAATATGTATACATATATAACATAATAATAAAAATTGCCCCAAAAAAAATTGGATTTTGTATAGTTGTTCACTTTGCCTTTTTTCCGCGCCCATGGAGTTTGGTAAAACGTACTAAGTTTAATTCTTAAGTTGGAATGTTTATTCATTTTTCACCCTTAGTTTTTATTCTACCATATAAAAGTCACATTTATCCACACTTTTCAATACCTATAAAATTATCACTTTTCACTTCATCTCATTTTACTTTCTTATTTTTTTAAGTTAAATTAAAATACTATATTGATTCAATTCACTATGCAACAAATTCTTCCCATGTGGTAACCATCACTGCACAACATATCGCCCATCGTGTGGTGCCACATGACACTAACCGTGTTGTGTAGTGTGACCACACACACCTGCCTTATGAACAAGGTATTGCAAAGATGGTCCTTAAGTTTGAAATTCATTACAAGAACCATCCTTATGGCTAACTCCGTTAGTTAATCTTCTTTAAGTATAAACATTTACTCATGAAATGAAAAATATACCCCTTTCTTAGGGTCTCTTGCAACTTAACCCTTATTGGTAACAATGGCTTTGTGCCCTTCGTAGAGGTTCTCTCTCGAGAAAATTTGGCCAGTTTCTCCTCATATTTTGGCAAGTGATTTATGTAATCCAACCAGCATGTTCTAATGCCTCTTTAACGGATTTGGGTTCAACCATTAAGATAAATGCTGAAAAATGACATTCATTTTGAACACTTGTGGCAGAACGAGTTTGTACACCAGCATTAGGATTTCCAATAACTTGGTTCGGAGGATGACCCTTGGTCCATATATGTAATCTCAGAAGTTCTTGAGCAGTAAAATATCCTATATCAACAATGGGGTTATGTTGCTCTCCCTGAATAATTTGAACTTATGGATGATGCTCCCCCTGAACTTTAAACCAGATAGGTTGACATCGTCATTCGGTGGGAAATCAAAGAAGTTTACATCATCATTTTTGTTGATAGGATTAGAGTTGAATTCAACAGTTTCATCTTGGAATCCATCCACATTTGATTAAAAGGAAGGTTAACCATTCTCCCCCTCAACCTAAGAAGGTTGAAATGGTTCGGAATCAAATGGAAGAAAACTGGGTGTCGGACCCGAAATATTTCGGGAAACCGGAGTTGCGGTTGATAAGGTTTGTCTTGTTTGAGATTCCGAATCAATAGTTGTTTCTGAAGGTCCGAACAAGGTTTCAAAGTCAACTTCATAAATCGTTTGTTGGTTCGGATATTCTCGAGCTGGAGCATCGGATTCCATGATGTGGGTTGTGACATGGGTTGGACCAGAATTTCAAACGAAATTGTCATGAAAGGTGACATCAAAACATTCTTCAAGAACTTGAGTTCGTTGATTAAGAACTCAATAAAGCCTTTGATTTAGCAGATTATCCAAGAAAGATAGTTACATCATTTTTGGGTTGGAACTTTGTAAGCTAATCACGATTGTTCTTGATGAAGCATCTACATCGAAAAACGTGAAGAAGGGAGATACTTGACTTCTGACCGTTCATGGCTTTGTACGGTGTCATGTTGAGGCGTCGATTGATAATACTCCTATTCTGAGTGATGCATGCGGTTGAAACAACTTCATCCCAGACGTAACACATATCATAACCCAAGGAATGACTTAACACGTAAAACACCAGTCAACCAGTAATATGTTGTTACATGACTGCTTTCCAAAATCTACCGAGACCTCCCAGTCTCAATTCGTTCGCCTATCATCTGAAATATCGGGTTCCAACCCGATTATGGAGCCAAAAGACTCACACTCAGTCGCTCCATGCGACTTCTGATCGAAATCCTCCTCTGGAACTAGTTGCCACTAATTATCATGCCACTGTAGCTCTAACAACCTCCTGATCCAACCGATCGGGCCCATGCGTCGAATCCTGACATCATCAAATCCAAGACTAAAGTGATTGCTACCTGGCCAATGGTAGCCTTATGTCACGAACAACCTTAAGCAGTCCATTGCTTCCTTGATCTCATAGCTGTAGCGGCGTTCCTACAGTCTTATCACTGGCTCAACTAGATCTAATCCATCCAGATAATTCCGAAATACAATCTGTGGATTTCCATATACTCACTGGTACACTCGAATTGGTGGGTACTATTGTTCCTTTTGTGATCTAACAACACTCCCATGCTATCTACCGACCTACTGAATGCTACGGCTACACCCGCAGTCTTACAACACTCTAGCACTATCTGACTGCTAGTGAATGCTACGACTACCCCCGTAGTCTTACAATGCTTTCCATATTGTCTGGTTGCTAGTGAATGATACGACTACCACCGCAGACTTACAACACTCTAACACTATCTAGCTGCTAGTGAATGTTATGGCTACACCCGTAAACTTACAACACTTTCCATATCGGCCGAACACGCACTCGACCTAACACACCACTGAACTTGAGTCCTAACCAGAAATCTAACTTGGTTCCCGAAACCTGTTGTCTAAGAGTCTCGAAGGCTGGCTGTTGCTCAGGCCCTAGCGGATGACCATCGACTTCTTGGTCAGTCGGGTCAAAGGAACCGCAATCTCGGAGAAGTCCTGTATAAATCTTCGGTAATAACCCGCTAGACCCAGGAAACTCCGAATCTCAGTTGGAGACTTCGGAATCTCCCACTTCATCACGGTCTCTATCTTGTTCGGATCGACCAAAATACCCTTATGGTTAACAAGGTGCCCAAGAGATTGCACCTCGTGCAACCAGAACTCAAATTTGGAGAACTTTACAAAAAGTCTCTCCCCCACTTAGATTCGACTAAGTCTTCGCGTCACGTGAGAATTGAAGGATTCCCAATCCTACCCTCTTCATGTTACCAGTCTTGTCCTAGTGACGATAGTGCCTTGAACTCCAAAGTTCATCCATAGACAATTGTCGACCACACCTGAACCATGATAAAACCACTTAACGCTGACTTCACTAAAGAACTATTGCTCTAACCTTAACTGAGTATCCCCAAATAATAGTCCTACATAGATCCCAAAAAAGATCCAAAATGATAACGGTCCATGAGGAACCCATTCCAGAAGTTGCGTCCCTATGTGGGTTCATCAAGGACTTTTCGGCATGCAGGATGGCATGTATGATCGTTAATAACCCAGACACTAGTAGAATACCAACCCAACATCTGACTTATCCAAACTCACTCACAATTACCAAGCGATACGTATTCCCAACATTCATCTAGTAGCAATAAAAGATGACATACCCACAACATCTAGAGGAATACTGATCACCTTCAGTTGACACGATCAACCCTGCCACACCTATAGCAGCCTAAACCCTTGGAGCGACAAACTACCTTGTGCACTTTCCCGTACGTGTTGCACTGACTCCGGCCATGCTGGCCTTTCACCTGATGATCAGAATTCATGGGTCTCTTCATGGGACCCTTTACCATACGCACCTGACACGACCCTCTCTTCCCAGGGTGCTCCAAATCGATCTCGCATCTACAACTCTTGGAAATCATATCCTTCAGGGTCTGACACCCTGTCACGCTCACTAGCTCACTTGCCAATGGCAAAGCTGCAACAACTGGAACATCCTCTATCCCCAAAACTAGGTCATAAACTCTTCCCTAAGATTCTCAGATTCTCCAAGACTCACATCGACTAGAGTATGGATCATGTGCTTTCAGTAGTACGGGCCCAATACTACCTTCCACACTTATCCATACTCTCCTTAGCAATCTTCATGAATCCTCCAAGTTACTTCCTCAAACTGTTACCCCGAATGCTTGCTAATAGCGTAGCCAAACCCACTAAAGCATTACTTAGGCTTTCCTAGGTTCCTGCACCCACCCAATCCTCATCTGTTGAAGCATTGTTATGTAGCAATAACAATCCCAATTCCTCTTTGTATTGACTTTAGAAAGCTTAGAGTCACAAATGTCACTCCTCTAATGATTCACAAACACCATAAGCAAGAGGATGAAGAGGATAGAGGATAGAGGCTGCCCAAAATCATCTACAAACTCTAGAGAAGTCTTAGCCACGTTTTTGGGTTATAAGGGGTCTTTATATAGTAAGGCTATTAGGGTTATCTAACAAGGAAACCCTAAATTGGATGCTTAAGCCCTAAGTAACCCGTGGAGCCCTTTCCTCAAGGCCTTGGAAGATTTCATATGGGCTTCCCCATAGAATTCGTCCACCTTATAATATAAGGCAATCCATGGCCCAAATTGCAATTATCTTATAATTACAATTCCAGTCCCTTAAGTTTAATTAATCTCTTTTAGTCACAAAACTAATTACCAATTAATTATTGACTAATATTAATTAAACAATATGATTTCAATTTTAATATATTATTCTCACAATATATTAATAAATCATATTTAATCCTTTCTCTCCATAATTCATCCTATCAAGTTGCTTTGGTGAAGGCAACCCAAAAGGACCATGCACCATCGGGTCAAGTACATACCAAAATAGTTATGGACTTAGACACTAATCCAACAGTCTCCCACTTGGATAAGTCTAATAACTATTCTACGTATGACTTCAGATTCTGATCTGCGATCGTAGCTTTCCAAAGTCGCTGTCAACTCTGATCCTATTAGATACGCGTGTCCTTAGATAAGGGATCATATATTCCTCCATTCTAGATATCATAAGACATTATTTCTAATCATTCTCTTTGTACTATTTCTCGATCTCCGATTTATGACGACTGACTAATTGAACAAATCAAATTAGCCCTAGCCCGACCGAGCATTTACGTTTGTCATCACTAAATCATCGAGGGGCCCAAAGATATCGTTTTTATCCTTCTTTGGATAAAAGGAACGGATAAACTTTGATACAATGCTTGCTTGCACTCACTCACCGAATCACACACAACAATATGTTTTATAACACCAAGTTACTAGTGCGTTTACATATTATCAATGTTGTAACACCCCAATTTTCATATATAGATTATATAACAAATAATCGTTCCAACATCTCCCAAGATCAATTAGGAACTTACTTAAAGACTAAACTACAGCGGAAACAAAATAAAATAAAACAAAGTCTTCAACTAAACAACGTTAGGTGTTATGTCTTTGCGGAATTCCTCTGTGGACTTCTGGATCAAACCTTCTCCTTGAACTTTTTTCCTACTACTTGCTAAATAGTTTCCTGGTTGCGCACATTTAAAGTATCTAAATGGGTAAGCCTAGGGCCTAGTGAGTTCGTGTTGCACATACATGTTCATCACTTAAAAAAACAAACAATTTTATCATATATGTTCAATAAATCATACAACAAATATATCATCCGATGACATAATTTAGAGGAACGATTAATTATCCAGAGAAAGAACCAAAGACTCATTTCCCTTCTCCTTGAGACAACTTATCATCCATTGTACTCAAGTAATCTAAATATCCAAGAAAATGAGTATAAATCTCAATTCCCATCCCCGCCGATCACACACATCTGTCATGCTCACGGTGATTAAACACCCCACCCGTTCCGACTTAACAAGTCCCAAAAAACACACAACAAATCCAAAATAATAGTCGTACGCAACCATACATATCATAAAACATACTATCAATAAATAAACAGAAACCACATAATAAACCATATGATAAACATTTATGTGCGAGCAACCACAGAACACGAAAAAAACTCATCTTGATGGCGTTAGTCTTAACCGGATGTCGTCACGCTACTTGCAGATATGCACCCTACGTTTATGTAACGTCATAAAATTTCAAACCAAAAATTTTCATTTTTACAGTCATCAAAACATGAGTAATAAGTTTAGGTTCCAATGTAACAATTTAGTCACAACCGATTACATAACAAAAGATCACAAAAATGGTTTTCCCCGAGTGTGTGTACGATCACGCCGGCGCCTTCCCACGGTCCTCGCTAGTACCTTAAACACATAACACAACATCTGTAAGCATAAATGCTTAGTGAGTTCCCCAAAATACAACTTACGCACGTACGCCTTTCCAGGCCTTGACCTTTCGGTCCATGTGTCTCAGGGGACTTCCGTCCCGACTGGGTAAACCTTCCGGTCCTACCCACGTCAACCTTACAGTCCATATGACCATGCCTTCCGACCCATATCATGTTGCCTTCCGGCCCAAATCAAGCATATCATACATGGCACATATAACGAATAACTTAACACACATAAGGCATATATCTCATATCATATTCGACCTTCAGGTCACACAGTCAAAACCCTTCCGGGTACAGTATAGTGAGAAGACTCACCTCGTATGCCTCGCTATGTCGCTAATCGTGAATCCTGGAATCACTCGTGCTCAAACCCTCGAGCTGCAATCCTTCTATGATATAATAAATCTATAATTATTACTTGTACCACTAAGGTTGACCATCCATATTAAGTCAACACAGGTTGACTTGGTCAACAGTCTTTAGTCAATTTGGACCGGACTCGGCGAGTGCACAATAGTGACTCGGCGAGTCTATGCGTTTTAACCAACTCTCAAGGATTTTCCCTTTGACTCGTCGAGTACTCCCCCGACTCGACGAGTTCCACCTGGGCCTGAATCACAGGGCCACCGCGACTCAACTCGCCGAGTCGCAAGGTCAACTCGGCGAGTCCCAACTTGACTCGATCCACATGTCAAAACCTTTCCAACTCTCTGCGACTTACTGAGTCGCCCATAACTCGGTCAGGACTACACAGTGGGTGGTCTCAAGGACAATCTTCAAGCGACTCGTCGAGTCTGTTCATCAGACTCGGCGAGTCCATGCCATGCACCAGCTAAAACTGGCTTTTGCGGTCAGATCTGTTCCATACATTCATAGATCTGGCCTTCCCAAGCTTATTTGTCATGTAAAGTCTTAGTCTTGGTTGCCATGCAATGCATACAAGGCTTATTTTGGAGAAACAACCTCTAATATGACAACCTTAGCTTCTAACTCAAAAGGATGGACATAAAGTTTGTCATATGGGGTCTCCTGGACCTGCTAAGGCCCAGATCTAGGTTCCATATCTCCATGGGACCTTTCATACTTCCAATTCAAGCCAAGAAATGCAAGAAGAAACCCTAGAGTTGACACATCAACACAAAACACGAAGTTTGGCTCTGAAAGTTACCTCAAGAAGACTCCCTTGATGAAATAGCAACAGATCCAAGCTCCCCAACTCCTCAAGCTTGATCCTCTCCCTCCTTTCTTGCAATATCACACAAAATGATGAACAAATGGCCTCCAAATACACTCACAAGGGCTCACAGTCGTATGGGGGCTCTTAGGGTTCAAGGTGGCCGCAAATGAGGGACATAAGGTCCTTTAAATAGGGCTTAGGACCGGGAAATTAGGGTTTCATTAAACAGCGCGGATTCGCTGAGTCCATCCCTTGGACTCGCCGAGTCCGAACGCGAACCCCCGCCCAAAACCGCGACCCGACTCGGCGAGTTCGACCTCCAACTCGTCGAGTCCCCTCACAGAAAGTCAAAAAAATATGAAATGAAGGTACCTGGGGATCCGGGCTGTTACAATTTAACCAAAATTTATTTTCTAAGGCTTAATCCTATAAACATCTTATGTGTTTGTTTTGGTTCCATCACACATATGTCTCCTTCGGCCAACCAATAATTATTTCATCATATTAATTAGAATGTGCGTAACAACTTTAATAAAAATATTATTATCTTTTTCTTCATTTTCTTTTCATGTCGTCATTCCCATTTAATGAGGTTTTATCCATAAAATATTTAATACTCAAATATCAAAATAACTAAACCTTAAAACAAAGACTTTGTTTGAATAATAACAATAAGTAATATTAACATCAATATAAAGTAGCAAATTTAAAATAACAACCATTTATGTGATGGTAAAAATTGTCAAATTATAAAAACTGGAGCGGCTATTTTTACATATCTTTTGTTATGATACACAAGTAAAACATTTGATACCTATTTGTGAAAACTAAAATTGCCAACTTACCAACAATAGTAGGACCATTTATGTAAATATCATTTTTATCATTTGAAACATCAAGATAACCGTTTCAACAAAAGATCCATATTCTTTTCTTCTTTACCCGAACAATAAAAACGTTTTCGACCATTTTATCACAGTAAAACTTAACAATTGTTGTCAAATAAATTTTATAAAACCACCGTTAATCATCTCCATTTCATACTAACATATTCATTTACTAAATCTTGAATAACTTATTATAAAGCAAGTTTAAATTCACAATTACTTTTACCAAAACATAACATTTGTTTTTCACAAAATTCGATTATTCCTTGGCCGAAAAGAGACATAGGATTGAACCAAAATAGATACTCAAATCCTATCAACCTACTCAAACAACTTAATCAAACTCAAATCGAAGAGACATGCCTTAATTTCTAAAATAGCTTTGAAAACCTTCACGAACTTCAAACCCCGATTTCTCCTTTGTTTCCCCAACCTTTCTTGAAACTTTTTGTGGGAATTACACTCTATTTCTCATGCCTTTTATATGCCCAAGTTTGTAACCTTTATAGTTAACACAAAAGTCCAAATTTATGACACTAATCAAAGTGATGGGTTTTGGAATTAAAATTTCATAATTTATCTATTTACTCCTACTTAATCACCATTATATTATTTTAATAATATATATTTAGACATTTTTTTTGTTTGAGTTATCACAAATGTGCAACCAATTTGCAAGATACAACTCACACATCTCGGTTTCAAGAATATAAGATGTTATCGTCTCACCAATCACTCGTGATACAATTCATGGAGTGATCCAAGTGAGCGTGGGTTTAATCCAATGCTCAAATTCATATTCATAAGCACTCATGAACGTTGCAGCAAACATTTACTTATGTCTAATACTCTTTTAGACAATCCACACACCAATTCACGACAGTCTTCATTCATACCTACTTTCAACATATGAACGAATGTGGCCCGTTTGAATAATTTGACTGTTCTTAACCAATTAAATTATTCAGGAAGTCAAAACATGCAAAGTGAAACACAAGAATAATACTAATCCCATATGGCCTCAAACCTTTGAGTATAAATGAAACACCTTTTATTTAACACCATATCGATTACTCATTACTTGTCGTTTCGGGTAATCAAATTCTTACTTGAATTATTACACTTGTCCCATGCTCCTAGCATGCACACAATGTTTACCTATGGTTCTTACTTTGTGAAATAGATCAAATTGAACACATTTCCAATCATTCTCATTTCACAACTCCTAATCCTTTTTCATAAGTGTAAGAATATCAAATTCTTGCTACGTATAGAATATGTTAGATTTTAACATTCTATGCAATGATTCTTTCGTAATGTCACTGCACCAAAGTCACAAAGACTATTGCCAATGATATTACAAAATCTTCTATCGGAGA
The DNA here is from genome assembly GCF_052625555.1 of Lactuca saligna. Lineage (NCBI taxonomy): Eukaryota > Viridiplantae > Streptophyta > Magnoliopsida > Asterales > Asteraceae > Lactuca > Lactuca saligna. Next base: position 2,318,414 of record NC_136424.1, read on the forward strand.
TTGTTACAAGACAATTCCTTAGATATGATGTCTCTCATTCAAAGTACATTCCTTTGAACATCCTTTTGCATAAAAGTTTCTAATCTAGACATAGATTTTCAATATTCAATTCCCAATATGGACACACTTCCATATTTTCCATATGATAACTCATTCTTAATAGAATCTTATCTATTCGTAATGATGTCGATATGGTCCATCCAATATGGAAACATTTCCATAATTTCCATATGACAACTCATTCTTAATAGAATCTTTTCTATTCATAATAATGTCGATATGGTCCATTCAATACCATGCTTCCAACTACTCATAAGCAACCAATCCTCGTCGAACTTCGGATTGTCCTTTGATAGTTGTTTAATTATTTTAGTCAAAACTGATTCTAGTCCCTTTTCCCTCTAAATGCGCTAGACATTTTGAAAATTTTAGAATGGTCAAATATTATAGCATTTGCACCCGATCCTGTACTCGAAGCGTATGGGACACGATGCAAAATGTATTACATAAAGATTCGATAATTTATCAATCTTTTGCCATAATGTTTTATTTGCTATGTTCTCAAAATTCGAATTGTGAAGAGGAATGCCGTAATCATAATCGAAATTTTAAGAACACCCTATGTACCTTTGACTAAATTTATCAACATTTCTCAACCTAAGCCTTTAGATTTGAAATGAATCATAATATTCTCTCCCTTAATTATAGCAAAACAACTATTCCATCGTTACAACTTTGCAAAGAATGACTCTTGTTTTCTATAATTAATATTGCCAACTTGCAATTCGTGCCTTAATAATCATACAATCATAACATTTATGCTCCCACTATCATGATGATTATTATAAAACATAACACTTATGCTCCTACTAGCTTTGACATGTATTCAGAAACAACTTAACTTTTAGAAAAACAATACCTATTGAATTTCTTAAGTCCATGTTTCTAATACTTAATGCTTTGATAATCTTTTATCAAGGCCTCGTAAACTTATACACCTTTTCCTTAGATAGCTCATATGTGTGTCTAAACAATTAAGACTAGTTGCCAAACCTCACAATTCAAATCATGGAAAGGGATACTGTAACCATAATCGAATTTGAGAATGCAATTTTACAATCACTATCTTCTTAAAATCTTTCTTAGTGAAAGCATTTCCTCACAATCATTTTCATGAAGGAGGAAATCTTATGACACCTAGATTTAAACGGTGTATGTGTTCCTATCCATGTGAATTTGTTAAAACCAAAGTTTACGACAAATTCAAACTTATATGGACCGAACTTTCTTAATCTTGATTTCTTGCCTTATGGTAGCACAGCTGCCCACCACGTCTTCCAAGTAGTTAAGCAGCTCACCTTTTTCTATCAGTGTACCTTTCATTGATCAAGGTGTTTTGCCTTTTATGAGAACTCATAGAACTCACATGCATAATTAACTCAATTGGAAACAGCACAGAAACAAAATAATGTCAACACGATAGGTTGTAAACCTCAACTCGTGTGCTAGTGATGATCGATAAGGTTTATTTGATTTGTTATTGAAACCTTTCAAGACCATTAAGACTCCCACTGACTCCTTGACATATAAGATTCTCTTGTCAATAACCATTTCTTGACAAAACCAATATTCAAGAGTTAGTGTACCTTTATCAAAACACTTCATAAATTGGTCCTAGTTGGCCTTTGTCTTATCCAAGACATCACAACTTTCCACATTTGATGAATGTTATAAACCTTATTAATACTTTTCACTCATTGTCACAATCTTAACTTTAAGACTTGTTATTGGAACGAAGTATGATTGACCTTTTGATTTAACCATTTCTTCAATTCTTGATTCCTCTTCTTAAACATACAATTGTACTAATTCTCACTTAGAGGATCAATTGAGATATGGCTCTTAATCATTAAGACCTATCATAAAGCATAAAAGGTACTCTCCCTTCTTCTTAGAATGGAGAAACTTGTATCTTTCTGCCTACTTGATTCTTCTTATTCATGTTGCTATTGATTTAAACTTTTTTTTAATCAATTCATAATTACACTTAATCTTATAAGTATAATCATATTTACTAAACCTTTAGTAAATCATGACGAATATCTTTGTTATTCTTGTGGTGGAATTTGATCAACACACAACTTTGTGTGCTCGATCTCCTAGTCCTTTCACTTGACACTTTGTCAACGAATTAGTCTAATTTCCAAATATGAAATTTCTCATTCATCATACAACCAAATTGCATGATTCCAAATTTCTGTCCAATTGAAACTTGGACGATGAGAAACTCTCCCTATTTGGTAAACTCTCGACTTTTCCATAAACACCATAAATAAGAATCATATCCTTTTGTTGTAGAAATATACAAACACCAATTTTCATAAGTATTTCATTGCAAAGAAGTAAACAAATAAATAAATAAGTCAAACCAAAATTTATTTTATTTATAAAAGCAGCGGAAAACATTTGTCCTTACAATGCAAAATCCATTGAAAACTATGTATTTCAAAAAGAAAATTTCTAACATCTCTATCATAACTATCTAAGCTCAAAATCTAATCTTCAAGTCCATGCGATCAAGATCCATTTCTTGTGATTAGATTCATCTTGCTCTTTCACCAAGCTTCCTTTCTTTTCACCGATCCTACAAAAACATTCAAATGCAATCTTATCACATCATGTATTAAGAATCAACGAATAGGAACTTAATTTAGATAGTAGATTTTACCTAAAGCACAGCCATACTCTTTGACTCTCCCATCTTTGGAATCTTCGGGCTCTTAGGGCAGATTTCTATCCAACGCCCTTTCTTTTGGCAACAAACGCGGGTTGGTTCTCCTAGAACGTCCTTGGAAGCATGGTTGGTTGACTTTCCCAACACATACGCTCCATTGCTTCGCCAAATCATTTCTAATTCAACAGCAATGAGCATGTAAGTTAGGTCAATGAGGTTGTCATCATGATCCATCATATAATACATTCTTTTGAACTCATTATACGATTCAGGAAGTAACTGCAAAACCCAATTCACAGCCAACTCATCCGGGAATGACACACCCAACATTATCAACCTATCAATGTGTTATTTCATTCCTAGAACGTGGGCACACATGGGTTTACCATCTTCATGTTTCATTTCCAATAGGGCTTTAGTGATATTGAACCTTTTAATTCTTTGATCTTGTGGGTTAGGGAGAACAATTGGAGGAGGTGGAGGAAGTGAAGCATGATTTCTTGTTCCTTGATCGAATCGTGGAATACCATCTTCATGTGGAATGCTTGTTCCACAGGATTTGGGAAGACCATAGTTGTCGAACTTTGACATCTACAAAACAGGAGAAACAAATTCGAGTTAGTTGATTGATTGAGTCCTTGGTAAATCACCCAAATGAAATTCCAAGGCTAGGACCCAACACAATACGCTACAACCTAGAAAAGGGATGTCGTAATCTGGTTGCAGAATATGTGAAGGTAAGTGAATGATGATTCACCAATTTTCACCATGAAAAACGAAAAGGAAATTTAAGTTTTAAATCTATGAAAACTCCTAGATCCTTTGAGATTCATTGAACATTTCAATGGCATGTTTAAATCTCGATATGCCCCTCTTGTTTGTGACTGGGATGCCGAGGATCACAAAGTGGGTGTGAATAACCATGCAAACTTACATGGTGCCCTCACATGTTACAGTCACCTATTCGATGTGCCGGTAAACCACACACGCTCCACCGAACTATGACAAACATTGAGTCACCCTTTTCTACCTTTGCTTAGAACCATTTAGTGTGCCGATAAACCACACACGCTCTACTAACGTCTTCGCAAGGGCACAAAGTGCAATTTCATGGAATTGCATCAATTCACTTTGCCTAAGTAACTAAGATTGGGAATTTGAAAAACATTTAGTTACTTTGTATTTCATTATACTTATAATGGAAGGTTTCGTCCTATCCTACCCGTTCGGCTAACGACCCTCCACTAGTCAAGAGTGCGGTGGGTAAGAGTGGATACCCATTCAATCGCCATATTATAGGCAATTTCCTTAAACACCCCTTATAGACCAGCTTCGTGAATGAGGCCTACTAACGGTAAGACTGACTTTTACTCAGACATATATATAATGTTAGAATTTTAATGTTATATATAGTATAGGGTGCATTTTACACTTTTAAAATACTAGGTGGTCAAATTTAACAATTATACTTTTAATTCAATTAAATTGTAAACCTAAACTTTTATGGATTTATTAAACCTCTTGTAATTATACTCCTTAATTAATTAATAAAACCATAAGGGTGTGATTTGAATTTTTCAAAACATTACTAGGGTTTTAGAATTTAACATTCCTAAATTAAACTTTTAATCAACTTTTAAATTCCAAAACTTGAGGGCAAGTTTTGAAACATTTCAAAACATTAGGGTTTAGAATTTGAATATACATCACAATTAAACTATTAATCAAAATTTAAATTCTAAAACTTGAGGGCAAGTTTTGAAACCTTTTTCAAAACATTAGGGTTTTAACTATTTAAATTTCAAAACAACAAAACTTTTTGGGTTCAAATTTAAACTATAAAACCTAAAGGGGAACATATGAAACTTTTCATAACAACAAGGATCAAATAACAAATAATCTAAAATGAACAATTAATCACATAATTATCTATATTTGAATTATTTAATGATTTCTTGCAAAACAATTTACCAATTTAATCAAAATAATTAATCAATTATCACATAAGGAAACAAATATTTTATTAATTGATAAATATCTTCAATTAGATCAAGAATATAGTCAAATATATCATAAAATCGGATTAATATTGATCTAATATGATAAGGTAAGTATCCTTAAGCATAAACAACAAGAAATCCCGGTTTTCCCTCCTTCTGACGAGCCGACTCACCGAGTCAAGAATGGACTCGTCGAGTCACCATGGACTCGGCGAGTTCATCTATGGACTCGGCGAGTCCAGCCTCCAGAAACACAAAAATCGAATTTTTTAGTTACATCAAGAATCAATACAATAGAAACCAATCAATGCTCTGATACCACTGATGGGTTTTGGTCCTAAAAACATCCTATGTGCTCATACAAACCCTAATGCTTGGATCTAGGTTTCTCTATTGTATATGCAAGTTATCCAAGACTATAAACCCTAATTCTAGCATTCAAGTAATCATATTAACATGAGAATAGGTTTAAGATCATACCTTGATTGTTATGTAGCAATAACAATCCCAATTCCTCTTTGTATTGACTTTAGAAAGCTTAGAGTCACAAATATCACTCCTCTAATCGTTCACAAACACCATAAGCAAGAGGATGAAGAGGATAGAGGATAGAGGCTGCCCAAAACCGTCTACAAACTCTAGAGAAGTCTTAGCCACGTTTTTGGGTCATAATGGGTCTTTATATAGTAAAGCTATCAGGTTATCTAACAAGGAAACCCTAAATTGGATGCTTAAGCCCTAAGAAACCCATGGAGCCCTTTCCTCAAGGCCTTGGACGATTTCATATGGGATTCCCCATATAATCCGTCCACCTTATAATATAAGACAATCCATGGCCCAAATTTCAATTATTTTATAATTACAATTCCAGTCCCTTAAGTTTAATTAATCTCTTTTAGTCACAAAACTAATTACCAATTAATTATTGACTAATATTAATCAAACAATATGATTTCTATTTTAATATATTATTCTCACAATATATTAATGAATCAAATTTAATCCTTTCTCTCCATAATCCATCCTATCAATTTGCTTTGGTGAAGGCAACCCAAAAGGATCATGCACCATCGGGTCAAGTACATACCAAAATAGTTATGGACTTAGACACTAATCCAACAATTTCAAAGGCTCATACAATAAGGCATAACCTAAATAGGCTATCCTATCACTAACTCATCAGTACTAACATGCAAGTCTACAAGCACATACAATAGGCATATAGGGCATCCTCCTAGATCCTTAGCCATAATCTAACATGCAGTTCTCATAATCATATCATATCATAACATGTATGGGCATCTTGGGGAAAACTTACTTGAGATCGGTTGATTGCACGCATCACACACTTTGTTCTTTTCAAACTTTTGTTCTCTTTTCAAATTCTTTTCAAACTAGTTTTTATAAAAGGGTTTTACTTTTGAAAATTTTATACCAAGTCCTTATTTTGAGTTTAGACACACCCGAAGGTATGTCCGAATCCCTCAAACCAAGGCTTTGATACCAACTTGTAACATCCCAAAATTGAAGACAAAAAATTTCGTTTTATTTAAGTTATTACATAAAATCATCAGTATAAAAACATTTATAATAATATCTCATGTCAAAAACCAAATTAGAAATAATCAAAACATGTTATCATAAAACAATATCAGAGTGTAATCCCAAAGATCTCATGTGCGGAAAATCATAGTGTGATGCACTGCGATCGAGCCTACTCCTTTCCTTTGAAAAGGAAGTACATGAAACCAAAATTGAAAACTGTAAGCACGAATCTTAGTGATTTCCCCCATCATACCACATACCATACAAATCATGTACTGTCAGGCATATATGGGTGCCCGACCTACCCTGCTGAGCATACCGGGGTGCTCAACCTACCCTTGTTAGGCATACCGGGGTGCCTAACCTACCTCTGTCAGGCATATATGAGTGCCCAATCTACCCCTTCGGTCCTGCCGATCGGTAACAAGGGATTATTTCACCCCTACTACTACCTCATAATATTATATCACATGTATCATAATCAATCTAACATAATTGGGCACTAAACTACCCCTTCGACCCTATCGACCGGTGACTGGGGACTATTCCTCCTACTACCACTATCACATAACATCATATCATGCTAACACATAAAACATATCAGATAGTGGCTAACCAGACAATTATCACAAAGACAATTATCTAACCAACAACTCTTACTAGTAGGCCAAAACTATGGCCCATCTATGGCCTAATTTTCCATATTAGGCCCAAACCCTCATGTGGGCCTTACCCTAAGCCCATCAACATATTCCAGTTCATATGATTATTCTTGGATGACCCATTAATAATCCAATTACCTAAGCTCATGGAAAGGCCCAACTCAAGGCCCAAGTGGAATTAGGGTTTTCACATAAAATGATGATTATGGTTAAGTTTTCCTACTTAACATATTAAGGACTTAATCCATTAAGTCCCACATGGCCTTAGGTTAATTTGCAATGATTATTAATTAATATTTCAAATTCATTAAATGATTATGATGCGGTCCCGATAAGTCCCAAATTAGGCTTTCATGGCATTAAGGTTTTGCAAACTCTAATTAGGGTTTCCAACCCATATTAGCCCAATAGGCCCAATAGCTAGGTCCTTTGACCAATTAGGGTTCATTAGGCCCATTATGATTTCACTAGGTCCAATAGGGTTTCACTAAGCCCGTTAGGGCTTCATTGGGCCCATTAGGGTTCCAAGCATCCCAACCGAACCAACACGACAAGGCAAAGCACACCGCCACCCGACACGGCGGTCGATGGCGGCAGCCACCACCTCACGGTGGTGGTTTTGAGTTTTCTTTTTCATTATTATGACACAATTACAATTTTTATAATGAACTCCCAAAAATAAACACACACACACTCACACTATACTAATATAAACACACACGCAACCACCCTTGTAGTAGCCGGTGGTGGCGCGTGGCTTTTCCGGCTATAAAAAGCACCCAAACCACATATTAACACCAAACAATTGGCTAAAGCTAAGACACACATGTATTGCACACACCATGTATCACCTAACAGTGGTGGTTGGCGGCAGCTTGATGCTGGAATCCCGGAGGGCGGCAGACCGTGGTTGTCGTCGACGAACACGACAGCAGCAGCAGCAATGACTTGACAATGACAGTGGCCTAAAACCCATCTTCGATCTTCGATGGTTTTCCCTCTCGTCTGCCTATGATGTCATGGGAAGCAGCTATGGTGTTTGGGTGGCGAAGTAGCAGCAACGACGTAACAGTGGGAGGACAACGCCGATCCTCGGTGGTCATAAGGCTCCAACGACGGTGCTTGGATCGGCAGAACAATTGGGAGGAGGGCAGTGGTGTAGAACAACAACGACAACCGCTATCTCAGTCTTTACTCTAGTCGCCGAAGTCACACGATCGACGGTTCACCATGGTGTCACGAAGGCGGAGGTTGTGCGATGGCGGAAGAAGGATGGCAACGGTGTTCATCGATTTTCGGCGAGGCTAGGAGGTGGAGGGTATATGTGACGGCTACAACATAAATGGCTTAGGGTTAGGGTTTGATGGGTAATGAAGTTATATACCTGATCCCTCATCATATCTTCACCATAATGACAGATCCGGCCCCTCCTTCATAAAATCCCTTCAAAAGAAGTCCATAATTTACCATTTAAACCCTGCCCCTTCAATTCCTTTACAAATTAAGTTCAGATTTTACTAAAACATCCCCCATCATTCCAAATCCATTTCAATTTAAGTCCAACGCTTAAAATTCAGCCATGTTAACATTTTTAGTCCCTGCATTCATAGATATTTACGATGCATTCATAGATATTTACGAATCTAATCCGAAACTTTCAACTTTAACCACCAACTTCTAACATTGTAACCTTTGGCTCCTAGAAACCAACACCTTGCTATATAATTATTGATTTTAGGGATATTATACAATCATTTATTTATTTATTTATTAAATAAATGGGTGTTACAAACCAGGTCCCCGAAACATGCTATTCGACGCTAAGGAAAGGCATGAACCAAATGGTGGAACGTTTTTCGAACTTCCAACTAATCTAATCCTCAACCTAGGCGATCATTTGACCTCCTTCATCCCTAACAAGGATGAGAAAACTTATCCTGTTTTCACACCTATTTATGCTCTTGAGTACTTGATCGATTCTTCCCCACTTAGATTCGACAAAGTCTTCACAGCACGTGAGAATCGAAGGATTCCCAATCCTTCTTGCTTTCTAATAATCTACTATTGAAAACATGTGCTTACCAATGCTAGTCATCCATTACCATTCAAACCCTACGATCACCCATCCTCCAAAATCTTGAAGAGTACTCTTGATATCTAGTCCAGTTTAACACCTCAATTCACCACTCATGCTGACAACTAGAGGCCTTAATCTTCACCCTAACTGACGAATCCTCGTTCCCACTTCCATCCTTGCAGTATCGATGAACTCTAAACAAGCAAAACCCATGCAAAAAATACAATTCTCTTGAACATCCAATGAATAAACAACTCCGGCAACTAACACCACCATGTCATGCTACCAGTCCTTTTCTAGCAACCGTAGTGCCTTGAAATCCAAAGTTTTGCCATATGCAAATGTCGACCATACCTGAAAAAATGATAGAACCACTAAACTTTGACTTCAATGGAGAACTATCCCATTGATTCCTGAACAAGGATCCCCTAAGCAATACTCTTAAACAGATCCCAACAAAGACACAGAACAATAACGGTATATGTGGAACCCACCCCGTAGGATACGTCCATTTGTAGGTTCATCAAAGGACTTATTGGCATGTAGAATGACATATAACAATCCTTGATAACCTAGACAATAGTAGAGAACCGACCCGAGATCTAACTTGTTCAAACTCAATTGTAAATTCCAAAATGATACAATTTCCCGACATCCACCTTGTAGCAGTAGAAGATGACATACCGCAACATTTGAAGGAATCATGATCACCTTCTCTAGAGATAATTCGACCATCCTGAGAACATGTGAAAAAACTCCCTTCCGATCCCGATGACAGGAACTAACAATATGATCCTCCTTCCTGAAGGATTCTAAGGATCCACAGGCTTTGGGCTCCGGGTGAGCCTCTAACTGCCCCACAACAAACCTGTCCCGAAAAGGCCCCGAGATGACTATCGAGAGTTCCCAAAATCCCTTCCTTAGCTGAATGAAAAACCACCGAGTTCCATTCCAAACTCTGTGAGTAATCTCCGATGCGACGAACTTCCACGATCACGCATCGATTGGCTCAGGCCCTGCTCCTGAGCCGGAACCATAATTCGAATCCCATTACTTAGTGCTCAACACCATACCAAACGAACATTCAAGAGATCCGAATATACCCAAGAATCCTTATCCCACAAGCTTCCTGGATTCTCCAATACTCTCCCCGATTCGATTATGGATCTTGTTCTTTCAGTAGTACGGGCCAAATACTACCTTCCACACCTATCCATACTTTCCTCAATAATTATCCCGAATTCTCAAAGTCACCCTATCAAACTGATACCCTGAATGTTCGCTAACAGCGCAATCAAATCCACTAAAGCATTTCCTAGGCTTTCCTAGGTTCCCGAACCAACCCAGTCCTCAGGTGCTGAAGGATTCTCATTAATGTCAACTAGCTACCTCATGAATATAGCCACATGCAAAAAAGATTGGATAATCCTTTGAGTAAAAGACCCAACCCTATAATGGCTAGACTCAAATGAGAGTTATGAAATAGGGCCAAGTCCATCACTCTAAGATTATACAACCTGTACCACATGTGACTTAGCATATTTACTTAACAGGTAACTCACATTGCTAAGAGTCCCACAAAGCACAAAGCAAGCAGCATTCAGACAATGGAAAATCTAACCAACCTACTCTATCAAGCCATTATATCTTCTAATCAGGAATTTGTACTGTCATGCAATTCAAAGGATCATACAATTAGGTATAACCTAAACGGGCCATCCTATCACTAACTAATTAGTACTAGCATACAGGTTTGCAAGCACATACAATAGACATATAAGGCATCCTTCCTAGATCCTTAGCCCTAATCTAACATGCAGTTCACATATTCTAAATTCATATCATAACATAACATATCAAAACATGTATGTGTATCTTGAGGAAAACTTACTTGAGCTCAACTGATTGCACGCATCACACTCCTTGTTCTTTATCAAAAACTCTTTCTTTTAAGTTTTAGAAAAAAATATTTTCTTGTTAAAATCTTTCAAAACCTCGATTTGAGTCCAGACACCCCGAAGGTGTGTCCGAATCCCTTAAACCAAGATACATTGCGATCAATATATGTCATAATGAAATAATATCAGAGTATAATCTCAAAGATCTCACGCGCGGAAAACATAGTGTGATGCATTGCGATCATGCCGACTCCTTTCCTTTTGAAGAAGAAGTACCTTAAAACAAAACTGAAAACCATAAGCAAGAATCTTAGTGAGTTCCCTCATCATACCACATACAATACAATACAAATATTGCCTAGCATATACAAGTGTTGGCCTACCCCTTCGGTCTCTTTTAACTGGTAACCTCCTAGCATATCAGGGTGTTGGCCTACCCCTTTAGTCTCTTTCAATTGGTAACCGCCTAGCATATCAGGGTGTTGGAATACCCTTCGGTCTATTTCAACCGGTAACCACCTATCATATCAGGGTGTCGGACTACCCCTTCGGTCTCTTTCAACCGGTAACTGCCTAGCATATCTGGGTGTTGGCCTACCCTTTTGGTCTCTTTCAATTAGTAATCGGGGACTATTTCACCCCTACCACTACCACATAATACCCTAGCATATACACATAAATCACATACTACCTAGCATATTTGGGTGTTGGCCTGCCTTTTTGGTCATTTCGACCAGTTACGGGGATTATTTCACCCCTACCACTACCACACAATAACATACATAATCATACTGCCAGACATAACTGGGTGCCCGACCTATCCCTTCGGTCTTATCGGCCAGATACGGGGTCTATTCACCCCTATCACTATCACATAATATTATAACATACTAGCACATAAATCATAACAAAATATGGCATACCAGACAGTTATCACAAATACAATCATATAACTATAAAAAACTACTAGTGGGCCGAAATTTATGCCTTCGACCTACTTCTACATGAAGGTAACTCGCCTCACACTGCTGAACTCCCGCAGACAAAACTCAAGCTGCTGGATGACAGATTCCCGAACTATCAACATCAAAATAATACCCAAATAATAACTTGGTTCCAATTCATAGCCATAAGTCCATGTTTGGGGTAAAAGACTACTTTAGCCCTAACTTATCTTGATTCAAGCCCAAGGCCCAATCCAAAAGCCCAAAAGTCAAATAATGAACCAAAGGCCAACATGTGGCCAAATTTTCCAAATTGAGCCTAAACCTCTACATGGTCTTACCCTAAGGCCCAACCATTTATTCCAGTCCAAACATTTGGCATTCCAATGGTCCAACCTCTCACAATCCTCAAGGCCTAGTTACAGTCCATCTATAGCCTAATTTTCCAAATTAGGCCCAAATCCCTCATGTGGGCCTTACCTTAAATCCCATCCAAATATTTTAGTCCATATACTTTTTCTTGGATGGCCTATCAATGGACCAATCACCAAAGCCCAATAGAAAGACCCAACTCAAGGCCCAAGCAAAATTAGGGTTTTCACATAAAATGACAATTAGGGTTAAGTGTTTCTACTTAACCTATTAAGGACTTAATCCATTAAGTCCATCAATCCACTAGGCCAAACATACAACATGATCGGGTTTAATTCAAAATTCCAATCTATTGGTCCAAACATGTGGGTCCCAACAATTCCAAGTTAACATATCTAAAATTAGGGTTTTCTAAACCCTAATTAGGGTTTCCAACCCAATCGCAACCCAATTAGTCTAATGGTTAGATTTGTAGGATAATTAATGCTTCATTAGGTCAACTAGGGTTTCCTTTGGTTAATTAAGGTTTCATTAGGTCGAGCACCACCCACTGCCACCTCGGGTGGTGGTGGTCGACAACGGCACCCGGAAGCAGCCACCACCTCATGGTGGTGGTTATGGTTCTAATCCAATCATGTCCAAGCATCTCAAAAGCAATCTAAAAACATGTAAAGCACATCGCCACCCAACACAACGGCTGATGGCGGCAGCCACAACCTCACGGTGGTGGTTATGAATTTCTTGATTATTTTGGTCACCACTTACAATATACAACACCATCCAAATGAACACACACACACACAACATATCACACACGCCCACACTCAGCCACCCTTATGGTGGTCGGCGGTGGTAGAGAGTGACAGCCGCCACCTCATGGTGGTGATGGTGGCTTTTCTCATGAAATTCGGCCAAGCAACACCCAAACACCACACCCACATGCTTTCTATTTGAAAAATCTGGTGGCGCATGGTGACGGCAGCAATAGCACTAGCAACAATAGCAGCGGTCTAGCGTTTGGCAACAACTCATGTAAGAACAGTCGCATGGCAGCAAAAACAATGAATATATCCAATATCAGCAAACCCGACCGGACTTCCCACAATCACAATGTAGGCCTCTGTGGGTTTTCCCTGGCTACACACGATGTCCAGCGGCAGGAGCTAGAAGTTGAAGAAGATAAGGCGGCGAAGAAATGAGGGCAGTGATCGATCACATTCGTTCTGAGCCTCGAAGACGTCCCTTGCAGCGCTAATCGTCGCTGATAGAATAAAGTTTTGTTGGATTAGATGTCTAAGCCCATAACTATTATTGGTATGTACTCGACCCGAGAGTAGCATGGTCCATTTGGGTTGCACTTCACCGGAACAATTTGTATGGATAGTCTTTTGAGAATAGTATGTTTATGGTTTATTAATATATTATAAGTTATAATATATTAATATGAAATCATATTATTTAACTATTATTGATCAATAGCTAATTTAGAATTAATTTATTGATCAAGAGGCACTAATTAAATATGGACTCTTATATATATAGGATGGGTCAAGTTCATTTAGGTTGGGCTAAGCTTGCATGGATAGTCCGTGGAGTTTTTAACCCATGGATCCTATGGAACTGAAAGGTCATGGGTATTAGGGTTTACATGGATGTAACCCTAATCCTCCATACTATATAAAGAGGTCATTGGCACATGAGATGGCGCTAGTGTGTGATAAAACAATAGTGGGCCGGTTTCTAGTGTGATTACTATTCTCTCAAGTTTTTCCAAGGTGTTTTGGTGATTTGTGATTCCACTTGAGGCATCCACATTATTGGTGCTAGGCTCTTGAAGCTCCAAGGAATCAACCACAAGAAAAAGGTATGTCATCCAACTAAGTTTTATATTACAAGTACCCCATGGTATGTTAGTTAGGATGAGAACCTTGGGAAAATCATATCTGCATGTATAATAGAGAAAACATAGATCCAAGGTTTTTAGGGTTACATGTACACCATAGGAGTGTTAGAATGTTCAAACCCCATCAGTGGTATCAGAGACTAGGCTTGTTTTCATTATAGTTGATGAAAAATGCTTTAAAAAGTAATTAAAAAAAAAAAAAAAAAAAAAAAAAAAAAAAAAAAAAAAAAACTATTCATTGTTCAGTGGAATCGCCAAGTCCATGGGGGGACTCGACGAGTCCAAGTATAAACTCCTCTTATTCATCGAGTAGGCTCTTGCACTCGGCGAGTAGGAGGCCCCTGTGTGCATATTTTCAAGTTTTGCTGCTGGAAATGGACTAGAATCATTACCCCAAACTGTTTTAGATTTATAAAACTTGTTTTGGTGATGATTATGCAAATCCATTTTCAATGGTTATTATCAAAATTTCAAGTTTTATATATGTTTGTATGATTCTTGAAATTTTTGATATGAATGTTCATACTTATGAGTTTTAGTAGATCATAGGAATTATTTGCAAAGTATTTGTTAGTGTAGTTCTTCATCTAAATGCCAATTAATGGACTCCATAACTTGTCCTCAAGTTATGGAATTCCAAAAGTCTTTTCTTTAAAAACCATTAAAACTCATAAGTTATAGAAATGAAAAGTTTTTTAATAGTTTCAAAACTTGCCCTCAGGTTTTGGAATTTGTAAAGTTTCACACACACTTTAATTTCAAACCCTAGAGTTTTAAAACTTAAAATTCAATCCTGATACTTCATAGTATTATAAGTTCATAATATATATGTATAAGAACAAGTCAGTCTTACCATTAGTAAGCCTCATTCACGAAGTCAGTCTATAAGGGGGTATAAGGTTGGTGTCCACTCTTACCCACCGCTTCCTTGACTGGTGAAGGATCGTTAGCCGAACGGATAGACAAGGATTATAATTCTCATTATAAGTATAATGATAAATATAAAGTAACTAAACCTTTTATAGATTCCCAATCATAGTTACTTTAGTAAAATGTGAATTTGATGCTAACCCATGAAATTACAGTTTTTACTTTACCAAGTCATTTGTGAAGCATGTGTGGGTAACTGGCACATTAACATGGACTAGTAAGAGTGGCAAAGGTTGACTTAATGTTTATCATAGATCGGTGGAGCGTGTGTGGGTAACCGGCACATCGATTAGGTGATAAAATTAAGGGTACCAAGTTAAGTTGCATGGTTATTCACACCTTGTTTTTGATCCTCGGTATCCCAGTCACAAACTTGAGAGGGCACAATCGAGATTTAAACATGCCATTGAAAAGTTCAATGAATCTCAAAAGATCTAAGAGTTTCAATCCAATTAAAACCTAGTACCTATTTCGTTTTTCAAGGTGGAAATTGGTGAATCGTCATTCACTTACCTTCAAATATTTTCTAGCTTGGATTATGACATCTCTCTTCCAAGTTATTGGAATATTGTGTTGGGTCCTAGCCTTAATATTTCATATTGGGTGTTCTATCAAGGACTTAAATTAGCTAACTTGAATTTCTACCATTGTAGATGTATAGTTCAGACAGTTATGATCTTCCTAAATCTCTTGAAACAAGCTTCCCTAATGAAGACGATGTCCCGCGATTGGATCATGGAAATCATACTTCTCTTCCTTCACCTCCTCTAATTATTCTCCTTGACGCACAAGCTTGAAGACTTGAAGAGTTCAAGATCACTCAAGCCATACTTGCAATGAAACATAAATATGGAAGACCCATGTGTACTCATGTCTTAGAGATGAAGTCACACATTGACATGTTGAGAATGTTGGGTGTCGTTGTTCCAAGGAAGTTGGCTATTGACTGGGTTCCTCGGTCACTTCTTGAGTCATATAGAGAGCTCATTAATGACTATTATGTGACATATCCCGACATGACCCTTATTGATCTTTCTTATTTGCTTGTTGCTGCTGAATCATAAATGTTTTGGTGCACTGGAAAAGTAAATTCGGGTGGAAGGTCTATTTCTCAAACTTCCATGGACATTGATAATTGTAACATTGGAAGTCCAGAAAAGCTTTCTCTTCCCAATGAAAAGGGATCGACCTTGGTAAACTCGGTTGACCAAAAGGTAAAGGGAAATGCTAAGTCTGTGATAGTCTCATGTACCATTCCCAAAGAGTATATATGTTATTCTTATCAAGAGAAGGGGCATTGGTTCTGAAGCTGCCCTGACTACCTGAAAGATTTGAGAGAAGGAAGAATCAAAAAGTTTGACTCTGCTTCAAGTAAGTACACTATCTAACTTTGTTATTTATTGATTCTTAATACATGATGTGACTAGGTTGCATTTTGATGTTTGGAAGGATAGAGAAAAGGGAAGGAAACTTAAAGGAAGAGTATGTTGAATCTGATCGCGAAGATGGACTTCAATCGCATGGTTCGAAGATCGTATATTTAAGTTTCTGCTTAGGAGTTATGATGGATTGCTAGGAAATATGTAATAGCATAGTTTTCATTTAAAGTTGCATTGTAAGGAAAAAGTTTTTCCGCATTTTATAAATAAATAAAATATTGTTTTATTTTATTATATCTCCATGCAATGACATTTGTGAAAATTGATGTTTGTGTGTTTCTTTGTTAGCAATATGAATTTGATTCTTTTGTTTGTGGTAATGTCAAGTATTTGCCAAACAAGAAAATATTCTCATCACCTAAGTTTCAATTGGACATAAACTTGGAATCATGCAAGTTGTATTGTATGATGAATGATAATTTTCATATTTGGTCAATTAAGACTAATTCCTTATTCACATGTATATGTGAGTCAAGTGAAGGACTAGGGGATCGAGTACACTAGGTGTGCATTAGTCAAGGTCCACCACAAAGATCGATAAGACTATTCATCATGATTTACTAAAGTTTAGTAAACATGGTTATGCCTACAAGTTTAAGAATAATCTTGAAACATTAGAAAAAGGTTCAATGTATGGAAAAACGAATGAGAAGAAACAAATTAGACAGAAAGATAAAGGGTTCTTCAATCTGAAAAGATAGGAGAGTACTTTAATATCATTTTTTATGATCATCTTAATGTTTATGGAAAACCATATCACAATTGATTCTCTAAGGACATATTAGTGCATTTGTACGACTACGAAGAGGAATCGTGAATTGTTGAAATGGTTAAATCAATTAAGGTGAATCATACTTCGTTCCAAAAACAAGTCTTATAGTCATACTCCAAGATTGTAATTTGAGTGACATAATCTTAAGAAATGTTTAATACACTTACCAAATGTAGAGTAAAAGTTTTTACTACTATTGTACATTTGGAATTGGTAAGTTGTGATGTTTTGGATAAAACAAGGGAATATGACACAAATGCCCTACGAACTTTCTAGGATTGGTCATTTTAGTCCCTCAACTATTTTCATGACTTTATGAGGGAACGAAGTCTTTTTTTTCAGGTCGATTACGTCCTTTTGGCCAAAGTGAATGGGTCACCTGGTTACCCCTTTTCCATATCAAAATTTGTTGACCAATATTCTCAAATTAACTTTGAATTTTCCCTTACCCTTGGACCCACATCTCTCTCTCTCTCTCTCTTAAATTCTTCCCGTCACCATCTAGATCATCACTCCCCTTCCACATATGGGTTTTAAGAATCAGATGTGGCTATTAGTTTTAATCTACAAACATGTAAAAAAGTGAAAGAATATCTGGTGTTGCAAGGTGGATCTCGCAAAATACCCACCGTTAGGTCAGTTATTCTCTAGTTGAGGCTCACCGCCGATAACCAACCAGTCACCGTGAAAGTGGTGGTTTGTGGTGGTGATAAAGAAGATGCTTTCCAAAATGTCGATCCAAGGTACACCCAAAATAGAGTGTTTGCACTGACACTTTCTGACTGCAATAGAATCATATCAAACACCAAGAGTCATGAGAGATCTGTTGCATCTTCCAAACACATAGTTTCTGCTCATCAATGGTGCCATGAAGGGTACTTTCGGTTGGGACGACGATAAGGATCCTAACCTCAATCCTATTATTTACATGCTAGAGAATGCAAAGGGCGAAAGGTTAAGGGAACTGAAACCAACAAACATCCCTTGAATGTATCATTCATCCTTATATGGTCTTCCCGACAACAATATTTTAGTCGTCTGCAGCCAATCTCACCAGTTATCACCTCATATGTTGTTGACAAGCAATTGAAGAATGAGATTATGAATAGTAGAGATTACTTTTTTAACACAGAGAAAGATGAATAGAATATTGAATACTCTGATCAATGGCTTGACCCTCCTCCAAAATTAAGGTACTTTTTGTCTTAATAAGTTACTAATTAATCATTCAAGTAATTGTAATTGAGTTTTCGGAAAACCTAGGGAGGCATGTGAAGAATATGTACAAGAAGTTGAGAAATTGTCGTACAAACTGTTGGAATTGATCTTCTTCAACATAAACCTCCTTGCAAACCAATTTGAGCCCTTCTTCTCCAAGGATCAAACCACTTTTGTTCAGATGAACCATTACCCGTCGTGCCTATCTCTTGACCTCGCCCTTTGTGTTGGTCGACTCAAGAAAGTTGGTGCTTTGACGATCTTAGATCAAGGCGATATCATACGTTTAGAAGTTAATATAAAAACTGATGGATATTGGATCTTTGTTAAGCCTACACCAGATTCCTTCATACTCAATGTCGGAGACATTATTCATGTATTACCAATTAACATATCTCCATATATCGATTCTAATTGAGAGCCTAAGATTATCAGAACTTGAGCAATTGAAAGTAGTAATGGAGGCATTGGAAAAGAACATTGGAGAGTAATCGAAAAGGCATTTGGTGAAGGAAGAAAAATAGATTTTAGGATTTGACCATAATATTAGAAGTCAACATTCCATACTAACACACAGAGATGATGAGCAGGAAAGAGATGGGGCCAAGTTTTGTGTATGCGGCACTCAAACCGGGTATAACAAGTTAACAAGACTAAAAAAAAGGTAGCTCGTGACTTTGTTCCCTCATAAAGCCAGTAAAATAGTTTAGGGACTAAACGGATCAACCCCAAAAAATTCATAGGACATTTGTGGCATTTTCCCATAAAACAAAGACCAACTAAGGCCAATTGTGTGAAGTGTTTGTCTTGATAAGAATCCGCAATATCTCTTGAATATTTGTTTGTCAAGGAATGGTTCTTGGCAATAGAGTCTTATCTGTCAAGAGGACAGTGGGAGTCTAAAAGATCCTGAACGAGTTTCAAGAACTAATCAAGAATAAAACATGTAGTTTATTACTAATGCACGACTTGAGGTTTTTAACCTATCGTGGTTGACATATTCTTATTTATGTGCCAATTCCAGTTAAAGTTGACTATGCATGTGAGTTTTATGAGTTATCAGTTGTTTGCATAACTACTTGGAAGCAATGGTAGGCCCTTGTGCTGCCAGGTGGCAGGAAGTTAAGATTGAACAAGTTTGGTCCATATGAGTTTGGATTTGTTACTAATCTCCCCTTGTAATATGACAAATTAACATGGATAGGAACACATACACCATAAAATTTGAGTGTCATAAGGTTTCCCTCCAAATCCAATTCATGAAAATGATGATGAGGAAATGCTTTCACTTAATAGATTTTAAGTAGATAGCAATTGTGACATTTGTATTCTCAAAGTCGTTAGTGGAGCATGTGTGGTTAACCGACAAACTAACATGGACTTGTGAGAAATGACAAAGGTCTAAACAATTGAGACTATAATTACGACATCCCTTTTCATAGTTCTAAAAATTGTTTACACACACATGTGAGCTATCTAAGAAAAGATGTATGATTTTGATAAAGTCTTATCAAAGCATCTTGTATCATAAGTCTGAACTTTGGTAAGAAAGTCAATAAAGTATTGATTTCTATAAGTCCAACTGATTTCTGGATACATGTCAAAGCTAGTGGGAGCATAAGTGTTATGCTAATAATTATCATGTTAGTGGGAGCATGATTATTATGTTTAGTATTGCAAGTTAGCAATGTTAATTATAGAAAACAAAAGGGTTTCAATTCGTGAAGTTGTGGGGGTTGAAAAGTTGTTTGCTATAATTAAGGGAGAGGAAATTATACTTTATTTCAATTCTAAAAGCTTAGATTGAGATTTTAATCATCTTTAGTCAATGATATATATATATATATATATATATATATATATATATATATATATATATGAATTTTATGTTGGAATGGTTCAACGTAAGGAAATTCTATATATATATTGCATTCTCAAAATTCGATTATGATTACGGCATCCCTCTTCATAGTCAATTTATGAAAACATGGCAAATAAAAAATATTGTAGCGAAAGACTGGTCTAAGATCATGTCTTTATGTGAGACATCATGAATCGTGTTCCATATGCTTCGGATATATGATCGATTACATGTGCTATAATATTTATCCTTTCTAAATTTTACTAATGCCTAGGACATTAAGAGGGGAAAAGATCTAGAATTGGATATGTCGAGGACAATCTGAGGTTTACCAAAGATTGGTTGCTTGTGGACAGTTGGAAGTATGGTGTAAATTTTTGGAAAGGACCATATTGACGTATTCTGAAAGGAGGCAACTTTTATTCAAAAGTGATAGTCAGAATGGGAATATGGAAATGTTTTATAGGTGGAAGTTATTCATTAAATCTGTGTAAGATTAAAAAAATTAATGCAAGAAGGATGTTCAAAGGAATGTACTTTGAATTTGAGACTTCGTTTCCATGAAACTGCTCTCCATTGGAATACTTTGTAAATGTTTGTTGCTAAGTCTTTGTGACTTTTGTGCATAGTCATTACAATAGGATCAACGCATATAAGTTTAGAATCTAACAAATTTCGGTAAATGACAAAGAATCTTGTATGCTTACATTTGCGGTAAGGATTTGCGATTGTGAAATGAGCATCATTGGAATCATGTTCAATAAGTCTATTTCACAAAGTAAGGATCATAGACAAACATAGTGTGCATATTTAGAGTATGGCATAACTATTGTTTAGACAAACCTAGTGTGCATGCTTGGAGCATGACATGACTATTATTTTAATTCAAGTATCAGGTTGATAAATCGACACATTATACAATGAATAAAGTGTAATCAATATGGTGATAAATAAAAGGTGTTTTATTTGTATTCATAAGTTCTGAGAACAATTGGATTCGATTATTCTTGTGTTTCACTATACATGTTTTGACTTCCCAAATAACTAGGTTATTCAAACTCTCCATAGTCAATCATACTTTGTAAGTAGGTATGGATCAAGACTGTCATGAATTGGGCTTGTAGATGTATAAAGTGTTTAGACATATCAAAAGTTGTTACAACATTCATGAGTGCTCCCGGAATGAGATTCGAGTATTAGATTAAACCCACGCTCATTTGAATCACTTCATGAATTTTATCACGAGTGATCATGAGACGATAATATCTTATATTCTTCAAACGAATACGTGTGAGTCGTAGTTGCACGTCAGCTGCACATTGACATATGTAAATGCAACCAGTAACTTGGTTGTTATAAAACATATCATTGTGTGTAATTTGATGAGTAAGTACAAGCAAACATTTGGGTCAAAGTTTATCCATTAGTTTTACCCTTAAAGGGATAAAAAACGATATTTGTAGGCCCTTCGATGATTTAGTAATGGCACCCCTAAGTGCTTGGCCAAGCCTGGACTCATTTGATTTGTTCAATTAGTCAGTCGTCATAAATCGGAAATTGGGAAACAACAAATGGACAGAGAGAAGGATTATAATTTATGTATCAGTCCATATGATATCAAAAATGGAGGAATATATGATCCCTTATCTAATGTACACATCAGGATCCCTTATCTAATGGACACGTCATTTGACTTGGTCAGAGTTCGACAGCGGGTTCAAGAGCTACGATTGGTAGTCGAGATCTAGGAGTCATGCTTGAATAATGGTTTTAGACTTATCCAAGTGGGAGACTGTTGGATTAGACTTCTAAGACCATAACTATTATTGGTATGTACTCGAATCGAGAGTAGCATGGTCCATTTGGGTTGCACTTCAATGGAACAATTTGTATGGATAGTCTTTTGAGAATAGTATGTCTATGGTTTATTAATATATTATAAGTTATAATATATTAATATGAAATCATATTATTTAAGTATTATTGATCAATAACTAATTTAGAATTAATTTATTGATCAAAAGGAAAGAATTAAATATGGACTCTTATATATATATAGGATGGGTCAAGTTCATTTAGGTTGGGCTAAGCTTGCATGGATAGTCCGTGGAGTTTTTAACCCATGGATCCTATGGAACTGAAAGGTCATGGGTATTAGGGTTTACATGGATGTAACCCTAATCCTCCATACTATATAAAGAGGTCATTGGCACATGAGATGGCGCTAGTGTGTGATAAAACAATAGTGGGCCGATTTCTAATGTGATTATTATTCTCTCAAGTTTTTCCAAGGTGTTTTGGTGATTTGTGATTCCACTTGAGGCATCCACATTATTGGTGCTAGGCTCTGGAAGCTCCAAGGAATCAACCACAAGAAAAAGGTATGTCATCCCACTAAGTTTTATATTACAAGTACCCCATGGTATGTTAGTTAGGATGAGAACCTTGATAAATCATATTTGCATATATATTAGAGAAAACAAAGATCCAAGGTTTTTCGAGTTGCATGTACACCATATGAGTGTTAGAATGCTCAAAACCCATCATGTTTGCAGTGGTGGCTTCGGTGGTCGGAGCCGATAGTGGCAACCATAGAATAAGGGTAGTGAGGGTGGCAGTTGGAGTGTCACGAAAGGCGGTCACCACGATGCCACTTCTTTTCCGGTCTTCAACTGATGCAGCGCCATCCCTCGTATTACCATCATTCTCCGCTATTACCGGCACAGGAGTCGCCGGCGGCTGGAGAGGAGCGGGAGGTATAAGGTGGCGGTGGATGTGTATCTTTTAGGGTTAGGGTTACCGGGGTGACGGGTTATGTACCCTGATCCCCTATAAACTTCACTCAATAATGACTACATTGGTCCATCCCTTCTGAAATAATTTTGAATTAGCTCTAATATTTACCCATTATACCCCTGCTTCGTAATTCCTTTCATAATACGTCCAACAGTTACCAAACAACCCCTCCTCTACACATTATTTTCAACAAAAGTCCATATATTACCATTCAACGCCTTGGCTTCCAAAATCTCTTCAAATTAAGTCCCAATAATTACCAAGCCATCCTTGCCTTCATAAATATTTACAAAACCAATCCATAACTTACACTTTTAACCCCCAACTTCTAAAATTATGACAGTTAAGTCCTCGAAATCAACACATTGCTAAATTATTATTGATTTTAGGGCTACTATTCATTCATTAATTTGTCTATCTATTTATTTAATAAATAGAGTGTTACACTATAAAATCCTAACTATGTACAACTATGCAATTTACATGAAGAATTATCAATCTTAGCTTCAACTTTAATAGATCATCCACAAGTAACCTCCTAGGCTATAAGGCATCACATAGTCAGGCAACCCTATCATGAAACTCCTGAGAGACCCTCAACATAAAAATTAGCATGCATTACTATTAACTCGAACACAACTACAATACACATATAACATAGTTATGGATATTTTGGAAGATCGCTACCTCAAGATCCAACTGACTATACACTATGCTTTCTTCGTTCCCTTCCACAAACTCATTTTTTTAACAGGTTTATAAAACGTTCAGAAAACAACCCAAAATTTCCAACAAAATTTTCATTTTTATTTTAGCAAAGGCCTCCAAGTATCATAAAACAAAATAAGAAATCCCAAGTGTATCGATATAATCATCCCCAAATAAGAGTATCAAAATGCGGAAATCAAAAAAAGCTAGATCTACAAGTTGGAGTGTACAACCATGCCTTCACCTTCCCGCAATCATCATATGTACCTGAAACACATTTAATCCACAACTATACTCATAAAGCTTAGTGATTTCTTCCCAAAATGTCCATACTACACAGTATAATAAACAACTATGGTTTATCAACAACCTTGAGGATTTTCAACAATCCTAGTAGGCTAACAACACTCCCTGTGGATTAGCAACATGTTCAGGGGTTATCAATAACCTTGAGGATTATCAACCATCATAATATATCAGTAATGCAATTCAAACAAAACAACAACCATAAATAAGACTTAGTTGGTCACAAACATAGATACCATACAGGTAAAGTAGTGAGAAGATTCACCTTGCAAAGCTAGAAATATGACAACACTTACACACAAGGTAGACAGGAACAAAACATCAGTAAAATCATACCATATCAACATACATCCTAAAACTCTAGTTTGACCCAAACGTCAATCATAGTCAAAAGTCAACGACCAAGGTCAACTTGACAGGCCCCTACCTTATGGCCCCTTATGACCACTCCAAGACAAAACAATTGACAACTGATCAACTCCCACACTGTGACTACTGCTGGCCATGTTGTGGCAATCATCTAGCGATATGGTTGCGAAAACACCATTCACCATGCCGTGGGGATTGGTCATCAAAGACTTAATGGACTAAGCTACTATTCTACAATCCCAACAACTCAAACTTATAGATTTGGACATTTTCATGGTCTTGATGGATAAAGTTTCTAACTTTATCCATTAAGGCCTCTTATTGTGACAAGATCGATTGACAACACCAAGTGTAAACTCCTCAAAATACAGGCAAAAAGTTTCGTTTTAATTAAGTTATGATAAAACCAACAGTATAAGAAAGACTCCATAATAACATATCATGTCAAGCCAGTACGTCAATAATCAAAGCATGTACTCATAAAAAACTATATCATAGTGTAATCCCAAATATCTCGTATGCGGAAACATATTGTGATGCGCTGCGATAGAGCCGAATCCTTTCTTTTGAAAATGAAGTACTTGAAACGAAAATTGAAAACTGTAAGCACAAAGCTTAGTGAGTTCCCCCATCATACCACATACCATACAATCACATACTGTCAGGCATATCGGGGTGCCCGACCTACCCCATGCCAGGCATATCTGGGTGCCCGACCTACCTTGTTGAGCATACCTGGGTGCTCAACCTACCCCTGCTAGGTATACTGGGGTGCCTAACCTACCCCTGTTAAGCATATATGGGTGCCCAACCTACCCCTTCGGTCCTGTCGACAGGTAACCGGGGACTATTTCATCGCCTACTACTACCAGATAATCTCATATCACACACACACACACACACATATATATATATATATATGTATAATAATCTGTCTAGCATAGTTGGGTACTAACTACCCCTTTGGCCCTATCGACCGGTAACCAGGGACTATTCCCCCTACTACCACTATCATATAACATCATATCATGCTAGCACATAAAACATATCAGATAGTGGCTAACCAGACAATTATCTAACAAACAACTCCTACTAGTAGGTCGACATTGTGGCCTTAGACCCACTTCTACTGAAAGGTAACTCACCTCACATTGCTGAAATCCCGAAGACACAACCCAAAGGCCCAATGGTAAAACTATAATTCCTCCTTTTCCGTCTTGGATAGATCCGAGGCTATGATTACTGGCTTCTGATTTCCTTCTTCCAGAAAGGCATACTCCAGATGGTCAGGTAACGTTTTAAGCTCTGTTTGGTTGTTCTTAGTGACGGACTCGCCTAGTACAGATGTGGTACTTGGCGAGTTTGCAGCTGCATTCACGACTTCTGTCTTTTCTTCAGATGTACTCGGCGAGTAGATCGGCATTACTCGGCGAGTAGGGCTGTCAGATTGCTTCATTATTTCTTCATACTCCACTTCTTCCAACAGTCTTTCAATCTCTAATAAATCCTTTTCTGGATCAAATGCTTCATCTAAAGCTGCAAACTTGCTGGAATCTTCAGGTATGTCTTCATCCAATAGTTCGTCAAGCATGTCGATTGAGAATGTCGTGTCGTCACTACTCCTAGAGTACTTCATAGCTTGGTCTACCCCGAATGTTACTGAATCGTCCCCAACTCGCAAGGTGAGCTTAGAATCTCTCATGTGTACGATAGTGCTAGCTGTGTTGAGGAAAGGCCTTCCAAGGATAATTGGCACTTGCAGATCCGCCTCCATGTCTAGAATGATGAAATCAGCCGGAAAGACAAATTTGTCCACTTTCACTAGCAAATCTTCACATATGCCTCTTGGAAAGGTGACTGTCTTGTTTGCCAAATGAATTGCCATGCGAATTGGCCTTGGCTCCGGGAGGTCTAGCTTCTTAAAGAATGAGTATGGCATAAGATTCACACTTGCTCCAGAATCAGCTAAGGCATGAATTGCAGCCAAGTTACCCAATTGGCAAGGTAAAGTTAAGCTCCCCGGATCACCCTTCTTCTTTGGTAGCTTGTTTAGCATTGCGGCGGAGCAGTTCTCATTAAGCACTACCTTCTGTACTTCCTCCATCTTTCTTCTATTGGTGAGGAGCTCCTTAAGGAACTTTGCATACTTGGGCATTTGCATGACGAATTCAATGAAAGGAATGTTGATTTGAAGAGTTTTAATGTGGTATAGAAACTTCTAATATTCCTCTTCCTGCTTCTCTTTCTTGGCTCGGGCTGGGTATGGCATTGGAGGCTGGTAAGGCTTTACGGGGGGCTATTCACTCATTTTTGATGGGGTACTCGCCGAGTCCATCGGCCCTACTCGGCGAGAAAGACTCTTATATTGTGATTCTTGGTTTTCTGCTTGTTCTTTCGCTCCTTCCTTCTGTGAGTCCCTGGTTGCTTCAGTTCGAATGGGGGCCAGAGGAGTGATGATCTTCCCACTTCTTGTTGTGACAATGTTTATTTGCGTGCCTCGTGGGTTGTTTTTGGTTTTGCTAGGAAGTTCACCCGGTGACCTTTGGTTAAGTTGTTGAGCAAGTTGCCCAAGCTGTGTTTCTATATTGTGGATGGATGCTTGCTGGTTCCTGAGCATGGTTCTTGTTTCTTAGATAGCAGCATCATGGTCACTATGCCTTTTTTCGGAAGCAGCCACAAATTTAGTAAGCATATCTTCCAAGCTTGGCTTCCTTTCTTGCACCGGCTCCTCCTTTTGATAAAATCCTCTTTCTTTTTGTCTATACTTCTCCTCCTTGGCCTTCTTGTACTCTTTGTAAGGAAGCCACTTATTCTTTTGTTTGCGCCAATCCTCATCATATCGGTTTCCGCTCGAATAACACGCTTGCGCCTTCTTGTTGCCATTCTCATCCAAATCGCAATCTTTAGTGAGGTGAGGTCCATTGCAGTTTTCACAACCCACCCGAATAGCATGGATTGTTTGATCCATTTTGTCCATTCTCCTATCCATGGTTTTTAGCATAGCCATGACCGCGGATAAGTCTTCAGTAGCAGCATAAGCGGCTCCCCTCGTGACATCATGCCTAGGGTTATGGCATTCTCTAGAGTGTTTAGAGAATTCTTCAATCAATTCTTTAATCACCGGGGGTGGCTTCTTTGTAAGTGGTCCTTGCGAGTCTAGAAACTACCGGGTTGTGACATTGACTCCATCATAGAAGATGGAAACTTCTTGCTGGCTGTTTAGATCATGGTGTGGGCAATTTCTTAGCAGACTTTTGTACCTCTCCTATGCTTCATATAGCGACTCTCCAGCTTGTTGTTCAAAGTTTGCAATGGCCTTCTTCAGTTTGGCTATCTTGGAAGGTGGGCAAAAGTGATCAATGAATTCTTCCTTCATCTTGGCCCAAGTGGTGACTGATCCGGGGGCAAGTGACTTGAGCCAGTCTTTAGCAGCACCCTTGAAGGTTACCGGAAGCATACGAAGTAGTTGAGTTGTGCGGGTTACATTTGGAATATTGAAGTAATCAGCTACATCATTGACTTCATCCAAATGTTTGTAGGCATCTTCATGATCTTTCCCATAGAAAGGTATTTCCTTGAGTGAAGCTAGGATATGACCTTTTAGGTCGAAGGCAGCAGTCACGGGAATTGCGGGTTGCACAAGTCCCGGACCATTGTCGTCGCGCATCCTTTTCTTCCATTCTCCCATGGGGATTTCATAAATGTTAGCCATTGTGAACGCTAACTCTTCCTCCGACTCGGTTTCTTGCTCGTATGTTGCATCCTCTTCTTCCTCGGTCTCGTACCCAATATCTTCTTGAATTGGCTCCTCAATTATCAAAGAAGCGCTAGAAGCTCCTGATTTACTGCTCTTCTTTTTCCCAAAAACGGTTTTCAAGTTGGACAATGGTGATTTCTTTGGTGTACTTCAACTCTCCACGTCCTTTCCTTTGTTTCTTTTCAATGTGGATTCGGGATCTTCAAACGGGGGTACCAGTGGTGTGTTTGATCCTCTGGTCATGAAAGTCCTGAAATCAATAGAATAAAAAGCATAAAAAGAACAAAAAGATTGTACTAAAAAAAATCTACTGCTAACTAAACTGCTACTCGCCGAGTAGGTGCGATTGCACTCGGCGAGTATCAGTGGTATTTTGAAAAAAAATTCTAAATTTAATACTAAACTAAAACAGATACTAAAACCTAATTACTAATTACTAAATTGCAATAAATGAACTTTATGCAAGTAAACTCACACAAAGGATCGAAAAAATTAGGAATTAGCTTAATTATTTAGAACCGTTCCCCGGAAACGACGCCAAAAACTTGATGTGTGTTAAATGCACTTGTTTTATCCCTACTTTTAATTAATAAAATTGAACACACAAAGGCAGTGAACCTGTCTTTTAGTGGTATAGATTCGTAAGTAAGGTGTCGAACTCAGGGAACGGAAAATTAAACTAATGACTAATTTTAACTAAAACAAATAATAAAAGTAAAAGGTTTTTCTCTAGTTTTGCAAGACTAGAAACTTAGACACACTAAATTAACTAATTAACTAAAGCAACAACTATTCACCAAATTTGATAAAGATGTTTCCATTTAGGTTCAACCAATTCACTCCTATGGTTATTTAAATTTATGATAGATTAATTGCTATTGGTTACCAATTATAATAGTTAGGTTCATGTTCATTACTCCTAACCCTTAGACAATTAACTAATTTAAGCGTTGATCAAGTGTTTAAACTAATTAATTCCCTAGATTAATGATTTGGATTAAATAAGATTTGTAATGGTCATTTAAGTTATTAATTCAATTAACCTCTTGTTGATGGTTTCTCAAACAAGCTCACACATTAATCTTCCTATTTTCTTATTAATCTTAGTTTCATAATCATTACTTCTAAGCATATGGTTTAGTATTCACATAGACATATGAGGTTAACAATTAAGAGATGTTCATGCAACCTAATTGCCTTCCAATTAACAGAAAATAGTAGTGATTAATACATAAGGTTCTTTAACAAACTTAATTTAATAAATCACCAATAGACAATTAAGCAAAAATCAATAATTAAACCATAGGAGTTCCTTGGTATTCCCCAAACAGAAACACAGACGAATTTAGTTCATAATTGCAGTAGAAACAAACATAAAAACAAAGTTTATTAAAGCAAACATATTCAATTCCTAAATCTAAGTGGTAGAATTAACCTAATTGCTTGAATTCTTCAAAAGATTGAAGCTTAGAGTTCCTTAGCGTCTTCTAGGGCTCTTAGTCGCAGCTTAACCTTCAAAAATCGCCAGGAGTGTAGTCCCATCAGATAAGGATTCGTCTTTTATAGATATCCCAAAACAGGGTGTACTCGGCGAGTAGCAGAACCAACCCGTCGAGTAGGTCCATAGTTATCCGTCTTGAATCATCAGTCGTAGCTATCTTCTGGAACATCCTCGTGTACTCGCCGAGTAAAGTCGATCTACTCGCCGAGTAGATGGCCTTTTTCACTCTTTGATATTCAATTGCTTCCCCTTGCTCCCTTTTACTTCCAAGCATATCTTCTGGACTGAAAACAAAATTCACAACATTTTAAGTACCTTTTGTCCACATTATTCACATAATTAAATAAAAATACTAAGAATATATGCTAAATAATTAACTAATTATGCACATATCACCCATCAAAATCGAAGCCATTCAAAATTGGGAAGTGCCCCGTAATGCTTCCGAAATTCGAAGTTTCTTAGGTCTCGCGGGATATTACCGGAGATTCATTAAAGACTTTTCTCGTATAGTCGTACCCCTCACAAGCCTTACGCGGAAGGAAGTGAAGTTCGAATGGGGTGAAGATCAAGAAAAAGCTTTCTCAACTCTAAAAGACCTTTTAACTCATGCTCCCATCTTATCACTCCCAGAAGGTGATGATGATTTCTCCGTATATAGCGATGCTTCAAGATTGGTACTCGGTTGTGTGTTGATGCAGCGTGGTAAAGTGATAGCCTATGCCTCAAGACAACTGAAAGACTATGAAAAAAATTATCCCACCCATGATCTTGAACTTGCTGCAGTAGTATTTGCCCTAAAACTTTGGAGACATTACTTTTTTGGTACAAAATGCCAATTATTTACCGACCACAAGAGTCTCAAGTATATATTCAGCCAGCAAACTTTGAATATGAGATAACAAAGAGCCATGGAGCTGATCAAGGACTATGATTGTGAAATCCTGTACCATCCTGGAAAGGCTAATGTGGTTGCAGATGCACTTAGCAAGAAAGTTTATCGTAATAGTATGTGTTATACTATTACTCACACTACGGTGAAGTTCACCATTCTTGATGAACTAGAGAAGTGGCAAGTTGAAGCCTTAAATCCATAAAATGTAAAGAATGAAGGAATGGTACATTATGCCAATGTTTTACTTGATGATCCACGAGGATTAAAAGTATTTAAGAATCGACTATGGATTCCAAAGATTGGTGGATTAAGACATAATATTTTAGATGAAGCTCATAAATCTAAGTTATCAATACATCATGGCACAAGTAAAATGTACTATGATATAAGAGCTGATTATTGGTGGCCTCGATTAAAGAGAGACATTGGAAGATATGTACAGGAATGCTTAGTATGCTTACAAGTCAAAACAGAACACCAAAAGCCTTAGTGCTCCTGTATGGAAGTGGGAAGAGCTGTCCATGGATTTTACTACCAAATTGCCAAAGACTGCTAGACATAATGATAGCATTTGGGTAATCGTCGACCGTCTAACTAAGAGTGCACATTTTCTCGCTATGCGTGAAACGGCTCCAATGGAGAAATACGCACAGGTATACTTGGATGAAATTATTGCAAGACATGGTGTGCCACTAAAGATCATTTCCGATCGCGATACTCGCTTCACTTCTCACTTTTGGGCGAGTATGCAATGCGAATTGGGATCTCAAGTTGCTCTCAGTACCGCTTATCATCCTCAGACAGATGATCAGACAGAGAGAACAATCCAGACAGTAGAAGATATGCTTCGTGCATGTGTTTTGGAGTTTGGTGGTAACTGGGATAAATACTTACCGCTTGTCGAATTTTCGTATAATAATAGTTACCACACTTTAATCAAAATGCCACCATATGAAGCATTATATGGTCGCAAATGCTGTACGCCATTATGTTGGCGTGATGTAGGACAGAAGATCCTTGGAGGCCCTGAAATGATTCAAGACACCACCGACAAGATTCAAATCGTACGAGAAAGAATGAAAGCGGCCCAGGATCGACAGAAGTCCTATACGGAAAAGAGAAGACGACTTATAGAATTTCAAGTGGGTGATTTCGTGATGCTGAAGGTATCCCCACGGAAAGGCCTTATACGATTTGGGAAGAAAGGAAAGTTGAGTCCTAGATTTGTTGGCCCTTTCAAAATCATCTAGAGAATTGGAAAGCAAGTTTACCGCTTAGAATTGCCTGAAGATTTGGCGGGTATTCATGATGTATTTCATGTAATTTATCTGCGTAAATGCTTGAGCATCTACGATGAGACAGTTCCATTATCCAAAGTGAAATTGGATAATAAGTTAAGATATGTAGAAGAGCCTGATGAAATCGTGAATGAAAGAACAACTAAGCTACGCAATAAAGAAGTAGAATTGGTGCTTGTCAAGTGGAAACACCATCGTGGCCCAAACTATACTTGCGAGAATAAGAATGAGATAAAAGCAAAATATCCCAATTTATTTTAATCGATGTAATTTCGGGGATGAAATCCTCAAAAGGAGGAGGTATTTGTAACATACATGTTTTAAAATCGTGTTTTGTAATGAATAAAACTGTAAAATATTATGTAAAATTGAGTGTTGAGTTCTAACAGATGGTTTTTACTAGAAATGAAGTAAAACTATGTTTAGAATCACCCATAAAATACTGGAAGTCTTATGAGATTCTAATTAAAAGCCAAATAGTGAAATTTAGCGAAAATATGAAATTTTAAATAAGTAAAATTTTATTATTTAATGTTGTAGAGAATCTCGTTAGAAATTTGTAGGTGAAAACCTCGTCAAAATTCGAGTTATAACGAAGAAGTTATGACCAACCGAAGATCCGCGACAAAAGCGGCACGACGCCAAATGACGTAAAAAGTGAGTTTTTGATAAACTACTTTTTAGCCTTAGTAATCGAAATAAAGTCGTAGTATTCGTTAAACCGAGAAATTCGATAAAAAGAACGCCAAAATCTGACTTCGTATGAGGAAGTTATGATTTTTCGAAGTTTCAACTTAGCAGTAAACAGCTAAAAACTCGAATTTTAGATCGAGCGATATTTTACCGATACATCCTAAACGAGAATCGAAGGTCTCGTCATATGTAGTACAACGGTAAAAAGTCTGACGAAAACGGATGTCGGATGAAGAAGTTATGAATTTTTAACGGATTTTCCTGTCCCGGTCTGTTAAAAATAATAATATTAAAATTAAAATCAAAATTAGCCGACGAAGTCTAAATGAAAGTTGTAGAGCATAATTCTAGCTACACGTGCATATAAAGAACATCAAAAACGGAGTTCGTATGCGAAAGATACGGATTTTAGAAGTTTGGGGCACATTTTCCGAGAAATTCGCATGAATAGTACTAGCCTCGCGAGATCTCGCCTCGTGTCCGACACGCATCACGGTTCGGTTCGCCCAGAGCGTCGGTGCCTCGCATGTCCGATGCGTGCCGCTTCTGGATTCGGCCGATGTCGCGACCGGTAGTCTTCCGACGCGCGCTTCGCACCGCCTTCGCTGTTGCGCCACCTGCCCCTCGCTGCTGATGCCACCGAGCTGCTTCGCAAGCAGCTCCGTCACCCTTCCGTACGAGCCTTGTTGGAGCCCTGCGCATCTGTCGCGTGTCCTCGCTGAGTCACCTTCTCGGCCGAACCCTCGCCTATAAATAAGAGGGTGCGAACCCTCCCGGCTAAAATGAGAAAATTTCCATTTTTCACCCCTAAATCCATATATTCACTATTTTGACTTTTCCCGAAGCCCCGGTATCATTTTTAAAGCCCGAAACACATCCCGAGACCCCCGAGAAGCCCGGAAATTTTATCTTTTCGGTTTTGAAGCCCTACCTTAGTAGAGCCCGATTTTCAATCAAGCTCCCGATTTTCAACATAGAAAGGCATATTTAAAGCCGAAGTGTTGTCCAAATTACTATTTTAACCCCCGGTTAACTTAAGGTGAGTTTAATATATAGGAACAATTGTATGTTATATGTTATATGTGCTATGTGCTTTTCAGTATCATCATTCTGAGTTATTTTCTCGTGTTATTCGCTATGTTTATAGCGATTGTAATACCTTTGACCATGTGACCAGTAAAAGGACTTAGATTCACATTGGTACTGGCACGTAGCATCTGGCCATGTAGAGCATGTCTCCATAAGAGAATGACTTCTATTCTATGGCATTGGCAAATGGTTAGACAGGACTATAAGCCTGAATTCTAACAAGATGTTAATCAGAAATTGCATGTCATCTATGTCATTTGGGCCAAAGCTTTATTGATGTATATCAAGAATTGAAAAGAATATCTTTGAATAATGTCTTTGATTGATATGAATGCTTGTCACATGATCTCACATACTTCTTGTTGTTCCTCTTTGCTTTTGCCACATTGAAGTATATATATGGCATAACATTATATTGTAACTATTTTTGAACTCACTAAGCGTCACCGCTTACCCTATCAATGTTTAACAATTGCAGGTGATAAATAATTAGTATGTTTACATACTATTGAAAGATGTAGAATAGTTTGTAATAGTACTTTTGTACTACTTTGTATGTCTGTATAAATTACAATATCCTGGGTAGTTATGTAATATATATAAGACTTTGTAATAGAAGGTTTGTATCCAATAATTTGTAAATCCTTTATATCAATGTAAAATATTGCTTTTACGAATATGCAAATAGCATGTTTTGGAGTAATGATAATGTGCAATATGAAAGTTTGGGTCTTTCAAAAATACGAAAGTTGAGGTCTTTCACATGCGCGATCCCACTCAGCGAGTCTGAGCGCCTACTCGCCGAGTCCCTCTCTAATATTCAATATAAATACTTAAAATGAGATACCTAGGAATCCGGATGTTACATTTATGTATGTTTATCACTTAACATACCATAAAACTCAACAGGAAAGCAAATGTAATAAAATAAGCAAAATTAAAATCCCCATGTGAAAAGAACAATATAAACATATCAATTCACATTAAATGCATACAAAAAGTGAGATTTGAAAGGAAATTAATAAACTCGTATTATTTAAACAATATAAGTTTCACCTTAAATATTCCAAAATATTACTAAACCTCATCTAATTAACGAAACATATTTCTTAATTTGAAGAAACAATTATGATTTACCACAAAAGATGTAAGTAACAAAATCTATTTCTTACTTTCATTTATTGTTGTATTAAAGCATCTTACTTTCATTTCTTTCAATTTTAACATTATACTTTTTTAAGTATAATGTTGTAACCATAAAAAATAAAGGAGGATAATATAATAAGTAGTGTAATGAAAGTAAGTTGTTATTTCTTGCATTTAACTAAAACTAAATGCAAAAAATAGCCACTTACTTTCATTTTTTAGATAGAAATATCAACTTACATTTTTTCCATTGTCCACTTGCCATATACACACATATAAACCTGCATATACATATATACACACACGTTCTGAACTGTCATATACACCGGATAGTTTTAGTGAAAGAAATAATAACATTTGTTGTTTTTAACCAATATTTTCATCTCACACTATCTATACCTTTTCATCAAAAATCATAATAGTACCACTAAAACATAGAAGTCAAAAAAATATTTTTTTTACCTATTTGATTTTATACAATCAATGTTTGACTATAAAAATGTCAACTGTTGGTCAAACATCGTATGTAACCACAATCTCTAATGATAATACTAACATCTCTATAAAAAATAACTTGGGAAACTTATCAATCAAAATAGATATTATCAATGCTGTAACTTTTGGGGGAGAAAATAAAACCAAATAATTTAATTAGCCACCAACCTCCACATGAACAACAACAAACTCAATATAGCAATGTACATGAAAAAAGCAATGACATCAAGAACTTCCTTAGGATAAAGCGAATCATTGAGAATAGTGGCAAAACATCTTTTGACAGTCAAATTTAGGGATGAGCAAAAGGACTGAACCGGCCCGAACCGGACCGGAACCAGGAACCGGCTTCGGCCAAAATCAAGAACCAAACTGGCCCGACGGTTCTACCGGTTCCCGGTTCCTACCGGTTCTTGTCGTGTCTTCAAATGTTGGAACCGGTCCTTGAAAAATAGCATCATACGGTCTCGGTTTTTATCGGTTCTACCGGTTCCGGTTATATCGGTTCCGGTTCCTACCGGTTCCCGGTTCCAAAAATCTACAAAAATAACGTCCCGGTCCCGGCCCGACCAGTTCCATTGGGTTCCGGTTCCGGTTCCGGTACCGGTTTCGGCCGGTTCCCCGGTCCATTTGCTCATCCCTAGTTAAATTCAACCAATCAAGA
Organism: Lactuca saligna; assembly: GCF_052625555.1. Classification (NCBI taxonomy): domain Eukaryota; kingdom Viridiplantae; phylum Streptophyta; class Magnoliopsida; order Asterales; family Asteraceae; genus Lactuca; species Lactuca saligna. The sequence continues at coordinate 2,354,486 of NC_136424.1, forward strand.
CCCTTGGAACCCATTTCTTAAGGTAATCCATGTTTCCAATTTCTTTTTTTGTTTAGATGATGGGGATAATGCATGTTTTTAATGAAGAGTTATAACAATTCTTAACAATTTAAGTAATTTGTTCATTTTGGTAGCAATGTAAATATGTCACTAATTTTATGTGAATGAGATGCTTCATGTTTGCCTTTTTAAATTGTTTTGTTAATTTCTTTTGCTTGTGTGCATGTTTTCAACTAAATTTTGTTTTATGCGTTACCAGAGAAGTCTCAATGCTTCATTTCTACCCTGCCCGGATTACACTCTAAAAAAAACATAAAGAAGTAGCAACAAAATCAAAATTACACATAAAGACAATATATTAAACACCTTATGTGCAAGAAACCAAACAAATCCTATAAAATGTCATATTACCTTGGCCAAAAAATATGATTATGAGATAACTTGTTCTTCATGTATGGATCATATTCTTTGTACAAAAGAGATTGGAAAACGTAAAAAAGTGAAAACATTTACCATGAACAGGAATAAAAAAAAACAGAGAAAACAATTTAAAGAAAATATGTAACTCATATGATACATAAAGAAAGTGCAATAGAAGGAGAAAGTAACGAATTTGGAACCATCGACTGGAAATGTCTAAAAGCCAAAATCCATTCCAAAAATCAAGCTCTCGAATGGATACTGATAACAATGACCGATGGAGAAAAGGTGAAGGTGACGAGTGTAAAGATTTTGAAACAACATCATGCAAGACTCCAAAGTCAATGTTAGGTCCTTATGAAATCAAACAAAAGAATACACAAACACGCCCCCAACAAATCATGCGGGTTAGCTACAGAACCACCACCAAAGGGCTTTTAGCCCAGCAGTATCTGGTGTTGCCCTCCCTCTTTGAGGTCGAGGGTTCAAGTCCCGTGAGGGACATAGGTGGAGAATTAGGAGTAGTGTAGAAGTAGATTAGATTTGCCGTTCCAAAAAAAAGCTACAGAACCACCAATCACAAAAAAATGCAGTCAAGATGTAAAACATTAGATGTTAGGTCCTTATGAAATCAAATGTGGGGTAAAAAATCAGATTTTGATTTGGGTTTTGGGAGAAAGCTTAAATAGAATCAAAATCACAAAATACTAAATAATGAATACTTTGAAGCATAACCCGAGACACCGTCGAACATAATCAATGATGATTTTGGGATGAACTACACCTGTTTATAGAGTAGAACGGTGAATGGTGATTGTGACGCCGATAATGGTGATTTTTCTTTTCTGTCTTTAGGTAAACTGAGGGTTGATTTTGGAAGCCAACTGAAAAAAAAAATTATAAAAGGAAATAGGATAATGAAGGACGGATCCTTATTGGAATACACGACGGCGGCAACACATGTCAAGAGGCGTCATAGTTAGAAGTCGGAGAAGTGAGGATTTTCGTTCTCTTTCTGTTACTCTTCAAATTCGATTGTTGGAATACGATATTAGTGGATGGACAACCGGGCATATGAGGAGGACAGTCATTCCAAATCCATGTAACAGAGGCGAAATGTCACACCCCTAAACCGGAACGGCGTAAACGTTCGAGGGCGGAGGATGTCATGTATAGTATCACAATAATTGAATAATAGTAATCAAAGCAATAACCATTGTATTAATAATATAGTGTTTACGTTGTATTCGAATCATATAGGTTTGACTCCAAATTTAATTAGCAAAGTAAAGACTTGAAGCTACTATGCTCTGTCTTCTAGAACCTGCGTGAGTACATGTCTACTAGTGCCCTAAGAATACAGGTGGTTTTGAAAGTGTCAACATTAAAGTTGGTGAGTTCATTGTCACACCCCCGAACCAGATGGCGGAAACGTCCGGGGGCTGTTGTGACTCAATTGAATACCATCACAATGAATATACATGAAACATAACATTATACATCACCAAGCATTGGAATGATACAACTGGTAGCGTTTACATCCATTACATTGTTTCAAAATATTACATTCCAAAATACATGGTTCATTGTTACTTAAACAACCACAAAACAATCATAGAGTACAGTCCTTTCTTCACTTATCTGTTACCTGAGAATACAAGTATTTTGAAAAACATCAACATGTGAAATGTTGGTGAGTTCATAAGTAATGTTTGAAATCCAATGTTTGTAATGTTTTGAAAAAAAAAACACCAGAAAATCCGATATTTTCTGAAAATAGAATAGCGTAAAAATATGTGAAGATCCGTGAGTATGCTTGTTTGAATTCTATAGATGTAAGCGTAAGAGTTGTGAAATTCGACATGTAGTTCATAAGTGTACTTGTTGAAAACCCTAGGAAAACCCGACGTTTTCCTATCACTTTGCTTTACTTAGTTTGTGTATTGTTATTTCGTTACGTTAGAGGTGTTCGTTGAGCTCCGGAGGCATTGAGTATACAGAGGGTGGTGAATTGTTGTAACGTACGTTAATGAAAACGTCCAGTTGACAACCGTGCTAGCGATCCCTTAGGCGTCACTCGCAGTTATTCACGCAACTCAATCCTCCCGGACTTGTGTAGTCCCACGACCGAGGAGAAAAAGTGAAGGTGCGAAACCCTCGGTATTTCCCTACGTCGTTCAAGACCATTGCAATTGCGAAGGGCCCGAAGTCCAACCCGCAATCGTGAGTTCCCGACTTTACTAGCAGCACTGAAGGACCCTTGGGGACCAGCAGCATGTTTGCCATTGAAAGTCCTTTTACACGCGGTCGAGTCGTATTACACCCAACTACATGTAAGCAAGTGTCCTTTGGGCCTAAAGATCATGTCATTGGGCTAGCTAGGCTCGACAAGCATGATTTGCAACTTTTGGGCCTAAGGAGTGTACGTCGACGTATTGAGTAATTCCACGAGAGTAAAGAGTTCCAAGAGTTCCATATGTGTATTGAGCGTTGTAGTGTTAGTAGTTTTGGATTTGTTATTGATTCGAGACCGAATCAATTCGTTTGGTAATGATTGTTGGTGATATTGTGTATTGTAATCCATCGAGAGTCGTAGTGTCAATCTTTGTTCACAACGAGTGTATTGAATTATCATTGAAAATTTTCTGTTTACAACCCCTCTTTATTTTGTAAATTTACTTTTTCACCCCTTTAGGTAAAATAATTTCCGGTTTAGTCCTTAAACCATTTTTCTTGACATTTAACACCAAAAAATTATTGAAATTAATATTTTTCAACATATTTTTCATTGAAAACAGTTTAAGTCCCTGAAATTGCAGTTTTCTCGGTTGTAACCCCTCTTTTTCGCAATCTTTATATTTTTGGCCCAAATTGGAAAAATTTTGCAACTTTGGTCCTTTTTAAATTTGAAAAGCATTTTAAACCTTTGAAAAGTACTTGTGACACTAGTGGTCCATTGTTTTACAGAAAAACATAGTTTTGGCCATCCAAAACATAAAATTTCGCATAATGGGCTCTATTGGGCCGAAATTGTCATTTTTAGCCCATTAAGCTTGAAATTTATGCTTTTAATCCTCCAAATAGTATATTTTCAGAAAATACATTATGGAAACTGTTTTGACTCATCTCACCCATCAGATTTCGAAATATTTCATTTTAGGCCCTTCAACTTTGTATTTTTAACATTTTGTGTCAAAAAATGAGTTTTTAGCCCAAAATAAGTGTTGTCAAGCCATTTGGCTATTTTTCTTGGTATACTTTGCATGTAGTAGTATATTTTATGCTAGTATAAAATATATCTCGGTTTTTAGCAATTCATAACTAGATCTAGCATCAAAATTATACAAAACATACATATAAGCATAGAAATCAACCAAAACATACACATAATGATGGATCTACACCTTTGCTTGTATTCTCCCCCACAAAAACTTATAAAAACCGAAAATAAGGGGGTATGAAGCTCACCTTGGGTGTTGATTCGGTTTTTGAAGAAAGGATGGAAGAAATGAAGTGATTTTTGGCCTTAGCACCCTTTTCTTGAAGATCTCGAGTTTGGTGACTTCTAAGGTGCATGATCACAAGTTGGAATAGATTTAGAAGAGATTTTTGATGAAATGAAGTAGCTAGATCATGGATTAGTCATCAACTTACCTTAGATGATGATTTTGGTGATGGATTCTCCTTGAAAGCTCCTTAAATCTCGAAATTATGGAGAAGGAATGAGAGAGTATCTTTGAGAGAAGAATGAGTGAATTTTGTGTGTGTGTTTGAATATGGCTGAGAGCAAGAGAGAGAGAGAGAAGAAGAGAGATGCATGAAAGGATGGTGCATGGAAGTATGGGTCTCTTGCATGGAAGTCCTTTGGTTACTAGTGAGGTGGCAAGCAAATAGTCAACTCTTCCATTTCTTCTTGGACTTGGGCCTTGGGCCGAGTGTGACATCCCCAAAATCTCGGCCAGAAAAGACCGATTTCATTTATGCTTTTTAAAATAATTTTCAAAGCAAATCCTTTTAATTTTAAAAGAGATGCGGAATTTGTTCCCAAAAACAAAACATGATAAAATAGATATTTATCAAAACATTTCATAAAGAAATATGATTTCATTTCACAATCAAAAGTCGGGATGTCATGTTCCGATACAGATCATAAAGCATAAACAATAGCATTACAAGTCATTCAACAAATATATACATATACAGACTTGTAAACAAAACAACTTGATGTTCGCCCATCTTAAGCTCTTGCGCCACTTCCTGTAAAATAAATCAACTGAGTGGGTCAGGCTTGGGAGCCTGGTGAGCATATAGGGTTTTCAACCCACAATAATTATATTTAATTTCAACAATCAACAATAAACCCGATTACCCATTCCCGTTATCCTCACCTTACGTTCCTAAAAATAACGTCTATTATAAGGAACCTATTTCAGGATTTTTCATCGGGATGGACATTACTGCAGAGGGGCTTCCTCAACATTAAGTGTCCTAAAGGCAACCATGTGGGGGATAGAGTACACCGGTGAACACGTCGTTCACAACACCTACAGGTAATGAGCCTGCTAGTGTTCCACAGGACAGTCTAGAATAGTCCGTGGTCGTCATCCATACTCTGCTGAATGACTAGAATAACACCAATAACACCGAGGCCTCTCATCTGTTTATTACACACCAATTATCTACCCATGTTCTACCCAACATATTAGTAGATAAAAATATACATTTTTATACATAGTTTAAAAACCTGTATAACATGCTTTAAGCAATACATATTCTACATAACAGATGAGGCATACACACATAACACGTATTTCATAGAGAATACATCAGATTTGTAAGATAGAAGAGAGTGAATATACACTCACACGTATAACAACCAAATATATACACATAACACGTATTTTATAGAAAATACTTCATAATATTGCGTTGGAATGAAAATAACTACACACTCACCTAATCAAAAGATGATCGGGCAGCACTACGGCTTGCAGAAGAGGTGTTTCTCCGTAGATCTGGAAGATCTTCACAAAACCGGGCTCCTCGCGGGCAGCGTTTCGGCTCGGGAATAACGCTCTTCGGGATCCTCGGGGCTTCGGATCTTACTTCGGGGCTCGGGAATATTACCGGGGCTTTGGGGTACAAACGGCACGCAAATCGAGGCAAAACTTAGAGAGAGGGAAGAGTTTGAACAAGAGAAAATGGCTGAATTCGAGTTCTATTTATAGGCTGCTGGGTCTGGGATTACGCGGGGCGTACTCAAATTACGCGGGGCGTACTCAGTACGCGGGGCGTACTTTGACGTCACTGCGTGCGTCGACTGGTGGCACTCGAGTATTGGTCAGACAAGTTGCATCCGACTGAGTACGCGGGGCGTACTCAAATTACGCGGGGCGTAATTGACTTGTCAAACTTCTAAATTGCGTAACTTTCGCATACGAGCTCCGTTTTCGACGTTCTTTATATCCACGCGAAGGTCAGACCATACTCTACAACTTTCATTTAGACTCCGTCGGCAAATTTTGACTTTTATTTTTATTATTTATTTTTAGAAGGTCGGGACAGAAAAACTTCGTTATAAATTCATAACTTCTTCGTCTGACGTCCGTTCTCGCCTAACTTTTCATTGCTTCGCTACTAACAACAAGATCTTCGATTCTCATTTAGATTGTTTCGGCTAAAAACCGCTCGATCTCAAATCGAGTATTCGGGTTGTATACTGCTAACTCGAAACTTCATAAAATCATAACTTCCTCATACGAAGTCAGATTTGGGCGTTCCTTTTATGCATGCTCTCGGTTTAACGAAATCTACGACTTTCATTTAGATCGCTAAGGCTAAATATCGATCTATCTTAAATTCATATTTTACGTCACTCGGCATCGTGTCGGTTCTGTTGCGAAACTTCGACAGGTCATAACTTCTTCGTTATAACTCGGATTTTGGCATTCCTTATATCTCCGGAATCCTTGTTTCGACCACTACAACTTTATGCAAAGATGTCGGGCTTATCTCACACTTAAATTTGGACGCTTATTTTATTCTTAATTTATTAAATTATAAAAATTAAGAAAATACACACATAAATCACATAATTCAAATAATTCACAAATAATACATTCTTATTATTTCAAGTTGAGTTACAAGGTTAACCTAGACTATTACATTGCTAAAAATGGCAAGCCTAGAAACACGGGCGTTACAATTCTCTCCACCTTAGAATGATTCCGTCCCCGGAATCACACACCAGCAAACAAATGCGGATAGCGACTCATCATGTCACTCTCCATCTCCCAGGTGAGATTTGGCCCATTCGTGTGTTTCCATCGGACAAGAACTAACTCCACCATCTTACGTCGCAATTTCTTAGTCTTTCGGTCAACAATTGCCTCCGGTTCCTCAATCAACCTTTTGTTCTCATCGATCCTCAACTCTGAAAGTAGAATTATGTCGGGAACTTCTCCCATGAACTTCCTCAAATAACACACATGGAAAGTGTTATGAATTCCATTCAGTTCTTCTGGTAGTTCGAGCTTGTAAGCTTGGTTCCCAATCCTCTGAAGAACTTTAAACGGTCCAATAAACCTTGGACTTAACTTTCCCCTTTTTCCAAATCTTATAAGTCCCTTCCACGGCGAGACTTTAAGCAAAACCGAATCTCCAACTTCAAAATTCATCGGTCTTCGCTTTTTGTCAGCATAACTCTTTTGACGATCCTGAGCTGCTAACATTCTCTCCCTAATTATTTTCAACTTTTCAGCAGTTTGATGGACTATCTCCGGCCCCATAAACTGCTTTTCCCCAGCCTCAAGCCAACAAGACGGCGTACGACACTTCTGTCCATACAAAGCTTGATAAGGTGCCATCTTTATGCTCGAGTGAAAACTATTATTATAGGAAAATTCTACCAAAGGTAAATGTTCATCCCAATTACCTAGGAATTCCAAGGTATATGCTCTTAACATATCTTCAAGTGTTTGTATCGTCCGTTCGCTCTGACCATCAGTCTGCGGATGGTAAGCTGTACTTAAACACAACTTGGTACCCAATTCCTCTTGTAGACTTTTCCAAAATCTTGAGGTGAAACGACTATCACGATCCGACACAATTGTTAGCGGAACACCGTGAAGTCTCACAATTTCCTTCACATAAGAATTCGCAAGCTTTTCCATAGACCATTTCTCATTGGCTGCTATGAAATGCGCACTCTTAGTGAATCGATCGAAGACCACCCAAATCATGTCGTGACCATTCTTTGTTCTGGGCAGTTTAGTGACAAAATCCATAGTAATGTCTTCCCACTTACCCATAGGCACAGGCAATGGTTCTAAACTCCCGTACGGTTTCTGATGTTGTGCCTTGACTCTTGCATAAGTCACACACTCGGCCACATACTTCGCAATGTCGAGCTTCATCGTCGGCCACCAATAATAGGGTTTCAGGTCCCTATACATTTTAGTGCTACCGGGATGAATTGAGTACATGGTCTTGTGAGCTTCTTCCATCAGAAGATCTCTGACTCCTCCTGTCTTAGGTATCCAAATCCGATCTTGGAACACCTTCAGTCCGTGACTGTTTACACCGAACACCAACGTTTTGCCCAAACGTTCCTCCTTTCGGTCATTCTTCTCCGAAGCTTCCTCTTGAAACTTCATAAAATCATAACTTCCTCATACGAAGTCAGATTTGGGCGTTCCTTTTATGCATGCTCTCGGTTTAACGAAATCTACGACTTTCGTTTAGATCGCTAAGGCTAAATATCGCTCTATCTTAAATTCATATTTTACATCACTCGGCGTCGTGTCGGTTCTGTCGCGAAACTTCGACAGGTCATAACTTCTTCGTTATAACTCGGATTTTGGCATTCCTTATATCTCCGGAATCCTTGTTTCGACCACTACAACTTTATGCAAAGATGTCGGGCTTATCTCACACTTAAATTTTGACGCTTATTTTATTCTTAATTTATTAAATTATAAAAATTAAGAAAATACACACATAAATCACATAATTCAAATAATTCACAAATAATACATTCTTATTATTTCAAGTTGAGTTACAAGGTTAACCTAGACTATTACATTGCTAAAAATGGCAAGCCTAGAAACACGGGCGTTACACCGAGAGTTTGGAAGGGAAAAGGAAAAATTTGGGCTTTTTGCCCCTAAGCCCAATATTAGAGTTTGTTTGGGTATGTTTTAAGCCTAAAAGAATGTGGTAGGATTTTTGCATTTTTGTTGGACTAGTTTAGGTTATTCATGGATCTAAGCTTTTAATTCCTTTCATTCTAGGCCCAATATGGCCCAAAATATTGAAATAAGTAAATGTGGTTCCAATTAGAGCCCATTTTAGGGTCCTAAGCTCATGATAGTCAAATTGGAAGCTTATTGGTCCATTTAGGTCCAATAAGGAAGTCCTAGTCCAAAATGGACCTAATCAAGAACTTCTAGGGTTTCCAATTGCTTGATGTAGTGAATTGGGGTTTAGTTTTCCATTGAGTAAGCATCATACATGCTCTTGAGTTTTTGAATTTAACATTTACTTGAGTATAGTGATTACAAGACACAAAATTTCTAGTTGTGACATTCATAAGCATTTTTTTAGAAAGCATGCTCTTTGTTTCTTGAAAACCTTAGTATGCTATTCAAGAAAATCCTATATTTTTCTGATGTGATGTAAAGTAAGAAATGTGGCCCATGTTAGTTCCTTCTACGAGTACTTAGTGAATACGAGCTATATATAACTAAGATCGAGCAGATAGTCGAGTGTGTGGTTCTGCCCTAAGCCCACAACCAAACAAGTAACAGAAAATGAGGCGAAAATCACACATTCCACCGTCTGTCAAATCTTCATTGTCTATAACCGTACGCATTCACTAAGTGCTTATAGAGTTAATTGTAATGTTTCTTTTTGAAATGTAAGTATAACCTTCTAGAAAATCTTATATTTTATGATGTAACAAAATGTAAGTTCTGTTGTCTCGTTCTTAGAAAAGTAATGTAATACGGTTGTGTTTGTAATGCAACCCATTTTATGTGCCTGTATTTTGGTATACGTTCTTTCACAAAGTATGTTTCGTAGTAGAAAATTACGCACTGTACTTGTATTTAGTGATCTAATCCATACCTGTTTCCCCCTATGATTACTTAGTTTATACAGGTCATATATAACCAATATAGAATAGGTAGTAAACTGTGTGAATCTGCTCTAAGACCGCAACCAAAAAAGTAATAGGAAATGAAGCGGAAATCACCCATCCTACTACCTATCGGACCCTAAAAATATAAATAACCTTCGATGCATAAACTAAGGAATCATAGTGTTAACATTATAGGTCCTTTTTGATTTGTATGTTCGTGTTACTTGTAAAAACTGTGTGCTCTTATTATTAGAATAAAACCTATGAAGTAGTGTTAATCCCGTAAACATCGTTTAATTGATACTATTGTGAGTTTCATATAACCATACTAAATGACTAGTGACCTCTATGATGTTCTTCAGGCGGGCAGAATGTTATGACGTTTGTCACCCAATGTCTGCCGGCATAGCTATTGCAAGCAGCTCAGGTGCGGGATTGTCAGTCACGTATAGATCGATACACAAACTCACGCTCTCCCTCCAGGAGATTCTGGTTTAGGGTTTGAACCTGTACTCTGGTGGGTACAATGAAGTAGTGACTCACAACCCTGTATTAACTAGCTTACGTGTAGTGTTATAGTGTTCTCTTGTATTTGTAACCGTTTTGTATTATCATGTAGTGGTGTACTTTGTAATTTAGAATAATCATACTTACATAATTATTTAGTTATGTAACCATGATCGTAGTAAAATATAGTAGTGTTTCCGTATCGTTTCTTGAATCTTGTAAAATAGTTTAGTGACACACAAACTATACCTATTATAGTTTTAGATATAAGCTTTGTAATGAACCGGAAAACTTTGCAATTTAACAATGTATAAGACAATGGTAATAGACTTGTGAAAAATACCATTTTGCTCGACGTATTACAAAAAGGTTGTAAATTTAATGAATAATATTTTATTTTCACAACATATATAAATAAGAATGAAAAGATAGTCGAATTAATAATTATATCCTGAACCCACAACTAGACAAGGAACAGGATCCAAGATGAAATTGTCAATTCTAAGTCCGTTGAACCTTATTTATATATATAAATACAATTTGATAAAACATAATTACTAAATCCATTTGAAATAATTTCAAATGTTTAAAAACGGTTTTAAAATCGTTTAGACACAAGAGTACTTTTCTTTTACTTGTATCCCCCCTAAAAATAGTGAAAATAGTGAAAATGTATGTGTATGAACTCACCTCTAGTGCGTGTGCTTGATCGGACTCGAAGTGATCGCAATTGCTCATCGGGGTTAGAATACGTGACATAAGTCGTATCCTAAAAACAATTATACCCGATGTCGTATTTATATTAATAATAATTTAAAGTGTTTGACAACACTAAATTATGTAAGAAATACTTACAAAATTTATTAGAAATTATTTGGAGTTGTTATTGGTGTTCTTGGATGAAATATTAATATTTGAAGATGTGTTTGGTGTTTTTGGGGGAAAATTGAAGATATGAAGGATAATATGGATGTTCTTGAGGGACTTATGAAGAATTGAAGATTCTGGGTAAATATTATATGAATTTATGGTGTTCACGGATGATACTTGAGAGCAAAAAGTGGGAGTGTTTTCGGATGCAAATGTGAGAAATGAAGTTGTTTTCGGATGCACACTTATGTATAAGGGGTGTTTATGGTTCAAGATGGGCCAACGCCTTAGTGTTTACGGTTCTATAATGGGCCTTTAATGAGTTTTCGGCCAAATAGTGTGTGTTTTCGGATTTGGCAAACCGTAAACACCTTTGTGAATTAAAATTCCAACCGTGAACACCTTTACACTTATTTGTTGGGCTGTAAACTCCCTTTGATCTTTATTCCAAATCTGTTAACACCTTATTGATTTAATTCCAATCCGTAAACCCTTTTCCCTTTGATTAATCTGGCCGAATATATATATATATATATATATATATATATATATATATATATATATAAAGAGCTGATTTGTACACAACAAAATTTCTCTATACACAACAATTTATATTTTAAAATGTTGTATTGTACAACCCTATTAAGCATGAAATGTTGTGTACTGATAAAAACTGTTGTGTACGAATCACTTCCCATATATATATATATGTGTGTGTGTGTGTGTGTGTATGTGTGTGTGTGTTATTTATGGTTTTAAACCCTTAAGCTTTTACTTATGTTCAATTATACCCTAAAATAGCATAGGCTTCAATACAAACATAGTTACTAATTTATAAACAAACCCTACACACTATAGAGAATACAATGCAACGATGATTGCAATGAAATTTCATTTGTACTAGGTTAGGGTTTAGGCTTTAATAGGTCTAAAATTTTGAGTTGTGACACGGAATGGCATATGTTGATAGTTAATTAGAAGATAGAAGCGGTAGAGGGAGTAAAATCGTTGAATCCTCAATGAAAAGCATGAATCCCTAAAAGTGGAACTTCAAATAATAACGTAACAGGTGCATAAGACGATTCAATTGGTAGATGATGACGGTGAAGAAGAGAAATCGTTAAGGCATTATGTTGGGAGGACACATATTAGAAGAGACGATGACAATGCAAAATGGCGTTATGACCAGCCATTAACCAACCAAAAGGAGCCATAAATATCAGCCATCACCACCATATTTGACCAACTTTGACCAACCGATGAAGAGCAACCGGTCGGCTCCAAGTTACTATTCATAAGCATTTCCAAAATTAATATGTATATATAATGACGTAGTTAATTCTAATACCATATATGTATCAATAATTTAGCTATATTATTGTAATCAACATACTATATTTGTCATAATTTTTAATCGACATAGTTTTATATCAAGGTTCTAAATAATGTTGGGCGTAACTTAGCGGTAATGTCAAGACTCAAGCTTTTTCGAGTCGATTTGTAAGGCATGACTTAAGGCGACATTTTTGTAAATAATTACTAACTTTTATATATTTTCTACTATTATTCATATTTATATACATATATGACTTAGGGCGACATTTGTAAAAACTTAACGGCAAGTACAAGCCTTGGTGTCATGACATACCATGACGAAGCAATGTTGAACTTTTTAAAACCTTGTTTTATTTAATAATTAGCAAATAAGGTTTACGAGGAACATTTAGTGCATTTGGGTTGGTTATTTCCAAAACACAAATTACTAAACCCAATCAAATTACAACTATTACAACATATATTATAAGATTTCAAATATGTATTTTTTTTGGGAATATAGATTTTGTTTATGACCTAAACAAAATTTTACGTTACATTTCCCTTCAAGAATTTTTGGTGTAACATTTTTTTTATCATTGGTAATATTAAAGTTAAATTATTAGTATTTTATAAGTTGTGATTTTGGTCATTTAATGAATTTTAAAGTTATGTTTTTGTCCTTCATATAATTTATTTTTATAAGTTTAGTTTTTATTAGCTTTCTTAATATACATTTTAAAGTCTTATTTTCGTGTGTCTTCTCCATACATAATTGTTTCGACTAAAACTTTATTTTGATAATCTAGCGGTCGATTGATATAATTGCAATTATACTATTGGATTATATGCATTTATAAATCACATATTATATACAAATTACAATGAGTTACTTCGCACATTAAAGTTACATTTTTGCCTCTTATATATATATATATATATATATATATATATATATATATATATATATATATATATATATATATATATATATAGTTTTTGTTTTATTATTTTTTTAAGATACACTTTCAAATCTTATTTTCGTTCGACTCTTCATATATAACTGTTTCGATCAAAATTTTATTTTAATACTTTTATGGTCCATTTAATAATGTATAATCGTCACCATGGTATATATGAATTGTTGATATTTGTAAATCACATTCTACTTACGAATTATAAATAATTCTTGTGTATGGTTGACCACGCCGTGGGACTTTAAAGAGCCGCCATGACGTGGCAAGTGGCTGAATGTTAAACCCTAGTTTCTCAGGTATTTAAAGGAAATAGGGAGTTTAGGGTTGCCCACCCTAAACCTCCATCACCCTTAAACCTTTGAGTTCGTAACCCTAATCTCCTTTGAAGATTTTGAGCTCATTTGGGCCTTTGTGGGTGGTTTTTAGCTCATTCTCGAAGAAGAAGATTCCATTGGTGGATTGTTTGGAGCAAACAAGATTCTTTCCATAATCTTATGTTGTTGTTGGACCTTTGTAAGTTGTCAAGCTTCTACATTTCTCTTTCAAGCATGCTAGATCTAGTTTTTTGCTCTTATCTCTTCATATTGGACTGAGTGGAATGCATGGAGTCCATAAAGTTGTCAAATTTATGGACTATTAAGGTCCCATTGCTATCATATGTTTCCGATATGGAGTTTAATGCCATTTTGAGTTCCATGCTTGAGATTTTTAGTAGTATTGCTTCATTTTGACCTAAGTTGGGAGCTACACTTGTTTTGGACATGCATGTTTGAAAAAGCAATGATCTTTGGAATATTTTAAACCTTAGTAATGATTCTGGAAGGTTGGAAGGAAAGGGCTTAACAAATTAAGGGCTAGATATGTTAAGCTGTTGGAACCCAGTTACCACGACGTGATGTTTGGATGCAACAACGTGGCGACTGGGTAAAACCTGACTATTTTGTCGTGAAGTGCCCACGACGTGGCAATATGAGGCCACGACGTGGTGACCTGTCCAGCTGATGTGGACCGTTGACTTGGACCAAGTGTGACATAGGGGTATTTTGGGTATTTTGATAAGTAGTTTAAGATTAGGTCCTTGGTTAATGTAAGGTGACTTATAGAGTCAACAGTTGGACTTGTGATATGTTTTGTTATATTTTTAGCAGATTGATGTGAGTCTTTTCACAGTACTCACGGGTCGAAAGCACCAATGTCGACCCATTAGATTATGTTATAGTATGCTAGTTGTCTTTATGACTCTTACATGTGTTGTCTATGTATGTATGTATGCCGAGCGGAGCCTGATGAATGTACCAAGCGGGGCCTAATATATATATGTATGCATGATATGTATGATATGATGTATTTTGAGAAACTCACTAAGCTTTGTGCTTACGATTTTTGTTTAATATGTTCCAGTTACTTCCGGTTCCAAAGGGAAGAGCTAGGGTTGATCGTATCGCATGAACCCATGATTTTTGCATGTTGACTCTGATGTATCTCTGGATGATTGTTGTTATACTTTGATTTTCACATTATGGTTTTCTATAAACAATGAATGATGGGTGGTTTTTATCTAATCTAAAAATGAAAACTTTAGTTATGAATTTTTGGGAATTTACACACATTAAAATTACATTTTGGTCCCCTACATAATTTCTTTTTATAAATGATGAAGGATACACATTATATAAAAAATAAATTAATATATTTAAGATGTCATTTTTGATCATTTTAGTTGTATAAAAAGTGTTTGCAAACACTAAAAACTAATTTATCATCTTATTAAATTATAATAGCAGATAAACCAATCCAAACAGTTTTATTATAAACTAGAAGGAATGCCCTCGCTTCGCTACGGGTCGGGGAAAATTGCAAAACATGTTTATATTTGGCATTTAGTGCATCGTTGTAATTGATTGTTTGTTAAGTCACTTCGGGGCCAAACATTAAAACCATGAAACACATGTTATTCTTCTACCGATATCCAAACTAATATAAGCAAAAGAAAAACAACTAAATGTCTACTGATCCATCATTGCAACCAGCAAAAAACAACAAATTTCACATAAAATTCAACATAATCATCAAAATATAAATGTTTGTTATTGTACAAATAAAGGGGTGATACATTCAAAATAAGTAAACCAATAGAGGAGGCAATAAGCATTGAGTTGAAACACATAATGATAAAAACAATATATGGATCTGTGGTGACATATCATTCACCTTAACATGAATTCCCAATAAAAGAACCTCTAATTGGTTCATCAAAATATCACTCGGGTTTTGAGGTTTTTCCAGTGATTGACCATTTGGCCCAAGGAGCTTTGAGTTTTTTTGTATGTTGGAATTTCCTTCACCCTGCATTTAACCTCGAGAAATATTAATCTTGTTTTTTGGTAACACAACACATGCATATCATTTGTGATTAAAAGAGAAATATTTTCAAGAAAAAACATTATATATATATATATATATATATATATATATATATATATATTAAAATAGGGTGGAGTTATCTACAATAATTTTTTTAACCAATAGACGCCTTACACAAATCTTCCGCGTCTTCGTAGATGCTTGTTTAAAATAAGTAGAAATAGACAAAAAAAAAAATATTCAAGGCATTTTCTTCAATCATACACACACAACCATATACATAAAACAGCACACACGTTGTGTGATGTGTGTGGCTGTGCGTAAGTGGTTGTGTGTGGCCTTAAAACCATGATTGAAGTATATTTTCAAAGTACAATGCTATAATTACAAATAAAGTACAATGGTTTAATGGGATTACCTTTTCAAAGTACTCTATGAGTTCTAAAAACACTTTTTTAAAATTTTAATTTCATTATTTTGTACCATTTCAACATTTCCTCTTCAGTCCCTACAATAGTATAACATTTTCCTTGCCAATAACTTCAAAATCCCTCTACAGAAGTTGCATAAGTTAAAAACCAATTGGTATTAATAAAAAAAAAAATAATACAAGTAGAATACAAATTTGGTCCCTGTGTTTAAATGTAGAAACATGCTTTCAAAGTACAATGATGCTTAATGAGAAACAAATTAAAATAAATAAATAAATAAGTTACAGTTTATGTCCATATCATGTATTTTTGGATTAAGTCTATTAAAAACTTTTTTGCAAATTTGGTCATCATTTCAACTTTTTTAATGTTTTAGGTCCATCTCACTGCCACCATTAACAAAAAAATATTAAATCCACTTAAAATGACCATCTTACCCCTATATATAACTCTTGCACCTTGAATCCTCCAAAGGTGACAAAGTGAAAGTCCATTCCACCGGTAATTGAAGACACCTTAGCAATGCCAATTTTATCCTCCTTACCGCATTACACCTACATACAACTTCATTTCCATAATTGATATAAAATGACTTCATTTCCATTTGTTGGTAATAAAAAGGGTATTTTTATTTAATTATAATACAGATCCCTAAAGTAAAAAACAAAAAAGAATAAAAAAGTAACAGGCATTTGCAAATGCCTGTAGACCATGTAATTCTTCAAATTTCAACCTCCAAATTAATAAGAAAACGATAAAGATTGGATTAATTACCAAAAGGTTAATCATTATCTAGTGTTTTTGCTCATCAAATCTTATATTTCGGATACAATGAGAAAATTGTAAAATATGTAGACATATACGCCCTTCGAATTGAAAAAGTAGAAGCCTAAGTTCTTATGTATGAAAAAAATCAGAAAGGAAGAGAAATAAAAAATGATTAAGGTTGTACTAATATAATTATAATATACTATTTGAAAAAATAAAATTTTGATTTAGCATGTTGAACTAACGACTGAATTGAGAAAGTCAAGAAAAGATTGACTTTTTTTACAAATTTGACTTCGTTTCTTTCCTCTTTCCATTTCAAATACTATTTATCCATACAACACTTTATTTAGATCAAGTTATGTGCAACTTTTAACAATAAGAGAAGAAAGCAAAAACATACTTATAGGTCCAGGTAAACACTGTGTCACAGCTCTGAAAATGCCTAAAAGACCATCACTATTCCCATGAGGGAACCAATCGTATATGTATCTATGTCATGGAGGGAACGAAACAAAATACTAAATGGCTGTAAGACTCCTCAATTTCCTTCACCACTTGATGTCTGATTCAAATTGGGCATTGGCTATAACACTCTTTAGTATAAATAATGAATTTTGTTTTAAGCATTCATTTTGTTAAAAAGTAATATAAACAGGAATAATAAATTACTTTTTTACCCTTTTCAAAAGTAAAATAACCGAAAAAACTGATGAGTTTGCTTTTGTTTGCAAACAACAATTTCACAATTTGTGGTGGTTTTTTTTCTGGTTAACAGGGAACAGCTATTCCAAAAAACAAACACATTTTATGAATGTAGTAATGTTGCAAACAATTCTGTAGCATTGAGATTCCATAATTCAACCTTCATTTTGATATTTGAAGTAAACATCATGGAGAAAAGAATCATAAAATAAGAAAAAGGAACTTGAGAATGAATGGAGATCACCATGTTCATACTTCAGATAGCTCTGCTCCAGCCATGGCCAAATATATGAACACTTTCCAATCTTTTTAAATCCAAAAATGTGTAAAATTCTTTGCAATTAAGTCACACCATTATTAGATTATGTCTTGGCTAAACTTTTAGCATGCTTAAAGCCAATACAAACAAATTAAAGTAAGAGAATATGTAATTTTCCTAATAAAAACATATTAACAGAAAACCCATACAATTTGAGGTCTCATTGTGATTGCTCTTTCCTATTTGGAATTGGAAGGAATGGAATGAGGCTTCCCATTTGCAATTGTGGCTGCTTGCAAAATTGGTCTCATTGGTTCCTCTTGCCATATATTTCTGACCATCTAAACCATAAAATAGGCCTTCCGTTAGAATATATTCAAACAAAATTATATATGATAATGATGATACTGGAAAAAAAAAACTTCTGTTAAATGTGAGTCATCTGTTGATTAACCCAAGAATCCAGAATCAGAGTTACTGTGTTTGCTTCTAGCACATCTATTCCCAATATATGAGCCCCAAAAAATCACTTATATGTACAAAGAATGGATCCCCTTTAAGGTGTGATCTAACCTGTCTGTCTACCATGGTTAAAATGAGGAAATTATAAAATTATGCAATTTTTCACACACCACAAACACCATTAAAGCATCATGTATATATAAATTCCGGCATGATGAAGCAAAAGTTTAGTTCTTTGTTCAGATAAATTAAACTTTTAAACTAATCCATCACAAATATGCGTCTAACAGTTGGAATATGATGAAATTGAAACATCTAACAAAGATTTAATTGAAGACTCGTTATAACAAAACTAAGATAAGGTGAAAAGGGAAGACGTACAATAACATGAATTTCATCAAACGGTTGGTGGGCACAGGACGGTACAGTGTTACATGGCAAAACCCAACTCAGGAGTAATGGAAATGGGGCCACCAACAACAGAAGAGGAACTGAGAGTGGATAATATTAAACCTGAAGCTGTGATGAGTCTTTCAAAAGTCGCTCAATATCAGGTAAATAGAAATTAGTGAAGGAAGAACAACATAAAGCATGATGGGTAGAAGGAAACACCTACAACATAAAGGTTCAGTTCATCACTTGTGTTGCTCCCAAACGTCGACCAATCAATGGCGGTGGTAGGGAAGACAGAGTCAAAGAATGTAACGAAAAGCGACCTTTGGGTGCATTAGAATCATAGTTGAAGTTTTAGAATGACAAACCAATTCTCAGATAAGCATAGACTCCAGCTTGCTTAATTAGCTTAATGAACTTCACCAAAACATAGCTATCTTTGATGGAAAAAAGAAAAAATCTTGAAATTAAGAAAATGATATAGTAAATTAAATTAAACATAAATTTATTTCAAGAAATACTTACTTGACCATATATCGGCTTTGAAGAAGGCGTGAGGTGTCTACATCTGAATATTAGGATCAAATTTTTGTCTATCCTGCTTAATGTAAATGACAACCAAATCCCTAACTAATTAAAAAAAAATGTGAGGTGCACTGATTTTAACAGGGACAGAAAGAAGTACCTTTGCGAGAGAGAGGTGCTAAAAACACACACAACAGATCGAACTTTGTGTGAGGATTAACCCAAATTTATAGCTTCGATTTATGCTATTACTGTGACCAACCATATGACAGGAATCACAAATGTCAGTTCCAAAAAACTCAAACCTTTATGGTAGGATTATGAGTTTAGATGAAGCTGCAACAAAAAAAATCCCTAATCTTATAGCTTCGATTTGAGGTTGAAATCACTCGCCCAAACAACTGAATTTGCAAAAATTTGAGACATACCTATCAAAATTAAGCTTCAATGAATCCATGCTGCAGGAGGGATGGGAAATCTTACCGAGCAAACAGTGGTGATGGCTTCAACGGTTATCAGCACCAAGATCGTATGGGTGTTGCGAAGCAAAGGAAGAAAACAATGAACGCCTCACCCTCAATGTCTCGATTCCTCTTTCTTATTCCGAATGAACCCTAATCGAATAGAAAAACCCCTGTAGGTTCGATTTATGGTCTCTGTGTGTTGTTGTGGTATGAGAGAGAGAAGTAGTCGACGGTGGTAGCCAACACCACCGACAGCAGCAAAAATATGAAAATCAAAGTAAGAAGGAAAGAAGTAGATTACGTGGGAGAGAGCAGGAATGCAGAGAGATATCACCTGTAGATGTAGAATGAGTGAGGCGTCGATAGCAACGAAGTCGATGAAGGTGTAATCGCCGGGACAATTTCGGTTTACCTTCAGCTTGGATTTTTCTCACGAATAGCTCCGATTGGAAAAAAAGGGGTGTGAGACACCAATTGTAGGTTTGTCTGGATCAGTAAGAGTGAAGGGAGATGAAGTAGAAAAAGAGTGGAATAATCGGGAAGACAAAAATTGGTGGAGGATACAGATGTCGGTTAACCATCACTGTAAGCGACAACCACCAATGAAGATGGTGAGGGTTTACTTAGGGCAAGAAGATCAATTAAAGGGAAAACGGAAATAACAGTACGAAGGCCAGTAGATGATGACGGTGGAGGAGCTTTCCAGAGCTACTCAACAAATTTGGCACCATCGAACCATCCTCCCCACCTCCCTGATCTGTTGCGTTCGTGCTCCTCATCGGTGTGGGAATAGAGGATTTGCTAAGAGAAACCTTGTGGAAGGATGGAGATGAAGAAGCGGTGGGAGATAAAAGGAAGACGGTGGAAGGATCGGGATACCTTTAACATACAAGGGCCGAATACTAACCAGGGTGGAAGTAAGTAACCCAAGCTACAGTACCCTGGTCAGGTACTGTAGCTAAGGATGGAGAACTTTAATATATAGTATAATATATTTTAACACTAGATAAATTAATAAACAATTTAATAAATAACATAACGTTTGTGAAATAAGCAACCCTAATTATTTAAAAAAATAAAATGGAATTGAATTGTAATTTTCACTATAGTATAAGGACCATTTATGTAACATACTCTTAAATAGTTAAATTCATCAAATACTTGGGCGGTAGGTTTTGTTTACTGGGCTTGAATAAAAAACCCAATACTTTTTTTTTTTCGCAATCATCGCAAATTCTAAAATCCACAATACATTACATGCTTCTCTCATCTATTCCGTGTCTCTTCGGCCTTAACCCCAATCGACATCCTCGCTGGATCCGTGAAGATTGTGAAAGCTTTTGCCGATTCTAGCAATAGAATCTTTTGGACGAGGCTGATCTATTGAAGGAGGTAGCTGTTTGTAGTCAATTAACTAATCGTAGCTTCTTTTATGATTGCACAGAAGTTTCGTAATCGAATGGCAGGTTTTTGTAATCGAAAAGGTTTTCTTACGGTTTCAAGTATTGACAATAACAGCTAGATGTTTGCAATGTCAGTTCTTTGGATTTTATTGTAGAACTAAATTAGGGTTAGGTTGGTTTTCTTGGAGACGTGTAACTTTATCATACGTGATTCAAAAATTTGTAGCTATGAATGAGTTGAAAGTTCCTCCAGTCTTTTATTTATTACAGAGAAATTAAAAGTAAGCCTTGCTTCATTTTTGTTGGTATCTTGCGTCGGTTTTCAAGTAAAGCTCTGTACTTATCCGAGTCGTTGGAGGGTAAGAAAATTCATTTGAACCATATCACTGATGTCGGAGATTAATAGCCTTTGCTTCCTTAGTGATAAAAATGTTGCAGTGTAATATTTAATTTCTGGAGGGAAGCGTTTCCTGTATTTTGTTTGTGGTTGTCAATGTAACTTATTGACTGTGTTTTAACTTAACTATAACATACTCTCAGTATCACCCACCCCAGATGTAATGCAATTTGCTGGGTGTAAATACTCTTCTAGAAAGAGTTAAACGTCTCAAGACACTATTGCTTCATAGTATTATGCACGTCTGTATGAGCTCTTGAATTCTAACAGTTATGATATTCTTCCATCTGTGACACAAGGTGATATATGCTGTCTTCAATGGACACAAACTGCCAGGCAAGTGGCACTAAAGAAAATGCTCTCCACCTTCACGATGCCACCGACAAAAGTCATGTTGGGTATGCCCAGCCTGCATATGTGAGTGGATGGATGTACATCAATGAACAAGGACAATATTGTGGTCCCTATATACAAGAACAGCTCTATGATGGTCTATCCACTAGCTTCTTGCCAGAGGATCTTCCTGTGTATCCCATCTTGCATGGGAATTTAGCCAATCCTGTGCCCTTGAAGTACTTTCGGCAATTTCCTGATCATGTTGCCACAGGCTTTGTTTATTTAAATGCTTCTGCATCAAGTATCAATCAGAATTCTGATAAGTATCATGGGAACATCAGCACAGATGGTAAGAGAGAAGAGGCCCATAAAGATGCAGTTAATTCCACATCCACCCAGCAGATGCAGATATCTGAAGCAGCTAACTTGACTTTATCGCATCCATCACTGGTATTACTAAAAAATGATTCTAAAGCTTTGATTCTCCAAACATCTCTTATTGATTCTAATGAATTAACTAACTCATCTGTTATGTGGTGTTGTGAGACTTCAGACAGGTGAAGAATCATGCTGGGTTTTTGAAGATGATCAGGGAAAGAAACATGGTCCCCATTCTCTTATGGAGCTTTATTCTTGGCATCATTATGGATATCTCCGTGGTTCAGTGATGGTAAGATATGCATAACTAGATTGCAAAGCTTGTTGTAATCTAATTTTGATGTTGACATTCTGTAGGTACATCATTCTGAGAGTAAAGTTAAGCCCTGTAGTTTGCAATCTATTGTCAGCTCATGGGTAACTGCTGGACGTGAAATGGATCATTCTAAATACAAGGGCTCTTTAACGGATTTTGTTTCTGATATCTCTGAGGAGGTCTGCTCCCAGTTACATTCTGGAATAATGAAAGCAACAAGAAAGATTGTTTTGGATGAAATAATAAGCAACATAATTGTGGAGTATGTGACTGCAAAGAAATCTGAGAGGCCTCTTAAGCATGAAGTGTCCAGTCAGATAGTCAAAACTATGGATTTTGCTCCCAGTAAACAAGTATCTGCTGAAAACCAGGAGTTGGAGGGCTATTGTGGTGGTGAAGGACTTACTGTTCATCATAAGGATGAAGAGTCCAGGCAGACAGTCAAAACCTGCTTACGCGATGGCATAATGGTAATTTTTGCTATCAACCTTGTTTTAGTGTTGCATGATATGTTTGGTTCTAAGTTTTATCTGAACAATATGATACAAAACAGGAAGTGGGGGACTACTCTGAGAGTGAGGGGGCAGCATCTCTTAGTGTTAACACACAAACATCCCCTTCAAATCATGATGAGCCTCTTGGATGCAAGAACTCTAGAATTTTAGAAGATTTTTGTGGGGTGCACTCTGATTTTTGCAAAAAGCTCTTTGATTCCTGCATGAGAGCCATCTGGGATGCAGTTCTGTATGATACAGTAGAAGATCGAGTATCTGTCTGGAGGAAGGAAAAACTGGGGTCCAATGAACTTGTTGAACATCAGATTTCACTTGATGAATGTCACGAGTTGACTGAGATTTTACCTGTAGAAGATGTAAGTTCTCTCCCTCTCACTCTTTTCTTAAAAAAAGTGTTTCTTTTCTGTTTTGTTCCATTCAAGTCATGTATTAAAATATGTATAAAATTGCAGGAAGAACAAGAGTCTTCATCTTCTAGGAATGAATATCCCCCTGGTTTTGAAGAAGTTGTTTCTAAAGCTGATTGTATAAAGGAAGATGAAAGTTGTTATGACTTGGAACATATGACGGAAGGTTTAGAAAATGATCTCCATTTATCTGCAAGGATGTCTTTGCATCAGTATATTGAAAAGATTGTGGATAAGGAAGTGAGGAAAAAAAGAAAAGCTCAAATGAAGGAGGTTAAGTTAGCATCTGGAATGCCTTCATCCAGTTGGTTTGCAAATGCTTTCAAGAAATTATATTCACATGAAGATATTGTTGAGGAGAATTCTAGAAGCATTGTTCCGGAAGCATGCACATTTCGCCCTTCAAGGGCAATGGAATCTATACCTAAGATGGAGGTTTATGTTATCATGGCAGCATGTAGACAGAAGCTGCATGATATTGTTCTCAGGGAATGGTTATCCATATCTTTGAGTTATGCTATTAATAAACATAATAAATCGGTGTCGGTGAATTATGCTATTAATAAACATAAAAAACCGGTGTCGGTGGATTATCATTATGCTACTAATAAACATAATAATTCGGTGAATTATGGTATTAATAAACATAATAAGCCGGTGCAATTGACAAACAATAGAAGGAAGGAGTCTGTTTCTGCATATGACAAATACATAGAGCAGTCAAGGAATGGTCAAAGCTCAAGACCTTCTGAACCATCTATTGCCAATGCAAATTATACTTATTCCCGGTCAAGAAAGTCAACGAAAAGAAAGTTTGCATCTTTATCCGGGCAATTGAGAGCCGAACGATTGGTCGAGGATCTATCTGCTGCTACTAAACAATATCACGATCCCAACTTTCATGGAGTTCAATCACCATATAATAGCAGTATGTCATTTCATAAGTCTTTGAAGGTTTCTACTGTAAGTCAAGGTACTTGGTTTGATTTGATCTGGTCATTTGCAGTGTTTAGGATCACTATTGTTATTATATACACTAAGATCAATTATTCTATTCTATTTCCCTAGATAATGGCACAAGTGTCCATGGTGTAAAATTCAACACACAGAAACAGAATGTTCCATATTTCACTGCGAATGCTTATAATGCTCAAAAGGCTGGTAGTTTGTCCAAAAATGTTGCAAAATGTAAGTGTAAGTGTATGCTTGTTTTAATCTGGCTACATTGTTTTGTTGATCCTGTGTTGTGTTTTACAGCACTTAAACTCCGTAAACTAAAGAGGAAGAGCTTGGATGACGTGGCAGAACAATGCTCTGTGAAAGTTCCCAAATTATCCATCAGTGGTACCGCTTCCAAGAAAGCAGCAGCAGATGCTGATCCAATTGCTATACAGAAGATTCAAAATAAAAAGTTGAAAAAATCCAAAACGTATCCCTTATCTTTTGGATGTGCACGTACTTCAATCGACGGCTGGCAATGGCATAAATGGTCATTACATGCAACTGCTTCTGAAAGGGCGTGTGTTCGAGGAATTTACAAAAATACCCCTTCAGAGGCACATTTATCAAATGTGAAAGGTTTATCTGCCAGAACAAACAGGGTGAAAATGAGAAGCCTTCTTGCTGCTGCAGATGGTGCTGACCTGATAAAAGCTAATCAGCTAAATGTAATTAGAGGATACAAATCACAATTCCTTTTCAAGCTTATATCACCATAAAAAGTTTATGTTGTGATTTTTTGATTTTTTTTTTCAGGCAAGGAAAAAGCGGTTACGTTTTCAAAGAAGTAAGATACATGATTGGGGTCTTGTTGCACTTGAGCCAATTGAAG
This sequence comes from Lactuca saligna, assembly GCF_052625555.1. Classification (NCBI taxonomy): domain Eukaryota; kingdom Viridiplantae; phylum Streptophyta; class Magnoliopsida; order Asterales; family Asteraceae; genus Lactuca; species Lactuca saligna. The sequence continues at coordinate 2,379,667 of NC_136424.1, forward strand.
CAGAAGATTTTGTTATTGAATATGTCGGAGAATTAATTCGTTCTCGAGTAAGCTTGCCATTAAATATCTTTTTCAATTCGGTTCTTACCTTACCTTATAATTCCATTTCTTCTTTTTTCAGATTTCTGATATCCGGGAACAACATTATGAGAGGATGGGAATTGGTAGTAGTTATCTTTTCAGATTGGATGATGGTTATGTGGTAAGATATTACATTTTTGGTCCATGAGCATAGCTGATATTTGCAATTTTGGTCCTTATTTGAGGTTCTTGTATTGTTATTGTCCTCGTTCCAAGTAAAATGACTGCTGATTTATGCAATTTTGTTCCCAAAACCATAGTCAGTTGACTTGGAACTGGTACCAAACCAAAAACGTTGCAAAAACCTCTAGCATAAGGACCAAAATTGCAAAAATCAGCTATACTTGGGGACCAAAAGTTTGCTCCACTCTGTTTATCTAGTTTAATCTTATTGTATGTATACCTTAGTAGTTAATTTACAATTTGTGTATAGGTTGATGCAACAAAGCGTGGGGGAATTGCTAGGTTTATAAACCATTCATGTGAGGTAAGTAACATGGTTTTTGTATTATTAATCTACTACATATGTACTATATAATTGCATGCACGTTTAAGATATATATATATATATATATGTTTTTTCTTTTTTGAATTGCTGCAGCCTAATTGTTATACTAAAGTTATAAGTGTGGATGGTCAGAAAAAGATATTTATTTATGCAAAAAGGGCCATAGTGACAGGAGAAGAAATTACATACAATTATAAGTTCCCATTGGAAGAGAAAAAGATCCCCTGCAACTGTGGCTCTAGAAGGTAATCAATTAAGTTTTTAAAGTGAATTATAATGTACCTACCTTATAATTTATGTATAAAAAAAATTTCATTTATTTATCTGTGAATGTAGATGCCGTGGATCAATGAACTGACAATTTACAAGCCGGTGATAATTCTTTTTTTGTTAGAAGTAGAAGATGGACAACCGATTCATGTGCATATATGTCTCGGTTGCAGATGAGTTTCTCTTCTTAATTTCTGTAAATATAGTCAGTCAAGTCAAATTCTTTGGTCAATTAATTTTGTGTTTATATATTTACACTCTAATACCATTTTGTACAGACATGCCTCAAAAAATGACTCATCACATCACAGTTGATACGAAATATAATCTCTTTAGATGATTCAACTCTTTGTTTTTTGTATGCTTGTTTTTTTGGGAGTGGATGACATGTATATAACTAGATAAATTTTGTGGTAGGATGAGAATAAAACAAAGAAATCGCTATAATATTCTCAAACTAAAAAGCTACCATTGAGTTTATTTCTAATCGGACAACCTTTTTCATTCAAGTGGGCTTTCATATGTTGTTCATGATTAAGTTCATTTCCATCACATGCCAGCTTATCAAAGCCCCAAAATGATTATTAAAGAAAACAATATAAAATTCCTTCGTTATTTCACCATCTTTTTGTCTTTACTAAAAAATTAGTGTATCCCAAATAAATCTGAGAACGTTCTTTTCTTGAATAGTTTTTGGTGAAAGCAGAAGTGCAAATAAAGTAGTGATGTTTTTTATTTACCAGCGTGAGCAAGTTGTTGTTTGATGTGATTGTAATTCCTAGTTTTTTCTTTTTGTTTGCTTGAATTTTTTTAGGCGGACACGTAAAATTGGTTTCATTTCAACCTTCGGGGGCAAAGTAACCAACCAACCAACCAACCGTCTGGTATGATTACTCATTTCTCTTGCAACATTTTTTTTCCATCCTCTCCTAGTATATTATGCTTCCCGAGGGTTACCCATCTCTTCTTCACAAAAAAAAAAAAAAATGATAAAAACAACCATGTGAGTGTAAAGATTAAAACGCAACCACACGAAGGATCAATTTTGATTTTGTTATGCTTACAAGACATGGCTTAATGAGACGTGATGAGCTTTTTTGGGAAATTTTATATGATGAGGACGACAAATATTTGTCCCATATGACATGCTATAGAGTAGACGATGGGTGCATATTGTTGAGCATGTCAACTAACTAACTAACTAACGACATTGATCAATACAAGTTCAAGCCACGTGTGGGATGGGATGGGCCCAAGTATATATTATTTCTTTTGAATTTGAATTGGCTAAAGAAACGTGAGTGGAATCTATGACTCTACTAACTCGGTCCTTACAAGAAGATAAGGAATGGTTATTAATTTGTGTATTTATTTTCTCATCCAAACAACAAAACAAAACAAAACGATGATTACTTACGGAATGGCAATACAAAAACAAAACAAAACAAATGGGAAGAATTAGTGGAGTGAATAAGCTTCCTTGCCTTGGTATTATTAGAGACTGATTTTGAAAATTTTGTATTTGTATATATGCTTAAAAGTAACCAAACCTAATGGATCCGATCCGACCTTAGCTCAAATGGAAGAGTAGAAGGATAACTTTGATGAGTAAAATCTGAATATGTTCTCATTCTTGTAATCCTTTTGGCTGTCGGTTCAAGTCCGACAGGTCGGTTGTTTTTTTTTTTTTTTGCATATATAGCAAATTATTTATATCAATGTTGTAGTTTGTTTTTAGCAAATGGAACAACAAACTGATAAGATCCATCTATCCGTTTTTTGACCTATGAATTATGGAAAATATTCGAATCCGAAATGAAGATCATTTTAAACTTAAAAGTTATGTGGGCGATAGCTTCTAAAGAAAGGAGGTGAGAGTTTGCACATAAATAAATATAAATGGTTGCAAGCTTGAAGGAAAAGTCAAGGCTACCTAACCTTCGAGTCCATCTTTAGACATGACGGGTATGGTGGTATTGGGTTGATGGTCAAATTATGTCTTGCTATCTGATATTTGAATGTTGTGATGTGATGTGAGCACAAGGGTGTCTTTCTGTCTGGTTGGTAGACTAGTATTTAACTATTTATGAATGAATGAATGAATGAATCATAATAATATTAATATATAAACAGTTTAAAATTGTGAGTGTTGGGCCATATGGCTGATTGTTGAAAAACATGAACGATTACTTGTCTTGTGGAGTTGTGGTTGAGAAAAGGGTGCCCGTGTCCCACACGACAAACATGGGGAAGGGGGAAACAAAACAAGCTGTTTGAAGGTAATGCCCAAGTTTAAACACAAAAACTAGCAATAGCATGAGGTGATAGAAAAGAGATGTACTCTGTTTTGTAAAAGTGAATTTTCATAACTAGTATATTATTATGTTGTTCCACTTTACCTTCAAAACCTATTTATGGATTGATTGTGCGTGATGGTAAAGAAGATTTAACCATCTCAAACAAATCGACTAAGATGGATGGTTATATGAAATTATCTCAACTCAAAGAGGGATGAGTAATGTGTGTACTATAGTATTAGTTGCTTCTTGTATCCCTTCCTAGTTCCTACATAAAACTTTTTTTTTTTTTGATAATAATATGTAAGTTTAAGTTCCAATATGGATTGCATTTATTGTGGATGTTGACTTTTTCTGGGTGGGTGGGGTGGGAAGGTATATACAACTTAGGATTTGGCTATCCGATATTTGCACCAGTTGCATTCGTGAAAAGGTGGTGAAGAGCATACCACATCAAGATATTCACTCCACACCAATTTTACTAGCCTTGGGGGTAATGTTCACTAGTGGAAATATATATATATATATATATATATATATATATATATATATATATATATATATATATATATATATATATATATATATATATATATATTATGAAGGGCTAGTGCAAAGCTCCACTCCACAATACAATCACTAGGTTTTGGGTTCACCGTTGAACCCCATCCATTTATCATGCATAAAAAAAGGTTCCATACCAAGCAGCCTTAGTAGCATTTGGATTAAACTATATAAATAGTAGTAGCTATGTTCCATGAAACATCTTGTTTTTTATCGGAATAAAACTAGAAACACCCTCCCTACTCATGCATGGCATGGTACATACTACATACATTATCATCCAAAACGAGTACGAGTTAAACTTGTTTATATCTAGTCAAGAGTTGCCACCTCTGATGTCTAATGCATCCAATATGATAACCAAAACCATAACAATAATCAGTAGCCATTATTTAATAAAACGAGTACGAGTTATTAATGCAGTGCATTCTGCATGCATTAATAAAACGGTACATTATTATATAACTTTTGAAACAAATTGAACCCCGTTGTTTTTTTTTTTTGTTCTAGTAGATTTATCTATTTCCAAATCTACATAACCAAAATAAGCTCTTTCATAAATAAATTGAAACTTTTTGATGATTTTATTGAGCATTGGATTGGAAAACCAAGAAGCGAGCAGCCATTTTGTTAGTTGATGAAGCCATCCTATCTAAAATGAGTTGATTACAAGAGTTAATGAATGTCGGTACCTTACAGTTAAAGTAGCAGTAGCATGGCCGCTGAAGAAGTACAACATATACTCATATACATAAAGAAGAAGAAGAAGGAAACAAAACATATTTCCTTTGGTAATTAACTAATTGGACATGGACTCGGTGTATTTGTATCTAAGGTAGGCTTTAATAAAAGGATCCAGCTCACCATCCATTACAGAGACAATATCAGTGGTCTCATACCCAGTCCTCACATCTTTGACCAGCTTGTACGGGTGGAACACATAGTTCCTTATCTGCTGCCCCCAATCCGCCTTCACCGCGTCTCCCCTTATCTGCTTTATCTCACTTGCCCGTTGCTCCACCGCAATCACCAGCAGCTTTGCCTTCAAACGGCTCAATGCTTTGATCTTGTTCGCAAGCTGTGACCTCTCCTCTAAAAACAAATTTATTTATTTATTAATTTATTTATAAATAGATATCAATCAATCAATCAGTATACCCACCCGTGCAGCGGACGGTTACCCCCGTGGGAATATGCGTGATCCTGACCGCGGTTTCAACTTTATTGACATTCTGACCGCCACTCCCCCCTGCTCTTGAGAACCCAATCTGCAGATCTTCTTCCGGGATTTCCACGTTTAAAGAATCTTCCGGAAGAAGTGGCATCACTTCTACACCAGAAAAACTTGTCTGGATCCAGACAAAGGCTATTTTAGTAATAGTGTCATGGATACAAGTAATGAACCTTAAAGTACCTGACGAAGACCTTTTGAATTAAAAGGAGACTGCCTAACGATTCGATGTGTTCCTTTTTCTCCTGAAAGATATCCAAACGCATATCGACCTTCCACCTCTATTGTCGCTGATTTGATCCCGGCTTCTTCCCCCATTGACTTCTCCACCACTCTTGTTTTGTATCCTTGCCTCTCTCCCCACCTTACATACATCCTTAGAAGCATATCCGCCCAATCCTGCACTCAACTCAATCATCTTATTCTACTTTAAAAGACTCTTACCGTACCTATCTATAACAATCTCATTCCTATACAAACCAATTTTCAGTAAATCCTTCAAACTATAAACAAAAAACAATTCAAAGTACCAATGGCCTCATAACCTAAGCCATAAGATTCTAAGACAACTTTCACTATGGTTTTAAGTTGATCTAGATCCAGAGGTGTGTTAGTGTTGCATTACCTGTGCATCCGTACCACCAGCACCAGCTGTTATATTGATAACAGCACCTTCCTTATCGTAGGGCCCAGAAAGAAGCTGACTCAGCTCAAATTTATCTAATGCTTTATTCAGTTCTTTCACGATCAAAGCAGCCTCTTCAAGAAGTGCAGTATCAGTCGACTCCATCTCTTCTGTAAGGTTAACTATAGTTTCTGCATCATCAATCTAACATATCAATGTAGAATGTACCATGTCAGTTTTAAATTTTTTTTTTTTCTTTTCAACATGATGCTTGATTGGAATTCGGAAATAAAAAGATCGAACCTGGTCTTGGAACTCCTTGAGGAGATTCATCTTGTCTTTGATATCCGTGAGTGCCATAAGTGTTTGTTGAGCTGAGCTACGATCATCCCAAAAAGAATCACTTCCTGTTGCTTTTTCCAATTTAGCAACTTCTTCTCCCAGTTGCTCTAAACCAGCAGAAGCCCTAATTTCTTCAACACGTTTGGAGGTTGCCTCGACATCCTTCCTCAAACTATAGAAATCTGTCGCAAAATATTATAAACCAATGGCTAATGCAAGTAGGAATAATAATACACTGTATCATTACCTTGCATCGCCCATACACCTGTTTCACTGCTCACTCCTGCATCTGGTGTTGCGAATAAAACTGAACTAATTCCAAATGCCAAACAAATAGAAACACAATTAGCAATCATGAAAACTTAGGGACGACTAAACCAGATAGACGTGAATTTGAAGAAATGAGGGAGTTCCAATAACGAACTAAATGATCCCCAAATTAAAATTAAAGGTTCAATCTCATAGAAGAAGAATCTTCGTGTGGAAGCCATTACCAGATTGTAATTGCAATTTGCAAAAATACAATTCCCTATGAGACGTTTCAGTACAAAAACATAATTATGTTACCTTTCGGATGACAAGAAGAAGGTAGTGAGAGGGGTGTAGACAAAGGGAAGACTGAATGTGAATAAGGGAAAACAGCAGCTACGATGGGCTTCTCTGCGCGGCAACGAGAGGACGGTATGCTTCTATGTGCAATGGGTGATGGTGACATCGATGAACTTCTCATCGCTGAGAAGTTTTGTGATTGTAGCCTGTGGTCAGGAGGTGATACGAAGCTATGAACAACACTTTCCATGGAGAGAGAGAGAGAGAGAGAGAGAGAGAGAGAGATGAACGGGATAATGCAACGCAGAGGTTTAGTTTTGGGCGGATCAAGAAACAACCTTCAAGTATCGATTAAAACCTTGGCAAATCGTCATAACACATAAAAGTATGGGATAATCACAGAAATAACAATTTTTGTATATAACAATAATCATCGTAATGAGAAAAATACAAAAACAACCATTATCTTTGAAATTTGTCAGTTTCGAACTCATTTCGGAGGTTCAAACATGCTTTTCTAACAACAAATACATTTTTTCTACATAATCTTCGATTTCGACGTTATGAGTAAAAATTTTGAACATAAGTTTTCGGATTTTAGTATTAGTGTTGTTTCTATGGTTTGAGTTGCATGAGTCATTTCAATTTTTTTAAAGGTCATGGAAGGCAATATTATATGTGGTATTTGGTTAGGATTATTTAAACTTCTTTTTAGTTTATTAACTCTTTCAAACCATTAATAACCTAAAAAGTATGATGGGATAGAAATAGTTTATCAAAATGTCATATCAAAAATAAGTCGAAATCTATAAGTAAATCACCCCAAACTTATTATCTAATAAGTTATAAGCTATAAGTTGAAAAGTGTTTATGACTTAACAACATACTCCCTAAATGTTGCACAAGCCATTCAAATTTACTTAAATGTCATGGAAAATTATATATAACGGTTTTATATGAACCTAACATATTATATATATATATATATATATATATATATATATATATATATATATATATATATATATATATATATATATATATATATATATAATATGTTAGTTTCATATAAGACCATTATATTTTATGAGACGGGTAGACGCAATTCTAGCCATTCATTTTTTAGATAAAAAAAGTTTTTAAAATACAAAATAATTAAAAAAAATTCGATTTAAAAAAATATTTTCGTCATTTTTTATCCACAAAATAAAAAAAATAATAATAAATAATAAAAAACAAATTATTTGAAATATCTATGAAAATCTAGTAGAATATTAGAATATTCTATTAGAATATTAAAATATTTTACATATCTAACAAATCTAATAGAATACTAAAATATTTTAACATTTTAAAAATCGCATTAGAATATTTACAGTGTAATATTGTATTAGAGTATTTCATATATCAAAAACGGTAATTTTTATTTATTTATTATTTATTATTATTATTAGTTAAATAAAATGACGAAAATAATAATTAAAAAAGAATTTTTAGAATTTTCCTTTTATTTTCAATTTTAAAATTATTTTTAGATTGCGTCTCACGGTCTAGCATTATCTCAAATGAATATATATATATATATATATATATATATATATATATATATATATATATATATATATATATATATTAGATGTGTGTCCGCGCAAAACGACGACGATGAATAACTCTTTTGGCGAATAATTTTCTTATAGGAACATAATTATTTGATTGTATTATTAGTTAATATTTCATAAAAAAGGTTACCAGTTTTAAATAAAATATTTATGTTTATATCTTATATTTCTATTGCATTGCAACGCCCCGACTCTCAGGTGATAATTTTATGGTTTTAACTTTCATAATTGCAAGGTCTACTCGATAAGTTAGATGCCCTAACTCGTTGAGTAGAAGCAAATTGGGCCACGTGTTTAAGTAACCTACTTGCCGAGTCCAAGATAGGACTCGGCAAGTAGGAGCTGGAGGATGAAACCCTAATTTCCGGGGTTTTGCACCCTATTTAAAGGATCATTAGCCTCCTCTAGCCCCCTTACAACCTCTTGAGAGTCCATCAAACACTAATCCATGTGTGTGCTCCATCCTTGTGTGTTTTAAGCTTTGGAAGGTGGATCTTAGTGAGAAGAGCTTGGAGAGCAAGTTCTGATATCTATCTCAGTTAGCATCTTTTGGAAGGTATCAAGTCGTTACCTTGACCTCATTTCCCTCTAGATCTCATTTGGTTAAAGATTAGGGCTTTTCTAGCATATTAAGAAGCTATTCTTGGGTATGAGTTAAGATCTGAAGTTGTAACTACAGATCTAAACTCTCCTTGGTCTCTACGTCCATAAAGCTTTCATCTTTAACAAGTATGAACCTCTCCTTAAGTGTAAAACTCCATTACTGTGACATCCCCAAATTTCTCAGCCAGAAAAGACCGATTTAGTTTATTCTTTTAAAATAAAATCAGAGTAATCTTCCAAAAGGTGTTGCGGAATTTGTTCCTAAAACAAAATATAATAAAAATTTATCAATGCATTTCTTAAAGAAATGTATTTTCATTATATAACAAAACCTCGGGTTGTCATGTTCCGATACAGACCAAAAGCATAAAAATTACATTATAAGCCTTACAACAGTTATTTACAACTACTGGCCTATAATCCAAAAATCCCTCATCATCATCCAACTATGCTCTGAGTCCACTACCTGTAATATAAAGTATATCACTTGCCACTATATTAAATACAATAACAATGACTGAATAGATACACATCAAGGGGTACATTCAAGGAATAGATACACATCAAGGGGTACATTCGAGGAACGGTACATTCAAGGAACATCGCAAAAGCTCGAAACAATTCAACTTATAAACAAAGTTACGCTCAAGCTAAACAAGGTGGACATGTTAATGGGTTATATCAAACCGTGAATTCTGCACAATAGACAAGAATCAAGAGACCATTCAGGCATTCTTTGAGCCACATAGCATGTTATCTACCGATAAGCCCCTTTAGTTAACAAAAAAGACATTTAGCCTTCATTTCCATAACAAAGATTTGTTTTTTCACTTTTAACCTTCTTTTTTGAATTATGTAAGAACATTAGAACGGTCACTCTTCTAGGGACATTGCAGTTGTAACAACCCAAAAATACAAGCCAAAAATTTCATTTGAAAACATTACTAAAACCATAATATCCAAATGTCATATAACAAAACCATAAGTCGTGTATCTCAAAATGTCATAATATATGTATCAAATCAAATCTGATGTCATGATCGTGTCAAAATATCAAAGTCTAACTCCCAAGCTAAAACTGTGGTGTGTGCCATGCCATCAACATGAGCCCTTCCCCTTGCTAGCTGAAGTACCTGCAAACAATTTGAGGAATCAAGGATGAGGACTTCATATCCAAAGATCGAGTTACATAGTAGCCGTGTGGATAGTATCATATGGTGTAGCCTATTAGAGGCATAGTTTAGGGTGAACTTGAAAACCTATGTAATCATTTCAAGGAATAATATAAAACCTTTGTTTTGTTATCTGGGGTGTTAAGTTGTTATGTGATTTTCTTGTATGATGACTTGGAAAACTGCGAGACAATACTTGGGACGAGTATGAGTAGGTGTCAAAGGTAGTAGAGACCTATACTACCGGAAGCACAGGACTCATGCTTGGATCAGGGAAAGTCACAAGGTTACCAATAAGCTAGTAATTGGTACCGTTTTATTCAAATATGTTGTTACCATCGTTTCGGTAATGACTAAGAGGATGATTGTTATTCCGACCCTAGTGGTCATATCGAATTGAGTCCGACTACGATAAGTATGTTATGTGGTTCAGAGAACCAAGTTTGATGTAGCGTCTGACTTAAGCCAGAAGATTGAAATAAAAGATAATCAAAGCGATCGGTAGAGGTATCGCGATAGTTACTTGTAGCTAGGAATGCTACCTTTTAAGATGTGATTAGAACATGAAGAAATGTATAGTCTGTTCTGGAAGACTCTATGAGACCTGAGTCTAAGCGTGGGAACATACGATGATAAGTCATCAGAATATCACACATCAGTCCATTGTAGTAATAAAATAAATTATCTTAAGTTTGTTAAGAAGAAGAAACAGTCTCCAATAAGGATTGAGATTGTGACTTGAAGGCTATAATTTGGAGTCTAACGTGAGATAGGGAGCAAGTGCAAGATCGAGCACTGCGTGCCATCAAAAAGTCTTAGAGTTAGATACTCGTTCTAAGAAACATCAAAATTATGGTTATTACTTAGGATGAAGAGATAACGTATGGAGTCATCATGTGAGCCCTGTTTCGTTGATGATTCCGGGACGTCATCATCCTAAGGGGGAGATAATTGTAACATCCGTAGATCCGGACTAGTCAATTTAGAGATAATAGGGGTCGAAAACGAGTTTTCGACAAGAGATTATTTGGAATAAATAATCTTCACAAAGTTGTAGAATACGTTTCAAGGGTTCCGTACACATAAAGAACGCCGAAATCCGAGTTATAACAACGAAGTTACGGTCCGTCGAAGTTTTACGGCAAAACCGACACGATACCGGGAGACGTAAAGAGTGAATTTATGATGGAAGACTTTTTAGCCTTAGAAATATTAACAAAAGTTTTAGTATATGTTAAACCAAGAACATACAAAAAAAGAACGCCCAAATCTAACTTCGTATGAGGAAGTTATGAATTTTCTAAGATTTGGCTTACTAGAACACATCACGAAACTCGAATTTTAGATCGAGTGGTTTTTGGCCTACATGACCTAAATGTGAATTGAAGATCTCATTAATAGGAACTCAACGGTAAAAAGACAGACGGAAATAGAGTCTGTATGTAGAAGTTATGAATTTTACGCGGACATTTAACAGTATAATCTTTTCGTAGTGTTAAATTTAAGATTGGTCGAGATTTAGCCGATGGAGTCAAAATGAAAGTTGTAGATCTTATTTTTACCTACGCGTGGATATAAGGAACGTCAAAAACGGAGCTCGTATATGAAAGTTACGGATTTTAGAAGTCGAAAGTGTGTTGTGCGGAAATGGGTGATGTGGCACAATCTTGACCATTGCTTTCTCTCGAAGTCTTGCCACCAGATGGTGACATGTGGCACCAAGTTCTGCCACATTTCACCCTATAAATAGAACCTCTCCCACCCTCATTTTCTTCACACATTTCCTATTCTTTCTTCTCTTTACTCTCTCTCTAGAATCTCTCTCTAGCCCCGAAACCCCCCGAAAAGCCTAGGGAACCTCCCTAGCACGAGGCGGAATCCCCGGAGTGCTCGACGGCTCCGAGAAGAAGAGCTTTTTGGCTCGGCAACACTGCTCCAAGCAAAGCCCGTTTTTTTATAAAACCCGTTGTAAGTGACCTACGCCTACGTTATTTTTAACATAGCTTTTATTTAATTATAATAACGTTATTAGGAACTAATAATAAGTACTTGAGTTATTATTATGGGTTATATAAGTATTGTTTAACGCTTATATAATAGTAATAATAGCTAGACTATTAATTAGTCTCGAAGAATAATAGACTAAACTCTAGTGGTAATAATACTAGGTTTCGTCGAAGGAAATTATTTTTAAGAAGCGAAGAGCTGTTTGAGTTCGGAATTACCACCTTTTCAAGTGAGTGCATGGTCCCTTTCATCTTACACATAGATATGAAGTATTTTATATAAACTACGCGTTATGTGTGCATATTATCTGTATACTTTCTATTTATGTTGGATGAACGATTTTATATGTGACATCCCCAAAATCTCGGCCAGAAAAGACCGATTTTCATTTATGCTTTTAAATATTTTCAGAGTAAATCCTTTTGATTTGAAAGAGTTGCGGAATTTGTTCCCAAAAACAAAACATGATAAAACAATGTTTACCGAAGCATTTCATAAAAGAAATGTATTTTCATTATAATCAAAACTCGGGGTGTCATGTTCCGATACAGACCAATAAGCATAAACGAATACATTACAAGTCATATAACAAATATAAACATATGCAGACTTGTAAACAAAACAACTTGATGGTTCATCCATCTTACGCCCTTGCGCCACTTCCTGTAATACAAATAAAACTGAGTGGGTCAGACTTGGGAGCCTGGTGAGCATATAGGGTTTTCAACCCACAATAAATAATTAAATTAATTATTATCAACCAACAATAACCCAGTTACCCATTCCCGTTATTCTCACTTTACGTCCCTAAAATAACTAACACAAGGGACCTAATCTAAGAATATTTTCATCGGGGTGACAACACATGCTGCGGGTTTCCTCAGCAATATAAGTCAAATAAGGCAACCATGAGGGGGATGGAATACAGCGAATGAACACCCAAGTTCATTAACACCTACAGGTTATGAACCTGCTAGCGTTCCACATGACTATCTAGAAAAGTCCGTGGTCGTCATCTAAATTCCGCTAGATGATTGGATCAAACAACAACGAGGCCTCTCATCTGTTTATTACACACCAACTATCTACCCATGTTCTACCCAACATATTAGTAGATAAAAACGTACATTTTATACATATTTTCAAAACCTGTATAGCATGCTTGATCAAAACATTTTCCATATAACAGATGAGGCACACGCACATAACACGTATTTCATATAGAAATAATCATATCTGTAAGATAGAAGAAAGTGAATATACATTCACACACATAACAACAAAATATACACATAACACGTATCTCGTATAAAATACTTCATAGTTATACGTTATGAGAAAGTAACAACGCATTCACACGTATAAACGACAATAAACTTAATACCCTCGAACCATACTTGTATTATTATTGCGTTTATGAAAGGTAGTATACACTCACTTGATCAGAAGATGATCGGACAGCACTACGACTCGCAAAAGTAATAATCCTCCGCAGATCTGGAAGATCTCTACGAAAATCGAACTTCTCGCGGGCAGAGCTTCGGCTCGGAAACCGCACTTCTCGGGATCTTCGGGATCTCGGGACTCGCTTCGGGACTCGGGAATATTACCGGGGCTTCGGGGGTAAAACCGCAGAGCTTTGGCACAAAAACGAGAGGAAATTAGCAAATAAACCCGGAACCCTCGCATCCTATTTATAGGAGGCTGGAAGCCTCTCGTACGCGGGGCGTACGCCTGTACGCGGGGCGTATAGGCTCCGAAATGCGTCACTGCATGCGTCATCCGAAGTGTCGACACTTTGGCTGTACGCGGGGCGTACTCGAGTACGCAGCGCGTACCTCGGATCAGAGCTGTGACTCGTCTTCGGATAATGCTTCCGAATTTTCAATTAAAAATAAATACAAATTAATTAATAAACTTCGGAAATTCATATCTTCTTCATACGAACTCCGTTTTCGACGTTCTTTATATCCACGGAAAGGTGAGACTACGCTCTACAACTTTCGTTTAGACTCCGTCGGCTAATTTTGACTTTATTTTTATTATTTATTTTTAATAGGCCGGGACAGAAATTTTCGTTATAAATTCATAACTTCTTCGTTTGACGTCCGTTCTCGCCTAACTTTTTATCGCTTTGATACTAACAACGAGATCTTCGATTCTAGTTTAGATCACTAAGGCTAAATATCGCTTTAACGTAAATTTTACTTTTTACGTTATTCAGCGTTGCCGGTTCTGTCGCGAAACTTCGACAGGTCATAACTTCCTCGTTATAACTCGGATTTCGGCATTCTTTATATCTTCGGAAACCTTGTTTCAACTACTACAACATTATCTAAAGATATCAAGTTTATTTTACACTTAAGTTTTGACGCTTATTTTAATTCTTAATTAACGAAACCACATAATTAAGCAATTAAGCACAAAACACATAATACTCAAATAATACAATCTTATTATTTCAAAACGGGTTACAAAGGTTAACCTAGACCATTATATTGCTAAAAATGGCAAGCCTGGAAACACAGGCGTTACAATTCTCTCCACCTTAGAATGATTACGTCCTCGGAATCACACATCAACAAACAAATGCGGATAGCGACTCCTCATGTCACTCTCCGTCTCCCAGGTGAGATTCAGCCCATTCGTGTGTTTCCATCGGACAAGCACTAACTCGACCATCTTGTGTCGCAACTTCTTAGTCTTTCGGTCAACGATTGCCTCTGGTTCTTCAATCAACCTTTTGTTCTCATCAATTCTCAATTCGGAAATTGGAATTATATCGGGAACTTCTGCCGTGAACTTCCTCAAATAACACACATGAAAAGTGTTGTGAATTCCATTCAGTTCTTCGGGTAATTCGAGCTTGTAAGCTTGGTTCCCAATCCTCTGAAGAACTTTAAACGGTCCAATAAACCTTGGACTCAACTTTCCCCTTTTTCCAAATCTTATAAGTCCCTTCCACGGCGAGACTTTAAGCAAAACCGAATCCCCAACTTCAAAAGTCATCGGTCTTCGCTTTTTGTCGGCATAGCTCCTTTGACGATCTTGAGCTGCTAACATTCTTTCCCTAATTATTTTCAACTTTTCAGCAGTTTGATGAACCATCTCCGGTCCCATAAACTGCTTTTCCCCAACCTCAAGCCAACAAGACGGCGTACGACACTTTTGTCCATACAAGGCTTGGTAAGGTGCCATCTTAATGCTCGAGTGAAAACTATTATTATAGGAAAATTCTACCAAAGGTAAATGTTCATCCCAATTACCTAGGAATTCCAAGGTACATGCTCTCAGCATATATTCAAGTGTTTGTATTGTTCTTTCACTCTGACCATCAGTCTGCGGATGGTAAGCTGTACTTAAACATAACTTGGTACCCATTTCCTCTTGTAGACTTTTCCAAAACCTTGAGGTGAAACGACTATCACGATCCGACACAATTGTTAACGGAACGCCGTGAAGCCTCACAATTTCCTTCACATAAGAATTCGCAAGCTTTTCCATAGACCATTTCTCCCTGGCTGCTATGAAATGCGCACTCTTAGTGAATCGATCAACGACCACCCAAATCATGTCGTGACCATTTTTTGTTCTGGGTAGTTTAGTGACAAAATCCATAGCAATGTATTCCCACTTACCCATAGGCACAGGTAAAGGTTCTAAACTCCCATACGGTTTCTGATGTTGTGTCTTGACTCTCGCACAAGTCACACACTCGGCCACATACTTTGCAACATCAAGCTTCATCGTCGGCCACCAGTAGAAGGGTTTCAGGTCCCTATACATTTTAGTGCTACCGGGATGAATCGAATACATGGTCTTGTGAGCTTCTTCCATCAGAAGATCTCTAATTCCTCCTAACTTAGGTACCCAAATACGATCTTGGAATACCTTCAGTCCATGACCGTTAGTACCAAACACCAACGTTTTACCCAAACGTTCCTCCTTTCGGTCATTTTTCTCAGAAGCTTCCTCTTGAGCTTTCTTTATACTTTCCACAATGGTCGAGACAACTTCAATTCTCAACGCTCTTGGCCTTTTCCTTTCAAGATTGACTTTCCGACTGAGAGCATCAGCAACAACATTAGCTTTACCGGGATGGTAAAGTATCTCACAGTCGTAGTCCTTAAGTAATTCCAGCCAGCGTCGTTGCCTCATATTCAATTCCTTCTGATTAAAGAGATATTGGAGACTCTTATGATCAGTGAAAAGTTTGCACTTAGTGCCATAGAGGTAATGCCTCCATATCTTCAGAGCGAAAACTACCGCTGCCAACTCCAAATCATGAGTCGGGTAATTCTTTTCATGCTCCTTCAGTTGTCGAGATGCATATGCTATCACCTTTTCTCTTTGGGTCAAAACACAACCCAATCCAACCCCAGACGCATCGCTATAAACGGCGAAGTCTTCGACTCCATCGGGTAGAGAAAGTATCGGTGCCTCGCATAACTTCTTCTTTAGCTTCTCGAATGCTTCTTTATGCTTCTCACTCCAAGCATAAATAGCTCCTTTGTGGGTCAAAGCTGTCAACGGACTAGCGATCGAAGAAAAACCTTGGATAAACCTTCGGTAATATTCGGCTAATCCTAAAAAGCTTCGGATCTCCGTGGGACTTTTCGGTTGTTCCCACTTCATTACAGCTTCAATCTTTGCTGGATCAACCATTATCCCTTCTTGGTTGACCACGTGACCCAAGAATTGGACTTCACGAATCCAAAAATCACATTTGGAGAACTTAGCATACAACTTCTCCTTCTTCAAAACTTCTAACACTTCTCGCAAGTGTCTGCCATGCTCCTCCTGGCTTTTTGAGTAAATCAGAATGTCGTCTATGAACACTATCACGGATTTATCAAGGAACGGATTACAAACCTTATTCATTAAATCCATGAATGCTGCCGGAGCATTGGTTAGTCCAAACGACATAACCAAGAACTCGTAGTGTCCATATCTAGTTCTGAATGCGGTCCTCTCTATATCCTGCTCTCTTACTTTCAGCTGATGATATCCTGACCTAAGATCGATCTTCGAGAAATAGCTCGAACCTTGCAACTGATCAAATAGGTCATCAATCCTTGGCAACGGATATCTATTCTTTATTGTTGCCTTGTTCAGCTCTCTGTAATCAATGAACATTCTCATACTTCCATCTTTCTTCTTCACGAATAACACCGGAGCTCCCCAGGGCGATGAACTAGGTCTAATGAAACCTTTGTCCAACAATTCCTGAAGTTGCATCATTAGCTCCTTCATCTCCGTCGGTGCTAATCGATAAGGTGCTTTTGCTATTGGCGTGGTTCCTGGTAACAAGTCTATTCTGAACTCTACTTGTCTATCAGGTGGTAATCCAGGAAGATCTTCGGGAAATACTTCCGGATAATCACACACCACAGGAATACTCTGCATCACCTTCTTTTCCTTCTTAGCATCAATCACGAATGCTAAATATGATGTACATCCCTTGGTCAAACACTTTCTGGCTTTCATTAGAGAAATGATTCCAGAATTCACTCGGCGTTTGTCCCCATACACCATAAATGAATCTTTTCCAGGCGGGTTTACTTTAACTATCTTCTTCTTGCATAAAATTTCGGCATCATTGGCGCTGAGCCAATCCATTCCCAAGACGATGTCGAAACCATTAAGTTCAATGGGCAATAATTCTTCGCGGAACTTATTCCCATTCAAGTCGATTAAGATGTTTTTCATACGATGGCTAACAGGTACAAACTTGCCACTAGCAACTTCGACTAATAAAGCATTATCTATTCTATCAACAGGCAAAGCTAGTTTTCTACCAAATTCATGCGATATAAAGGAGTAGTTGGCTCCAGAATCAAATAAAATTTGGGCAGACAAATTGTTAACGAGAAAGGTACCTGAAGCGACATCAGCTTCATCCTTAGCAGCTTCCAGTGTCATCTGGAATGCTCTCGCCTTCGGCTTTGGTAGAATGTTGGGCTTAGCTGCCTCCTTTTTCTTCGGACAGTCTTTCAAAATGTGCCCCTCTTCATTACAGCCAAAACACATCCTTTTGTTGTTCGGACATTCATTGGAAAAATGTCCAACCTTTCCACACTTGTAGCAAGTTACATCCTCGCTACATTTCCCAAAGTGCTTTTTCTTACACTTTTCACACCACTTCGCTTCTCCTCCTTTTCCCCCACCAAACCTTTTCGAATCAGATTTCGAAAATTTACTTTTCTTACCGGAACCAGATGTTCCCTCAAACTTCCTCTTCTCACCAACCTCAACCTTGTTGGTGGTTCTCCCCTTGATCATGTTCTCAACAGACTTGGCAGCCCAGATAGCTGCCTCTAGAGTAAGTGCCTGACGTACTGGCACCTCGTACTCCCATGGAAGTCCCTTCGCATACCGATCCACCTTCGTCAGCTCGTCTGGAATGATACGCAAGGCAAACTCCATCTTATCGGTGAAGTTATTGGTGTATTCATCAACTGACATACTGCCTTTAGTCAATGTTAGGAACTTGTTCTCCAACTCCAACAGATTTTGAGCCGAGCAGAACTTGCGCTTAAACTGCACCAATAACTCTGCCCATGACAATTGCAGTGGCTCATTTGGGCTCAAAGTTTTCCCTAGAGTGTTCCACCAACGAACGGCTCCACCTCGGAATTGACTCACGGCATAGATAGTTTGCAACTTATCTCTGCAGCCACACGTCATGAAGGCTAGCTCCATTTCGGAGATCCAATCCATAACCCCAATCGGATCCTCCTTTCCATTGAAGGTCGATGGTTTACAAGTTAGAAAGTCCTTGTACTTGCATCCCATTCCATCATTCTTTCCATCACGATTGTCTTGTCTAACTATCGGTGGGTTGGCTTGACCAACTGATCCACTGAAGTTTCCACCTTCCGAGTGCCCTTAATTTAATTTAGGCTCTTCCACACGAATCGACAGTTCTTCACGATTTTGTTGAAGCAACCGTCTAGTTTCCTCCATCTGACGATCCAACATCGTCTGAATCATCAATTGCACACCAGCCATGGTTATTGGCTCAGGTGCTGCTGCTACAACAGGTCTTTGTTCAATCACTGGTGGTTGATTCCTGTTTTCATCAGCATTTCCAACTCCACTTCTTGTTCTCACCATTTTGATCTACACACTGAATAAGGTGAAATTAGATCCTTATTCAAGATAGATATTCAAATCATCCTTATCACTCCAAAACGTTTACATGCTAGTTCTAATATCGTAGACGTACACTTAGAATCCTACACACATAAAGTTTCTAGATCCGGTCGGCAACAGACCATAGTTCCGAACAAATAATATCATATATGGCAACATACAACATTTAGCACGTAAAGCATTTTAGGCAACTTTCCTAAAATAAACTAGTGCTTGTGTCTAAAACATAACAGACACACATCTCAAAATTCCACTTAGCATTCTAAGTTTAAGTCTAGAAATCCTACAAATTCCTAGTTCGCTTAAACTAATGCTCTGATACCAACTGTGACATCCCCAAAATCTCGGCCAGAAAAGACCGATTTTCATTTATGCTTTTAAATATTTTCAGAGTAAATCCTTTTGACTTGAAAGAGTTGCGGAATTTGTTCCCAAAAACAAAACATGATAAAACAATGTTTACCGAAGCATTTCATAAAAGAAATGTATTTTCATTATAATCAAAACTCGGGGTGTCATGTTCCGATACAGACCAATAAGCATAAACGAATACATTACAAGTCATATAACAAATATAAAATATGCAGACTTGTAAACAAAACAACTTGATGGTTCATCCATCTTACGCCCTTGCGCCACTTCCTGTAATACAAATACAATGAGTGGGTCAGGCTTGGGAGCCTGGTGAGCATATAGGGTTTTCAACCCACAATAAATAATTAAATTAATTATTATCAACCAACAATAACCCAGTTACCCATTCCCGTTATTCTCACTTTACGTCCCTAAAATAACTAACACAAGGGACCTAATCTAAGAATATTTTCATCGGGGTGACAACACATGCTGCGGGTTTCCTCAGCAATATAAGTCAAATAAGGCAACCATGAGGGGGATGGAATACAGCGAATGAACACCCAAGTTCATTAACACCTACAGGTTATGAACCTGCTAGCGTTCCACATGACTATCTAGAAAAGTCCGTGGTCGTCATCTAAATTCCGCTAGATGATTGGATCAAACAACAACGAGGCCTCTCATCTGTTTATTACACACCAACTATCTACCCATGTTCTACCCAACATATTAGTAGATAAAAACGTACATTTTATACATATTTTCAAAACCTGTATAGCATGCTTGATCAAAACATTTTCCATATAACAGATGAGGCACACGCACATAACACGTATTTCATATAGAAATAATCATATCTGTAAGATAGAAGAAAGTGAATATACATTCACACACATAACAACAAAATATACACATAACACGTATCTCGTATAAAATACTTCATAGTTATACGTTATGAGAAAGTAACAACGCATTCACACGTATAAACGACAATAAACTTAATACCCTCGAACCATACTTGTATTATTATTGCGTTTATGAAAGGTAGTATACACTCACTTGATCAGAAGATGATCGGACAGCACTACGACTCGCAAAAGTAATAATCCTCCGCAGATCTGGAAGATCTCTACGAAAATCGAACTTCTCGCGGGCAGAGCTTCGGCTCGGAAACCGCACTTCTCGGGATCTTCGGGATCTCGGGACTCGCTTCGGGACTCGGGAATATTACCGGGGCTTCGGGATGGCTTCGGGGGTAAAACCGCAGAGCTTCGGCACAAAAACGAGAGGAAATTAGCAAATAAACCCGGAACCCTCGCATCCTATTTATAGGAGGCTGGAAGCCTCTCGTACGCGGGGCGTACGCCTGTACGCGGGGCGTATAGGCTCCGAAATGCGTCACTGCATGCGTCATCCGAAGTGTCGACACTTTGGCTGTACGCGGGGCGTACTCGAGTACGCAGCGCGTACCTCGGATCAGAGCTGTGACTCGTCTTCGGATAATGCTTCCGAATTTTCAATTAAAAATAAATACAAATTAATTAATAAACTTCGGAAATTCATATCTTCTTCATACGAACTCCGTTTTCGACGTTCTTTATATCCACGGAAAGGTGAGACTACGCTCTACAACTTTCGTTTAGACTCCGTCGGCTAATTTTGACTTTATTTTTATTATTTATTTTTAATAGGCCGGGACAGAAATTTTCGTTATAAATTCATAACTTCTTCGTTTGACGTCTGTTCTCGCCTAACTTTTTATCGCTTTGATACTAACAACGAGATCTTCGATTCTCGTTTAGATCACTAAGGCTAAATATCGCTTTAACGTAAATTTCACTTTTTACGTTATTCAGCGTTGCCGGTTCTGTCGCGAAACTTCGACAGGTCATAACTTCCTCGTTATAACTCGGATTTCGGCATTCTTTATATCTTCGGAAACCTTGTTTCAACTACTACAACATTATCTAAAGATATCAAGTTTATTTTACACCTAAGTTTTGACGCTTATTTTAATTCTTAATTAACCAAACCACATAATTAAGCAATTAAGCACAAAACACATAATACTCAAATAATACAATCTTATTATTTCAAAACGGGTTACAAAGGTTAACCTAGACCATTACATTGCTAAAAATGGCAAGCCTGGAAACACAGGCGTTACATTATACAAGTTTCAACAACTCCTTCTTCTTGTTCTTAAGTGTTCTTGAAGCTTTGAAGAAGAAGAAGGAGTTGGAGGATTCAAGGGGGTGTTGTAGATCCAGAAATCTCATCTCATCCTCATCATTTTCCAGCTAATCAAGTTCTTATCTTGACCTTTACTTTGATAGATCTCTTCTTTGTCATTTTTTGGGGTTTTTGGTCCAAGAACCCTAGCATGTGAGGAATGGACGTCCCAAAGGATTATGTCTTCAGATCTAGAACCATTGAGGGTTGTTATGGAATAAAGGTGCAAGATTTATGCCATAGGAGACCTAATGCAAGCTTATAGGATGTTGTTTTGGCCTTTCTATGTAACATCCGGATTCCCAGGTATATTATTTTATTCGTTTATTTTGGAGTTTGTGGAGGGATGCGGCGAGTTGGTGCTTAGACTCGCCGAGTAGGGTCGCAGATTCTCATCCAGGTTCATGACTGGACTCGGCGAGTCCACGCTGTTTAATGAAACCCTAATTTCCAGGGTTTGGGACCTATTTAAAGGCCCTTAGGGTCGTCATTTGCGGCTACCAAACCCTAGAGAGAAACCCTAAAAGAGCTAGAGTGATTGTGAGAGGAAAGGAGCCATTTCTTGATCTTTGTGGTTGATTCTTGCAAGAAGGAGGTGTTTCCAGCTTAGAGGAGACAAAGGAGGTGGTGCATCTGTGGATTTCGAGCTAAAGACATCATCTTTGAGGTAATATATCGCCCCTTTATCTGTTGTGTTGAAGGAATCCATACATGTAGAGTTTTCATGTCCTTTAATGGAGGAAATTGTGAGAACATGGCCTTTATTCACTTTGAGATTTCGGATCTGGACCCATAGTGGTCTAAAGAACTTATCTCAACTTGCTTTATGTTGAGCTATAGAGGTGTTGAGCTTAGGATGTTATTTTTGGGGCTAAATCACCAAGTGAAACCTTCTAGACGTCCCATGAGTGTCAAGATTCGAGCTTTACGTGTTTATCAGGCTTGGGAAGGTCAGATCTATGGACCAAAGGAACAGATCTGACCTCAGGAGGTCAATTGAGTTTGTGCATGGCATGAACTCGCCGAGTCCAAGGGCAGACTCGGCGAGTAGGGTTAGGGTTTCCCGTAAATCACTCAGTGAGTAGACCCACCGAGTTGGGGGAATAACTCAGTGAGTCAGAGAGGGATTAGAGGACTGGAGTTCAAGGCGGAACTCGCTGAGTTGATCTTGGGACTCGGCGAGTTGAGTCGGGGTAGCCCCGCGATTCATGCCAGGTGTGACTTGTCGAGCAAGGGGAGGGACTCGACATGCCAAACGAGACTAGGGAGTTAGTGGACACGTGTAGACTCGCCGAGTTGCCTATGTGCACTCGACGAGTCGGGTCAAAGTTTGACCGTTGACTTTTAGGGTTTGGTCAACAATGAGGGCCTTTGTGACATCCCCATTTTTACAGCCAGAAAAGACCGATTTTGTTTATGCTTTATAAAAATCAGAGTACTTCTTTTAATAAAAATGTTGCGGAATTTGTTCCCAGAAAAATACGATAAATACATTATTATAACATTTTCGAAGAAACGTATTTTATTCATTTCAAAATGTTTGGGATGTCATTGTTAATACAGAAACATAAGCATAAACAGAACTTACATTTATTTACACTAGTGATCTACATCCCTTTAAATCTCTCAGTGTAAAGTGACTTCATATCAACACCTGTGATATAAATAAACTGAGTGGGTCAGGTTGGGAAACCTGGTGAGTACATAGGGTTTTCAACCCACAATAATATAATTATTATGTTTAAACAATCAAACAATCAACCCAATTACCCATCCCCATTATCTTCTTTAGTCTTAAGCATCTACCCTAAGAATCAGCTATTCCCCGTTTATTTATTCCTAAGGATCATCCTAAGGAATCGACACGAAGTCCATCATTACCAAGGCTTATAGAATATATCTGGTGAACACGTAGTCCGAAACATCTGGTAAACACTTAGTTCAAAAGTAACTAGTGAACACACTTAGTTCAAAATACCTAGTGAACACACTCAGTTCAAAGATACGTAGTGAACACACTCAGTTCAAAATACCTAATGAGCACCTAGTTCAAAAACACCTACAGGTTACGAGCTTACTAGCGTTCCATCGAACCATCTAGTATCGCCCATGGTCTCCATCTATACTCCACTAGATGACTGGATCACTGACAACATCGTGTTATCACAAAACAACTATTTCATCTACCCATGTTTTACCCAACACATTTTGTAGATATAAAATACATATACAGTTTAAATCATTTAAAACATGTATAAAAATCTTTCACCCAACATAGACAACAAGTATTCAGACAATATGCATACACAACACGTAATTTATATTAAAATACTTCATATCTATGTGTAAGATGAAAGGGACTATGCACTCACTTGAATAGGTGGTGACTCAGCACTCAGACAACGCTTCGATACTCTCAAAACGATATTTCTTCGATAAAACCTAGTACCAATACCACTAGGGTTTAGTCTAACGATAACCGTGACTAATTAATAGTATGACTATTATTATTATATAAGCGTTAAATAACACGCAATATAACTCATAATAATAGCCCAAATACTCATTATAAGTTCCTAATAATGTTACTATATTAAAACATAAGCTATACTAAAGATAGCGTAGGCATAGCTCACTTACAGCGGGTTTTTCGCAAAACCGGGCTTCGCTGGAGCAGCGTTTCCGAGCTGAAAGACCCTTTTTTCTCGGGACTCCGGGAGCCTCGGGGCTTCCTTCGGGTGCTAGGGGGTTTACCTAGGCTTTTAGGGGGGGTTAGGGGGCTAGAGAGAGAGTCTAGAGAGAGAAAGAATAGTTTAGGAAGGTGTGAAGAATGAGGGAACTCGACACCTCTATTTATAGGGGAGGAATCTGATGGACTCATCGAGTCTGAGTCATGACTCGTCGAGTTGGTCCATGTGGTGGCCTTCTGGTGGTGCCACGTGTCCAATTCTGGTGGTGCCACGTCACCCCTATCGCGTATCAGTCCTCAAACTTAGAAAAATCATAACTTTCGCATACGAGCTCCATTTTCGACGTTCTTTATATCCACGCGTAGGTAAAATCAAGATCTACAACTTTTGTTTAGACTCCGTCGGCTAATTCTCAACCGATCTCAAATTTAACAGTAGGAGGCGTTTAGACTGTTAAATGACTGCGAAGAGTTCATAACTCCTTCATACAGACTCCGTTTTCGTCTGTATTTTTACCGTTGAGTTCCTATTAATTAGATCTTCAACTCTCATTTAGGTTGCATAAGCCAAAGACCGCTCGAACTAAAATTCGAGTTTCGGGCTGTACACTACTAAGCCGAATCTTAGAAAAATCATAACTTCCTCATACGAAGTCAGATTTGGGCGTTCTTTTTATCGACGCTCTTAGTTTAACATATTAAACGACTTTCGTTTAGATTGCTAAGGATAAATCTCGCTCTATCGTAAATTCACTATTTACGCTTCCCGGTGCCGTGCCGGCTCCGTCGCGAAACTTCGACGGGCCATAACTTCTTCGTTATAACTCGGATTTCGGCGTTCTTTATATGTACGGAAACCTTGTGACATATTCTAAAACTTGTTTAAGACTATTTATTCTAAATAATCTTTTGTCGAAAAGTCATTTTTGACCCCTATTGCCTCTAAATTGACTAGCCCGGATCTACGGGCGTTACAATTATCTCCCCCTTAGGATGATTACGTCCCGTAATCATTAACGAAAAAGGGCTCACATGATGACTCCATTTGTTATCTATTCATCCTAAGTCATAACTTCGATGTTTCTTCGAACGAGTATCTAACTCTTAGACTCCTTGACTGCAGGCGGTGCTCGATCTTGCATACGCTCTCTATTTCACGTTAGACTCCAAATTATGACCTTCAAGTCACAATCTCGATCCTCACTAGATACAAACTTAAGATAAGTTCTTTTATTAATACAATGGACCGATGTGTCATATTCTAATGACCTCTCATCGTATGTTGCAATGCTCAGACTCAGGTCTCTTAGAGTCAAATTCCAGAACAGTCTATACCTTCCTTCATGTTCTAGTCACATCTAGAAAGGTACAATTTTTAGCAACCGTCGAGATACTTTTACTGATCGCTTTGATTAATTCTTCCGGCTTAAGTCGGTGCTACATCGAACTTGGTTCTTGGTGGTTGTCGAGGCCAACACAAATAATAACCCTAAATATTACACACTAAAATAGTGTATAGTGGTAAAGGGATCGAATCCACGGAGACTGGTTCAATTTGATAACTCTATGAAAAATCTCTTTGTAAAATACTTGGAATATGACAATAAATTAAAAATGGGGGTTTTTGATGTTTTGAAATACTTGAAACAAACTAGAATTAACTATGATTTAAATAGACAATTGCAACAAAAACAAGAATTTGATGTAAAATCAATAAGGGAAAGATGGTTGACTTAAAGTTTTCTCACTTTGACTTTTGATGAACATATCATTAGAATTCAATGGTGCAATACTTGTTTTAAATCCTCAATTTGGCTATAGTAATCCAAGGAGCTTGAGATTACCTAGACTTTTCTTAATTGTTGAAATGGCTAGAGAAGCTCATAACAATTTCCTTAGTCAAAGTCACTAATTCCAAATAGCGTGTAATTAGTGAAAGTCAACTAGCATTAAGAACCAAAAAGTCACCAAATCCAAGAGGGGTCAAATGCTTTCACCACCATGTTGGAGGAAATGTTTTTATGATTGTGTGAAGCAAAAACAACACAAAAATCATTTGTTGCTTGCTAATTTGAGGATCCTTTACTTAATCAAGAAATTAGCCAACTAATCACCACAAACACATTTAAACTCATGAACTAAAACATACAAATAATGATAAGATGTTAAAACACAAAACATTTCCATAAAGATTCAAGAACATGTTCATGGATTCTTCAACATTCAACAAAAGTTCGAAGGATTAACCAAAAGTCAACCAAGATTAGTTTAGCCAAGCATGGCTAAACACAAAGAAACAAAGTTAGAGAAAATTGTACCAAACATTAAGCAAGAATCAAGAGGTAAAAATATGATGTTCTTCAAGGGTTCTTGGCCTTCAAAAGTCTTCAAAACTCCAGAGAGAATCTCCAAAAATCGGATGTTCAAGAGTATGCAAAAGATGGGCACCAACCTTCCTCAAATAGCTCAAAAGAAGAATTTCCGAAACTACCCCTGCAGGGCCTTGCGCGACCCGCGTGCTGCTGCGCGGGTGGGTTGCGCGGGTGGTGCCTGACATGGGCTTCTTTGAGATTTTGGGCCTCTAAAGCATATCCCACTAGCCCAGATCGAATCCAATCACCTCCTAGCCCATTTTCTTCAAGTTTTTCTTCATTTAAAGCCCAATTTGACCTCTCCAAATCCTCCAAAGCTCGTGAACTCGCCCGATTAATAATTTTCATACGCTTGAATGTTCCCCCGCATCTTGCAAATTTAAAGTTTATTTCTCTCCAAGTCTTCAAATAATCATCAAGATCACTCCATGCATCATCTCCACTACCCATCAAGCCCAACGTCATTTTTGTCTACCAAATCTCATCGCCTCCTATACGTCCCGAACACTCCCGCTCCGCTAGACTCGAAAACCTGCAATTATGCTCACAAGATTCGAGAGTACCCGAAATAGTCATAAAATAACAAAAAGGGAAATATGCATGGAAATTATCTAAATTATGAATGAAATATGCTAAAATAAACTATAAAAAGAAGTAAATAAAATGAAGCTATCAAATCACCCCAAGCTTAAACCTTACTTGTCCTCAAGTAAGACAAGACTAAATGAACTTGGGATGAACTACCCTAGAAATAAAAAGAATGGATAGAACCATGGAACCTGTCCGACGTTAGTCAACATGGTCAGAATTGATTTCGCTGCTATCTCACAACTTTTTCATCCGATGACAATGGAACCATAAACCACAGCCAGGACAACTCCTTTAGGTGAGTAAGGAGGGATGAGCAGTCGCAGCCTCAATGGAACATGTATACAATGAAGAACATCTGTAGTAGGGAGAAAGCAACTGGATGGGCTCGGGTGGAGCTCTTCTTTAAGTGCACACTCTGATCTCACATCTGCCGGTTTCTCTCATGTGTAACTAGGTTTAATCGCTCGGGCACCGTTGTAGGAATCAGTTCACTTAGTGTTGGCCCAAACCTCCTGTAGTATCCGACTCGACAGTCTCCCTAACATCACCAATTTGCGAAAAACAACTCGATCTATATACAATAAAACATACCTAAATAAATGAATATCAAACGCCGGGTGACCAAGATGTTGGGAAATTTGTTCAATAATTGAACCGGCCACCTATCTAAGATAGTTGCAACTGAAAATTTGCATGCTTCATTTTGTTTTTGTTTTTTTTTTTTTTATTATTTTTTTTTATGAGAAAACCCTTTGACTCAAAATTTGGTTCCCAGAGGTGTGTAGGTGGAACCGAAAGGGTAATGATATAATCCGAATGGCCTAAGTGTGAAAATGACCATGTGTGGAGCATAAAGATGTAATGTAAGCTCCTTTTCAAACTTGTGATTTTTCAAAGATAATGAAAATGTCCAAATGTGGACTAAAAGACTCTCTAAATTCTAAGAAAATCGCAAAAAGATATGGTGATGTAAAGAGACCGGATATGGATTCTACTCGGGGACAAGCACCAATGCTTCATCCTAACAGTTCAAACATGATCAAGTGTGATCCTCTCCGCGGTAGTGACCGCAAGGCTAAGAACACCCATTGCTATAGTATATCCTACAGTTGTTAGTATTGTATGCATAATTCTTCATGAAAACTACCTGTCCATGATCACTTACCCCTTTAAGCTACCAGCATCTGATCCCAAGTATGAAATCCCAAACTGCAGCTAGTGGTCCCGGTTCGATGGGTGAGATAGCAACAAGATCCTGGACCAATAATGATACAATAACTATGAACCTGTTCCATGGCATCCAAGAGAGGTGAGAATAAACAGACAACAAAAATGCATGAATGCTAATGTCTTAAGCTAAATGTTATGCAAAAATAAAAAGTAGAAAAGAAGAAAATAAAATCTTTTTAAAATTTAATAAAATAAAAAAAATGAATGCAAATTAACTTAAACTAATATGTTATGCAACCTAACTAAAAATGCATGAAAAAGAGTAAGAAAAAAAAAGGAAATGCCCCACCCCAAGCTTAAGAACAAGCATTGTCCTCAATGCTTAAGGAAAGGGCAGAAAGGACCTAAATCGGGGGGTCGGGCGGCGGGAAATGCCCGTGGCGATGGTGGTAGTCCCACATATCCTGGAGCTGGCGGGAAGTGTGAGAGGAGGACTGCTCCAATCGATCAACACGGCTTGCCACATCTAGGATGGCTCTCGAATTCTCTTGCGTTTGGGCGTCGATACGCTGCACCGTGGAGAACATTGTGGCAAATTGGTCAAAGAACGTGGGGGGGGGGGGGGAAATATGGTGGGACTTCGTGTCCCTTCTGCTAATGCGGCTGGTCAAAATGTTGTGGAGGGGCTTGGAACTGATCATGCTGAAACATCGGCTGCTGCATCGAGGGCTCGTCAAAATGGTCCTCAGCTTCGGGCATCTCGTCGTCCTCTTCGTCATCTTCTTCCTCTTGTTCCTCTGCGTCGTCACCCTCATCATCACCGAATTCTGGGAATACACCTGTTTGGGTTAACTGGTCTGGAGGAAGCCAAGTGTCGGGGTCGCCTGCATCGAATGAAGAACCGATCCAACTTGGTAGGATGTAAACCGGGGCTTTGTCCGAGTCTAACCAACTGTACGTGCGGGTTCCCCGATCGAGCAACATCTCCATCCGGATGAGAGTGTCACAATCTAGCAGGAAGTTCGGTGGGGTGTCGACAGGTATGTACTCGGGATCCGGGAAGTCTAGACCGACGGCTCGACCTATGATCGTGATAAGTCCCCCGATGAAAATTTCCCCTGAGGAACGTTGGCGTATGGAGTCACATTTGTCTAAAAAGAAGCCTGAAAAACTAAGGGAGAGTGCAAGCCTCATGCTTCGGAGGAAAAATAGCTCACATCTGTTGATTTGACCGGGCTCGAGACGCTCGAAGATACTCGCCGTAAGGACTCGGTGAGCAATTCGCCAACAGGGGTGAACGACGTGCTTGGCTCGCTGTCGGCTTGGGTTGAAGGTTGGGAGACCGGAAATTTGCATCCAAAAGTTTGCATCAGGGCAACGCAGAAAATCTTGGTACTCTTGATTTTGGGGGCTGATGCGGAATGGATCGTCTATACCCATGATAGAATCAAGCTCTTCGTATGTGAGTCTATGATGCTCCCCTTTCAACTGGAATGTGAGGACTTCCGTGTCATCATCTCGTGCATATGTGCTAAGAAATTACATTGTGGGTTCCTCGTAAGTTCTGTCATAAAGTCGAAGAAAACCACGCCAACCGAGTTTTATGAACAAATGGTATACACCATCATGCACCCCAAGCTTTTTCATGGACTTTTTATGGTAGAATTTTGTCGGCCGGATTGCGCGACCCCGAAGATTGGAGCGATAGGTTTTGATCTCAGCATTTGTAAGGGAAGGATCACTTCCCTCTTCTCCTCTTTTTTTTTCGTTTACCGGCTGCTTTGCGTGATGGACCGGCGACATCCTTTTGCGGGTTAGGATCGATCGATGATCCATGGGTGCGTGTCCGAGCCGTGGTTTTGCCCATTTTCGAAATCTACAATATCAAAAACAACTTCACCAACGTAATCCCTCACCTCACCACTCTCAAATTAATGCAACTATCTTTAGACTGAACACAAAAAAAATCCAAGAAATAATGACACCCAACTTTTGACAATGTAAAATGATTTCAACAACACCACTCGGTTAATTTGATAATCCCAACAAAAATTCGGCAGCAATACGAGACAAAATGAGAAAATCCCAACCAAAGTTTAAACAATTTTTGAACAAATTCCCAAGCAAATTAACCAATCTCAACCTTTCTCAAATCAATGTTTCCAAATAAACCGGGCAACAACTAACGATCTTAGGCAATTTCCAAAGCATAATTGGATGCAATTATCGAATTGAAACAATGCAATGTAATAAAAACCAAGGAAAGAGAATACCCGTATTATCCCAAAATTGAACTTGAGCCCGGAATCCGCTACCGTGCACCCTAATCTTTGGTTATTCGTGGGTGCCTAAACGCAAGACTTGTTCATTGAAGGGGTATTTTCAACTTGATTTGTGTGAAAAATCCGGCGGCGGCTCGTGGTGGCTCAAAAATTATGGGAAATTTTTTGGTGAGATTTTGAGGTTTTGTTTGGTTAGATGTAAAGATCCCTGAAAAAGAAACACTTTGGTGGTGTCGGAATTGCGAGAGGTGGTAGGAGTTGGCCGGAAAATGGCCGGAAAGCGGCGAGTTGGGTGGTGGTGGCGCCCCTAGACCCGGCGATGGATCAGAGTAAACTTCAGGTGGGGTTTGTAGAGCACGGAAAATGGTGAAGAATGGTGGTGGTCTCGTCGTATTCCGACCGGTGGAACTCCGGGAAATCAATTTTTTGTGAAAAGTGGGTGTATGTGTTCTTAAGAGTTTGAGAGAGAATGAGAGGGTTTTGAGAGAATGAAATGAAGAAGGAGAGTTGCTGGAGGTTTTCAATCCATATTCAAGTGTGGTCAACACCCGGTCAATGTTGGTCAACTCATTAAACCACCTGGTCAACAAAAGTCAAAGCTGGTCAACAAATTATGGGATGATCGTCAAGGCAGCACGCGGGTCGCGCAGAGGGGGCGCGCGGGTCGCGCAGATCATGCAGTTTGGTCCCTGGTTTTTGTTGCAAGTTGAAGACCGGCCGCGCATACCAGCCGCGCACCCGTGCGCGGGTCGCGCAGATCTCTGCTCCCGGAAATCGATTTTTCTCTGTTTTCTTCTGTTTCTTCACTAGTTCTTGATCCCAAATGCCCCAAACACCTAGGAACTCTTGGTTTCTTCAAAAATGACTTCAAAAGACACATCAAAACATTTTCAAAACTTCTTTATTCGGATGTAGAAACACGAAAGCATAAAGCTTTTCCAAAAATGCCTCTCTTTAACGTCTTAGGCGAGACGTCCTTCTAGCTTGGTTCAACACTCCGGGACATCCAAGTGGATGACTTCAATAACACTTGCATTAAAACTTTCATAGAACGGCTTTAATCGGTGCCCGTTAACTTTGAAAATATGTCCCGTTTCTTCACTTTGGAATTCCACCGCTCCATGGTCAAAAGTCTTTATTACAACAAATGGGCCAATCCACCTTGATCTTAATTTGCCCGGGAATAACTTCAACCGTGAATGGTAAAGTAAGACCCTATGTCCCGGTTCAAAATTCTTCCGGGTGATGGACTTGTCATGGAAGAGCTTCGTTTTCTCCTTATAAATCCTTGCGTTTTCATAGGATTCGTTTCTCAATTCTTCTAGCTCTTGGAGTTGAAGTTTCCTATGCCTTCCAGCCTCGTCAATGTCGAAGTTGCATTTCTTGACCGCCCAAAATGCTCGGTGCTCTAACTCGACGGGAAGATGACAAGATTTTCCGAAAACTAATCTGAAGGGCGACATTCCAATCGGGGTCTTATTAGCGGTCCGATATGCCCATAAGGCATCGTCAAGTCTCAAACTCCAATCCTTCTTTGTCGGATTCACCGTTTTCTCTAGAATAGACTTCACTTCACGATTTGAGACCTCCGCTTGCCCATTCGTTTGAGGGTGATAGGCAGTGGAGACACGATGAGTCACGTGATACTTCTTCAATAGAGCCTCCATCATTTTGTTGCAAAAGTGCGTCCCTCTATCACTAATCAAAGCCCTA
Source organism: Lactuca saligna (assembly GCF_052625555.1). Classification (NCBI taxonomy): domain Eukaryota; kingdom Viridiplantae; phylum Streptophyta; class Magnoliopsida; order Asterales; family Asteraceae; genus Lactuca; species Lactuca saligna. The sequence goes on from NC_136424.1 coordinate 2,412,096, forward strand.
GGCACACCAAATCTCGCAAAAACATTAGACTTTAAAAACTCGATAACCGTTTTGGCATCGTCCGATCTTGTGGCTTTGGCTTTAACCCATTTAGAAACATAGTCAACCGCGAGTAAAATATAAACGTTGCCAAATGACACGGGAAATGGGCCCATAAAATCAATCCCCCATACGTCAAAAATTTCACAAACAAGGATTGGATTTTGGGGCATTTGGTTCTTTTGCGAAATGTTTCCCGTCCTTTGGCACCGCTCACAACTTTTGCAAAACATATAACAATCGCGTGACATGGTTGGCCAAAATAATCCACATTCAAGGACTTTTCTCAAAGTCCGGCTAGGTCCGAAGTGTCCCCCACAAGCAAATTCATGACAGAATTGCAAAATGGATTGGTGCTCTTGTTGGGGCACACATCGCCTAATGATTTGATCGGGACAATGTTTCCACAAATAAGGTTCATCCCACACATAGTATTTTGCATCACTTTTCAACTTGTCTTTCTGAGCACGCGTGAATGTGTCGGGATACCTTTTTGTGACCAAAAATTTAACGATATCGGCATACCAAGGAATAGATTGGGTAAGGGAAAAGAGATGCTCATCCGGAAACTCGTCCCGCAATGGGAGAGGAGTTTCATTTGAAGTGATCCGACTTAGATGATCGGCAACGAGGTTCTCGCATCCGCTCTTGTCCCGGATTTCCAAGTCAAATTCTTGTAACAGTAGGATCCACCGGATGAGTCTCGGCTTTGCATCTTTCTTCGTCATCAAGTACTTAAGAGCTGCGTGATCTGAATACACTATGACCTTGGTACCAAGTAGGTATTGTCTAAATTTCTCCAAGGCGAACACTATGGCCAATAGCTCCTTTTCCGTGGTAGAGTAGTTGCTTTGGGCATTGTCTAGTGTCCTTGATGCATAACAAATCACATGGGAGGCCCTCCCATTCTTTTGACCCAAAACGGCGCCAATCGCATAGTTGCTTGCATCACACATGATCTCAAAAGGGAGATCCCAATTTGGTGCTTGCATGATGGGAGCGGATGTAAGCAACTCTTTGAGCTTGTCAAAAGCTTCTTTGCACGCCTCATTGAACTCGAAATCGACCTCCTTTTGCAAGAGTTGGCACATTGGTCTTGTTATCTTTGAAAAATCCTTGATGAACCTTCGGTAGAAACCTGCATGGCCCAACAAAGAACGAACTTCCCGAACACAGGTCGGGTAAGGTAAGCTTTGAATAACATCAATTTTGGCCTTATCTACCTCAATTCCTTTTTTAGACACAATGTGACCCAAAATGAGACCTTGACTCACCATGAAATGACATTTCTCAAAATTCAAAACCAAGTTTGTTTCAATGCATCTTTTTAAAAATTTTGTGAGATTAGTCAAACATTCTTGAAAAGAGTTGCCATGTACCGTGAAATCATCCATAAAAACCTCAATTATGTTTTCAACATAATCCGAAAAGATATTAACCATACAACGTTGGAAAGTGGCCGGGGCGTTACACAATCCAAATGGCATTCTCCGGTATGCAAAAGTACCAAATGGGCATGTAAATGTTGTCATTTCTTGGTCTTCCGGTGCCACCGGGATTTGGTGAAAACCAGAGTACCCGTCTAGACAACAATAATGGGATTTCCCGGCCAACCTTTCTAACATTTGGTCAATGAAAGGCAATGGGAAATGATCTTTTCGTGTGCTCGCATTGAGTTTGCGGTAGTCAATACATACTCTCCACCCGTTTTGCACACGGGTGGGGACCATCATACCTTTGTTGTTCTCGACCACCGTGATTCCCGTCTTCTTTGGAACGACTTGCACTGGCCTCACCCACTTGCTATCCGAGATTGGATAGATCATCCCCGCATCAAGAAGCTTTAATATCTCTTTCTTCACGACTTCCATCATTGGTGGATTTAGCCTTCTTTGCGCGTCTCTACTTGGCTTGCATTCATCCTCCATTAAGATCTTGTGCATACAAGTGGAGGGGCTCAAACCCTTGATATCCGCAATCGTCCAACCCATGGCTTCTTTATGCTCCTTCAACACTTTGAGGAGTTGCTCTTCTTCAAATTCGGTTAAATGAGTTGAGATGATAACCGGAAGAGTTTCATTCTTTCCCAAGTAGGCATACTTCAAGTGTTGAGGTAAGACCTTTAATTCCAATTCGGGTGGTTGAACAAGGGATGGAGACAATTTTGTATGAGTTGGGGACAATTCAATTTGCTTGACATCTAATCTTGTGGATTTTTTTCATTTCCATTTTATTTACCAACTTCTCAACTTCCGGATCCAAAGAATAAAGCTTTAATTGCTCGGCTAGCTTCCCACAATCGAATCCTTTGCTTAAGATCATCTCCAACATATCACCGTTAGATAACTCAAACAATTCTTGAGTAATTGGCTCAACAACATCAACAAAGTACAAAGATGAAACATCACTAGCATATCTCATGGCATCATAAATATTAAAACTTATTGTTTCACCATCAAACTCCATTGTCAAGCTTCCCGCATACACATCGATTTTTGTCCTAGCCGTCTTCAAAAACGGTCTCCCAAGCAAGATTAGAGACGATTTGGAAGACACTTGCTCATCTAGATCAATCACATAGAAATCCGCCGGGAAGACTAATTGGTTCACTTGCACTAGGACATCTTCTAAAACACCTCTAGGAAAGACACTTGATTTATCCGCAAGAGAGATTATGACACCGGTTTCACTTAAGGGTCCGACATTTAATGATTCATACACTGAATAGGGCATGACATTGATAGAAGCACCAAGATCAAGCATAGCACTACTAAAAGTGACATCTCCAATCTTGCAAGGAACCGTGAACATTCCGGGATCTTTGCATTTGGGTGGAAGTTTCCTTTTTAAAACCGCGGATGCGTTTTCATTCATCAAAATTTTCTCATTTCCCTTCAACTTCCTCTTATTGGTACAAAGTTCTTTCAAGAACTTTGCATATCTCGGGATTTGCTTGATTGCATCAAGTAGAGGGATGTTTACTTCCACCTTTCGGAAGGTGTCCAAAATCTCTTTCTCCTCCATATTCTTCTTTGAAGTTGCAAGTCGAGAGGGGAACGGTGGTCGAGTGGCTATTGGTGTTACTAGAGGGATGGACTTCTTTGGAACTCCGGTTGGTGCATCGTTCTTGACTGTAGGTTCTTCAATGGGAATGATCTCTATTTCTTCTTCTTCTTCCCTTGACTTCTTCTTTGAACTACTTTCTCCGGCTTGCTTGCCACTTCTCAAGGTCACCACATTGACATTTGGGTTCTTTTCGGTTTGAGAAGGGAGTTTACCACGAGATTCCAACTTGCTTATAGATGTAACTATATCTCCCATTTGTGCTTCAAGGTTGGAGATACTAGTCCTTGTCTCTTTTTGGAATTGTTGGGTACTAGTGGCTAGAGATTTGACAATGTCTTCAAGAGACATTCCGGAGCTACTTGGTTGAGATTGAGGAGATTGTTGATGATGATGTGGAGGGTGGGGTCTGGATTGATAGTGTGGTTGTTGATGTTGGTATTGAGGTTGTGGTGGTGGATAAGACGGTCTAACCAATGCATTGTGAGGCAATGGTCTTGGGTTGTAGCTTCCGTTGGGATTTGGCTTCCAACTTGAATTATATGCATTTTGGTACCCGGATGGTTTGTTGTGGTAGTTTTGGAATTCTCCCGTGGCATTCACATGCTCCGCATCTTCTTGAAGGATGGGACACATATCCGTAGGATGTCCCATGGTTGCGCATATTCCACAAACCATCACTTGTGGAGTTTGTCCCATGGCTAGCTTTTGGACGACGGATGTTAGATCTTTTATTTGAGACTCAAGATTCGATGTTCCCACTTCATTAACTTTATGTTGTGTGTCTCTCTTCATGTCTTGGCAAGGGCCAAAATGTTGTGAATTTGCGGCTATGGTGTTGAAAAGTTGTCTTGTTTGTTGTGGGGTTTTACTAAAGACATCTCCACCACTTGAGGCATCAACTAGTCTTCTCTCCATTGGCAACAATCCCTCATAGAAGTGTTGAATGAGGAGTTGTTCCGGAATTTGGTGTTGTGGGCAACTATAGCACAAGTTGTTGAACCTCTCCCAATAATCATGGAAAGTCTCATTTTGACCTTGGCAGATTCCACAAATCTCATTTTGAAGACTTGAGACTCTTGAGGCGGGATAAAACTTGTCGAGGAAAGCTCTTGCCATGTCGGTCCATGAGTTGATCGACCCCGGTGGAAGATAGAATAACCAATCTTTTGCTCTATCGTCCAATGAAAAGGGGAATGCCCTTAGCTTGATTTGGTCATCGATTGACCCTTGTGGTTTCATGCTAGTGCAAATAATGTGGAACATCTTCAAATGCTTATGAGGATCTTCATTCTCCAATCCATGGAAAGTCGGTAGGTGATGGACTAAACTTGACTTCAACTCCGAGCCTCTTTCCAAAACCGGGTAATTGATACCGGTTGGAGTTTGTGTAACATCGGTCTCCATCATTTGCCTCAAAGTTCTTTCGGGAACTTCTCCTCCGTCCGCCATTTCAATTGGTTCAATAATGGGTGGATTTTGTTGTAGGGGTGGTGTTTCGAGAATTTCTTGGCGAAGGTCGGGACTAGAATCGGGTTCTATGTCGCTTAATGAAGCGGTTTCGACCTCCGGATCCCCGTGAGGATTAGAAGTTTGACCACGTTCAATTCGCTTCTCCTTCGCCAAACGCCTTGCTTCTTTTTCGATTTCTGGATTGTAAATCAAGTCACCTGTACGCTGAGATCTGGGCATAGAGAAACAAATTGATTAAAAATAAACCAATCCCCGGCAACGGCACCAAAAATTTGGTGGTTGTCGAGGCCAACACAAATAATAACCCTAAATATTACACACTAAAATAGTGTATAGTGGTAAAGGGATCGAATCCACGGAGACTGGTTCAATTTGATAACTCTATGAAAAATCTCTTTGTAAAATACTTGGAATATGACAATAAATTAAAAATGGGGGTTTTTGATGTTTTGAAATACTTGAAACAAACTAGAATTAACTATGATTTAAATAGACAATTGCAACAAAAACAAGAATTTGATGTAAAATCAATAAGGGAAAGATGGTTGACTTAAAGTTTTCTCACTTTGACTTTTGATGAACATATCATTAGAATTCAATGGTGCAATACTTGTTTTAAATCCTCAATTTGGCTATAGTAATCCAATGAGCTTGAGATTACCTAGACTTTTCTTAATTGTTGAAATGGCTAGAGAAGCTCATAACAATTTCCTTAGTCAAAGTCACTAATTCCAAATAGCGTGTAATTAGTGAAAGTCAACTAGCATTAAGAACCAAAAAGTCACCAAATCCAAGAGGGGTCAAATGCTTTCACCACCATGTTGGAGGAAATGTTTTTATGATTGTGTGAAGCAAAAACAACACAAAAATCATTTGTTGCTTGCTAATTTGAGGATCCTTTACTTAATCAAGAAATTAGCCAACTAATCACCACAAACACATTTAAACTCATGAACTAAAACATACAAATAATGATAAGATGTTAAAACACAAAACATTTCCATAAAGATTCAAGAACATGTTCATGGATTCTTCAACATTCAACAAAAGTTCGAAGGATTAACCAAAAGTCAACCAAGATTAGTTTAGCCAAGCATGGCTAAACACAAAGAAACAAAGTTAGAGAAAATTGTACCAAACATTAAGCAAGAATCAAGAGGTAAAAATATGATGTTCTTCAAGGGTTCTTGGCCTTCAAAAGTCTTCAAAACTCCAGAGAGAATCTCCAAAAATCGGATGTTCAAGAGTATGCAAAAGATGGGCACCAACCTTCCTCAAATAGCTCAAAAGAAGAATTTCCGAAACTACCCCTGCAGGGCCTTGCGCGACCCGCGTGCTGCTGCGCGGGTGGGTTGCGCGGGTGGTGCCTGACATGGGCTTCTTTGAGATTTTGGGCCTCTAAAGCATATCCCACTAGCCCAGATCGAATCCAATCACCTCCTAGCCCATTTTCTTCAAGTTTTTCTTCATTTAAATCCCAATTTGACCTCTCCAAATCCTCCAAAGCTCGTGAACTCGCCCGATTAATAATTTTCATACGCTTGAATGTTCCCCCGCATCTTGCAAATTTAAAGTTTATTTCTCTCCAAGTCTTCAAATAATCATCAAGATCACTCCATGCATCATCTCCACTACCCATCAAGCCCAACGTCATTTTTGTCTACCAAATCTCATCGCCTCCTATACGTCCCGAACACTCCCGCTCCGCTAGACTCGAAAACCTGCAATTATGCTCACAAGATTCGAGAGTACCCGAAATAGTCATAAAATAACAAAAAGGAAAATATGCATGGAAATTATCTAAATTATGAATGAAATATGCTAAAATAAACTATAAAAAGAAGTAAATAAAATGAAGCTATCAGTTCTCTGAACCACGTAACATACTTATCATAGTCGGACTCAATTCGATATGACCACTCGGGTCGGAATATCAACAATCTTCTTGGTCATTACCGAAACAATGGTAACAACATACTTGAATAAAACGAAATCAATTACTAGCTTCTTGGTAACCTTGTGACTTTCCCTGATCCAAGCGTGAGTCCTGTGCTTCCGGTAGTATATGCATCTACTACCTTTCACACCTACTCATACTCATCCCAAGTATTGTCTCGCAGTTTTCCAAGTCACCATACAAGAAAATCACATAACAGTTTAACGTATCAGATAACAAAACAAAGGTTTTATTATTTCTTCAAACTATTACATAGGTGTTCAAGTTCACCCTAGACTATGCCTCTAATAGGCGACATCATACGACACTATGGCTACTGCATAACTTGATCTTTAGATATATAGTCCTCATCCTTGATTCCTCGCACGGTTTTCCGCTTCGTCGAGGATCATGTGAAATGCCCTTGGCCTTGGTGGCGTTTCTGGTCTTGTTGCTTTATTTTTCTTTGGGCAATTCTTTGGAAGATGCCCCCCTTCTTTACATTCATAACACAACCTCTTGTTGGATGTACACTCATTGGCGTAATGCCCAGACTTTCCACACTTGAAACATGTCACCTCTTCACCGCATTTTCCAAAGTGTTTCTTCTTGCATTTATCACACCATCTTGCTTCACCTCCTCCTCCAGGCTTTGAGAATTTGCTCTCCTTGTTGGACCTTGAAGATCCTTCAAACTTCCGCTTCTCTCCTGCCTTATCTTTTTCTAGACCCTTTTCCCTTATCTGGGCCTCTACATTCTTAGCTGCCCTAACAGCTGTTTTCAAGGTAGTTGCCATTTTGACCATTGGGCCAAAGTCAGTGGGTAATCCGTTAGCAAACCTATCAATCTTGGAGAGTTCAGTAGGCACCAAGTAGGGGAATAGCTTCATCCTCTCGGTGAATGCAGTGGCATACTCATCAACACTCATCTTCCCTTTCTTCAGGTTCTGAAACTCGTTGTTCAAGTCTATCAGATCTATCTCTGAGCAGTACTGCATTTTTAACTGTTCCAAGAACTCTTCCCATGACATCCTTAAGGCTTCTCCTCGTGGCATTGTATCTGCTAATAGCTTCCACCAGCTCAAAATTCCAGTTTTCAGTTGTCTTACAGCGAAGACGGTCTTCTGTTTCTCGCTACAGTCACAGCTCTCAAACACCATCTCCATCTCGGAGATCCAATCCATAATCTCAACAGGCTTTGGGCTTCCTGAGAGACTTGGTGGTTTCGCACCCAAGAAATTCTTGTACATTCTCCCATCCTTGTTGTTTCTCCTCTTCGGGCCATCCCTTTGACCACCTTGAGTCCCCACTTGACTCACTTGTCGGCTGTAGTTCCCTTCCTCCGATTGCTCGGGAATCAGCTCGGGTTGCTCAGTGGGCATAGTAGGTTCGTCCCTATTCAACATCTGCCTCATTTCTTCCCTTTGTTCAGCTAGCATAGCCCGAATCATGGCTTGAACTCCAGCCATGGTGACTGGCTCAGGTGCAACTTCTTCTACAACAGGTATTTGCTGAACTACTGGGGGTTGGTTCTATTCTCATTTGCGTTCACGTTTCCGCTACGGGTCCTTGCCATCTTGATCTATACACCGAATAAGGTGAATCTAGACCTTTACTTAGGATCGACGTTTAAATCATCCTTGTCACTCCGAAACGTTTACATGCTAGTTCTAATATCGTAGTCGTACGTTTAGAATCCTAAACAAGTAAGGTTTCCAGATCCGGTCGGCAACAGACCATAGATCCGAATGAATAACAACATATAAGGCATAAAGCATTTAGCACATAAAAGCATTTTAGGCATAATTCCTAAAATAATCTAGTGCTCACACCTCACCATCATTGCTTAGCATTCTAAGTTTAAGTCTAGAAATAAATCCATATTCCTAGTTCGCTTAAACTAATGCTCTGATACCAACTGTGACATCCCCATTTTTACGGCCAGAAAAGACCGATTTTGTTTATGCTTTATAAAAATCAGAGTACTTCTTTTAATAAAAATGTTGCGGAATTTGTTCCCAGAAAAATACGATAAATACGTTATTATAACATTTTCGAAGAAACGTATTTTATTCATTTCAAAATGTTTGGGATGTCATCGTTAATACAGAAACATAAGCATAAACAGAACTTACATTTATTTACACTAGTGATCTACATCCCTTTAAATCTCTCAGTGTAAAGTGACTTCATATCAACACCTGTGATATAAATAAACTGAGTGGGTCAGGTTGGGAAACCTGGTGAGTACATAGGGTTTTCAACCCACAATAATATAATTATTATGTTTAAACAATCAAACAATCAACCCAATTACCCATCCCTATTATCTTCTTTAGTCTTAAGGATCTACCCTAAGAATCAGCTATTCCCCGTTTATTTATTCCTAAGGATCATCCTAAGGAATCGACACGAAGTCCATCATTACCAAGGCTTATAGAATATATCTGGTGAACACGTAGTCTGAAACATCTGGTAAACACTTAGTTCAAAAGTAACTAGTGAACACACTTAGTTCAAAATACCTAGTGAACACACTCAGTTCAAAGATACGTAGTGAACACACTCAGTTCAAAATACCTAATGAGCACCTAGTTCAAAAACACCTACAGGTTACGAGCTTACTAGCGTTCCATCGGACCATCTAGTATCGCCCATGGTCTCCATCTATACTCCACTAGATGACTGGATCACTGATAATATCGTGTTATCACAAAACAACTATTTCATCTACCCATGTTTTACCCAACACATTTTGTAGATATAAAATACATATACAATTTAAATCATTTAAAACATGTATAAAAATCTTTCACCCAACATAGACAACAAGTATTCAGACAATATGCATACACAACACGTAATTTATATTAAAATACTTCATATCTATGTGTAAGATGAAAGGGACTATGCACTCACTTGAATAGGTGGTGACTCAGCACTCGGACAGCGCTTCGATACTCTCAAAACGATATTCCTTCGATAAAACCTAGTACCAGTACCACTAGGGTTTAGTCTAACGATAACCGTGACTAATTAATAGTATGACTATTATTATTATTATATAAGCGTTAAATAACACTCAATATAACTCATAATAATAGCCCAAATACTCATTATAAGTTCCTAATAATGTTACTATATTAAAACATAGGCTATACTAAAGATAGCGTAGGCATAGCTCACTTACAGCGGGTTTTTCGCAAAACCGGGCTTCGCTGGAGCAGCGTTTCCGAGCTGAAAGAACCTTTTTTCTCGAGACTCCGGGAGCCTCGGGGATTCCTTCGGGTGCTAGGGGGTTTACCTAGGCTTTTAGGGGGGTTAGGGGGCTAGAGAGAGAGTCTAGAGAGAGAAAGAATAGTTTAGGAAGGTGTGAAGAATGAGGGAACCCGACACCTCTATTTATAGGGGAGGAATCTGATGGACTTGTCGAGTCTGAGTCATGAATCGTCGAGTTGGTCCATGTGGTGGCCTTCTGGTGGTGCCACGTGTCCAATTCTGGTGGTGCCACGTCACCCCTATCGCGTATCAGCCCTCAAACTTAGAAAAATCATAACTTTCGCATACGAGCTCCGTTTTCGACGTTCTCTATATCCACGCGTAGGTAAAATCAAGATCTACAACTTTTGTTTAGACTACGTCGGCTAATTCTCAACCGATCTCAAATTTAACAGTAGGAGGCGTTTAGACTGTTAAATGACTGCGAAGAGTTCATAACTCCTTCATACGGACTCCATTTTCGTCTGTCTTTTTACCGTTGAGTTCCTATTAATTAGATCTTAAAATCTCATTTAGGTTGCATAAGCCAAAGACCGCTCGAACTAAAATTCGAGTTTCGGGTTGTACACTGCTAAGCCGAATCTTAGAAAAATCATAACTTCCTCATACGAAGTCAGATTTGGGCGTTCTTTTTATCGACGCTCTTAGTTTAACATATTATACGACTTTCGTTTAGATTGCTAAGGATAAATCTTGCTCTATCGTAAATTCACTATTTACGCTTCCTAGTGCCGTGTTGGTTCCGTCGCGAAACTTCGACGGGCCATAACTTCTTCGTTATAACTCGGATTTCGGCGTTCTTTATATGTACGGAAACCTTGTGACATATTCTACAACTTGGTTAAGACTATTTATTCTAAATAATCTTTTGTCGAAAAGTCATTTTTGACCCCTATTGCCTCTAAATTGACTAGCCCGGATCTGCGGGTGTTACAACCTTTGAGCCAAAAGAGGGGTAAAATGGTCTTTTACCCTTCTGAGGGTGCCAATAGAGGGTTGAGTCTATTCCTGAGAGTTATATTTATGAGAGTATTACTTTATGTGATTAGGCGGAGGCTAGATCGTATTTCTACCGAGTCAGAGATTTACTGAGACATCTGAGGTGAGTCTTCTCACTATACTTTACCTTGAGTGGTAATTAGAGTTATGTGACAGAGTTATTGTATGCTACTTATGTGTTGTGTTGCACTGCATCATTTCTATGTGATTTATGCCATGTATATATTAGAGTATATCAGAGATAGAACCGGAAGGTTCACAGAGCTAGGACCAGAGGGTCCACAGAGTTAGGGCCCAAGGGCCCACAGAGTTATAGCCTCGAGTGGCTAGTATGTGTTATGTATGGTATTTTAGGGAACTCACTAAGCTTTATGCTTACAATGTTATGTGTTATGTGTTTCAGGTACCAGTGATGATCGCGGGAAGGCGCCGGCATGATTCGTACACACGCATGGGATTTATGTATTTTGATCTTGGAAAATATTTTGTGAAACAAAGATATGATACAATGGGATTTTGTTAATAAATGTGTTTGGAAAAATGTGTTTTAAAATGCGAAAATTTGTTTTAAATTTTACGGTGTTACATTCTAGCCCAAAAGGCCCATGTATGGAGGAAAGAGGATCTTTGCATGGTTGTAAGGTGCTTGGGTCCTGATCTGTCTATTGGTGCTCGAGTTTGGGGTATGGTGGCTTGTGAACCAAGATCCATTTCCTTAAGAGTTAGGGTTTACATGGAAACCCATTAAGTGAGGCTATTAATGGGTAAAGTTGGAAACTTTACCCTCAAGAGGTCATTTCTAGTTAGTATTCGGAGTTTTAGTCTTGGATCTGGAATGGAAGGGCTTAATCCATTAAGTTAGCCCAACAGACAGAGGAACTCGGCGAGTCTAGGGAGAACTCGACGAGTTGGAGTGGGTTGTCCCGATTTGAGTCGCGTTAGAACTCGGCGAGTCTGAGAATGACTCGGCGAGTTGACTTAGTTTATCACGAGTTGGATCAGTTAGGGAACTCGGCGAGTCAAGGGAGAACTCGACGAGTTGTTCGCGATTTTAGCATTCTGAGCTTGAGAACTCGACGAGTTGATGGAGCAACTCGGCGAGTCCAGTAACCTAAAAGTGTTGACTTTGACCATGGACCGTTGACTTTGACTTTGACTAGATTTTGACTTCTGGAGGACATTTTGGGACTAAGTGTTATGTTGGTATTGGTAGCTCGGGGAGCTAGAGAAGCATCAGTTCGGGAAGTTGTTAGTTAGCAGTCAGTAGGGTATCAACAAGAGTTTCAGCAGTGCAAGGTGAGTTTCCCTTTGTGTGAATGGGTCTAAGGCCACAATGCCGGCCCATGTAGTTATGAGTAAGAAGACCCGGGGGTTAGCCATAGGCATAGTATGATAGTATGATAATCTGGATCAAGGTCCGATGTCGAACGGGAGCCCAAGAACTGTTTGCATGATAGATTATACTTGTTGTCTGTGTGATACTTGTATATGCTTGGTATGGAGTTGAGTGTGGGTGAGATCCCGTATCTTACCACTAGCAGAGTACGGACGGAGTTCCGTATCTCATTAGTAGCAGATCAGGGGCGAGGCCTGAGATAGGAAAAGAGTGAGTGTCGGCGGGGGCTCGTATCTCACTAATAGCAGGAGCTTGGACGGGGTTCCATGACTCATATTCAGTAGGACAGGGGCGAGTCCCAAGATAGGCGAGGCCTTAGAACATGAATACAGTAGGGTACGTTCAGTTTATGTGTTATATCTTATGGTTATATGTAGTATGTGCTTAGCAGGCGGGGCCTAGGAGAAACAGATTTATATCCGAGCGGGGCTCGAAGCCAGGCGAGGCCTGGAGCGGCATGACCGTTGTAGCGGGCGAGGCCCGAAGTAGCGGGCGTGGCCCAAAATTTTCACTATGTGATTATGCAGGGTATGTGGTAGGTTGGGGAACTCACTAAGCTTCATGTTTACAGTTTTCAGTTTTGGTTTCAGGTACTTCCGGTAACGGAGGAAAGAGTTCGGGATGATCGCATGGCACACACCATTGGTTATTCAGTCTGGGATGTTTTACTCTGATAATATAATGTTTTGGAGCAATGAGATTTATGTTTTGACAGAATGATTTGATGACTTGTGGATTTATTATTAAACTTTAATGAAAATTTTAGACTGTATTTTTGGGACGTTACAAAATCATATACAAATTTCAGAAAGAAAACAAACTTAAAGGTTTTTGTGTTGGGTTGAAGTCTTATGACCACTTTTAGAGATACGCTATTATATTAGAGCTTTTGATTTGTAGGTTTGTTATACTAATTCGTTGTTATATTTTCTTCACTTTTTTATAATTGTAATACAATCGTTGTATATTGTGGTTTAATCGTTAATATATTGATCATTTGTTATATAGGGTGATATCGAAAATATTTAATTAAAGATTTTAAATATGTTCTTTTTGTTTTATAATTGTACCGTTTCAAAAAGATAATTAATTAAAATGAATACATATGTTATACTTCCATTTCTCTCTCTCTCTCTCTCTCTCTCTATATATATATATATATATATATATATATATATATATATATATATATATATATATATATATATATATATATATATATATAATAGAGATCAAAACACTTCAACCAAAATTCATTTAAAATCTAATATTTCATATGTTTTTTAATAATGATTGTAAAATTTTCAACATGTGTTACTTAATTGATTGATTAAAAAAAATATTAATGTTTTGAAACTCCTAACTCTTAAACTTATATTATTTAATTTGTTAGTTAACTAAAATATTTTTCCTACATAAAGATAACATTTTTCTATTTGGTTATTCATATTTGTTTATGCAATTAGAAAAGAAGATGTATATAAAATGACTACTTCAATTTCACATAGGAATCAATATCACTATAAATGTATGTTGTCTTTAACCGGTGTTAGGAAATCCACATATACTTTTTAATTATTTATATTAATGTTTAGTAATATCTGTTTTATATTTTTATTCACCTTAAACTTTTAGGTATAAAGGAAGATGATCTCGGCACACCAACATAAAGTCAAACGTATGCCTTGCAAAATATGTAATTAAAATTAAACATGATATTTACTAATCGACTTATTTTAAAACTTTTGATGACATTTATAATGATATATTTTGTATGACTTCATTCTTAATTTAATGTTTAATATTTGAAAGTTCATATATAAAATCTTGGATGTTTTGGTGTAATATAAATAGTGTAATAGAAAGTTTATTAGTTCAATATTGTTTATTAATAGCTCTTCAAAACAACTTATTTCTTATTTTATCCAAAAAAATATTATCGAAAATAAGAAAAATAGATTATATTAATGTTATACAAAAACTTATAAATTACATTATATATTATAAAAGTAAAAGTAAAGTTTATAAGGTATTGACTATATTAGATAGTATCAGAATATTAATTGATGAATTATGTTATCTGATAATTTGGTTAATACCCAAAAATGATTAAAAACGTAAATTTCAACATAGTTATAATTTTTTCCATACTTATTTTAACCACTTAAATGCATTATATATATATATATATATATATATATATATATATATATATATATATATATATATATATATATATATATATGGAAAGGTGAATATACCCTTAAGGGTATATAAACTTAGGTATCCAAACTCACCATACTACGTCGTTTTTATCATATATATAAATTGTAGTTGTCCAATATTCTTATAATTCAACATCTAACTTGATTTACTTCCAAGATTTTTATAAATTTCATATTTATCTTCCTCTACATAATTTTCATTTTCAACTATAGTATATACAACCTAGTAGGTATTCAGCAAAAAGATGTGATTTAAGAGAAAGATATAGTGGAATTTTCAATATATATAAATTGTAATTGTCCAATATTCTTATAATTCAACATCTAACTTTCCAAGATTTTAATAAATTTCACATTTATTTTCCTCTACATAATTTTCATTTTCAACTATAGCATATACAGCTTAGTAGGTGTTCGGTAAAAAGATGTGATTTAAGAGAAAGATAATAATGGAATTTTAAAATCTTGAAATTAAATCAAGTTAGGAATTAAAGGTTAAGAACTTTATAATAAATATATCAAACAAAACGATGTATTACGGTGGGTTTGAGTACCTAAGCTTATATACCCTTACTGGTATATTCACTTTTCATATATATATATATATATATACATATATATATATATATATATATATATAGAGAGAGAGAGAGAGAGAGAGAAGGAGGCTATCGCAAAACATAAATTGATCCAGGAAACCGAAGGTATCTCCTAAAAATGTACAGAATACGGAGTACATGGTCAAATAACAATGAGCGAGTGAGTATCTTGGAGCAGTTTCTGCTAGAGTTGACATGAGAAATCATCAAAAACTCATTGCAGAATCTCTCTCCCTCTCTCTACACATGAAAGCTTACAACCCAAATGTCTCTTCAACGTTTTGAGCCATATTTTATTTCCAATACATAATTCCCAACAGACGCCACCATCGACATACTCCGCTCGCTCTTTCACGCTCTGCTGTTTAACCATTCGATGATCCCCCTTTTGATCTCTTCTCGTTCTGGTTCAAACAGTAGGTCATGTAAATAACCCGGAAGAAGGCTGATTGATTTGTCTTCCGAGGATGCTTCTTTGTATAGCTTCAATGAAGCATCTGGATCTGTCACGGTGTCGGCAGTGCCATGGAGAACGAAGAACGGCACTTTTAATTTCTGGATGTTGCGTTGCAAGAAGGACGTGATCCTGAGAATCTCGTGACCTGTTCTAACCCTAATTGATCCGGTATAGACAAGTGGATCGGAGTACTTTGCCACTAGTGCTTCTGGATCTCTAGAGACAGCCGTACCCTTCTTGTTCGCAGCACTCAGTTGAAACTTGGGCAACAGGATGGAGAAAAGAGGAGCGAGTATCTGTCATATTTCCATCAAATCAGAACGCACTGAAACGAAGACAAACCCTCCAAAGGAAGCATACTAATGACTAAATATGGAGAAGTTGTCTTACCAAAAAGATTGGATGCGAAGGTTGAACTCCTACCGCAGGGGATGTGAGCACAATACCAGATACCGACTTCTCGACCTTAGGATCAAGCGCAGCCTGAAAGTAATCAACACAATTTGCAGAAAGAAAGCTTTTAGAACCAATTCAATGGAGAGAAGCTGGAATTGGGAACCCTATCATTCTTAAGCACATTACCTTAAGAATGATGGCTCCACCAGTTGAATGCCCAAAGCAAAAACATGGAAGACCTGTGTTTTCAGCCAAGACGTGCTTTATAAATGCTTTCTGCATATCATTTGAGTCCATGTCAGATGGCAAAATCAACAACGATGACTGTTATTAGTGTGATAATAGCTAGACCTTACCACATCAGTAACAGCGTCATCAAGAGAGTGTACATATGCATGAAGCCCATCGCTCCCACCATGTCCTAAACAAAACAGTAGAAATACAGAAATCAACACATATATATATATCTCATGTGATGTAAGTTCATGTCAACAGGTTTCTTTATTTGAATGCAATTGTAATTACCAACATTTTATGTTTGCTAACAGATAAAAAAGAACAACAAGAACCCAAAAATTGGAACTCCATCATTAGAGCTTTTCAGAAAGAAAAATCAAAGACGCCCTTTTCATCTTTCCCATGACCAAAGTGATGAACTTGTCTTCTCCAAGGGCATAGTGGTCATGGGATTGAAAAAATGATCTCGAGGGCAAATATATTTGCGAGAAAGAATTCATATTTGCTCAACCATTTTCATAAATGGAATGACTCAAATAATATGATGCAATATGCTTACTTAACAAGACGAGCTTTTGCGCCAATGGGCATGGGCATCCAAAATATTTCAAATTCAACCCCTGCAACATAACATCCAAATATAGATGCGTAGTTGAACAACAACAACAACTCTTCTAATCCTTAATTGATGACCAAAAGTAAGCAAACCAGAACTTCCTATGCCCCAAGAAACAGCCTAGCCTACATTTGACATTTTTTAGCATCAAATCACTTCTTAACTTTTTAACCAAACTACATAGTTCAGATTGCCATTAAGACATTTTGAAACAGGAATGTAGGGAATTGGAGACAATCATGTGAATAAAATACTGGTGAAGCGAGTGAGCAAAAGAAACAAGAAACATGAGGAAAAGATGGGTTCAATTTCTTGCCTTCCATACTCAAAAGAGTCAAAGTGAGAAGAGAATAAAGGAGAAATAACTAAATTGGAGAAAAGAAAACAACCCACCACTACATGGATGTTTAGTTTTAAGTACTTACCAACCCAATCCATTCCATAAACTTTATATCCATGTGCATTCAGCTGCTTTGCAAATTCATCATACCTGCCACTGTTCAAAAACTCTACATTAACCAACAGAGAACAAAACAAAAGGCTTGTTTATTGATTTCCCATTAAGCCTTGTCTTGTTTTAAAAAATAAATGAGAGCAAGTTTGTAAAAAGTTAGAACTTCATGTGGAAAGCCTGAGACTTTAGGAAGTCATTCTTGCTGCATTAAGTCAAAAAGAGAAAGAGGCCTAAGCCTACATACCTGTGTTCGTTGAGTCCATGCAACAGAACAACCAGTGCCCTACAAGTGATGACATAATTTTTATGGTCAGTTCATACAACGACAATAAGAAAAGTCCACATCACATTGAAATTATCGGTCAAAAAGCACACCATAAGATTGGGTTTAATTAAATAGCTGAATAATTAGAAGATATTCCCTTATCCATTACTTGAAATTAACGTTTGGAAAGCAACCCTAGTGCACACAATAACATTGAATTTAACAGTCATATAATTAGAATATATTCCTTTGTCCCATTTGCTCGTTTTATTCTAGTCAATCCAATTGGTTAAATCGTTGTTATGTGGAATTATTATCTTATGCCCTTGTCTTGAACTCCATCCCAACATCCATCATCTTATTATCGAGTTAAATAAAAAACACCATAAGAATCACACATAGTTCAACTGTTTCATACTTATCTGACATTAGTATACATACATAATTTACAAATTCCAACACCCAAGAACAGTGTTCACAAGCTCAAGAAATTATCTTAGCACTTCTTCTCTCAAAAAGTACTAGAAACAAAAGATTACCCTTCTTACAACAGATCAAAAGAGAACCAATTTTTACCGTTTTGTAATTAAATTCATCCATGCATATACACTACCCATTACTACAAGCAATGAGAAAACCAAAAGTGAGTGGTCCGCACTAGCAAATCATAAACTATTCCTAGATCCAAAAAGAGATTAAAAACTGTTTGTATAGCTGAAACTTTTCAAGATACCCTCTAAAGTAAGTGAAAAAGTCACTTTTTCTGGGTTCTAATCAATGATCAATAATCTAAATCCTTATAGTCACATATTAAAGAAATCGGCTTCTTTTAAACTTTTAGTGAGATACAACAGATAAAGATAAAGCTATGGATAAAACCAAATACTAAAATAAGGAATCAAACTCACCTGGTCTTGACCGAAATAGGGGTCCACGATTGGGTGAACATCGTCTCACCTCTGGGCGTCACAAAAAGCGAAAACTCCCGTCGGCAAACGTCGCCGCCGTCCGTCACTTTCCGGATTGCAAGTGCCCTACGTATCGCCACCTCATGGTCTACAGCCACGGCCGCCGATGTGCTACTCTTCCATGACACGATCGTCGACGGGACTCTCATCACAGGCACCCCCACCTTTCGATTGTTGTTGTTATTACTATTTACCCCGCATCCGCTCCCGCCGACATCCTGTTTCTCCTCCTTCCCACCTTTCTCCGACAAAGGCAATTGCCCGGAATGACACCGCTTCCGTCCCCGAAATGGGAAAAATAGCAACAGAAGAAAGGCGTTCACGAGCATCAAAAAGCTCTTCAAAACTTGCATAGAGAGGAGCGCGGTTACACGCCCACTGGCTCCTGAAGTCAGCATGATTTCTCCGGCGGCGTCGCCTTTGGCCATTAGAAATGGATCTACTGTATTAACGATCACAGATTTTTTACGATAAACACTGGAATAGAAAACACCTGCTGATGGTGATTGATTTCTCGGTGATAGAAAATTGGGTTTTGATTGCACCCTGAAATGCAACCGATTGAGATGAACAACGACAGATGCGTTTTTTATTCCCAGACAGATCATATAACAAGGAAGGAAGATGGAAGAAGAAATCAAGAAGAAATTAACAGATGAGACCCGGATTAAATAAATTTACTTGAAATTGAAGCACACCACTCTCGGATTATTCAAATAGTTTTGATTTTGATTGGTATGAACAAAAAATGGGATGTGTTTTTAATGGCAGAGATGACGTGTTTCTTGTTGTTTATCCCCTTCCTTGAAAAATATGATGAAAATGGAATTCAATGGCGGAGGAGTCGTATATAAAGGGGATTCGCGGGACGTCGGGAAGCGTGCACAGACCGCTTGACGTTACTAGATCATTCGCACCGTTAACTCATGGTGAAAATAGCCGCCACGTGGACATATTTGATTATGCGGCAACGTGAGGTTTAAACTAAGTGATTGGATAATGAATGCGTCAAACCCTTTGCATCCGCCCGACTGACACCTGTCAAACACCCCACCGCCCCCTTCTCAAATTTCTATAAAATCTAGTACTAGTACTAGTAAACACATGAGGTCAAAATTTATTTATTCAGATTAGCTCTCTTTAATAAACAACAAATATAATTGGTTTTGTATTAAATGCACTTTGAAATTTATTTATCAAATTAAACACATGAGGTCCAAATTTATTTATTCCTAACAACCATATTAGCTCTCTTTAATAAACAACAAATATAATTGGTTTTGTATAAATGCACTTTGAAATTTATTTATCAAATGAGAAGTTTAGGTACCACTCATATATCATCACCACACACAGCTACTTAGGGATGAAAGTGGGTCCAAACCCGGACCCGGAAAACCCGGAACCGGTTAACGGGATTTTATAGAACCGGAAACCGGACCGGTATATAGGAACCGGTTCCGGTTCGGTTCCGGGTATGGTTCCGGGTAAAGTGGGTCTAGAACCGGAAAACCCGGAAACATCAAAGTGGGTAGGTTGGAACCGGATAAAGTGGGTTTAGACCCGAAAAACCCGAAAAAACCGGAACTTTTGGTAATTACTTACAACTTAGTGGGTTGAACTTTGAAAATTTTCATATTGATATCTCCACTTTGGGGGGCTGTAACTTATTGAATACGAAACCACAATTAACAAAATTAGAGTCCAAAATCATGTACAAAGTCTAAAATATACTCTGGAAAAACCCGCATGTCAATCCGAATTTAAACGAATGAGATATACCTGTGTTAATATTTTCACATAATACAAAGTACAAAAACATTTTCAGTTTTGATATCCCGACTTCGGAGGACTGTAAATCATTGAATGTTAAACCAAAAATGACAAAATTATAGTCTAAACTCATGCACAAACTGTAAACTAGAAGTTGAAAAAAAACCACATGTCAATCCGACTTCAAACGAATTAGATATGCATGCTTTAAAACTTTCACCGAATACAAAAAAACTAAAAAACTAAAAACTTTCAGCTTTGGTATCTCAACTTTTGAGGACTGTAAGTCAATGAATATAAAACTAAAAATGAAAAATTTATAGTCTAGAATCATGTACAAACTCTAAACTACATGTTGGAAAAAACCGTATGTCAATTGGAGTTGAAACGAATAAGATATACATCTTGTAAACGTTTCACAAAAAGTGGTTCCGGCCCTAAAAGTGGTTCCGGTTCCAAAAACCGGTTCCGGATTTTAGACCCGGTTTACCTGGACCCAATGGACCCAAACCCGGATTACCCGGAACCCGGATAAAGCCAATTTTTAAACCCGGAACCGGACCCGGTTCTATATATTCCGGTTCTAACGGGTCCGGTTCCGGTCCGGTTTTCCGGTTCTAAATCTCATCCCTACAGCTACTTAAGGTTGTAGAACTTGTTACTCGGTATCTATTCAGCCAACTACCGAGTAGCGAGTACTTAGAGAGTACCCGGATTCGGTAATTCATGTAGAAATATTTTTTAAAAACTTATATATATATATATATATATATATATATATATATATATATATATATATATATATATATATGTCAAAATCATAAGTTAAAATCTTAAGTTGATTGAAATATATAACAAAATTATATACATGTGAATACACAAAAACTAAAAACACATAATGGTCTCAATTCGTGAATAATTACTGAAAATTTAAGATATATATGTAGTAATAATCACATGTGTTTGTGTTAAATAATAAATCTTTAAACATATTATACATATTAATCACCGAGTTGACCGGCTTTTACAACACTGCTCAGTTCAGTAAGGGACCGATTGGGAAGTACTTGGGATTCTGTAACTCGCATCGGTAAGGGGCCGATCAACGAGTACTCGGAGGAGTAATCAGTCAACTCGACGAGTTTTACAATACTACAACTACTAAAAGATTGATATGTCCACCATTATATTCCTTTTATTTTTTTATTAAAATAAAAATATATTTTTTAAGTAATTAAAATATAGATATATGTAGAGAGAGACATAAAGAAATAAAGAGAGAGAGAGAGAGAGAGAGAGAGAGAGAGAAATGATTGTGTGTGGTGGTTAGTGCTCCCCACCACAAATGACGATGAAACATCCCACCACTAGCCATCACAAATATTTGAGATGGTGTTCACATTCGTGGTTAGTAACCATGTAGACCACGAATCCCTTTGTGATAAACATACCAGATGATCTTGTAGTAACATTACCCTCGTTCTTATAGAAAGGTAAAAATCAAATAAACTGGTTTTGTTATCAGATATCTAGTTAAATACGTTATTATTAACATTTTTTTTAAACATATCCAAAATCAAAGTAGATTTATCTATACACTCGTATGAACTTCTAACTAGAAATCAACCAAAAGATCATCATTCTTCTGGGTTTAGCCCATCTATACTAAAATTTAGTTCCTTAAAGTCCAACTGCTAATTATATAATTTTTGAAAGAAAACAAAACATTTTTTTAAACACTTTCATCATATTTCATTTTGTAAGGACAATACATTTTATATACACAACCAACAAAAATTGGACAAAAACATACAAGGAACAACCTAAAACCAACATCCAGATATTACATGAGCAAACTAAACCAAGCTAACTAAACTTGTTAGAATTTCGGGGTAATAAAGGCACTTGGATATTCTGAGACTGGTGATTTCACTTTCAAATCAAAATATTTGGGTGTTACTCTCTAATCTTTGATTGGATAAGACTTGGAAGATAGATTCAGAACAGAGAATGAGAAGTATGAATTTCGTGAGTACCAAAAAATTCGACCCCAGTAAGGGGCTCTACCCCTTGGACCCCGCCAGGGGTTGTCGCCCCTTGGACCTCGCTCCCAGGGGCGTTGCCCCGGACCCCCGTTCGTTCAGGGGCTTCGCCCCTAAAGGACAATATGTTTTTAATCTTGAATAAACTTAAACAAGTGTGCACTCCGCTCCTTCCTTACTTGTTTAATGTTCATCAAATTTGATTTTGGTCAACAAGTCAACCCATTACACTTAAATACAGTTAGTGAAACAAATCACCAACAGATATGAAGAGCAACACGAAAGAACTAAAGTAACAACATACATTTGGATATGAAGATAAACTGCGAAATGGAGGGACAACACCAAACTTAAAGAGGGGGGGGAGTCATAACACGGACTAGCAAATCAACAAAGGTTTTAAATAGGTATCAACTAAGTAGGAAACTCAACACCAACTAACTAGAAACCTTACAAACAGATGTGGTAGTAAAAAAGTATCACCAATTAGAAGGGCAAAGAGAAGCCTCACGAATTGAATATATAGTAGATTCCAGTGTCGTTCCAAACCGATTTGAGGCCCCAAGCAAAAAAATAAGGTATTTATGGTAAGAAAAATGAGGGTGATTTTTTGTTTTTTAAATGTTAGGAAATCAGACGATACTCGTCAATACTCAAAACAAATTTGATGCCACTTGCCAAGATCATATGACCCTTGTTAGGAAGTAACGCGTATAACAAACAAAACTAAAAGCACACAAAGACACAATATTAACGTGGTTCGGTCAAGGTGGCCTACGTCCACGGGCAATAGGGGAGTATTCTTTATTTCAGAGTTCTCAGATAGAGGTTATAAGTATAATTCACCAGAGATTTGTCCTACTCACTAAGGATATAAGATACAATGCATGTCAAATAACTAAGCATGCATCCTTATTTATACTTGAGGGATCAGACCTAAAACCCTAATGGGTCAAGCCTATTGGCCCATGAAAGGTGTCAATCAATCACAATCTGTCATGCATCATCTTCTGGAACATTCTCCCATGTCATACAACCCATGAGCATCAACAAAACACATGATGGAGCACCATGACGTACAAGTGGCGCATCATGAACACTAAAGACCCAACATCCATGATGGTGACACAGCATGATGTAATCCTTGGGTAATAACAAATTCTTGTTAGATTAAGTGTCTAAGCCCATAACTATAATTGGTATAAACTTGAATTAATAGCAACACAATCCTTTTGGGTTGCCCTCAAACCTAGCTAGCAATTGGACATGATGATTTTTGGAGAGAGAGGTTGATTTATTATTTGATTAATAAATTGAAATAATCGGTTTATTAATATATTATGAAAATAATATATTAATTAGAAATCATATTGTTTAATTAATAGTTGATCCGAAATTAATTAGAATTAAATTTGGGATTAATTGTATTAATTAAAAGTGCATGGGCTATTTGACAATTTATTGATAGTTGAGGAAAAGGGCTTTAGAACCTCCTTGAAAGAGGTTGGACGAAAACTTCTAGGAAGGGCCTAGAATTTTCGTCCAAAGGCTCTTAGATGGAGATTCATGGGCTGCTTGGTCACCGAGCTAAGGGATTAGGGTTTCCTCCTTAAAACCTAACTTTGGCTCTAAGCTACCTCACATATATAAAGGGCCTTAAACCCTCTCAAATTCGGCACCTCAAACCCTAGATAGCATAGGATCGAAATTCTCATCTCTCCTCTATTCTTCTCATCCTTCTTGCTAGCTTGGGTGTGAACCACTAGAGACACGATAATTATGGTGCTTGCTTCTAACGGATCAAAAGGTATGTTTTCTTTCTTTTTTTCTAATTTTCAAAAATACCTAGGTATCCTTAGGGCTCTTATTTAATGTTCAAAGTTGTATGTTCAATTATAGAAAACATAGATCAAAAACTAGGGTTGCATGCACACATATGATTTTATTTGTTTTGCATAAAACCCATCACTTATGAACGATCTTGAGCATCATAGAGAACTTCATAGCATACTTTCATCATCAGGGATACCATTGCTCATCAAGGAATCAAAATGGCCCATCTTACACCATGATGGTGCAACATGTGCAAGGATGGTGCAATAGATATCAAGAGTGGCACAAGAACTTCTAGGTTGGAGAAACATCACTACCTTGGCGCAACAATGACATGCTTGGCACAATAAGGCCATGCTTGGTACAAGAAGCCACCTATTTGGCACAATAAGGACACTCCATGGCGTCGTAGAGATATGCATGGTGCAAGAAGGATCCAACATGGCGCAACTTGCATCCTTCTTGGACCAGCACTTTACCAAATGGCGCAACATGTTCCCTTGTTTCTCCATTTTACTCCCAAGTGCTCTAAACCTCTTCCAGATGCTCCAAACCCCCTTTTATATGATTTGTTCCTTTGGCACTTGATTCGTTCCTTTATCAGACTATTCATTAATCCCTTTTCAGATGATCTGATCCTTTGACACATGCTCCATGAACCCAAAGTGCTCCATTGAGTTCCAAGTGCTCCAAATTCTCCATGAGCATGCTCTAAATGCTCGAGTCACATTTAACAATCTCCACCTTAACTTGAGCATCCTTTGAACTCCACCTCAAACAAGAACTTCCTGTCCCTTCTTGCCATCAAGCCCCGAAGGGGCTTACCTCCTACGAACATAAACCAAGTCCAAGCAAAACTTGAACTTCACTTTGGGCAACAACTTTGTCACCATATCCTCCAGATCCACCTTCAGAAGAAGAATCTAAACAAGACCAACGCCAATGATCTTCTTATCTCCATATCACTTTCATGGTCTAATTCTTTCAATCCAACCTAGTCCATATGTCATGTTTATGCGTACCTATGAACTCCACCTCAAACAATAACTTCCTCTCCCTTCTTGCCATCAAGGTCCTAAGGGGATTATCTCCTGCGAACATCAACCAAGTCCAAGCAAAGCTTGAACTTCACTTTGGGCAACGACCTTGTCACCATGTCCTCTAGATCCACCTTCAAAAGAAGAATCTAAACAAGACCAATGCCAATGATCTTCTTATAATGTACTGGTTATGCTTTTGGTCTGTATCGATGTGGACATTTCGAGGTTTTGATATATAATAAAAATATATATTTCTTTAAGAAATGTTTTGATAAATTTTTATCATGTTTTGTTTTGGTGACAAATTCTGCAACATCTTTTAAAAAGAGATTACTCTGATTTTATTTTAAAAGCATAAACTAAATCGGTCTTTTATAGCTGAGAAATTTGGGGATGTCACAGTTGGTATCAGAGCATTAGTTTAAGTGAACTAGGAATTTGTAGGATTTCTAGAATTAAACTTAGAATGCTAAGTGATGATTGTGAGATGAGTGTCTACCATACGAGCACTAGTATATTTTAGGAAAGATGCCTAAAATATTTTTATGTGCTAAATGCTATATGGCCATATATACCATTATTTGTTCGAATCTATGGTTTGTTGCTGACCAGATCTGGAAACCTTATCTGGTGAATAGATCATAATGGCAAAAACCCGAAGTGGAGCTGGAAATGCAAACAGAAACCAACAACCTCAACCCCAAGTGCTGGAACATGTGCCTATAGCAGAAGCTGCACCAGAACCAATCATAATGAATGGAGTGCGAGCCATGATTCAAGCCATGATGGCTGAACATAGGGAGGAAATGAGACAATTATTCTTGAACAATAGGAGCGAACCTTCAATGCCTATTGAACAACCAGAATTAAATGACGGTCGGTCAGAGCAGGGAAATTACAGTAGATCTGTTGGTAAGACTGAACCGCTTGTGGACAGGAGGAAAAATCAAGAGGAAGGAGTCGAGAAAAATGGATGCAAGTACAAAGATTTTATGACTTGCAAGCCATCAACTTTGACTGGAAAGAAAGATCCTATCGGAGTAATGGATTGGATCTCGGAGATGGAATTGGCCTTCATGACATGAGGTTGTCAAGGCAAGTTACAAACCATATTTGAAGTACGCGTCAGTTCAGAGGTAGCGTTGTTCGCTGGTGGAACACTCTGGGAAAGACCCTAAGCCCTAATGAGCCACTGCAACTGACTTGGCCAGAGTTCTTGGAGCATTTGAAGCGCAAGTATTGCTCGGACCAAAATCTGCTTGAGCTGGAAAACCAATTTTTGACATTAAAGAAGGGAAGTATGACCATCGATGAATACACCAATAACTTCACAGAAAAAATGGAGTTTGCTTTGTGTATTATCCCAGATGAGCTGATGAAAATTGACAGGTACGCAAAGGGTCTTCCATGGGAGTATGCGTTGCCAGTCCGTCAGGCACTTACTTTGGAGGCTGATATATGGGATGCTAAGTTTGTTGAAGATATGATAAAAGGGAGAGCTGCCAGCAAGGTTGAAGTTGGAGAGAAGAGAAAGTTTGAAGGAACTTCAGGTTCCAACAAGAAAGGCAAGTTCTCGAAGTCTGGTTCGAGAAAATTTGGAGGAGGAGCCGAATCGAAGTGGTGTGAGAAGTGCAAAAAGAAGCACTCTGGGAAATGTGATGGAGAGGTCACATGTTATAAATATGGAAAGTTTGGGTATTATGCCAATGAATGCACCTCCGTTAAGAAAGTCTGTTATGGGCGCAATGAAGAAGGGCACATTTTGAAGGACTGCCCGAAGAAGAAACAGGCAGCAAAGCCCAATCTCCCACCAAAGCCAAAAGCTAGAGCTTTCCAAATGACATTGGAAGCCGCAAAGGACGCCACGTATGTCGCTTCAGGTACCTTTCTTGTAAATGGAATGCCTGCCAATTTATTGTTTGATTCTGGAGCTAATTAGTCCTTTATATCACATAAATTGGTGAAAGACTATCATTGCCTATAGAATAGCTAGATGATGCCCTAATTGTAGAAGTTGCTGATGGCAAATTCATACCTACTAGCGATTGTATTAAGAACAGTGTCATCGACTTAAACGGAAACAAATTCCAAGAAAAGTTGTTACCCATCGAGTTATATGGTTTCGACATTGTTATGGGAATGGATTGGCTTAGCGCCAATGATGTTGAAATATTGTGCAAGAAAAAGATAGTAAGGGTAAACCCGCCTGGAAAAGAGTCATTTTTGGTGTACAGAGACAAGCGCAGGTTGAATTTTGGAATCATTTCCCTGATGAAAGCCAGAAAATGTTTGTCTAAAGGATGTACATCATACTTGGCGTTCGTGATCGATGTCAAGAAGGAGAAGAAGGAAATGCACAACATACCGGTGGTGTGTGACTATTCGGAAATCTTTCCTGAAAATTGTAACATCCCGAGTCCAGGAGTGCAAGTTCGGGGTTCAAAGTGTAAATTTGAAGGGCAACTCGGTGAGTCCATGGGTGGACTCGGCGAGTAGGGTCGCGACTCAGGTCGCGTATTAAGTGGCCAACTCAGTGAGTCCAAAGTTGGACTCGGCGAGTAGGTGATGTGCGAAGAAAACTCTAATTTCGGGGAATGAGCCCTATATAAAGGACATTATACCCTCTCCCCAGCCACCTTACCTTCCCTTGAAGTCCAGAAAACCCTAGAAACGTGATTGTGAAGGATTTGAGTGCATTTAAGCCTTGGAGAAGAAAGTTGGAGGAAGATCTTGGAGAGTTATGAGGCTTGGAGCAAGGGGCTTTGCTTAGATTCAGAATCCTTGTTGATTGGGGAATTCTCTTTGAGGTATTATCTCGTTTTGGGCTGCTATTCATGTAGATTCTTCATTTTTGGGTTGTATGGAAAGTTTGGCTTGTGGTATTTAGAGTTTGAAGGTTAGATATGAGGTTGCTACCTCAGATCTGGAATGGAGAAGGTCTAGAGTGCATTAAAATCCCTGTTACTGAGTGATTGGTGAAGCCATCTTGTCCCAAACCCTATCCCTAGAGTGTAAAATGTCTAGATCTCTTTGGATTCACGTAAAGTTCGCCACTTTACGTGATGGAATGGTTGTAGAAGGGTAGATCTACGTTTTGGATCAATTGCATGGCCTGAAAGGCTTCTGTATGGGTTAAGAACAAGTGGTACTCGGCGAGTCACAAGGGTGTACTCGGCGAGTTGCTTAAAGGCGGGCAAGAACTCGACGAGTTTGAAGAACAACTCGGCGATTTGGTTGAAGATAGCCTTGGACCCGACGAGTCTGGTCATGAGGTCTTAGCCTTTCCTGGTTAAGCTAAGAATCAGTGAGTCAAGGGATGACTCAGTGATTCGAAAGGGGGTCATTTTCAGTGTTGGGGGACTCGGCGAGTAGAGTCAGCCAGAAGGTTGACTTTGACTTTGACTTTGACCAAGAGTTGACCAGTTGAATTCCAGGAGTA
The DNA here is from genome assembly GCF_052625555.1 of Lactuca saligna. Lineage (NCBI taxonomy): Eukaryota > Viridiplantae > Streptophyta > Magnoliopsida > Asterales > Asteraceae > Lactuca > Lactuca saligna. Next base: position 2,440,625 of record NC_136424.1, read on the forward strand.
TTTTGGTAAGTATTGGTATTTATTGAGTTCAGTCTTTTGGTATTATCAGTGGTGGAGTTCGTGTCGGAGGTTGGAGCAGCGTGATCTATCTTTTTAGTCAGCAGTTGCGAGGTGAGTTATCTTCACTATATCAACAGGGTCTAAGGCACCAAGGCCGACCCTTTATTGGATTGAGATCTGGGTATTTGTTGTTATGTTATTACTTTGATATGTTTGCATCCTGGTAGCTAGGATGGTATATGTTAGAGACCTGGTTAAGGTCGGTATCCTGGTATTTAGGATGATGCTATGCTAATGACCGGTTAGGTCGGTATCCTGGTTAGGATGATGATATGTTATGTGATCTGATAGATCGGCTTGTTGACTATGAATTTTTATATGATTGTATGTTTATGTGCACATGGTTGTTGGACTAGGGTTGGGTTGAAGCGGGACTTGCTTTGTGTTGTAGGCCAACATACCCAGCGCGGACCGGTTATTCCGAAGGCCCAGCGAGCGGTCCGGATAGGTTGTAGGCCCCACGAGGGCGGACCAGACGTGCTAAGGCTCGGAGAGTGGACCAGGCCGACTGAAGGCCCGGTGCGGGCGGACCAATCATATTGTAGACTCAGAGAGTGGACCAGGTGGATTGAAGGCCCGGTGCGGGCAGACCAACCACACTGCAGACTCGATATGCATGGTTGTTCTGTGATTCGATATGATATAGCATGTTATGTGTGTGGTATATGTGGTTGGTATTTTAAGGGTATCTCACTAAACTTTCAGGCTTACAGTTGTGGTTTAATGTTTTTCAGGTTCTTCAGGAGACCGTGGCAAGGCAAAGGCGTGATCGTACCGCTCCTCGTGATTATGTTTTATGATATGGACCTGGGAATACTCTAATAATAAATGTATTGAAAACCTTTTTGTAATAACGTGATTAAAATGGTTGTTTTTGAAAAGCTAAATTTTGTTGAAATTTTTGGTCGATACGAAAATCATCCTGGATTGCCCCCTGATAGACAAGTGAAGTTTAGAATAGACTTGTTATCAGGAACAACACCAATAGAAAAAGCTCCATATCGATCAGCACCGACAGAAATGAAGGAGCTTATGACACAACTTCAGGAGTTGTTGGACAACGGTTTCATTAGACCTAGTTCATCACCCTAGGAGCTCCGATGTTATTCGTGAAGAAGAAAGATGAGAGCATGAGAATGTGCATAGATTACAGAGAGCTGAATATGCAACAATAAAGAACAAATACATGTTGCCAATGATTGATGACATGTTTGATCAGTTGCAAGGTTCGAGTTATTTCTCGAAAATCGATCTTAGGTCAGGATATCATCAGCTCAAGGTGAGAGAGCAGGATATAGAAAAAACTGCATTCATAACAAGATATGGACACTACGAGTTATTGGTTATGTCGTTTGGACTAACCAATTCTCCAACAGCCTTCATAGATTTAATGAACAGGGTTTGTAAACCATTCCTAGATAAATCTGTGATAATGTACATAGATGACATTCTGATTTACTTGAAAAGCCAGGAGGAGCATGGAAGATACTTGCGAGAAGTGTTAGAAGTATTAAAAAGGGAGAAGTTGTATGAAAAGTTCTCTAAATGTGATTTTTGGATTCAAGAAGTCTAATTTTTGGGTCATGTGGTTAACCAAGCTAATATTGAAGCTATAATAAAGTGGGAACAACCAAAGAATCCTACGAAGATCCAAAGCTTTCTAGGATTAGTTGGATATTACCGAAGGTTTATCCAAGGTTTTTCTTTGATAGCCGCTGCATTGACAGCTTTGAACCACAAAGGAGCTACTTATATTTGGAAAGAGAACCATGAGGAATTATTCCAGAAGTTAAAGAAGAAGTTTTGTGAAGCACCGATTCTTTCTTTTCCTGAAGGAGTTGAAGACTTCGCAGTTTATAGTGATGAATCTAGAGTTGAGTTAGGTTGTGTTCTGACCCAAAGGGATAAGGTGATAGCATATGCATCGAGACAATTGAAAGAACATGAAAAGAACTACCCCAATCATGATCTGGAGTTGGCAGCGGTAGTATTCGCCCTAAAGATATGGAGGCATTATCTTTATGGAACAAAATGCAAACTTTTCACTGATCATAAGAGTCTTCAGTACCTCTTTAATCAGAAGGAATTGAACATGAGGCAACGACGCTGACTAGAGTTACTCAAGGACTACGACTGTGAGATACTTTACCAGCCTGGTAAAGCAAATGTTGTCGCTGATGCTCTCATTCGGAAGGTAAACCTTGAAAAGAAAAGGTCAAGAGCATTGAGAATTGAAGTTGTCTCAACAATTGTGATAAATATAAAGAAAGCTCAGGAGAAAAATGACCGAAAGGAAGAACGTTTGGGCAAAACGTTAGTGTTCGGTACAAACAACAAGGGTTGAAAGTATTCCAGGATAGTATTTGGGTACCTAAGATGGGAGTATTAAGATATATTCTGATGGAAGAAGCTCACAATACTATGTACTAAATTCATCCCCGTAGCACGAAAATGTATAGGGATCTAAACCCTACTATTGGTGGCCGACGATGAAGCTCGATGTTGCAAAGTATGTGGTCGAGTGTGTGACATGTGCGAGGGTTAAAGCACAACATCAGAAACCGTATGGGATTTTAGAACCCTTACCTATACCCATGGGTAAATGGGAAGACATCACCATGGATTTTGTAACTAAACTGCCCATAACAAAAAGCGGTCACAACATGATTTGGGTGGTCATTGATCGGTTCACAAAAAGTGTACATTTCATAGTCACCAATGAGAAGTGGTCTATGGAAAAGCTTGAAAATGTTTACATGAAAGATATAGTGAAACCTCATAGTGTTCCCCTGACGATCGTGTCAGATTGCTATAGTCGTTTCACGTCAAGGTTTTGGAGAAGTCTACAAGAGGAATTAGGTACAAATTATGTTTAAGTACATCTTACCATCTGCAAACTGATGGTCAGAGCGAATGAACAATTCAAACCTTGGAGGATATGCTAAGAGCATGTAACCTGGAATTCCAAGTTAATTGGGATTAACATTTACATTTGGTAGAATTTTCCTACAATAATAGTTTCCACGAAAGCATCAAGATGACACCTTATCAAGATTTGTATGGACAAAAGTTCCGAACGTCATCGTGTTGGCTGGAAGCTAGGGAAAATCAGTTTATGGGACCTGAAATAGTCCATCAGACAGCTGAAAAGTTGAAAGTGATTAGGGAAAGGATGTTAGTAGCTCAGGATCGCCAAAAGAGCTATGCTGGCAAGAAAAGAAAACCGATAACATTCGAATTTGGTGATTCAGTTTTACTTAAAGTCTAGCCGTGGAAGGGACTTATAAGATTTGGTAAAAATGGAAACTTGAGTCCAAGGTTTATTGGACCGTTTAAAGTTCTTCGGATGATTGGGAACCAAACTTACAATCTAGAACTACTAGAAGAACTAGATGATATTCATAACACTTTCCATGTGTGTTATTTGAGGAAGTTCACGGGAGAAGTTCGCGATATAATTCCAATTTCAGAATTAAGGTTGGATGAAAGTATAAGATTAATCGAAGAACCAGAGGTAATCGTTGACCGTAAGACTAATAAGTTGCGACGTAAGATGATCGATTTAGTGTTTATGCGATGGAAACATACGAATGGGCCAAATCTCACATGGGAAACGGAGAGTGACATGATGAGTTGCTACCCGCATTTGTTTGCTGATGTGTGATTCCAAGGATGGAATCATCCTAAGGGGGGGGGGAGAATTGTAACATCCGTGTTTCTAGGTTATGCATTAATGGTAATGTAATAGTCTAGGTGAACCTTTGTAATTTGTTTTGAAATAATAACGATGCATTATTTGATTGTTATGTGTTTATTGCTTAATTATTACGATTTAATAAGTTAAGAATAAAAATAAGCATCGAAAATAAATGTTAGATAAACCCAATATCTATGAAGAGAGTTGTAGTTGTTGAAATAAGGATTCCGGAGATATAAAGAATACCGAATTCCGAGTTATAACGAAGAAGTTATGACTTGTCGAAGTTTCGCGTCAGAACCGACACAACGTTGTGTGACGTAAAAAGTGAATTTACGATAGAGTGCTTTTTAGCATTTGCAATCTAAATGAGAGTCGTAGTGTTCGTTAAACCGAGAGTGTGCATAAAAAGAATGTTCAAATCTGACTTTGTATGAGGAAGTTATGAATTTTCTAAGATTTGACATAGCAGTATGCAGCCCGAAACTCTAATTTTAGATCGAGTGATTTTTAGTCAAAACAATCTAAACGAGAATCAAAGATCTTGTTGATTGTAGTTTAACGGTAAAAAGACAAACGAAAACGGTCATCAGATGAAGAAGTTATGATTTTTAACGGACTTTTCTTGTCCCGACCTGTTAAATATATAAGTTTAAAAATAAATTCAAAATTAGTGGACAGAGTCTAAACGAAAGTTGTAGAGCATAATTTCACCTACGTGTGGATATAAAGAACATCAAAAACGGAGTTCGTATGTGAAAGTTATGAATTTTTGAAGTTTTGGGCACAAATTTCGAGGCTGGTCCGGGGAAGTACGCCCAGCGTACCAAGGGAGTACGCCTAGCGTACTCGTGTAAGTGTTCACGGTCCGAGATTGGCGATGCATCCCTACTTCTTCACATGTAAGCCACGTGTGGTAGCCTTGACGCGTCCGAGCTGATCCACTTCGTACGCCGAGCGTACGAAGTACACCCAGCGAAGACTTATGCGAGGCAGTACTCCCCGCGTACTAAGGTGCTTCGGTCTCCTATAAATAGGAAACGAATCTAGCCGAAGTAATGTTAGAATTTCCACCCCTCAACTTTCTTTATACCTACTTTAAATACCCCCAAGCCTATTATTTCGTCCTAGCATCATAAGCAAGTCCCGGAGAGCCTAAAGATCCCGAGAAAAATAGTTTTCGAGCCGAAACTCTGCTCGAATGAAGCCTGGTTTTTGAGAAATCATCCTGGTTTCATCGAAGAATATTGTTTTAAGTAATGAAGTGCTTCCCGATTATCGTTAAAACAAGTGAGCGCATAGTCACTTTCATCTTACACATAGATATGGACTATTTTCTATAAAATATGTGCTATGTGTAATTATATTGTTTGTTTATTTGAGATGGGTGTTGAATGAATGTTTTATACAGGTTTTAAAATGATTTAAACTGCATTTGTATTTTTATCTACAAACATGTTGGGTATAACAAATTGGTAGATGAAATAGATGGTGTGTGTTAAAATGATGAGAGACCTCGATGTTGTTGTTGTCATCTAGCGGAGTATAGATGACGATCATGAACCTTTCTAGACAGTCGAGTGGAACACTAGCAGACTCACAACTCGTAGGTGTTGGTGAACTATATGTTCGCTGGTGTACTGCATCATGTGACATCCCCAAAATCACGGCCAGAAAAGACCGATTTCATTTATGTTTTTTAAAATAATTTTCAGAGTACATCCTTTTAATTTTAAAAGATATGCGGAATTTGTTCCCAAAAACAAAACATGATAAAATAGATATTTATCAAACATTTCATAAAGAAATATGATTTCATTTCATAATCAAAAGTCGGGATGTCATGTTCCGATACAGATCATAAAGCATAAACGATAGCATTACAAGTCATTCAACAAATATATACATATACAGACTTGTAAACAAAACAACTTGATGATTCGCCCATCTTAAGCTCTTGCGCCACTTCCTGTAATACAAATAAACTGAGTGGGTCAGGCTTGGGAGCCTGGTAAGCATATAGGGTTTTCAACCCGCAATAAATATTTAATTTCAACAATCAACAAATAAACCAGATTACCCATTCCCGTTATCCTCACTTTACGTCCCTAAAAATAACATCTATTACAAGGAACCTAATTCGGGATTTTCATCGGGACGGACATTACTGTAGAGGGTCTTCCTCAACAATAAGTGTCCTAAAGGCAACCATGTGGGGGATAGAGTACACCGGTGAACACGTCGTTCACAACACCTACACGTAATGAGCCTGCTAGTGTTCCACAGGACAGTCTAGAATAGTCCGTGGTCGTCATCCATACTCTGCTGAATGACTAGAATAACACCAATAACACCGAGGCCTCTCATCTGTTTATTACACACAAATTTTCTACCCATGTTCTACCCAACATATTAGTAGATAAAAATATACATTTTTATACATTGTTTAAAAACCTGTATAGCATGCTTTAATCGACACATATTCCACATAACAAATGAGGCATACACACATAACACGTATTTCATAGAGAATAAATCAGATCTATAAGATAGAAGAGAGTGAATATACACTCACACGTATAACAATAAAATATATACACATAACACATATTTTATATAAAATACTTCATAATATTGCGTTGGAATGAAAATAACTACACACTCACTTGATCAGAAAATGATCGGGCAGCACTACGGTTTGCAGAAGAGGTGTTTCTCCGTAGATCTGGAAGATCTTCATAAAACTGGGCTCCTCGCGGGCAGGGCTTCGGCTCGGGAATAACGCTCTTCGGGATCCTCGGGGCTTCGGATCTTACTTCGGGGCTCGGGAATATTACCGGGGCTTCGGGGTACGAACAACACGCAAATTGAGGCAAAAGATTAGAGAGAATGAAGAAATTGTAAAAGAAATAAAGCTACCTTCATACCCCCCTTTTTATAGGCTGAGCCTCGGGGTTACGCTGGGCGTAACTCTGGGGTACACGGGGCGTACACCTCGGGTTGCCGTCATCCCTAGCGTCATCGGCCTTATACATCATCGCTTACGACTCTGAGTACTTGAGTGGTACGCTGGGCGTACACCAGTACGCTGGGCGTACTTTGGGCGAGTCCGGTGACTCCCCTCCGGATAATATCGAAATTTTAAATTAAAATTAAATATTAAATATTTAACAAACTTCGAAAATTCATATCTCTCTCATACGAACTCCATTTTCGACGTTCTTTATATCCACGCGTAGGTGAGACTACGCTCTACAACTTTTGTTTAGACTCCGTCAGCAAATTCTGACTTTATTTTTATTATTTATTTTTAGGAGGTCGGGACAGAAAAACTTCGCTATAAATTCATAACTTCTTCGTCCGACATCCGTTCTCGCCTAACTTTTCATCGTTTCGCTACTAACAATAAGATCTTCAATTCTTGTTTAGATTGCTTCGGCTAAAAACCGCTCGATCTCAAATCGAGTACTCGGGCTGCATATTGCCACATCGAAACTTCAGAAAATCATAACTTCCTCATACGAAGTCAGATTTGGGCGTTCTATATATATTCGGAAACCTCGTTTCAACTACTACAACATTATCCAAAAATATCAAGTTTATTTTACACTTAAAGTTGGACGCTCATTTTATTCTTAATTAATCATATCACATAATTAAGCAATTAAGCACGAAACACATAATACTCAAATAATACGTTCTTATTATTTCAAATTGGGGTTACAAAGGTTAACCTAGACTATTACATTGCTAAAAATGGCAAGCCCAGAAACACGAGCGTTACAATTCTGCCCACCTTAGAATGATTCCGTCCCCGGAATCACACATCAGCCAACAAATGTGAATAGCGACCCATCATGTCACTCTCCGTCTCCCAGGTGAGATTCGGCCCATTCGTGTGTTTCCATCGGACAAGCACTAACTCAACCATCTTACATCGCAACTTCTTAGTCTTTCGGTCAACGATTGCCTCCGGTTCCTCAATCAACCTTTTGTTCTCATCGATTCTTAACTCCGAAAGTGGAATCATGTCGGGAACTTCTCCTGTGAACTTCCTCAAATAACACACATGGAAAGTGTTATGAATTCCATTCAGTTCTTCTGGTAGTTCGAATTTGTAAGCTTGGTTCCCAATCCTCTGAAGAACTTTAAACGGTCCAATAAACCTTGGACTTAATTTTCCCCTTTTACCAAATCTTATGAGTCCCTTCCACGGCGATACTTTAAGCAAAACCGAATCTCCAACTTCAAAAGTCATCGGTCTTCGCTTGTTGTCAGCATAGCTCTTTTGACGATCCTGAGCTGCTAACATTCTTTCCCTAATTATTTTCAACTTCTCAGCAGTTTGATGAACTATCTCCGGTCCCATAAACTGCTTTTCCCCAGCCTCAAGCCAACAAGAAAAATTCTACCAAAGGTAAACGTTCATCCCGGTTACCTTGGAATTCTAAGGTACATGCTCTTAGCATATCTTCAAGTGTTTGTATTGTTCATTCGCTCTGACCATCAGTCTGCGGATGGTAAGCTGTACTTAAACACAACTTGGTACCCAATTCCTCTTGTAGACTTTTTTTCCAAAATCTTGAGGTAAAACGACTATCACGATCCAACACAATTGTTAGCGGAACACCGTGAAGCCTCACAATTTCCTTCACGTAAGAATTTGCAAGCTTCTCCATAGACCATTTCTCCTTGGCTGCTATGAAATGCGCCTCTTAGTGAATCGATCAACGACCACCCAAATCATGTCGTGACCATTCTTTGTCCTGGGCAGTTTAGTGACAAAATCCATTGTGATGTCCTCCCAATTTCCCATAGGCACAGGCAAAGGTTCTAAACTCCCGTATAGTTTCTAATGTTGTGTCTTGACTCTTGCACACGTCACACACTCAGCCACATACTTTGCAACGTCAAGCTTCATCATCAGCCACCAGTAGTAGGGTTTCAGGTCCCTATACATTTTAGTGCTACCGGGATGAATCGAGTACATGGTCTTGTGAGCTTCTTTCATCAGGAGATCTCTGACTCCTCCTGTCTTAGGTATCCAAATCCGATCTTGGAACAACTTTAGTCCATGACTGTTTATACCGAACACCAACGTTTTGCCCAAACGTTCCTCCTTTCGGTCATTCTTCTCAAAAGCTTCGCTTTGAGCTTTCTTTATACTTTCCAAAATAGTCGAGACAACTTCAATCCTCAACGCTCTTGGCCTTCTCTTTTCAAGATTGACTTTCCGACTGAGAGCATCAGCAACAACATTTGCTTTACCGGGGTGGTAAGGTATCTCACAGTCGTAGTCCTTTAGTAATTCTAGCCAACGTCATTGCCTCATATTCAGTTCCTTCTGATTAAAGAGATATTGGAGACTCTTATGATCAGTGAAAAGTTTGCACTTCATGCCATAGAGGTAATGCCTCCATATTTTCAGAGCAAAAACCACCGCTGCCAACTCCAAATCATGAGTCGGGTAGTTCTTTTCATGCTCTTTCAGCTATCGAGATGCATACGCGATAACCTTATCTCTTTGGGTCAAAACACAACCCAATCCAACACCAAACGTATCGCTATAAACAGCGAAGTCTTCAACTCCATCGGGTAGAGAAAGTATCGGTGCCTCGCATAGTTTCTTCTTTAGCTTCTCGAACGCTTTTTATGCTTATCACTCCAAGCATAAGTAACTCCCTTGTGGGTCAAAGTTGTTAATGGACTAGCAATCGAAGAAAAACCTTGGATAAACCTTCGGTAATATCCAACTAATCCTAAAAAGCTTCGGATCTCTGTGGGACTTTTCGGTTGTTCCCACTTCATCACAACTTTAATCTTCGCTGGATCAACCATTATCCCTTCTTGGTTGACCACGTGACCCAAGAATTGGACTTCACGAATCCAAAAATCACATTTGGAGAACTTCGCATACAACTTCTCCTTTTTCAAGACTTCCAAAACTTCTCACAAGTGTCTGCCATGCTCCTCTTTGCTTTTTGAATAAATCAGAATGTCATCTATGAACACTATCACAGATTTATCTAGGAATGGATTACAAACCCTGTTCATTAAATCCATGAATGTTGTTGGAGCATTGGTTAGTCCAAACGACATAACCAAAAACTCGTAGTGCCCATATCGTGTTCTGAATGCAGTCTTCTCTATATCCTGCTCTCTTATTTTCAGCTGTTGATATCCTAACCTAAGATCGATCTTCGAGAAATAGCTCGAACCTTGAAGTTGATCGAACAGGTCATCAATCCTTGGCAACGGATATCTATTCTTTATCGTTGCCTTATTCAGCTCTCTATAATCCATGCACATTCTCATACTTCCATCTTTCTTCTTCACGAATAATATCGGAGCTCCCCAGGGTGATGAACTAGGTCTAATGAAACCTTTGTCCAATAACTCCTGAAGTTGCATCATCAACTCCTTCATCTCCGTCGGTGCTAATCGATAAGGTGCTTTTGCAATTGGTGTTGTTCCGGGTAACAAGTCAATACGGAATTCCACTTGTCGATCAGGCGGTAATCCAGGAAGATCTTCGGGAAATACTTCCGAATAATCACATACAACAGAAATATTTTGCATCACCTTCTTTTCCTTCTTAGCATCGATCACGAATGCCAAGTATGATGTACACCGCTTGGTCAAACATTTTATGGCTTTCATTAGAGAAATGATTCCAGAATTTACTCTGCGTTTATCTCCATACACCATAAATGACTCTTTCCCAGGCGGGTTCACCTTCACTATTTTCTTCTTGCATAAAATTTCAGCATCATTGGCGCTAAGCCAATCCATTCCCAAAACGATGTCGAAACCGTTAAGTTCGATAGGCAAAAATTCCTCATGGAACTTATTCCCATTCATATCAATTAAGATGTTTTTCATACGATGGCTAACAGGTACAAACTTGCCACTAGCAACTTCGACTAATAAAGCATTATCTAGTCTATCAACAGGCAAAGCTAGTTTTCTACCAAATTCATGCGAAATAAAGGAGTAGTTGGCTCCAGAATCAAATAAAATTTGGGTAGACAAATTGTTAACAAGAAAGGTACCTGAAGCGACATCAGCTTCATCCTTAGCAGCTTCCAGTGTCATCTGGAATGCTCTCGCCTTAGGCTTTGGTGGAATGTTGGGTCTAGCTGCTTCCTTCTTTTTCGGACAATCCCTTGAGATGTGCCCCTCCTCACCACAACCATAGCAAACTTTATTGGTGAGGGTGCAGTCGTTGGCATAATGCCCTGGCTTTCCACATTTGAAGCATGTGACCACTTCCCCGTCACATTTCCCATGATGCTTCTTCTTGCACTTGTCGCACTATTTCGCCTCTACCTTTCCTCCACTTCCTCTCGAACCAGATTTCGAGAATTTACTTTTCTTGTTGGATCCTGAAGATCCCTCGAACTTCCTCTTTTGACCAACATCTATCCTTTCCAGACCCTTTTCCTTCTGTTGGGCCTCCACGTTCTTAGCTGCTCGAACAACTGTTTTCAGAGTAGATTCCATCTTGACTGTCGGACCAAAGTCGGCAGGCAGTCCATTAGCGAACCTCTCAATCTTGGAGAGTTCTATTGGCACTAGCTATAGAAATAACTTCATTTTCTCAGTGAATGTCGTAGCATAGTCATCTACACTCATCTTCCCTTTCTTCAAGTTTTGGAACTCATTGTTCAGATCAATCAGATCTATCTTTGAACAATATTGCGCCCTTAGTTGTTCCAAGAACTCCCCCATGACATTTTCATAGCTTCTCCTCGTGGCATAGTATCTACCAACAGCTTCCACCAGCTCAAGACTCCAGTCTTCAGTTGCCTAAATGCAAAGACAGTCTTATGTTTGTTGCTACAGTCGCAACCTTCAAATACCATCTCCATTTCGGAGATCCAATCCATAATTTCAACAGGCTTTGGGCTCCCAGAAAGACTTGGCGGTTTGGCGCCTAAGAAATTCTTGTACATTCGCCCATCGTTGTTGTTTCTCCTTTCCGGATTGTTCCTTTGTTCTTCTTGAGTCCCAATTTGACTCACAATGTGACTATTGTTCCCTTCCTCCGATCGTTCGGGAATTGGTTCGGGTTCCACGTTAGGTATGATAGGTTCGTCCCTATTTCCATGCAACATCTGTCACATTTCTTCCCTTTGTTCGGCTAACATAGCCCGAATCATGGCTTGCACTCCAGCCATGGTGATCTGTTCTGGTGCAGCAGCTTCAACAACTACTTGTTGAATTACAGGCGGTTGATTCCTATTCTCGTTTGCGTTTCCAACACCGCTTCTTGTTCTCACCAATTTTGATCTATACACCGAATAAGGTGAAATTTAGATCTTCATTCACGATAGATATTCAAATCATCCTTATCACTCCGAAACGATTACATGCTAGTTCTAATATCATAGACATACGCTTAGAATCCTAAACACATAAACCTTCAGATCCGGTTGGCAACAAACCGTAGATCCGAACAAATAATATCATATATGGCAACATATAACATTTAGCACATAAAAGCATTTTATGCAACTTTCCTAAAATAAACTAGTGCTTGTGTCTAAAATTTAACAGACGCACACCTCGCAATATCCACTTAGCATTCTAAGTTTAAGTTTAGAAATCCTACAAATTCCCAGTTCGCTTAAATTAATGCTCTGATACCAACTGTGACATCCCCAAAATCACGGCCAGAAAAGACCGATTTCATTTATGCTTTTTAAAATAATTTTCAGAGTACATCCTTTTAATTTTAAAAGAGATGCGGAATTTGTTCCCAAAAACAAAACATGATAAAATAGATATTTATCAAACATTTCATAAAGAAATATGATTTCATTTCATAATCAAAAGTCGGGATGTCATGTTCCGATACAGATCATAAAGCATAAACGATAGCATTACAAGTCATTCAACAAATATATACATATACAGACTTGTAAACAAAACAACTTGATGATTCGCCCATCTTAAGCTCTTGCGCCACTTCCTGTATTACAAATAAACTGAGTGGGTCAGGCTTGGGAGCCTGGTGAGCATATAGGGTTTTCAACCCGCAATAAATATTTAATTTCAACAATCAACAAATAAACCAGATTACCCATTCCCGTTATCCTCACTTTACGTCCCTAAAAATAACATCTATTACAAGGAACCTAATTCAGGATTTTCATCGGGACGGACATTACTGTAGAGGGGCTTCCTCAACAATAAGTGTCCTAAAGGCAACCATGTGGGGGATAGAGTACACCGGTGAACACGTCGTTCACAACACCTACACGTAATGAGCCTGCTAGTGTTCCACAGGACAGTCTAGAATAGTCCTTGGTCGTTATCCATACTCTGCTGAATGACTAGAATAACACCAATAACACCGAGGCCTCTCATCTGTTTATTACACACAAATTTTCTACCCATGTTCTACCCAACATATTAGTAGATAAAAATATAAATTTTTATACATTGTTTAAAAACCTGTATAGCATGCTTTAATCGACACATATTCCACATAACAAATGAGGCATACACACATAACACATATTTCATAGAGAATAAATAAGATCTATAAGATAGAAGAGAGTGAATATACACTCACACGTATAACAACCAAATATATACACATAACACGTATTTTATATAAAATACTTCATAATATTGCGTTGGAATGAAAATAACTACACACTCACTTGATCAGAAAATGATCGGGCAGCACTACGGTTTGCAGAAGAGGTGTTTCTCCGTAGATCTGGAAGATCTTCATAAAATCGGGCTCCTCGCGGGCAGGGCTTCGGCTCGGGAATAACGCTCTTCGGGATCCTCGGGGCTTCGGATCTTACTTCGGGGCTCGGGAATATTACCGGGGCTTCGGGGTACGAACGACACGCAAATCGAGGCAAAAGATTAGAGAGAATGAAGAAATTGTAAAAGAAATGAAGCTGCCTTCGTACCCCCCTTTTTATAGGCTGAGCCTCGAGGTTACGATGGGCGTAACTCTAGGGTACACGGGGCGTACGCCTCGAGTTGCCGTCATCCCTTGCGTCATCGGCCTTATACATCATCGCTTACGACTCCGAGTACTCGAGTGGTACGCTGCGCGTACACCAGTACACTAGGCATACACCAGTACGCTGGGCATACTTTGGGCGAGTCCGGTGACTCCCCTCCAGTTAATATCGAAATTTTAAATTAAAATTAAATATTAAATATTTAATAAACTTCGAAAATTCATATCTCTCTCATACGAACTCCATTTTCGACGTTCTTTATATCCACGCGTAGGTGAGACTACGCTCTACAACTTTCGTTTACACTCTGTCGGCAAATTTTGACTTTATTTTTATTATTTATTTTTAGGAGGTCGGGACAGAAAAACTTCGTTATAAATTCATAACTTCTTCGTCCGACGTCCGTTCTCGCCTAACTTTTCATCGTTTCACTACTAACAACGAGATCTTCAATTCCCGTTTAGATTGCTTCGGCTAAAAACCGCTCGATCTCAAATCGAGTATTCGGGCTGCATATTGACACATCGAAACTTCAGAAAATCATAACTTCCTCATACGAAATCAGATTTGGGCGTTCTATATATATCTATATTCGGAAACCTCGTTTCAACTACTACAACATTATCCAAAGATATTAAGTTTATTTTACACTTAAAGTTTGACACTCATTTTATTCTTAATTAATCATATCACATAATTAAGCAATTAAGCACGAAACACATAATACTCAAATAATACGTTCTTATTATTTCAAATTGGGGTTACAAAGGTTAACCTAGACTATTACATTGCTAAAAATGGCAATCCCATAAACACGAGTGTTACACATCCCCCTCATGGTTGCCTTACGGACATACATGGCTGAGGAATCCCCTTAGCAGTAAAGTCCATCCCGATGATGATCCTTAGGCTAGGTCCCTTATGATAGGTGTTTAGGGACGTAAAGTGAAGATAATGGGAACGGATAATCAGGGTTATTGTTGGTTGATGAAATTAATAAATTTATTGTTGGTTGATGAAATTAATAAATTTATTATTATTTGTGGGTTGAAAACCCTATATGCTCACCAGGCTCCCAAGCCTCACCCACTCAACTTTTTATATTACAAGTAGTGGACCCATGGCATAATTTGGATGATGACGATGATTTTGGATTATAGGTCAGTAGTTGTAAATAATAGTTGTAAGGCTTATAATGTATTGTTTATGCTTTTGCTCTGTATTGGAACATGAAATCCCAAGGTTTTTGATATATAATGAAAATATTTATTTCTTTAAGAAATGTTTTGATAAAAAAAATTATCATGTTTTGTTTTAGGGACAAATTCCGTAACATCTTTTAAAAGATTACTCTGATTTATTTTAAAAGCATAAACTAAATTGGTATTTTCTGGCCGAGAAATTTGGGGATGTCAAAGATTCATCATTCCCTTTATAACTACAAGAGCACCCTTAGAGACTCTTAACCAATCACCCATTCCATAATACTTTAATCCATCCTTTGCCAAACTGCCAATAGAAATAAAATGCTTTCGAAGTTTTCGGAACGAACTAGCAATCCAGTTTCCTGACCATACCATTATGCATCTTAATTTGCACCTTGCCACTACCCTTGATACTGCTCATCCAATCATCACCCATATTGATTGTACCATTCTACTATTTGAAGGAGTTGAACCAATTATGGTTGCATGTCATATGATAGGATGCTCCAGAGTCCAATGTCAAAGCATCAACATAACTATATGTACATACTGTCAAAACTTCATCATCATCTCCTTCATCGGAATTTTCATGAACCATAAGAACATTGTTGTTTCTTGGTACAACACCATTATTCCATTTTGTTCAACAATGGACAATCTCTTCTAAAGTGTCCCTTTTCTTTGCAGTTATAACATTTGATGTTGGCTTTAGATTCGAAACTTGAATTCCCTTTGTTACATCCACCTATCTATGATGTTCTTCCTTTGCCTACAAACAAACGGGAACTGGAAAATTCTTTTCCAACTAAAACCATTTTTTTTCATTTCCTTGGACATCAAATAATCTTTCACGGCATTTACAGTGATAGTTTTCCTACCATACAACATGGTATCAATGAAATTCTCATAAGAATCCGACAGTGAACATAAGAGGATAAGTGCTTGATCTTCACCTTCAATCTTTACATTCACACATTGTAGGTCCAAGATGATCCTATTAAAGTTGTCTAGATGATACCTTTTAGTGGCATAGTAACAGAGCTTGTGGTGAAGAGGATAGGGGTCACAAAGGAAACCTAAATTCTTGGGTTTCCACACACTTTGAGTGACACAGTAAAAAAGCTTATGGTGAAGAAGATATTCCGACTTTTCCACATGCCGGGTCAAGGTCTAGCTTACCAATTATTATGTACATTCAAACTGTGAGTCATCCCAAGGAGGTGAGTGGCATAGTAAAAGAGTTTGCGGTTAAGAGGATGTTCCGAATTTTCCACGTGGCGAGTCGAGTTCTAGCTTAAGTTATCCTGTATATCGGTTATTGTGTACATTCAAACTGTGAGTCATCCTAAAGGTGAGTAACATAGTAAAAGAGCTTGGGGTGAAGAGGATGTTCCAACTTTACCATGTGGTGGGTCGAGGTCTAGCTTAAGTTAACCTATATACCGGTTATTATGTAAATTCAAACTGTGAGTGACATAGTAAAAGAGCTTGCGGTAAAGAGGATGTTCCAAATTTTCCACGTGGCGGGTTGAGTTCTAGCTTAAGTTAACCTATATGCCAATTATTGTGTACATTCAAACTGTGAGTCATCCAAAGGAGGTGAGTGACAATGTGACATAGTAAAGAGCTTGCGGTGAAGAGGATATTCCGAATTTGCCACGTGGCGGGTCGAGTTCTAGCTTAAGTTAACTTGTAGGTTATCAAATGTACATTAGGATAGTCAAAAGCACATTAGGTGGCCAAAAGCACATTAGGTTGTCAAAATCACATTAGGTCGTCAAAAGCACATTAGGGCACTTTTTAGGGGTGGGTGTACACTTATAATGGTTCCTGTAAGATGTACACTTTTAAGGGGTGGGTGTATACTTTCCAGGGTTCCTGTGACATGTACACTTTTTAGGTGTGGGTATACACTTCCAAGGGTTCCGGTGCCAGGTACACTTTTTATGGTTTGGTGTACACTTGCAAGGGTTCCGGTGAAAGGTATGCATTTTAGGGGTGGGTGTACACTTTAAAGGGTTCCGCTGAGAGGTACATTTTTTAGGGGTTGGTGTACGCTTTCAAGGGTTCCGTCGAGAAGTACAATTTTTAGGGGTAGGTACACTTGCAAGGGGTGGGTGTACACTTTCAAGGGATCTGTCACACCCCAAAACCGAGAACGGCGGAAACGTTCTGGGGCGGAGGACGTCATGTAATGTATCACAACAATGTAAAGTAGTAAACAAGCAACAACATCATCCATTGCATTAATAGTATAATTTTAATTACAAGTGTGTTCTTTCATAATATACAACAATAAAATGAATAATCAGAAAATAAGACGAGTCTGGACTGCTCCGTCTTCACAAAACCTGGTCGTCGTACTTGTCTATTTGTGACCTGAGAATACAAGTTATCTTGAAAGCGAGTATCAGCCAAAAAACTGGTGAATTCATAAGTATTAATATGTTTTTGATTTGTAAAACTTGTAATGAAAGACTTAATATTGTTATGAAAGAAATTTCGTATAAGTGTCGAAATGTTTGTAAGTAATCGAAACCGTTTGGTAAACCCTAGAAATCCCTATGATTCCTATTAGTATAGATGAAATCTTCTACCAAGACCTAGCTGTTTTGAAAGTAGTCTTCTACCAAGACCCGACTGTTTTGAAAGTAGTCTTCTACCAAGACCTAGCTGTTTTGAAAGTAGTCTTCTACCAAGACCCGACTGTTTTGAAAGTAGCCTTCTAACAAGACCCAACTGTTCGACAATTATTATTAATATAAGAAATTGTATCCTTTGGTACTAGGATACTCAAATATAATTCACCTCATCGGTTATGTGAATGAGTCACAAGATAATGGTAATAATATAACTACTTACATATTATCCCTTGATACGATTCCTACTACCTTATTTAACCCAAATAAGATTTTAGGAAAGTTAAATTTTGACCTAAGTTTGACTTGTGATCAATCATATTGTCTTGAAATATCGGGTTGTCACATCATCCCACCGTTAGAGGGAATTTCGTCCCGAAATTTGAGTTTAAACAGAATTGATAATCATGCTACCGTTAGAAGTTTTATTTGCTTCTAGTGTTCTTAAGTGAACTTGGTTGCTCGCTTGGCATTCCAGCGAACCTTTCACTATCGGGATACGACTTTGCTTCTTTCATTTGATTTCACTAGCATGATAACTCTTCTTGGTCGAACGTATGTTGAATGTTTTTGTGGATTGTTAGAATAGTACATCTTGTACCCTACAAGTAGTGTCTCCAGATCTTCAAAGAAATTACCGTTGCTCCTGACTTAAGATCATGTGTTGTATAGTTAACTTCCTGTGTCTTAAGATGTCTTGAGGTATAAGCAGTGACCCTTCTCTTGCATAAGAACAAAACCAATTCATACTGATTATGAAGTCAGAACCTTGGGGTTGATTAGATGTCATGAAGATCTAAAAGAAAGTATGATTACTCATGAATTAAGGAAAAAGGATAGTGTAGGGTTTCAAAGTACTCCATGGATGATGACAATGGGCCCCTTGATGAAGTGTAGGTTAAAAGCCCAAGACTTGTCTTTTCCCTATAAATAGTCATGTATTATTCATTATTAGGGTTAAGAGTGAGGCAAAATGTAGCCGCCACTGTGTGAGGTTTCTTATGTAGTGTTAGATTCTTTAGTATATGCTTAAAGTGTAATTCATTCCTCATGTTTTCAATAAATCGAGTGATCATTCGACATAATCTTCATATTTTGTGTTTGTTCTTATTTTCCGCATCTTGTTCATCAAATCTCAATTAGGGTTTTAATCCCAACAAGTGGTATCAGAGCGGGTCTTTGAAGATCTATTGATTTTTGAAGTATCGGTTCTTGATTTGATGATTTTTGAACATTGAAGATTTTTGGTGTTTTGGCGTCTTGGAATCAAAACTGTTCATGGAGAATTATGTTACTGTTCATCAGTGTTTATCATGGTATGTTATGTTCCGATTTGATCTATTGTTCAATTCAAGGTTAATCGATTTCTTCCCAGATTTTGTTCACTTGATTAAGCGCGTGTTTTTTTGTCGATCTATTTTTAATGAGCCCAAGAAGTGTCTATTCATCGTTTGACCCAAAAAAAAATTGTTCTAGTCGCAAGTTAAAATCCCTTGTTCGTTCAATCTTATGTCGATTGAGAATTCCTGTATTTTAATCGATTCAAAATTACATTTGGGTTTTTCATAGTTTTGAGTACAATCCTTTCAATTGATTTAATCTTCTCGATAATAGAGTTTGTGGTTGAATAACTGATCTGTGATCTGTTTAAAGTGAGTTGATTAAGAACAAATTTCTGTGAATCTTTGATTTTGTGGGCTGTGTCAATCATCAATAATAAGAAGTCGATGGTGATTATTGATCGTATCATCTGGAAATCGTTTTTTTCTTCATTTTTTGATGTGGCAATTGGGTGTTTGTTAAATGGAAATTTCGACACCTGAGATGAACCGTTGAAGAACATATGAACATGGTATGCTAATCTTGTAGTCTGATGATGAATGGATGAATAACTTGTATCTCGATTTGGTTTGTCAATCTAGAAAAGTCAAAATTCATATCAGTTGAAATCGGGATGTTATAATCAATGAAGAAGTATTCAATGTTTTGGAGTTACTGTCAAATCGCCATATAGGTCTAGCATCATCAAAGCTTAATACAACCTGTGAATGAAATCGGGACTCAATCGGGAAGAACAAAAGTCAAACGAAAAGTCAAAATTACGAATGGATTCTCTACCTGCGAACGATTTGAATTCACACTTCTCTTTCATGGACGATCGTTGATATTGATTCACAGAATTTGTTAATTTGGATTCGCCGTCGCATGTGTGATGTTCGAAACGAACGGACTTGGAATCGGAACTGTGATTGTTATATTCGCAGCGAACCTGTGTTAGGAATCATTTTTCTGGGGTTTCGTACTGAGTCTGTAACCATTTGGCCCGGGTCCTTCTTGGTGATCTGGCTTGAAATCGACTACGAAAGGCTCGAATTCACATCTTTATTCTCGCAACGAAAGGCTTTGATCCATGATTTGTGGTTTCGTATGCGAACGATTGTTTGAAATTTCCGTTCCAGTCGTATTCTTTTAATCAGGCATCCAAATGGGGAAGAAGACACAATGTTACATTTTTGGTCCTTACAACTTCAGCGAATTGATACTTTTGGTCCTTGTGGTTTTCACAGCTTGGCGATTATGGACTATTTCCAGAATCTGTTGTGAATGAAGGGGAATATGATGCAAATTTATTATTTTAATCCCCTAACTTTCAGCAAAGTGACAGTTTTAGCCTGTTTTTCGAAAAGTTTGAAAATTTGAGGGCTGGTGAACAGTTTTGGATTTTTTTAACGCATATATTTTTTTCCTGAACAGAAAAATAAAGATTCCATCAAGTCCTGGCAGTTCGGAAAGTTGTTTTTGCTGATAATGACAAATTTTCACGACTTTTTCGGATTTTATACTTCATTGTATATATCATTTTGTCGCGGGGGAGCACAATAATTTTTATCCATTCAAGATCATTCTCATGACCATAAGAAGGATTTATAATCACGTTTTCGATTATAAATCAGGGGAGAATTTAGTATGGCCATTCGAAATTGGATTCGTAACTTTTCAAAGTTGAAGATTTTTGATAAAGCTTGTGGTAGAATTATGAAGGTAGCTTTTACAATGGAAGTTCTTCATCGAGCTCTGCTAAAGCTTTTACAGAGAAGTATCCTTTACAGCGTAAGTTCTTTATCGAGCTCTGCTAAGGACTTGTTATATCTCCAACTTCTTGTATTTTCTCGATCAAGCAGCATTACGAATCTTAAAGTTTGGGTTGTTACATGATATTTTTTGATGGCTTATATCATTAGCTTATCTGAAGATCATTGTGACTTGGAGGGGGAGCTCTTCAAAGACAAGAAGTGATTCGGTTTTTTTGTTCTGAAATGGTTTTTTATGGCGGGCTTGGTTTTCATGAAGAATTTTTTTTGGGATTACATTCGAAAATGAAGTTTAAAGACATTACTTCAGTGCTTGATTTATATATCCTAGATCTCGTGTTTGAAGACTATTGAAGAATCAAGATTCATGGTTTGCTTCATATATTCCTCGTTGTAGATCTTTTTATTTGTTAGATTCTTGTTTTGGAAGTTAAAGCATTGTCATCCATTCCATAGTTTGAGGGGGAGATTGTAGGGTTTCAAAGTACTCCATGGATGATGAAAATGGGCCCTTTGATGAAGTGTAGGTTAAAAGCCCAAGACTTTTCTTTTCCCTATAAATAGTCATGTATTATTCATTATTAGGGTTAAGAGTGAGGCAAAATGTAGCCGCCATGGTGTGAGGTTTCTTATGTAGTGTTAGATTCTTTAGTCTATGCTTAAAGTGTAATTCATTCCTCATGTTTTCAATAAATAGAGTGATCATTCGACATAATCTTCATATTTTGTGTTTGTTCTTATTTTTCGCATCTTGTTCATCAAATCTCAATTAGGGTTTTAATCCCAACAGATAGGTATTTCTAAGTTTATTCTCACAGAAGTACGATCACTCACAGTCTTGGGCTGTCTCTATCCTGAAGTTCATAGTAGAACTCATACCTGGTTCCTCAATCAAAGTCTCGGGTATACGAGTCATATTTAAGATTGAAAATGTGGGTCTTTGGATTGAACTTGACGTACTGCACGAGTGGTACTTCCGGGAGGTCTGCTGAGGTTTATTCGGAAAGGATAAGAAACATGAGGTACTCTACGCATGAGTACTTTGGAGTTCTGAAGTGATAGTTTCGTTAGAAAGATGATTTCGGAGAAAGAGATTTACACACGAAACTGGTATTGTGAGGATCAAATAGACTCTTATCGTATGATGAAATCGGAATCACTTGGAAATAAAGGCACTAGATTTGATCATGAAGGCGTTACAAACAAAACACAATAGTGTAATTTTTTTAACAGAGTTACAGTAGTTTAGAGTAACTACAGGAATACTGCTGCGAACAAAGTATACTACAAAAGGCAAGTATACGCAGCACGAGGGTCCCTTAACTGATGGGATCTCCCAAAAGATAAGACTCGAGTTGCACTAATTTTAAACATGTTTTAAAAAGACATACATAATACTGATGATTGGAAGTGAACATATACTATAGTAGGGTCCTTCGTTGCCTCTTTCCATTCCGAGGTCAAACTCCTCCGGATTCGCCGTCGTCCTTCTCTGTTGGACAGTCCCTCTTGAAGTGTCCCATTATGCCACATAGATGGCATATTCAAGAGATTTCGACATTGGTGTTTGAAGTAATGTGTTGGGTCTGAGTCCAACATATATTGGTAGTATGTTCATTCTTGTTGCATTTAAAGCAGTGTAACGGACGACAACTACCCAGATGATGGAAGCTGCACTTATTGCATTTCGGTAGGTTTCCGACATATTGCCTAACTGGTTTAGGGACAAATGGGATACCAGAAGGGATGGTAGTAGGAGGTACAGATGTCGTGGCTGCGAAGGTTGCCACATGTTGTTGTCTTTTGCTCGCCCCTTGTGGTGATTTTCCTTTAGATTTAGCTGAGAACTTTTTTTTTGTTATTCTTGGGTTCGGGATTCAGGGTGATGTGGTAGTTTGTTGCTCGTTGAGGTATTTGATTGTTACTTGGATTGGAATTATTGTTAACAATCCCGCTAACATTCGCGTTGTTAGCGTTAAGGTGCGTCAGAACAGCTGACATGGCAGCCGAGACTGCAGCTTGAAAGGTAGCTGCATCAATCTGAAGAGTTGGTGTTTGGTTGAAGGGTTGATCGTTTTTCTTCGGCGACATGATTCTGTTACATGGAAAGAAAATGAATTTGTGAGTGAGTATAGTTGAACCTGGATGTACTTCGATCACTTAAGTAAAGAGTAGAAGCATGTTGTTGAAGGTTTGACCTACATCCCTATGATGCAGTCCTAGTACAGATTAGAAGTATGTTCATGATGGTTTCACCTACATCCCTATGATGCAGTCCTAGTTCAGAGTAGAATTATGTTTGTAGAATGGTCTTTAAACGTTTGTTGTTCAAGCCGAGGTATTATAGGTTGGTGGATAATATGATCCAACCTTTAAAAGAGGCTTGAAAATGATTTCGGAGTTAAATTACCATAGTCCAATAACTTGACTAGGTGGGGTTTTAGATAGACTCCAATGATAGTATAATGAAGGTATTTGAACAAAGAGTAACACGGGAGTTAGCCGACTTTCGATATCATTGATGTTTAAGATGTAATAGGTTTGGGGAAATTGACCTTGTTGTAGGTCATACATCATATTCGGAGTAGAAAAGTCTTTGACAGCATAAAGACTTAACTAAAAGTACTTATAGTACAAGGTAGTCACATAGAAAGTACTACACAGAACATAGACAGGAACACGGTTCTTTAAAACAAAGAAGGAAGTAAGGTATCTCCTACTGGCGACGGTCACCCCTATGGTGAACCCTTAGTTCGATTAGTTGACGTTTCATATCAAGTAGGTATCTCTCGTACACCCTCTGGCGTACTTGGAGCTCTATGACTTCGGCTCAGATTTTAGCTAGTGTTCGTAGAAAGGTTTCATGGTCTCTCTCAGATCTCTCATGGATGTGTTCAAGGTGATTGGTGCGAATGGTATGCATTCTTGCATTGGCATTAACCTCTTCGATACGTTGAAAAGTCATCCTGCCCTGAATTTCGTTTCGGGCAACTCTACGGATTAGGATTTGTAGAACTCTGTATGCTGAGATTCCTTCGCTTGAGTGGTTGAGATTCCTTCGCTTGAGTGGTAGAAGCTTCGGTATCCATTAAACCGCATAGGTTGATCTTGCTCTTCGCTCCATGTTTCCAAGCATTCTACCCAAGGAGGCGTCGGGCCATGAAGAGTTGGACGAGGGTTAGGGTTTGAATTAGGAGCTACTGGGGGTAGGTTCTCATCCTCAGGTTCGGAGTTATCATCATCCAAAAGGTCTTCAGCATGGTGATCATTCAAAAGGGAGTGGATGATCATTCTCTGGTTCTTCTCTGAACCATCCAACACTGCCTTTGATCGGGAAGTACGGGTTGTCGTGGGGATGGAGTCCAGTCATGTTATCTATACGAGAATTTGGGTAAAGAAATAATTATTAGATGAACTATCTAGATAATTATTAGATAATCTTCATTAGTTACATCATTATTTGTAAAGTGCATACCAGTTATATGTGATCAAAACAAGATAGGCTTTCGAATAAGTGAACTCAACTCCAAATTCACAAGGAACCGGGGTAAAGCAGAATTTCACAGATTCTAAGTCTATGACATCCTAGTTACATATAACCTTAGTATATCCACTTAGCAACTATCAACTTAGTAATGAAGATCCTTTTTAGTTCTCAAGTAAGTAATTATGGTAACACAAAATACTCCTATAGTATTTTAGACTTAGGTTCTGTTATAATGTTCTCATTGTGGTAGTGTTGGTAAGTTTTTAGACTTGTTGCCACATCACAACCATTCTTGGGCATATGCTAATCACTCCTCGGACCAGCATAGTTGATCTGGCTATGCCATTCCCAGGACCGACCATACATCCCCAAGCTTACTTGTGATATTCAACAATCGTAATACTTTTGTTCTTGTCATTGTGACACTAATTTTAGTATGAATGCAGGCATGTATACTTAATTGAATATTTTATTATTTAAAAGTATAAACTCTTGGTCAGAGTATTTTTAATCCCATTGTAGTTATAGTTAGTATATCTTTTATGGGTTGATATACTTAATTCGCTATAAACAATGCTTTGATACCAATCTGTCACACCCCAAAACCGAGAACGGCGGAAACGTTATGGGGCGGAGGACGTCATGTAATGTATCACAACAATGTAAAGTAGTAAACAAGCAACAACATCATCCATTGCATTAATAGTATAATTTTAATTACAAGTGTGTTCTTTCATAATATACAACAATAAAATGAATAATCAGAAAATAAGACGAGTCTGGACTGCTCCGTCTTCACAAAACCTGGTCGTCGTACTTGTCTATTTGTGACCTGAGAATACAAGTTATCTTGAAAGCGAGTATCAGCCAAAAAGCTGGTGAATTCATAAGTATTAATGTGTTTTTGATTTGTAAAACTTGTAATGAAAGACTTAATATTGTTATGAAAGAAATTTCGTATAAGTGTCGAAATGTTTGTAAGTAATCGAAACCGTTTGGTAAACCCTAGAAATCCCTATGATTCCTATTAGTATAGATGAAATCTTCTACCAAGACCTAGCTGTTTTGAAAGTAGTCTTCTACCAAGACCTAGCTGTTTTGAAAGTAGTCTTCTACCAAGACCCGACTGTTTTGAAAGTAGCCTTCTAACAAGACCCGACTGTTCGATAATTATTATTAATATAAGAAATTGTATCCTTTGGTACTAGGATACTTAAATACAATTCACCTCATCGGTTATGTGAATGAGTCACAAGATAATGGTAATAATATAACTACTTACATATTATCCCTTTATACTAGGATAACTAACAATGTTAACTTTATACATCCGTAGATGTACATTTACCTCTGTTGCTAATAGCTAGGTGTAGGAATAGTTAGTCCCTTAAAGTATACCTGTAATGGTATCAACCGTAGACATCCATAGATGTGCAATTACCTCTGTTGCTAACAGCTGGGTGTAGGAATAGTTAGTCCCTTAAAGTATACCTATAATGGTATCTAGACATATAATATATAATAGTAATTCGCCATATAATATCTATGTAAAAGTATTCATGTAAACGTACTCATGTAAGCGTACCTATGTAAATGTACTCATGTATCATGTAATGTACTCGTATAGACTCATGAATGAACTGACTCTTGTGTGATTCCCTATACTTGGAATAGTAAGTGGTATCTCCTAACTATACCTATTATAGTTACTAGTAATGTACGAGTATAACCGGAAGTATACATTTGCTACTCAAAGGTATTGAACTGAATAATGGAACCTTGATACCTATATATGTATACATGATATATAAATAATATTTAGACGACCTTCGGACGGGTACCCGATATCCCACCAGACCACATCCAAATCGAGGAAAAGGAAACAGGGTGGATAGCTTTCCTAAGTCTTTTAAACATTTCTTATATAACTATACATATAAAGGCATGCAATTTACAATATAAAAGCGTTAAAGAAGTTTTCTAAAACCTTTGAAAAGTTTAATAATAAGAAACGATGACCTGATGTCAGTTTATAAAATGATTGAAAGTATTTTGTTTGATAATACAGTTTATGTATACAGAAAACCTCTGTTTGAAAACACCTTTGTAACAGAGTTTGAAAGGAAGCTTACAGCGTGTAAGACAGTATGACAAAGAGCTTCAAACATATAAAAACGTTTTAAGAAAGTCATTTTAAGTAAGATGTTTGGTAAAATTGCTAAACCTATAGTAAATCCATTTGTATACTAGTTATAAATCCCATACGATTGATTTATCAACAGTAAGTATAGTAAAAGATTGATGTTTTTCATGCGAAATTAATCGTATGTTTGTAGTACCAAAGATGGACACATATACATACCGTATACGCAGGGTGTTTGATTCACATATATATATATATATATATATATATATATATATATATATATATATATATATATATAACAACATTTTTCATTTCAAAAGTTATGATGTTATCGCGATATATTTTGCATACGAAAGTTTCCCTATAATAGTTATAAATCACATATGATTCCGTTGATAAAAAGCGTATAATGAAACTTTATTATATAACACACGATAATAATCGAGTGTTTTACTTGTATTCCCCCCCCCCCCCCCCTTAAAAGCATATAAAAGTATTTATAAAACATTTAAAAGTGTGACTTATAGGGGTATGAACTCACTTGATTGAAATGGTTGATTTGAAGTAGTCGAGAGAAGAATCGAGCAGAACTTCGACAGGAAGAGTTGAAAACGCGGGAAAATCTCGGGATTCTCGGGAATCTCGGGAACACAAAACCTTCCTTCGGGACTTGAAGGTGAAAACCGGGGCTTTGGGAGGGTCTCAGGGGCTTAAACACAGAGTTTCGACGCGAGAAAGAAGGGAATTGAGCAATGGAACTCGGAGCCCTTGAAATCTATTTATAGGGGCATTTCTGGTGTGTGCCATGTCATGGCAAGGTATGGCCACGTCGTGGGGAGTCAAACTTATCCTCTTCCATTGATTGGACGCCCTCGGTCACTTGTCGGGTCGCGACAAGCTTGTGCCACGTCATGGGGGCCTGACAGCCTCGGATTTTGGACCCCAAACTTGTAAAATTCATAACTTTTGCGTACGAGCACCGTTTTCGATGTTCTTTATATGAACGCGTAGCTGAAAACATGATCTACAACTCTCGTTTAGACTTCATCAGCTAATTTTGAATTTATTTTTAATCATTTATTTTTAACGGGCCGGGACACGAAAATTCCGTTAAAAATCCATAACTTCTTCATCCGATGTCCGTTTTCGTCAGACTTTTCATCGTTGCACTACTATTGTTGAGACCTTTGATTCTCATTTAGGTTGTTTTGGCCAAAGGTCTCTCGATCTCTATTTCGAGTTTTTTAGTTGTCTACTGCTATATCCGGATCTTGGAAAAATCATAACTTCTTCATATGAAGTCAGATTTGGGCGTTCTTTTTACGTACGTTTACGGTTTAATGTTATCTACAACTTTCATTTAGATATTTAAGGCTAAAAACTATTGTATTGAAACTTCGCGTTTTTCGTGTAATCGGTGTTCCCGGTTTTGCCGAGAATCTTTGGTTGGTCATAACTTCTTCGTTATAACTCGGATTCTAGGGTTCTTTATATGTACGAAAACCTTGATACGATTCCTACTATCTTATTTAACCCAAATAAGATTTTAGGAAAGTTAAATTTTGACCTAAGTTTGACTTGTGATCAATCATATTGTCTCGAAATATCGGGTTGTCACATTCTGGTGATAGGTACACTGTTTAGGGGTGGATGTACACTTTAAAGGGTTCCTGTGAGAGGTACACTTTAAAGGGGTGGGTGTACACATTCAAGGGTTCCGGTGAGAGGTACACTTTTACACTTTAAAGGGTTCCCGTGAGAGGTACACTTTAAAGGTATGGGTGCACATGTTCAAGGTTTCCGGTGAGGGGTACACTTTTCAAGGGTAGGTGTACACTTTAAAGGGTTCCATTGAGAGGTGCACTTTTTTAGGGTGTGAACAATCAGCGCCGCAAAGGTTAATGGTAGGTGTACACTTTCAAGGGTTTCGGTGATGGGTACACTTTTTAGGGGTGAGTGTACACTTTAAATTAATAAAATATGTACATTTTCAAGGTTTCCGGTGACCTGTACACTTTTTAGGAGTACGTGTACACTTGAAATGGTTGGGTGTACACTTCTAAGGGTTTTGGTGATAGGTGCACGTTTTGAGGTTGGGTGTACACTTTAATAGGTTCCTGTGAGAGGTACACTTTCAAGGGATGGGTGTACACTTTCAAGGGTTCCGATGAGAGGTACACTTTTTAGGGTGGGTGTACACTTTAAAGGTATACATTCAAACTGTGAGAGGTACGCTTTAAAAGCTTACTGGTTATTATGTAGGGGTGGGTGTACAGTTTAAAGGGTTCCGGTGAGAGGTACACTTTGTAGGAGTGGGTGTATACTTTAAAGGGTTTCGGTGAGTGGTACACTTTTTAGGGGACGGTGTACACTTTCCATGGTTTCGGTAAGATGTACACGTTCAATGGGTGGGTGTACATTTCCAGTGTGGGTGTACACTCTTTAAGGGTGGGTACAATTGCAAGGGGTGGTTGTACACTTTCAAGGGTTCCAGTGATGGGATACTGTCTAGGGGTGGGTGTACACTTTAAAGGGTTCCCATGAGAGGTACAATTTAAAGGGGTGGTTGTACACCTTGATGTGTGTGAAACAAACTAGTTTTAATCCTACTAACTTAAACACAAAGACAAACACACGAAAGGCAGTGTACCTATCGATTATCAGTTTAGTTCAGGTAACTAGTTTTAATCACTAGGTGGACGGTTATATTTTTAGAAAATACATATTGGTTTACAACTATGTGAGCTTATATCTACGAACTCCTAGTAGATATCAAGGATTGGGGTAGACCCTATTAAACTCAACCCTAATTACCTTATTCGGGCTGGGATTCGCGTTAACCAAGTTTGAGTTTTTTTGACACCCCTAATGAGGTGCATAAAGTTACCTCTTATGGTAAATATTATTACATTGAAAGACTAAAATCACCAAAAAAAATATTCAAATTTAGACCATTAGTATAAGTGCAAAATTTTTAGACAGTAACCATAGAAAATATAAACCAATAACCATTTTTGCAATTTTATATGTTAAGAGGGTGTTTGGATAGATTAACTTATAGCTTATTAGCTTATAACGGTGTGAGAAATTAGTTTTTACAAAAGTGTTTGGATTAGAAATAACCTATATGCTATAAGCAAGAGGATGCTTTTAAAATTAGTTTATTTAACTTATCTTCACCACAATAATCCGATTATTAATGTTTTTTTATCAAAACACTTAAACTTAGCTTAAAAATGTGGGAATAAGAAATAAGCTATAAACACTCTTTTTTTTCTCTATCCAAGCACCCTCTAAGAGAGTGTTTGGATAAATTAACTTATAGTTTATTAGCTTATTGCGGTGAGAATAAACAGTTTTTGTAAAAGTGTTTGTGGTGAGAATAAACAATAAGTAATAAACAATAAATAAAAATGAATGCTTATTAAAATCAACTTATTTAACGTATCCCTACTACAATAAACTGATTTTTAAGAATTCTTAGTCAAACACATTAATTTAGCTTATTATAATGAAACAAACAATAAACAATATCCAAAACACCCTCTAAAAAGGTGATTTTGTGATCCATTTTGGTCATTTTAGTGTTAATTCCGTTACCTATCACCGTTAGCTAATGTTATCCCGACCCAAATTTACAGGGTGCTTTCCGTAAATACTCGGAAATGCCTGACGATAAAACTGCTCCGGTGCATTATCCTCTCTATGTAAAACCCTCAGCCCTACTCGGAGACGAGGCCGTGCACCATCGTTCGTGATCGCAGTCGCCCATCAATCAACTGTTTGTTCCGCTGAAGAAGACATTCAGCTAGTGAATTTCGTTACTTGGTTCGCAGTACTATATCACTTGTCAATTTGTTTTTAGTTATATTTTAATTATGAGTAGCTCCGCCTAGGAAATTTTCGTGTTCGTTTATGTTTTAGCTGACTCGCGTTCAACGTTTGAATATGCTACTCAACGAGCAAATATAATCGATGGAAGCAATAATCGAAAAAAGTTTTGTTAAATCCTTCACGCTAAAGCGTCAATCTATTTGCCAATTTGGGTGTGTCTTTGAACTTTCATACTTCATATTTTAGCTCATTTTGGGAAACAAGATATGAGCTACGAGCCCTAAAATATCTGTTACATTCTCCGTTGTAGCGGTTACCGAGTTCAATAATCATTGCAGTTTGCAAAATTTATTAAAATAACAACACTTTTTGCAATACAAAGTTGCAATGTAGCTCTTTAGTCGGAATTGAATCTAAGTGATTTTCCAATACTGTAGCTTCTAATGTGTTTATGCAAATGAATATGGGATAGGTTAATGTGACCTTCTCTAGCTTTTGTTACTTACTTACTCCTAATGTGAACTTGGAACATACATTGTTGTTTTTTGTATAGGTCTGTACCAAGGTCTCTCGCAATATGATTTTAAATGGTCACTCCCTATATGGGGGGCAGTGGACGAACTACAAGGCATGTAAGACCAAACCGTTGAAGTCAATGTCTGAATGTGTTCTGCATCCATATACACTCTCAATTTCTAGGGTTAGAAGTTCTTTGAGATCTCATCAGGCGACAGGATTTTTCTGTTTGCAAGGTTTGTGCGTTCTCAAGCTACTTTAATTTGTCTTTAAAGTTTGAATGAGTGCCTCCATGTTTGTTATATCAGACTAATTAGATCATAATGAGAGTTCCCAGATTAATAGTCACTTGCGGAATCAGGCTAAGAATTATCAAGAACACACAGTACACAATGAATTAGTGTTGAACAGGGCCCTAATGCTTGATTATCACAGAAAGTTTACTAGACAGATATTTACATTGAGTGCTTGTAATGAGAATATGTGCACGATGTAAATAAGAGTTCACAATTTATAGAACATGTCAGCCATGTTGGTTAAGCCCTAACAAATAAGAAAGTGACATGTGCACTATACAGTTACATTTCATGAAAACTTTAAGAGTTTGGTCTTCCAGAGACAGCATCTTCAGAGTTGCATTTTCCAGTTTCCTTCAGAAGACCCTGGAATCAATCTCTCTTTGGAAGTCTTCTTCTTCTGGGAAACTGTACTTCTGGAAAGAGTTGGACATTTTCAACATTCTTCATATTTAATGCATGATTGCTTTATGATCATATACATATTCTGTTAGATGTGATCTTCAATGATGACCTTATTTAAACTGATTATGGCACAGACATATTAGAGATGGTGCTTTATTCACAAAGAAAACTGGGACATTTACGTGGGAGTAGAACTCTGGGATTTGCTTCTGTTTTCTTTTTATATTTCTTTGGAAGCTTGGAGTTATCATAAAGTCTCTCCTTATTTATGTTCATGATCATGTACTTTTGAGTAAAATGAAACCACAAAAGTAAAGACTCTTTTTTGTTAAGGTTAAATGTAAGAAATATCAACATAGCATCTTGCTATCATTTCATTCTACCACAACATTGTGCTTCCAACATTTTTTTCTTAATAAGGTGGTTTACTTTGAAAAATCTACCCCAACTATAACAGTGCACTTTCAAATTTTTTTCTTATTAGGTTGTTGTACTTGTGAAATTTTAAAAATTCTTGATACGTGAATGGAATTGTTATAATTTCAGTAGATTTTTTAAACTAGGATGTTGTGACAAGGAGATATGAAAGCAGATTGCTATGATAAACAAATGAATATTTAAGTAGTCTATGATACAGTTTGGATTGAATCTTGGAAGCAAAGGGCTATAAACGGAAAATTAGCTTTCAAGTGGCTAGAGATAGGCTCTCACTGTATAGTTCAAAAGATGATGACCAACTCCACCCAAACTTGTATATAAGCTAAACCTAAACCAACCTAACTAGGAGAGCTACGAAAATGCCCCCTCACCGAATCTTTTATTACATACCTACTACTTATTGAGTTATTTCCCTTGGGGCTAACTAAGAAGTGTAAAGGTCTAATAAATGGAAAACCACATGTCTTGTTTGTTTTTCTTTTCCTCTAATCCTTTTTAGTCATTTTTTTTAACAGCGGGAGGCACTCCATTTGTTCATCTGTCAGCCGCATCATCTGGTGGAGATGTAAGCTGCTTGACACCAAACAGCTTATCTCCAAAACCAAAAGGAAAAGGAAAACGCTATTCCAGCATATCTCCAAAAGCATCAAAGGACACGACACCGCTGAGCTACAAATTCCCCCCAATGGAAAAAAAACCAAAATGGTACTGGAGATCCTTAGCATGCCTGCCTTACCTAATGCCACTTCACGAAACATGGATGTACGCAGAAACCGCGTATCACCTTCACCCTTTCCTGGAAGATTTCGAGTTCCTGACTTACCCTTTTCTGAGCGCCCTCGGGGGTCTACCGAGCTGGTTCTTGATCGCGTATTTCATAATCGCGTATCTGGCAATTGTTAGAAGAAAAGAGTGGCCCCACTTTATCCGGTTTCATGTGGTGTCGGGGATGCTGTTGGAGATTGCCCTTCAGGTCACTGGAACCATATGGCGCTGGTTGCCTACCGCCTGGTATTGGGGTAAGATCGGGATGCATTTTTGGACCGCATTCGCGTTTGCTTTCCTGTTTACGGTTTTGGAGTGCGTTCGCTGTGCTCTTGCTGGAATGTATGCTGATGTCCCCTTTGTGTCTGATGCCGCTTATATCCAAATCCCTTATGAATAATAACCTAATCTGCATGTTGTTCATTATTATTATTATTCTCCTTCCCTCTCTCTTTTTTTGGTCTTTTTAGGACGTTAAGCTCGCAGATTGT
Source organism: Lactuca saligna (assembly GCF_052625555.1). Classification (NCBI taxonomy): domain Eukaryota; kingdom Viridiplantae; phylum Streptophyta; class Magnoliopsida; order Asterales; family Asteraceae; genus Lactuca; species Lactuca saligna. The sequence continues at coordinate 2,473,685 of NC_136424.1, forward strand.
GCTATGTTACATTACATCCATCCATCCTTGTATCTCCTCGTTTATGTAATCCTTTTTTTTTCATTTACGTGTCTTTTCTCTTTTGGATAAATGATGTTCAACAGATATTTGACAAAATGGAAGGAAAAAGTAAGGTGGAAAGCGTCTTTTTCCTATTAAGTTGCCATTTTAACTCAATAAGACACACCATATCACTTACTAGATTTAATGGAGTTTATAAATTCAATATTTTAACTAGACCATAGCTCAGTGTTTGACCACTTAATCTTGTGCCCTCCCCTGTTTATTATGACAAAATTATCCCTGGAATTATTTTATCCTGGAATATGTAAACTGTGTGGGTGGTCCGACAAGGTATGTTGCTATAATGCAGTAAGAAATGTATTTATATTGGTATTATGGGTAAAAATAAAGTACATTGTCTATATTGCTAAAAAGGGTGTAAAGTTTGTTGCTATTTTCAACAATTTACCCGGGAAATAACATCCTGTAAATAAGTTTGCAAGTTGTACAGCTTTTGACTGTGGAGTCCTTTTGTATAGTCTATAAACCAACCAATTGACCTATATAAGCACCATGTAGGAGTTTTCACTTGATTGAAAATTCTCAAAGTTTGAATTATCATTTTGTTTGGTCTGAGTAATTATAACTTAAAACGTGATTAATGGTTGATTACAGTTGTTTATATGGTGATATTAGAGCATCATGGTCATATATCTGTTTGGTCGCCGCTAGAAAGAGCTTTAAGACGCCATCAATGTCAGATTAAATTTCTTTGTATGGTAACAAACTATCAATAGCATCATGTCATACCATATTAAGCATCCCCTATATGGAAAGCTTTGTCCCATCTTTTAGACGAGGGTGTGTAGGCCTGACAATTGGGTTGGGTTTGGGTAGGCGGGTTAAAAAACATAAACTCAACCCAACCTATATAATATATGGGTTGATGGGTTGGCAGGTCACGAGTTGGTGGGTTGGAAACCACAACTCAACCCAACCCATATAACCTGTTTAAGTATATAGGTTTACGGGTTCACAAGTTAATGAGTCAAACCCAACCCATATAATCCATTTAATAAATAACCAACACATTTTAAAAAATAAGATTTTTTCAACTTAAATTTATAAAATAATTAAAGTAATAAACATAAAAAAAAGTTTTCAACATAAATTCATAAAGTTAATAACATCCAAATAAAAATAAAAAATGAAAACATTCATAGAAAGTGAATATGTTCTTCGTTCGTGACTCGTGAAAATAACGACATATATTTTTTCTTTTTCTGATTAATGAACCGCAAATGCAGATTAGTCACATACGAATATGGAAGAAATACAATGATACAAAATATTACGAACATTAATAATTAAATATACAATTTTTTAAATGTATATATATATATATATATATATATATATATATATATATACACGGGTTGACCCGCAAACCCAAACAGATAACCCAACTCAACCCATGAAATAAACGGGTTGGCGGGTTGATGGGTTGACGGGTCAAAAATCTCAACCAAAACCCGACTATTTCGGGTTGGGTCAGTGTCGGGTTACGGGTTGGGTCGAGAGTTGCCACCCTTAAGGGTGTGGGTGGGAAACTCTCATCATTTTTTATGGATCACAATACCCTTTCCCTCACCTAAACCCAATGAATTGGTGAGAAACTTTCCTCACTATTTGTTTTTTTTATTTTTTTAAATAAAATTGATTCATTTTTATGATCTATAATTTTTAAACTAATAATAAACAAAAATTTTAATTAAAAAGGAAATGTATTTCATTAATTAAAATAAAAATTACAATAAACCTAAGATTTAAAAAGTAGAATATTAAAAAAAAACACAAACAAAAAATCAAACAAACCAACAACAACCTATGAAAAATATTTTTTTCATAATTTTTTCTCTCTTCTTCGTCATGAGCTTGAGAGTCAGTCCCGAGAGATGGTCGGTGTTTTCCATCAAGAACTTCATATCCTTAATTTCTTGTCTCTCCGTGCGTCCCTTCTTTCTTTCTTCTTCTTTTTTTCTTTGTCGAACGTCAAACATTCAACGAAATTAAGATTATATCGATCAAATGACGCTGTTATTTTTCGCATTTCGTCAACGTTCATGCTGAAATCCGATGCACTCGAAGAAGCCCCTTTTCCCTTCCTCTTTGCTTTGTCCCTACCCATCGGTTGGACAATTTCTTCTAGCTCGAGTTCGTCCTCCTGATTTAAATCTACACCGACCCGAGCATCAGAGGAAGTTGTATAACCACTAGAGTCCGTTTTCGTTCGCTTTGATTTTTGTACTCCAAAAATAAAATATTGCTCGTATTTTTTTCCACATGGGACATCTAACCAATAATTTCCAACAGTCGTGTAACTTGAATGGTTTTCCGAATTCATCAAGGTAAAATTGCAAAGCTTCTTGAAGTATTTCTTCGTCGCCTTGGCCGCTTTTCGTTAGGATTTTAGCTTGTTGTATAACCCGTTTATCTTTTAAACACTTTTGCTATTTCTCGAAACTTTGAATTCATTTGGTGTTTTGTACGGTAGTCGCCATCTTTTCCTAGCTCCTCCTGAAATCATTCTAAAATGCGAAACCAAAAATGATCTCCCGGTTATGCATTTCCCGTCTTCGAGTACTCAGAAATGTCAACCCAAGCTTTTACCAAAACTAGTTCTTCTTGTGGAACCCTTGGTATCAACTTTTGTCTTCCCGGTTGTGCGACACCCTCGCGCGCTTGTTGTTTTCCTTTGCGTCGTTGTGGGGGTGGTGTGGGTTGAGTTTCGAGAACCATCTCTTCTTCTTCCGAGTCATCCAACTCATTGACAAGTTGGAATTGTTGTTGGGTTTGAGTTTGAAGTTGATTTAACGAATGTTGATCGGGAAAAACAACAAAGTTCGAAAACATTTGCGGAGTAACATTTGGAACTTGGACCGGGTAATATTGTCTAACATTTTAGTATTGAAATTATAGTGGAGATTGAATGGGAGCATCGAGATGAGGATGATAAACTCCTTATGATGATGAATCAATAGCAAAAATGTTTCGAGTAGGGGTGCTTAAACTCGAAACATGAGTTTTTTTCCTTCTATCGGAGGTTGGTGTTTGATTGTTGAGATTTTTTTTTTGAAGAAAATAGAGGTTGTAGAGGATTTGATTAAAGATAAATGAGTATGAGTATTTATAGAGGTTGTGGAGGCTAAAAAAATTATATTTTAAACCATTTAGCCGTTGCAAATTTAAAAAAAGGAAAAAAAAAAATCACATTTTACCGTTTTTAACAGTTATTTAAAAAAAACATTTATATCCAATCCCCATCGGAGAGAGAATGCGGCAACCCCACCCCCACCTCCTCCCGCGCAACCCTTCCCGCACCGCCGGTGCGGTGTTCATCGGAATGGGAAGCTTCCCACGGCTCATCCCGCACCCCGCTCCATCCGGCCTTAAGGTGAGGTTAAAATTGTGAATCTTGTTTTGATACGAGTCTTAGTTCAATTCAATGTACCGCAAAGGTAGAACAAAGTCTTCATGTATACCATGTATTATGTAACACACCAAAGGGATTAATATTTTTTTTTATATAATGTGGTCACTCATATCAAAGATTGGTTTAACCGGTTACAGGCCCAGTCCCTTTTAACCTATTTATGAAAATAAAAAATGGAACACATTAATAGAAATGAAATTGTTTACGTAAAACGGCTACCAACAATGGGTTTTATTAACGGCGTTGGTTTATTGGTCTTTTAACCCATCGGGTTTCAAAACTAGTAAAAGTAACTTATGTAGCTAGTTGGGCTTTTTAGGAGCAGGTTTCAAAACTAGTCTTTCTCCTCTAACACCAATTTTCTAGGTCGGGTCTTGGTCTTTTAGTTTAGGCCATGGTTGGTTCAAACAGTTTTCTTAAACATGTGGTGTTAACACTGTTGTCTGATAAATAATTACATTATAATTCGTTAAATAATTTAATATATGACACTATGATGTTCAAATTTTTATATAATATTTTAGTAGAACATTTTAATAAGTTATTGTAAAAAAAAACGCCTCCATCAAATTTCTTTGAATGGTTGCTAAAGTGAACATAATAATATAAATTAACAAGTACTGCAGAATGCAGAAAATATACTAATGCTCCAAATTCTAAATAAATATTGTAAAATTGCATTTATATATTATAGGGTGCATAGTTCTTCAATTTTATTGTTGATATTTTAATTCTTTTGGCGAGTCGTTATTGCCGTAACTTCCGTTAACTTGGCTTGGTATTATTTTTTTAAAAAGCTTAATTTTATTATTAATAAAAGAAAACCATCATAAATGGTCATGTGGTTTTTCCAGATCTCAAATTTAATCCTCGTGGTTTAAAAATGTTACAATGGTTCATGTGCTTTCAAAACTTTTGACGAGTGATATTGGTTCTTATTGCTAATTCCGTTAAGTTTTATCTATTAAGTGAATGATATTTTCGTCATTTCACTACCACATAGACCATTTATGATGTGTTCTTTTATTTTAAAAAGAAAAAAGAAAAAAATTACATGCAAATGCTCTCTCTCTCTCTCTCTCTCTCTCTCTCTCTCTCTCTCTCTCTCTCTCTCTCTCTCTCTCTCTCTCTCTCTCTCTCTCTCTCTCAACCACCTACACACTCTAGAAAGAAACCCACACCAATTTCACCACACCTTCTTCTTGTTCACTACCTGCATTTCAAAACCAAGCTGAAGGTTACGAATAAAAGCCATGAATTTGTTCCTTTCTTCTGCTTCTTTCCATAGGGATTTCTCCCTTTCATTATTGGGTGTGATTTTTTTAATTTATGCTGATTTTCCGGTTTTGGAGTCTGGTGCAACAAAAGTGAAGTTGGCAACTAAAGCTTGTGAGTCAACAAGATCGGATGTTTCTTCAGTGGACTGAAGGACTTCTAACTGAATCTCCATAGAAGAACGACCAACCCACGTAACAGCTCCGACTGTTTTAAAATCAATGTCAACAAGAAATTGACTTTTTGTTAACCATTTTGTCCACAGATGCAGTCACTAGCAACAAGGAATCGGTCATGCATGCATTATCGAAGCAGTGTTGTTTGTTTCACAGTTCCAACAGAAACCACAAGTGTTATAATCGCGATGTTCTCTCATGAATGCATATAATCTGACAAAAAAGAAGGTAAAGGGGCGTACTTTGAAGGAGATGGTACCCGCGAGAGCATCAGGGTCTTCAAGCAATTTCCCCGCACAAATTATGTTCCATGGGTTCCTATACCGTTCTCTGAGAATGTAATCGGAAGAAAAAGGGTAAAGAATGGTAATCCGACTGTGCGATGGAGTTTTTGCAGTAATGGAGTCGACATCGGAAGAAGGGGTGTTGAAAATGGATCTCGCTTGCCAAAGAACATGTTGGTGATTTGTTATCATCAGTGTTATTTAAGTGTAATAGGGATTACTTTGTTGACTAAAAATGATCTTGATAAATATTAAACAAGTAAGGAAGGTGTGGAGTACACACTTGTTTAAGTTTGATCAAGTATTAAAGTATACTGTCATCTAGGGGCGAAGCCCCTAAACGAACGGGGGTCCGGGAGCAGCGCCCCTGGGAGCGGGGTCCAAGGGGCAGAGCCCCTGGCTGGGGTCGAAAATCCAAATTTTGAATATTTGACCCGGTTTTGACTTTGAATTAATCCTTATACAAAACCCGGATTTATGACAGTTTTTACTGTTGAGAAAAACTGTTATATGACAGTTTTGACAGTTTTTCAGATAAGGAAGGTTTATAACCAATTTTAGTCACTTTTCTTGTAACATCCCGCGATAGCAAGAGTAGAGTTGAAGGACTAAAAGTGTAAATTTTGAAGGGAAACTCGGCGAGTCCATGGATGGACTCGGTGAGTAGGGTCGCGACTTTGGTCGCGAGTCAAGTGGCCTACTCGGCGAGTAGGTGCTGAGTGGAGAAAACCCTAAATCCGGGGAACGAGCCCTATTTAAAGAACATTATATCCTCTCCCCAGCCTCTTTGATCCCCCTTGAAGTCCAGAAACCCTAGAAAGCGTGATTGAAGAAGATTGGAGTGCATTTGGAGCTTGGGGAGGTGTTTGTTGAAGAAATCTTGAAGAAGAAGAGGCTTGGGTCAAAGGGCTTTGCTTGGATTCGAGTTTCATTGCAGTTGGGGCATTCTTTTGAGGTAATATCTCGTTCTTGGGCTATCACTCATATGGATTCATCATTTTGGGGTTTATGGGGAGCTTATCTTTGTATGTTTTAGAGTTTGGAGGATAGATCTGAGGTTGCTACCTCAGATCTGGGTTGGGGAAGGCCTAGAGAGCATTAAAGTCCTTGTGTTTGAGTGCTTAGTGAAGCTATCATGTCCCAAACCCTAGCTCTAAAGTGAATAAGGCCTAGATCTCTTTGGATTCACGTAAATTTTGCCACTTTACGTGATGGATGGATTGTAGGAGGCTAGATCTATGTTTTGGATCAATTGCATGGCCTGGAATGCTTCTGTATGGATTCAGACCGATGGTACTCGGCGAGTCACATGGGTGGACTCGACGAGTTGCTTGAAGATAAGCTGGAACTCGACGAGTTGGATAAACAACTCAGCGAGTAGGTTGAAGATAGCCTTAGACTCGGCGAGTCTTGTCGAAGAGTCCCAATATTTTCTGGTTGAGTCGAGAATCGGTGAGTCAAGGGATAACTCGGTGAGTTGGGTGCGAGTGGACTTAGAGTTGTTGGACTCGGCGAGTCTCGGGGTGACTCGGCGAGTTAGGTCGCGGATTGAGGGAACATCTGAGCTTGGGGACTCGGTGAGTCATCGGGTTGACTCGGCGAGTAGAGTCAGTCAGGGGTTGACTTTGACCTTGTCCAAGGGTTGACCAGTTGTCTTCCAGGGGTATTTTGGTAATTAAGGGTATATATTGAGTTGAGTGTTTTGGTGTTCAGTGGAGGAGTTCGTGTCGGAGTTCGGAGCAGCGGGATCTTATCCTTTAGCCGGCAGTTTCGAGGTGAGTTATCCTCACTATATCAACAGGGTCTAAGGCACCAAGGCCGGCCCTTTTATCGGATTGAGATCCGGGTATCTGTTGTTATGTTATTGCTTTGATATGTTTGCATCCTGGTAGTTAGGATGGTATTCGTTAGGGACCTGGTTAAGGTCGGTATCCTGGTATGTAGGGTGAGGCTATGCTAGTGACCGGTTAAGTCGGTATCTTGTTAGAGTATGTTGTGATATGTGATTTGCTAGATCGGTTGCCTGAATATGAATTGTTATGTGATTGCTTGTTTATATGTACATGGTTGTTTGGACTGGAGCTGGGTTGAGGCGGGTCCTGCTTCGTGTCGTAGGCCAAGATACCCAGGGCGGACCGGTTATTCCGAAGGCCCAGCGAGCGTCCGGATAGGCTGTAGGCCCCATGAGGGCGGACCAGACATGCCGAGGCTCGGAGAGTGGACCAGGCCGACTGAAGGCCCGATGCGGGCGGACCAGTTATACTGTAGACTCAGAGAGTGGACCAGGTGAGTTGAAGGCCCAGTACGGGCGGACCAACCACACTGCAGACTCGAGGGACATGATTGGACACGGAGGGTGGACCAGGTGGACTGAAGGCCCTACAAGGCGGACCAGTCCCACAGTAGACCCGGTATGCATGGCTGTTCTGTGATTCGTTATGAGATACATGTTATGTGTATGGTATATGTGGTTGGTATTTTGGGGGTATCTCACTAAGCTTTCGGGCTTACAGTTGTGGTTTAATGTTTTTCAGGTTCATCAGGAGACTATGGAAAGGCGAAGGTGGGATCGTACCGCTCCTCATGATTTGGTAGCAATGTGATTCTGGGAATACTCTAAATGATTTGTATTGAAAACCTTTTTGTAATAATTTAATGAGATCGGGTTGTTTTTTTTTTTGAAAAATTTAAATTGGTTGGATTTTTCGGTCGTTACAATTGGGTATCAGAGCCTTGGTTTGAGTGAATTGGAGGAACACTTGTGTGACTCCAGTCTCAAATCGAGGAGGGTTTTCAAAAGATAATTTAAAATGGTTTTCAAAATAAGTAAAGGAGGACGCGGAGGTACGATTAGTCGGAGCCAGTAAATAACCCCAAAATACCATACATGATATTTGTTTTATTGAGCTTTGATAGAACAACATGCTAGAGTTAGGCTAGGGATCTTCAGGATTTCTTGATGTGTTGCCTGACTTATGATGCCTGCTAGCCTAGGGTTTTCTTGTGAGAGATTTCTAGTGTTCCTCTAGTTGTGAGGATAGAGCGTTGTTATGTATGTTTTCGCTAGGGTGTTGTGGAAGTACTTCATATAGATATGGGTAGGTGTGGAAGGTAGTATGGGCCCGTACTACTGAAAGCACAGGACCCATATGCGTATCAGGGAAACCATGACCTCTAGGGTTGGGTTGAGAGTTGGTTCCTGGGATTGTGGGAAGTGTCTGAGATTTTGGTGGTTTATTTTCAGTATGGAGATTTAAGGGCATGCTGGGAGTGGATTCGGGTCAGGATCAGGAGCAGGAGAGGGAGTTCCGGGTGGGTCCGTACCGCCCGAGGTTGTCGGTCAGATGAGTACGCGCGAGTTGGATGCGAGGATTCGTGAGATCCTGCATGATGAGGTTGTTGCATTGTTCCGGGCTGAGCTGCCGGAACTGTTTGGGTCGATCAAGACCGCCATGGTGGAGTATTTTGATGAGCGTTATGCGGCTCTCACGGAGACGGCTGTCGCGGCAGCTACAGCGGTTGTAGCAGCGGCAGGGGGAGGAGCTAGTAGAGGTTTTCAGTATCGGGACTTCGATAATACGAAGCCTCCCACCTTTGATGGAGTTCAGGATCCGATTGTTGCTATGAGATGGCTATCAGATGTGGAGGGATGTTTCTTCATGTGTTCATGCCCTGCTGATCAGAGGGTGAGGTGCGCTCTGAACCTGTTAAGGCTCGGGGCAAAGGATTGGTGGAGGTTGACCACGGGGTCATATTCGGATGCGCAGAGGGCTGCGGTTTCTTGGGATCAGTTCAGAGAGATGTTCAGCACTCGTAATGTTCCGCAGGTCGAGAGGGAGAGCTTGGCTCAGGAGTTCCTGGAGCTGAAGTAGGATTCGGAGTCGGTGACAGAAATCACCAGGATGTTTACTGAGAGGGCGATGTTTTGCCCTGAGTTCGCTACGGAGCAGGCTCAGATATCCTGATATCTGAGTATGCTAAAGAGAGATATCAAACAGTTTGTTTCCACGCAGAGGTGCGAGACCTTGTTGGAGTTGCAGGAGGCCGCCAGGCGGCGTGAGTTAGAGATTGAGTTGCAGTTGCGTGAGCTGAGGCAAGCTCCGGTTTAGTCGCAGCCGGCGATGAAACGGTCTAAGACCGTTGATTCCAGGATGGGAGATCAGGGCAGCCACGTTTGTGGAAAGTGTGGGAGGGGTCACGCCGGAGTTTGTCGGTCCGGTGGTACATGCCGCAAGTGCGGAAAGGAGGGACACTATGCGAGGGATTGTCGGCAGTCAGTGTCGGTTCGAGATTTGAGGATATGTTATCATTGTCATCAGGTTGGACACTTGAGGGTCAACTGTCCACAGCTTGCTGCAGGACCGGTGCAAGCTCCAGCACCGGCCACGTTGAGGATCACAGGTGGAGATCAGGGTGGAGCGGAGCCCCCAAGGGCTTCGGGTCGTGCTTTTTAGCTTGCAGCGGAGGAGGTTCGAGCAGTGCCGGATGCAGCTGCGGGTATGTTTCTTTCTTGTTGTCTTGTTTATTATGATTATTGTGGAATATCGTTTATCTGCTAGTCTCGTTGGGTGGTTTTCGTTTTGGTATCCGTTGTTCCTTTAGGGTTTGGCATGGGTATGGGTTAGTATTTCGGGTTTTCGCTGGTTATCTTTGTGAGGATTATTGGTGGATGCGGTGTTGGTTTGAATGTCAGGTAGCATCTGCAGTCTGAGGAATGAATATTTGAAGATTGGGTTCCTTTCGAGCGGGATGATCGGTGTGGAAATGTGTTTTTGCGAAGGTTGCTAGTGCTAGTGGGAATCAGTCTGAGTGTAAATGTGGGTTTTGTGCAAGGTTATCTTGGGAGGTCGGCGATAGCGACCGGGGGTTGGTAGTCAGTACCTTAAGTGGGGGAGAATTTGAGAGTTCTCCGGAGGATCGACGAGTATGAACGGTTGTTTACCTGTATGGAATTCAGTAGCGTCTCGGTCAGCCAAGGGCATTGGTTGGTATGAGTAAATGGCAGGCGTGCGGGGCGGGATACAGACCAAGAGCTTGAATGTGCAGGGCCTGGGATCAGGTCGGGATCGAGTATGTATGATGGAGAGAGAGTTCGAAAACCCTAGGGGGCTAGAACAGTATGCATGGGAGGTTTTCCCGGAGAGGTAACTCGGAATGTTGATTGCTAGTTGAGCGGTCCGGATAGACTGAAGGCCAATGGGCGTACCAGTCAGGCCGAAGGCTCGGTGAATGGTCCAGCTAGACTGAAGGCCCTGGAGGGCGGTCTAGGTCTTCTGAAGGTTATGAGAGCGGTCCAGTTTGACTGAAGGCCTGGTAAGGCAGTCCAGTCATGCTGAAGACTCTGCATGTGTCGTTAGATCGGTGCAAGGTAATGGATTGAGTATGTCGTGATATGTTAGCGTTGCAAGGTCTGGCCCCGGATATTGATCGCAATCAGTGGAGGTAGTGCATGGACTTGAGGGTCTTCTCGGGTGGATTCAGAGTATGTATGGTGCATGGGATAGCGGTTACGCTATAAAGAGGTGGTGTAGCGTTGGGTGAGCACCGTAGTACTTGTCGTGGTGACAAGGCAGTCGACGGTGGTCATTGAGCAGCGTGTGCGGCGGCGGTTTGGGATGAAATCATGAGGGGATGTCTGCTTGGATCGTAGAAGGGAATTCCGAGGCTCGTAAGGGATGCAGATATGGAGTTTTGGATTCCCAGCTTGATTTCGGTAAAGGATTTGTGTATCAGTGGTTCATCCTGAGGGATATTTTGAGGGTCGTCAGAGTGATGGGTTTCCTAACCCGAGGGTGCTAGAGCTAGTTCAGCATGTGCATGAGATTACAAGAAGAGAACTCATGGGAGTTGCTTTGAAGGGTGTGTCTTTCTGTCAGCATGGAATGGATAGAGTTGGACTCGGATCGGGAATCGGGTGGTGCATAGTTATTTATGGCTCTTATGGGTCGAGTAATGGTTGTGATTTGGAGCAGTGTTGCATCATGAGTGGTACTCAGTTGTTGTGTGTGGTTATCAGAGGGTAAAGCTGGTGCCCGGTTTGAGACGGTGGTCAGGACATCGCAAGTAAGGAGAAAGTGAGTTCGAGTTTCGATGGGTATGCCTTGAGGGACGTGGTCCGGTTAAGGCCAGGTGGCGTGTTGTGGGAGTATATTTTTGGAGATGAGTTGTCGTAGGCTTCGAGGACGAAGCCTAATTTAACTGGGGGAGAATTGTAACATCCCGGAATAGCAAGAGTAGAGTTGAAGGACTAAAAGTGTAAATTTTGAAGGGCAACTCGGCGAGTCCATGGATGGACTCGAAGAGTAGGGTCGCGACTTTGGTCGTGAGTCAAGTGGCCTACTCGGCGAGTCCAAAGATGGACTCGGCGAGTAGGTGTTGAGTGGAGAAAACCCTAAATCCGGGGAACGAGCCCTATTTAAAGAACATTATATCCTCTCCCCAGCCTCTTTGATCCCCCTTGAAGTCCAGAAACCCTAGAAAGCGTGATTGAAGAAGATTGGAGTGCATTTGGAGCTTGGGGAGGTGTTTGTTGAAGAAATCTTGAAGAAGAAGAGGCTTGGGTCAAAGGGCTTTGCTTGGATTCGAGTTTCATTGCAGTTGGGGCATTCTTTTGAGGTAATATCTCGTTCTTGGGCTATCACTCATATGGATTCATCATTTTGGGGTTTATGGGGAGCTTATCTTTGTATGTTTTAGAGTTTGGAGGATAGATCTGAGGTTGCTACCTCAGATATGGGTTGGGGAAGGCCTAGAGAGCATTAAAGTCCTTGTGTTTGAGTGCTTAGTGAAGCTATCATGTCCCAAACCCTAGCTCTAAAGTGAATAAGGCCTAGATCTCTTTGGATTCACGTAAATTTTGCCACTTTACGTGATGGATGGATTGTAGGAGGCTAGATCTATGTTTTGGATCAATTGCATGGCCTGGAATGCTTCTGTATGGATTCAGACCGATGGTACTCGGCGAGTCACATGGGTGGACTCGACGAGTTGCTTGAAGATAAGCTGGAACTCGACGAGTTGGATAAACAACTCAGCGAGTAGGTTGAAGATAGCCTTAGACTCGGCGAGTCTGTTCTTGGACTCGGCGAGTCTTGTTGAAGAGTCCCAATATTTTCTGGTTGAGTCGAGAATCGGTGAGTCAAGGGATAACTCGGTGAGTTGGGTGCGAGTGGACTTAGAGTTGTTGGACTCGGCGAGTCTCGGGGTGACTCGGCGAGTTAGGTCGCGGATTGAGGGAACATCTGAGCTTGGGGACTCGGCGAGTCATCGGGTTGACTCGGCGAGTAGAGTCAGTCAGGGGTTGACTTTGACCTTGTCCAAGGGTTGACCAGTTGTCTTCCAAGGGTATTTTGGTAATTAAGGGTATATATTGAGTTGAGTGTTTTGGTGTTCAGTGGAGGAGTTCGTGTCGGAGTTCGGAGCAGCGGGATCTTATCCTTCAGCCGGCAATTTCGAGGTGAGTTATCCTCACTATATCAACAGGGTCTAAGGCACCAAGGCCGGCCCTTTTATCGGATTGAGATCCGGGTATCTGTTGTTATGTTATTGCTTTGATATGTTTGCATCCTGGTAGTTAGGATGGTATTCGTTAGGGACCTGGTTAAGGTCGGTATCCTGGTATGTAGGGTGAGGCTATGCTAGTGACCGGTTAAGTCGGTATCTTGTTAGAGTATGTTGTGATATGTGATTTGCTAGATCGGTTGCCTGAATATGAATTGTTATGTGATTGCTTGTTTATGTGTACATGGTTGTTTGGACTGGAGCTGGGTTGAGGCGGGTCCTGCTTCGTGCTGTAGGCCAAGATACCCAGGGCGGACCGGTTATTCCGAAGGCCCAACGAGCGGTCCGGATAGGCTGTAGGCCCCATGAGGGCGGACCAGACGTGCCGAGGCTCGGAGAGTGGACCAGGCCGACTGAAGGCGCGATGCGGGCGGACCAGTTATACTGTAGACTCGGAGAGTGGACCAGGTGAGTTGAAGGCCCAGTACGGGCGGACCAACCACACTGCAGACTCGAGGGACATGATTGGACACAGAGGGTGGACCAGGTGGACTGAAGGCCCTACAAGGCGGACCAGTCCCACAGTAGACCCGATATGCATGGCTATTATGTGATTCGTTATGAGATAGCATGTTATGTGTATAGTATATGTGGTTTGTATTTTGGGGGTATCTCACTAAGCTTTCGGGCTTACAGTTGTGGTTTAATGTTTTTCAGGTTCTTTAGGAGACTATGGCAAGGCGAAGGCGTGATCGTACCGCTCCTCATGATTTGGTAGCAATGTGATTCTGGGAATACTCTAAATGATTTGTATTGAAAACCTTTTTGTAATAATTTAATGAGATCGGGTTGTTTTTTTTGAAAAATTAAATTGGTTGGATTTTTCGGTCGTTACATTTCTGGTACTCACGAAATTACACCATCTCATTCTCTCTTTCTTTTCTCTATGATTTTATCTGAGTCTTATCCAATTGAGGATTTGGGAGTACCACCCAAATACTTCGATTTGAAAGTGATTATCACGATTCTTAGATTTCCAAGTGCCACTAAACCATATTTCTAACAGAACATTTATGGCTGGTAAATGATACATACCAGGCCACATACTGAGAGGCTTGCGCAAGGAAGAGCCGGTGTCAATGGGTGACACATCGTCATCTTGAAGATGTTGAGAATTAGGGCAAGATATAGTGGAGGCAACATAATTGGGATCAATTCCGGTGAACGAAGGTGGGTCTGGTGTCCCTGAAGAGGAATATGACCTGAAACTACAAAACAAGCGATTGAATACTTGGGAATCTTTCGAGGAAAATCATTTGTGTGGGGTGCAAAATCGATAATCATAATTGTGATTCCGATGTAGAAAATGAGTGGTGTGCAGTGATGGGTATCCGAGACTGAAAGGGAGAAATTTCATTTTTTTTTAAATAAGAGAAAACATCATGGTCCCTATGGTCGTGAAATGACAAAAATACACTCCAGTTAACATACAATACTTAACGGGGTTAGAAATAAGGACCAATCGTCAAAAGTTTTGAAAGCACTGGGAGCATCTATGATGTTTTTAAACCACAGGGACGAAACTTTAGATCTGGAGAAACCACATGGATCGTTTATGATGTTTTTTCTTAATAAAATACTAAAAAAGAAGTAAAGTTTACAAGGAAATTATAGTTAATAAGGTTTTGTGACCAAAAATCCGAATTAAAATTATGTTTAGGATTTTATGCATCAACTAGTTAAAAGAAAACGACACAAATTTATCCAACATGTTATCATTCTTTTGCTTTTGCTCATCAACATCGCCACTTCCAAGAGCTTTGGCATTGTCATATGCTTCATCACATGATATTATATCGAGTGTTACAAGTAGACAAAACAATAGACGATCAATAACCGTATAGATCATACATCAAAATCAATCGTTGCATGGATCATATGTTGTGATTTTTTACTACTTTTATACATTTCAGGAGAATCTACATTCACATATAGCTCACTAATAACACATTTTGTAGAAGACATACAAGTATATCTACAAAGAGTTTTGTTTATGCTTTTTATATGATATGATTTATTTATGTTTAGACACATGCTTAGACAAACCAACATGTAACACCTCTTATATGAGTAAAAAAAAATTTAAGGATAACTTGAAAACATTCAATCAACTTTAAGGATTAATGCATAATTAAGTTCCAAAACATAGTTAAACTACAATTTCATGGTTATGGCTTTCAAAATATGAGTGCATTCATTAAATCGAAGGTTGTGGTGCCACAAAAACCACAATTTCTTCTTTGTCATGTCATTGTCATACAATTTTTATCACAAAAGTGTAGTTTCTTTGCCACACACTAGGTGTGGTGCCATAATTTTTTAACTGTTTAAATTAAATAAAAACTCAAATTTTCATTAATTCAAATAAAAAAACATAGAAGAACTAAAAAAAACTTAAAAAATGAAAAACACACAAAAAAAAGTTCAGAATTATAATAACTAAAACATACTGCATGAAGTCTTCACCTGAGAACTCGTCTTCCGAGTCATCCGGGGGATCCAAATTGAGATCAGTGTTTTGAATCTCGTTAATGTGTTCCATCAGGTCCATGAAAATGTTGTGAAATGTTTCAATGTTGTGTATCTCCACTCTCCTATCCATATACTCATCGCCATTAATCTCTATTGGTTGTGTCTCGGGGATGGTTTCATACTCTCCATACACACATATCGCTCTTCCTTCATCTTCAATAATCATATTATGCAATATGATACATACATACATGACTTCTTGAAGTTTTCCCTTGTCCAAAAAAAAGTTTTGGTTTTTTTAGTATATACCAATGTTTTTTAAGAGCTCCAAAGGCTCACTCAACATCCTTCCTACCTTTCTTTTGAGCTCTCTTGATTTTTTTTTCGTCAAGAATCATTTGGACATGAAAATGATTTAACAAACACAACATAATAAGGATATATCCCATCAACAAGATAATAACCATACTTATATGGCGTTCCATGCACTTGAAAAGAAGAATCTAGTGCAAATTCGTCATATATGTTGTTAAATATAAGAGACTTATTAAGAATGTTGATGTCGTTAATCGAACCAGGAGAACCACAAAAGGCATGCCAAATCCACAGATCATATAATGGCACCGCTTCAAGTATGACCGTTAGGTCACCATGATCACCTCAGGTAAATTGACCATGGTGTGAGGTAGGGAAATTCTCCCATATCCAATGGAGGCAATCTAAACTTACGATCATTTCAGGAAAGTCATATATGCTAGCATGATAAACTTGCAATTATAAGATGTCATTGCATGTAGGCTTACGTAAATATTTTGGACCATAAAACTCAATCACATGTTTGAAAAAAAAGTGGATACTATCTTATGCGCTCCTAGCGGACATCCTAAATGTAACGACTGGTTCCTGGTACGCAGCTAACTTATTTATTTATTTATTTTGAAAGAGGGTCTCTACGAGTTGGTGGCCTTAACTCGTAGAGTAGAGGGTAGAGTATGTTGGATTAAGTGTCTAAGTTCATAACTATTTCTGGTATGTACTTGACCCGGTTGGCATGGTCCATTTGGGTTGCATAGCATCATGACACTTGGATAGACAAAATGAGAAAAGAGCACTTATGGATTATCAATATATTATAAGTTCTAATATATTAATAATAATATTATTTAATTAGTATTGATCAAGAATTAATTTGGTGATCAAAAAGAGACTAATTAAATATATGGGGTTGATTGTGTGAATCATCCATTCTTATATAGTGGGCTAATGATCTATGGTTTATTGAATTGGACTAAAATCCATAGGATGATCCATGGATAGTCAATGGAGGTTAAAACCCATGGATCATGGAGGAAATGAAAATCCATGTCAATTAAGGTTTACATGGTGTAACCCTACTTGTGGAACAACTATAAAAGGACCCCATGAGCTACCAAATTCGGCACTAAGTGAAGAACTAGAGGGCTAGCCGATTTTGAGTGTGTGTGTGTGTGTGTGTGTACTTCTCTCAAAGTTATTCCAAGAGTTTTGGTGTTGTGTAAAAAACTTGAGGCATCACATTTGGGGTGCTAGGCTCACAAAGTTCTTAAGGAATCCAAGAAACAAGACAGGTTTGTTTTCCTACTAGCTTTTATGTTTCAAGTTCCTCATGCCATGCTAGTTAGGTTAAGAACCTTGAAAAAATCAATTTTTCATGTATCTTAGTAAAACATAGATCCAAGGTTTCTAGGGTTGCATGCACACCTTAAGAGTGTTAGAATGCTCAAAACCCTTCAATGGTATCATAGCCTAGACTTGTTTTCTTGATACTTGATGCAAATTGTTAAAGAAACTCAAATTTTGCTACATTATGCTAAGTGAACTTGCAGAGTCCATGGGGGGCTCGACGAGTCCATGCATATATTTATCCTACTCGTCGAGTATGAGGCCCAGAGTGCAGTGTTTCGAGTTTTTCTGTTGGAAATGGACTGAACTTGGACTTATAAAACTTGTTTTTGATGTGTTAATGATTATGCTTATCCATTTACAATGGTTATTGTAACGCCCGTAGATCCGGGCTAGTCAATTTAGAGACGATAAGCATCAAAAATGACTTTTTGATGGAAGATTATTTAGAAGGATTAATCTTAACTAAGTTATAGTATATGATACAAGGATTCTATACATATAAAGAACGCTGAAATCCGAGTCATAACGAAGAAGTTATGACATATCGAAGTTTCGCGACAGAACCGACAACACGCCGAATGACGTAAAATACGAATTTAAGATAGAACAATATCTAGCCTTAGTAATATAAACTAAAGTTTAAGAGTTCATTAAACCGAGAGCGTGCATAAAAAGAACGCCCAAATCTGACTTCGTATGAGGAAGTTATGATTTTCTGAAGTTCGGGGCGCGAAACCCCAAAATTGTCAGATACCACGACGTGGCAAGCAGTGCCATGACGTGGCAAGTCTTCTAACACCTCCTAGAGTCCCTCAGACGCAACTTGCGATGATTCATGCAGCGATGACCAAGCCCACGACGTGGAAAAAGGTGCCACGACGTGGCAAGGGCCAATTATGCCCTATAAATAGATTTGAAAGGCCAGCCAAGTTTGGTTGCTCATTATCTCATCTCTCACCTGTATTGCATCGATTTACATGCAAATAAATACCCTTGAAGCCCCGATATCAATCCCGATGTGACATCCCCAAAATCACGGCCAGAAAAGACCGGTTTTGTTTATACTTTATTTTCAAAATCAGAGTAATCTTTTAATAAAAGAGTTGCGGAATTTGTCCCAAAACAATATTATGATAAAGATTTATCAAAAGCATTTCCATATAAATGTATTTCATTAAAAAGACTCGGGATGTCATGTTCGATACAGTACATAAGTATAAACAATACAACATAGGCCTTACTACATTATTCCGTATTTACAGGCCTAAAATCCATTAATCTCTTATCCCAAGACATTACATCTATGCTCATGCGCCACTACATGTAATACAAGAAACTGAGTGGGTCAGGCTTGGAAGCCTGGTGAGCACATAGGGTTTTCAACCCATAATAAATAAGTTTATTAACTTTATCAAACCAAATAAACCCGATTACCCATTCCCGTTATCCTCACTTTATGTCCCTAAGACATCTAACACAAGGGACCTAGTCTAAGGACTATCATCGTGATGGACACTACTACTAAGGGGATTTCTCACCCGTAAATGTCCTTAAGGCAACCATGTGGGGGATGGAGTACATCTGGTGAGCACACAGTTCAAATAAACACAAAGTTCGAATAAACACCTACAGGTTGCGAGCCTGCTAGTGTTCCACCGGACTGTTTAGAATAGTCCGTGGTCGTCATCTATACTCCGCTAGATGAATGGATCATCATTAACATCTATAACGAGGCCTCTCATTATTTTATTTTTTTTCACAGCAACTATTACATCTACCTATGTTTTACCCAACACATTTTATAGATATAAAATACATATACAATTTATATCATTTTAAAAAAAATGTATAAAATCGTTCATCCAGCATAGATAGCAAGTATACAAATAATATTCACACACAACACGTAATTTATATAAAATACTTCATATCTATGTGTAAGCTGAAAGTAACTATGCACTCACCTAAGAAGGTGGTGACTCGGTACTCGGACAGCGCTTCGTTTACTTTAAAATAATTTCCTTCGACGAAACCTAATATTATCACTAGTAGATTTTAGTATAATATTACAGTGACTAATTACTAGTCTTATTATTATTATTATTATATAAGCGTTTAAACAATACTTTCCAACCACTATGTACAGACAGGGGCCAGACATAAAACACCGGAGGGCAGGACCATTTTGGCGTATAGCACTTCTGAAATCCAACAACCCTACGCGGCCCTTTAAACCAGATTCCCTGTACCGCGAGTAGTTAAAAAGATATTATCACGACACTTATATAAGTCATAATAATAGCTCAAATATTTATTATAAATTTATAATAACAATACTAATTTTAAATACAAACTATATTTTAAAATAGGGTAAGCATAACTTACTTACAAGGGGATTTTTACTAGGAGTCGGGCTCTGCAGGGGCAGAACTTCGCCGCTGAATCTTTCTAAGAAAGATTCGTGCAGCGCTTCAGCGCTCACCTTACTATACTAAAACTACAGAAAGAGAAGTCGAATCACGAGGGACCGAAATGCTCGGGGGATAAGAAGAGAAAGACTCTTGAATCAAGAGAATGATGCAAGAAATATGAGAGCCCAAGCCTCTTATTTATAATAATTGAATTTACAAAAACTATCCTCCATAATTACTTAATGACCTTATAGTTATATAAACAACTAAACACCCCTTCATAATACTATTTTAAATAGATTTAATGATATTTGCACTAAACTAATGTCGAAAGAACTCAACATTAGTCTTATAATGACCGCATCGTCGATATCTTTCTAATGATATATACATATGTATATATATGTGTACGTATATATGATTTATACTTTATTTTAATACGTAAATATGCTATTATAATTTGTAACTCATTCATACGACCTCCATTTTTGACGTTATTTATATCCACGCGTAGGTGGAGAGGTAATCTACAACTTTCGTTTAGACTCCGCCGGCTAATTTTGACTTTATTTTTAAAGTTATCTTTTTAACAGGTCGGGACAGGATTGGTTCGTTAAAATCTGATAACTTCTTTATCCAATGTCCATTTTCGTCTGTCTTTTTATCATTACGCTACTAATAATGAGATCTTCGATTCTCGTTTAGGTTATAACGGCTAAAAACCGTTCAATCTAATACTCAAACTTCGGGATGTACACCGCTAAGCCGAAACTTCGAAAAATCATAATTTCCTCATAAGAAGTTAGATTTGGGCGTTCTTTTTATGGACGCTCTCAGGTTAACATGTTCTACGACTTTCATTTAGATTACTAAGGCTAAAAGAAGCTCTATCATAAATTCACTATTTGCGTCTCCCGGTGCCGTGCCGGTTTTGTAGTAAAAAACTTCGACGGGCCATAACTTCTTCGTTATAACTCGGATTTCGACACTCTTTATATGTACGGAAACCTTGTAACATATACTAAAACTTGGTTGAGATTATTTATTCTTAATAATCTGTTGTCGAAAAGTTGTTTCGACCCCTATTGCCTCTAAATTGACTAGCCCGGATCTACGGGCGTTACACCCGAGACCTGAAGCGAGTCTCGAAGCCCGAAGATCCCGAGAAGTGAAATTCTCAAGTCAAAGCTTTGCCCGCAAGAAGCCCGGTTTTTGCGAAGATCTTCCAGATCTACCGAAGAACACTACTTTTACAAGCCGTAGTGTTGTCCGAGCATTGTCTAATCAAGTGAGTGTGTGGTCACTTTCTTCTAACACATAAATATTAAGTATTTGCTATGAAATACATGCTACGTGTATAATATTTTATTGTTTATTTGAGATGATTATGGAATGGATGAATTATATAAGTTTTAATGAGTTAAACTATACACGTATTTTGTATATAAAAAATATGTTGGGTAGAACATGGGTAGATGAAATAGTGGAAACTATGAGACGTAGTGCCTATTGTATAAACCTTGGTGACTATGGAGTTAGCGCCTATTGTATAAACCTTGGTGACTATGGAGTTAGCGCCTATTGTATAAACCTTGGTGACTATGGAGTTAACGCCTATTGTATAAACCTTTGTGACTATGGAGTTAGCACATATTGTATAAACCTTGGTGACTATGGAGTTAGCACATGTTGAGTAAACCTTGGAGACTTTGGAGTTAGCGCTTGTTGAGTGAACCTTGGTGACTATGGAGTTAGCGCCTGATAACTATGGATTTAGTACTTGATAGATAAACTTTGGCAGCAACGGACTTCGTGCTGATTCCTTAGGTAAATCCTTAGGAACGAATGAATAAATGATATTTTTTTCTTAGGGTAAAACCTTAAGAAATAAAGAAGATAATGGGGATGGGTAATTGGTTGATTGCTTGATGATTAAATATTATTTTGGTCTGTATCGGAACATGACATCCTGAGATTTTGTTATTTAATGAAAATACGTTTCTTTAAGAAATGCTTTGATAAATTTTATTTTATCATATTTTATTTTGGGAACAAATTCCGCAACTGTTTTCCTTAAAAATGATTACTCTGATTTTAAAACAAAACTTAAACAAATCGGTATTTTCTGGCTGTGAAATTGGGGATATCACAGTTGGTATCAGAGCATTAGTTTAAGCGAACTAGGAATTTGTAGGATTTCTAGACTTAAACTTAGAATGCTAAGCGATGATTCTGAGATGAGAATCTACCATATTTTAGGCACAAGCACTAGTATATTTTAGGAAAGATGCCTAAAATGCTTTTATGTGCTAAATGTTATATGTTTTCCATATATGAAATTATTTGTTTGGATCTATGGTCTGTTGCCGACCGGATCTAGAAATTTTATGTGCTCAGGGTTCTAAACTTTTAATTACGATATTAGAACTGACATATAATTTTTCGGAGTAATAAGGAGGATTACACGTCTAAACCTTCATCTATCTATATTCTCGCCCGGTACACCAAACGTCTTCTTGGGTGTACGAAAGGTCATGGTGAAGACTCATAAATAATTGAGTAAATGGAGGAAATGAAAAGGCTTATGATAGTGAATGACACCTATCGGAAGATATTGTATGAGTGGTATCTTGCCTTTAGAATATGTATGATAAAATAACGGAACATTTAGAGGAGTACGGTACGTCTGAAGTACACCTTCGATTGGCTGGATAATGGAACGATTGGTGTAATTCTTGAATTTGTCCCATCGTCTGGAATTTCCATCACTCACCGAGTTAAATTAGAAATGATGATTGAAGATACGCATGGAAGAAGTCCTAGTAGAGTCTAGGAAAATTAGTATGATTAATTGGACACATTCATATGTGTTCAATTGTTTTGTGATATTAGGAATTGGGGACTGCGAGACAATGCTTGGGACGATTAAGAGTATGTGTGAATAGTAGTAGAGATCTATACTACTGGAAGCACAAGACTCACACTTGGATCAGGGAAAGTCGCAAGGTTACCAAGAAACTAGTGATTGGTCTCGTTTTATTCATGTATGCCATTACCATTGTTTCGGTAATGACTAGTAAGGGGTTGTTATTCTGACCCTAGCGTGTAACATCCCGAAATACCAAGAGTAGGGTTGATGGGCAAAAAGGGTAAATTGGAAAAGAGGAACTCGGCGAGTAAGGTCGCGAATTGGTTGCGTGTTAATTGGCCAACTCGGCGAGTCGGCGGCTGGACTCGGCGAGTTGGTGATGGGTGAAGAAAACCCTAACCTTCGGGGTTTGACCCCTATTTAAAGGATGTTATGCATCCTTTTTAGCCTCTATACCCCCTGAGAGTTCTAGAGAACACCCCCAAACGTAACAACTCCATTATTGTGAGGATTGAAGCTTGGAAGAAAGGGGTTTGTGGAGAGAAGTGGGTGGAATTCGAGGATAGCTTCAAGAGGGCTTGGAGATCTAGAGTCTACATCAGTTTAGTCTCATCTTTGGGGTAAGGATCCTCTGTCTTGAGCTCTTTTCCCCCTTGTTGTCTTTTTTGGGGGTTGTTTTGGGATTTTTGGGTGTATTTCATGAGTTATTCGGGATTGGAAGATGGATCTGAGGATGCTACCTCAGATCTGGAGTGGTGATGGTCCAAATGTGCATAAAGTCCCTGTGTTGAGTGTTGAGTGAAGCTATCTTATCCCAAACCTTAGCCCTAATGTGTATAATGCCTAGATCTTCATGGATTCACGTAAAGTTTGCCACTTTACGTGATGGATGGGTTGTAGGAGGCTAGATCTATGTTTTGGATAAATTGCATGTCATGGAATCCTTATGTATGGATTCAGACCGGTGGTACTCGGTGAGTCACAAGGGTGGACTCGACGAGTTGCTTGAAGATGAGCTAGAACTCAGCGAGTTGGATGAACAACTCGGCGAGTAGGTTGAATATAGCCTTAGACTCGGCGAGTCTGTTCTTGGACTCGGCGAGTCTTGTCAAAGAGTCCCAATATTTTCTGGTTGAGTCGAGAATCGGTGAGTCAAGGGATGACTCGGTGAGTTGGGTGCGAGTAGACTCAGAGTGGTTGGACTCGGCGAGTCTCGAGGTGACTCGGCGAGTCAAGTCGCGGATTGAGGGAAGTTCTGAACTTGGGGACTCGGCGAGTCATCGGGTTGACTCGGCGAGTAGAGTAAGTCAGGGGTTGACTTTGACCACGTCCAAGGGTTGACCAGTTGTCTTCCAGGGGTATTTTGGTAAATAAGGGTATATATTGAGTTGAGTGTTTTGGTGTTCAGTGGAGGAGTTCGTGTCGGAGTTCAGAGCAGCGGGATCTTATCCTTTCAGCTGGCAGTTTCGAGGTGAGTTATCCTCACTATATCAACAGGGTCTAAGGCACCAAGGCCGGCCCTTTATTGGATTGAGATTCGGATATGGTTATTATGTTATTGTTTGATATGTCTACATCCTGGTAGCTAGGATGGTATATGCTGGAGACCTAGTTAAGGTCAGTTTCCCGATATGTAGAGTGATGCTATGCTAGTGACCGGTTAGGTCGGTAACCTGGTTAGGGTAATGATATGCTATGTGATCTGCTTGCTCAGTTTGTTGACTATGATTGTTATATGATTGTATGTTATGTGCACATGGTTGTTTGGACTGGAGATGGGTTGAGGCGGGTCCTACTTTGTGTTGTCGGCCAAGATACCCAGGGCGGACCGGTTATTCCGAAGGCCCAGCGAGCGGTCCGGATAGGCTGTAGGCCCCACGAGGGCGGACCAGACGTGCCGAGGCTCGGAGAGTGGACCAGGCTGACTGAAGGCCCGATGCGGGCGGACCAGTCGCACTGTAGACTCAGAGAGTGGACCATGTGGGTTGAAGGCCCGGTGCGGGCGGACCAACCACACTGTAGACTCAAAGGACATGACTAGACTCGGAGGGTGGATCCGGTGGACTGAAGGCCCGATACGGCGGACCAGTCACACAGTAGACCCGATATGCATGGCTGTTCTACGTTCTGTTATGTTATGTATGCTTTTTATGCTATGGGCGAGAAGGCAATATGTTATGGGTCGGAAGGCAACATGTTTTGGACCGGAAGGTCGTAGCCTGGAAGGGCGTATATGTGGTTGGTATTTTGGGGGTATCTCACTAAGCTTTCGGGCTTACAGTTATGGTTTAATGTTTTTCAGGTTCTTCGGGAGACTGTGGCAAGGCAAAGACGTGATCGTACCGGCCGTCGCGTTTATGTTTTATGAAATTGACATGGGAATATTCTGATAAATAATATATTGAAAACCTTTTTGTAATATTTTAATGAAATCTGATTGTTTTTGAAAATTTTTAATTAGTTGGACTTTTCGGTCGTTACAAGTTGGTATCAGAGCCTTGGTTTGAGCGAATTGGGGGAAACTTGTGTGACTCCAGTCTCAAATCGAGGTGGGTTTTCAAAAGAGAATTTAAAATGGTTTTCAAAATAAGTAAAGGAGGACGCGGATGTACGATCAGCCGGAGCCAGTAAGTAACCCCAAATTACCATTCATGACATTTGTTTATTCGAGCTTTAATAGAACCACATGCTAGTGATAGGCTAGGGATCTTCACGATTTCATGATAATGTTGCCTGTTATGTGACGCCTGTTAGCCTAGGGTTCCTTTATTGAGGGTTCCAGTGTTCCTCTAGGAGTGAGGATCGAGCGCTTGCTATATATATTTGTCACTAGGGTGTTGTGGAAGTACTTCATACAAATATGGGTAGGTGTGGAAGGTAGTATGGGCCCATACTACTGAAAGCACAAGACCCATACGCGTATCGGGGAAACCATGACCTCTAAGGTTGGGTTGAGAGTTGGTTCCCGGGATAGTGGGAAGTGTCTGAGATTTCTGGTGGTTTATTTTCAGTATGGAGACTTCAGGGCATGCTGGGAGTGGATCCGGTCAGGATCAAGAGCAGGAGAGGGAGTTCCGGGTGGGTCCGTACAGCCCGAGGTTGTCAGTCAGATGAGTACGCGCGAGTTGGATGCGAGGATTCGTGAGATCCTACATGATGAGGTTGCTGCATTGTTTCGGGCTGAGCTGTCGGAGTTGTTTGGGTCGATCAAGATCGCCATGGTGGAGTATTTTGATGAGCGCTATGCGGCTCTCACGGAGATGGCTGCCGCGGCGGCTACAACGGCTGTAGCAGCGGCAGGGGGAGGAGCTAGTAGAGGTTTTCAGTATCGGAACTTCGACAATACGAAGCCTCCCACCTTTGATGGAATTCAGGATCCGATCGTTGCTATGAGATGGTTATCAGACGTGGAGGGATGTTTCTTCACGTGTTCATGCCCTGCTGATCAGAGGGTGAGGTGCGCTCTGAACCTGTTAAGGCTCGAGGCAAAGGATTGGTGGAGGTTGACCACGGGGTCATATTCGGATGCGCAGAGGGTTGCGATTTCATGGGATCAGTTCATAGAGATGTTCAGTACTCGTTATGTTCCACAGGTCGAGAGGGAGAGGTTGGCTCAGGAGTTCCTGGAGCTGAAGCAGGATACGGAGTCGGTGACAGAAATCACCAGGATGTTTACTGAGAGGGCGATGTTCTGCCTTGAGTTCGCTTTGGAGCAGGCTCAGATGTCCCGATATCTGAGTATGCTAAAGAGGGACATCTGGCAGTTTGTGTCCACGCAGAGGTGTGAGACCTTGTTGGAGTTGCAGGAGGCCGCCAGACGGCGTGAGATAGAGATTGAGTTGCAGTTGCGTGAACGGAGACAAGCTCCGGTTCAGTCGCAGCCGGCGACGAAACGGTCTAAGACCGTTGATTCCAGGATGGGAGATCAGGGCAGCCATGTTTGTGGAAAGTGTGGGAGGGGTCAAGCCGGAGTTTGTCGGTCTGGTGGTGCATGCCGCAAGTACGGAAAGGAGGGACACTATGCGCGGGATTGTCGGCAGTCAGTGTCGGTTCGGGATTTGAGGATATGTTATCATTGTCATCAGGATGGACACTTGAGGGTCAAATGTCCACAGCTTGCTGCAGGACCGGTGCAGGCTCCAGCACCGGCCACGTTGAGGATCACAGGTGGAGGTCAGGGTGGAGCGGAGCCCCCAAGGGCTTAGGGTCGTGCTTTTCAGCTTACTGCTGTGGGTATGTTTCTTTCCTATTGTTTTGATTATCTATGATTATTATGGAGTATCGTTATTTGCTAGTCTCGTTGGATGGTTATGGAATTGAGTTTCGGGTTTTCGTGTGGTATCCGTTGTTCCTTGAGGGTTTGGCGAATTGTGTTAGGGATTTCATTTTGGTATCCTTTGTTCCCTGAAGGATCGATATGGTTATGGATTAGTGCTTCGAGCTATCGTGGATTATGTTTGTGAGGATTAGTGGCGGATGCGGTGTTGGTTTGAATGTCGGGTAGCCTCTGTAGTCTGAGGAATGGATATTTGAAGATTGGGTTCCTTTCGAGCGGGTTGTTCAGTGTGGAAATATGATTTTTATGAAAGTTGTTAGCGCTGGTGAGAAACATTTTGCGTGTAAGTGTTGGTTTTCTGCAAGGTTGTTTTGGGAGATCGGTGATGGCGACCGGTGGTTAATTGTCAGTGTCTTAAGTGGGGGGGGGGGGAAATTGGAAATTCTCCGGATGGTCGTTAGGCTTGAGAGGTTGCTTAGATGCTTGGGGAGTTCAGCGGTATTTCTATCAGCCGAGAGCAGGCTCGTATGGGTCAGTAACAGGCATGCGGGGCGGAATACAGACCTAGGGCATTTGATTGTGGAAGGCCTGGGAGCAGGCCGGGATCGAGTATATATGATGGAGATAAAGTTCGGAACCCCTAGAGGGCTCGAACGGTATGCATAGGAGGATTTCCCAAAGAGATAGCTCGGAATGATGAATGCTATTTGAGCGGTCCGGATAGACTGAAGGCCGGTAGGCGTACCAGTCAGGCCGAAGGCTCGGAGGACGGTCCAGCCAGATTGGCGGAAGGTTCTGAGAGTGGTCCAGATTGGCTAAAGGCCTGGTGAGGTGGTCCAGTCATGCTGAAGACTCTGCGAGTATTGTTGGATCGGTTCGAAGATATGTATTGCGTATTTTGCAGTGTGATTGCATTGGAAGGTCTGGCCTCGGGTAGTGATCTTGAGCAGTGAAGGTAGTGCATGGGCATGAGAGTCCCTGCGATGAGATTCAGAGTAGTGGTGATGAATGGATATTGGGTGCGCTTTAAAGAGATGGTGTAGCGTGGGGTGAGCACTGTGGTACTTGTCATGGTGACAAGGCGGTCGAGTGGTTTCCTTGGTAAGGAAATAGGGAGGAATGAAATTCCGAAAGGGAGTGCAAATTCACGGAAGTGAAAGCGGTAGTGTAAAGTTATGATCGGAGTGGTCCGACGGTGGTCATTGAGCAGCATGTGCGGCGGCGGTTTGGGATGACATCATGAGGGGATGCCTGTCGGGGTTGCAGAAGGGATTTCCGGGGTTGTAAAGTCAAGAGGCTCGTGAGGGATGCAGATATTGAGTTTTGGGTTCCCAGTTTGATTTCGGGAAAGGATTTGTGTATCAGTGGTTCATCCTGAGGGATGTTTTGAGGATCGTCAGAGTGATGGATTTCCTAACCCGAGGGTGCTAGAGCTAGTTCAGCGTGTGCATGCGATTGCAAGAAGAGAACTCATGGGAGTTGCTCTGAAGAGTGTGTCTTTCTGTCAGCCTGGAATGGATAGAGTTGGACTCGGATCGGGAATCGGGTGGTGCATGGTTAACTTCTAGCTCATATGGGTCGAGTAATGGTTGTGATTTGGAGCAGTAATGGATTATGGGTAATTCTCGGTTGTTGAGTGCGGTTATCGGAGGGTATAGCCGGTGCCCGGTTTGAGTCGGTGGTTAGGACACCGTAAGAAAGGAGAAAGTGAGCTTCTGGTTTCTATGGTTGTGCCTTGAGGAACCTGGTCCGGTTAAGGCCAGGAGGTGCGTTGTGGGTGTGTTTTTGGAGTTGAGTTGCCGTAGGCTTCGAGGACGAAGCCTAATTTAAGTGGGGGAGAATTGTAACATCCCGGAATACCAAGAGTAGGGTTGATGGGCAAAAAGGGTAAATTGGAAAAGAGGAACTCGGCGAGTCCATGGGTGGACTCGGCGAGTAGGTTCGCGAATTGGTCGCGTGTTAATTGGCCAACTCGGTGAGTCAGCGGCTGGACTCGGCGAGTTGGTGCTGGGTGAAGAAAACCCTAACCTTCGGGGTTTGCCCCCTATTTAAAGGATGTTATGCATCCTTTTAGCCTCTATACCCCCTGAGAGTTCCAGAGAACACCCCCCAAACGTAACAACTCCATTATTGTGAGGATTGAAGCTTGGAAGAAAGGGGTTTGTAGAGAGAAGTGGGTGGAATTCGAGGATAGCTTCAAGAGGGCTTGGAGATCTAGAGTCTACATCAGTTTAGGCTCATCTTTGGGGTAAGGATCCTCTGTCTTGAGCTCTTTTACCCCTTGTTGTCTTCTTTGGGGGTTGTTTTGGGGTTTTTGGGTGTATTTCATGAGTTATTCGGGATTGGAAGATGGATATGAGGATGTTACCTCAGATCTGGAGTGGTGATGGTCCAAATGTGCATAAAGTCCATGTGTTGAGTGTTGAGTGAAGCTATCTTGTCCCAAACCTTAGCCCTAATGTGTATAATTCCTAGATCTTTATGGATTCACGTAAAGTTTGCCACTTTACGTGATGGATGGGTTGTAGGAGGCTAGATCTATGTTTTGGATCAATTGTATGGCCTGGAATGCTTCTGTATGGATTCAGACCGGTGGCACTCGGCGAGTCGCAAGGGTGGACTCGACGAGTTGCTTGAAGATGAGCTGGAACTCAGCGAGTTGGATGAACAACTCGGCGAGTAGGTTGAATATAGCCTTAGACTCGGCGAGTCTGTTCTTGGACTCGACGAGTCTTGTCAAAGAGTCCCAATATTTTCTGGTTGAGTCGAGAATCGGTGAGTCAAGGGATGACTCGGTGAGTTGGGTGCGAGTAGACTCAGAGTGGTTGGACTCGGCGAGTCTCGGGGTGACTCGGCGAGTCTCGGGGTGACTCGGCGAGTCAGGTCGCGGATTGAGGGAAGTTCTGAACTTGGGGACTCGGCGAGTCATCGGGTTGACTCGGCGAGTAGAGTCAGTCAGGGGTTGACTTTGACCTCGTCCAAGGGTTGACCAGTTGTCTTCCAGGGGTATTTTGGTAAATAAGGGTATATATTGAGTTGAGTGTTTTGGTGTTCAGTGGAGGAGTTTGTGTCGGAGTTCGGAGCAGCGGGATCTTATCCTTTCAGCCGGTAGTTTAGAGGTGAGTTATCCTCACTATATCAACAGGGTCTAAGGAACCAAGGCCGGCCCTTTATTGGATTGAGATTCGGATATAGTTATTATGTTATTGTTTGATATGTCTGCATCCTGGTAGCTAGGATGGTATATGCTGGAGACCTAGTTAAGGTCAGTTTCCCGATATGTAGAGTGATGTTATGCTAGTGACCGGTTAGGTCGATAACCTGGTTAGGGTAATGATATACTATGTGATCTGTTTGCTCGGTTTGTTGACTATGACTGTTATATGATTGTATGTTATGTGCACATGGTTGTTTGGACTGGAGATGGGTTGAGGTGGGTCCTGCTTTGTGCTGTAGGCCAAGATACCCAGGGGGACCGGTTATTCTGAAGGCCCAGCGAGCGGTTCGGATAGGCTGTAGGCCCCACGAGGGCGGACCAGACGTGCCGAGGCTCGGAGAGTGGACCAGGCCGACTGAAGGCCCGATGCGGGCGGACCAGTCGCACTGTAGACTCAGAGAGTGGACCAGGTGGGTTGAAGGCCCGGTGCGGGCGGACCAACCACACTGTAGACTCAAAGGACATGACTAGACTCGGAGGGTGGATCCGGTGGACTGAAGGCCCGATACGGCGGACCAGTCACACAGTAGACCCGATATGCATGGCTGTTCTACGTTCTGTTATGTTATGTATGCTTTTTATGCTATGTGCGAGAAGGCAATATGTTATGGGTCGGAAGGCAATATGTTTTGGACCGGAAGGTCGTAGCCTGGAAGGGCGTATATGTGGTTGGTATTTTGGGGGTATCTCACTAAGTTTTCGGGCTTACAGTTGTGGTTTAATGTTTTTCAGGTTCTTCGGGAGACTGTGGCAAGGCAAAGACGTGATCGT
This sequence comes from Lactuca saligna, assembly GCF_052625555.1. Lineage (NCBI taxonomy): Eukaryota > Viridiplantae > Streptophyta > Magnoliopsida > Asterales > Asteraceae > Lactuca > Lactuca saligna. Next base: position 2,504,157 of record NC_136424.1, read on the forward strand.
ACCGGCCGTCGCGTTTATGTTTTATGAAATTGACCTGGGAATATTCTGATAAATAATATATTGAAAACCTTTTTGTAATATTTTCATGAAATCTGATTGTTTTTGAAAATTTTTAATTAGTTGGACTTTTCGGTCGTTACATAGCGGTCATGACAAATTGAGTCCGGCTGCAATGAGTTTGTTACGTGGTTCTGAGAACCGAGTTTGATGTAGCATCTGACTTAAGTCAGAAGATTGAAATCAATGCGATCAATGGCATCGCGCTCGCTGTTAAGGAAACTTGAAGCTAGAAATGCTACATGTAAAAATGGGATTATATCACATTAGAATATAAAGGAAGGTATATTCCATTTTGGAATTTGACTCTAAGAGACTTGAGTCTAAGCATTGCATTATACGATGAGAGGTCATTAGAACATGACCCATCGATCTGTTACAATAAATAAAGGAAAATACTTATTCTATGAAGAAGAAGGAGTCCTCAGTAAGGATTTATTTTTTACCTTGAAGGTTATGATTGAAATTCCAACATAGTACGAAAAGCAGATGCAAGATTGAGCATCGTTTGCAGTCAAGAAGCCCTAGAGTTAGATACTCTTTCGAAGAAACATAGAAGTTACGGTTATTACCTAGGATGAAGAGATAGTGTATGGAATAATTATACAAGTCCTTTTTCGTTGATGATTCCGGGACGTAATCATCCCAAGGGGGAGATAATTGTAACGCTCGTAGATCCGGGCTAGTCAATTTAGAGACGATAAGCATCAAAAATGATTTTTTGATGGAAGATTATTTAGAAGGATTAATCTTAACTAAGTTATACTATATCTTACAAGGATTTCGTACATATAAATAACGCCGAAATCCAAGTTATAACGAAGAAGTTATGACCTATTGAAGTTTCGCGACAGAACCGACACGACGCCGAATGACGTAAAATACGAATTTAAGATAGAACGATATCTAGCCTTAGTAATCTAAACAAAAGTTGAAGAGTTCGTTAAACCGAGAGTGTGCATAAAAAGAACGCCCAAATCTGACTTCGTATGAGGAAATTATGATTTTCTGAAGTTCAGGGCGCGAAACCCCAAAACTGTCAGATACCACGACGTGGCAAGCAGTGCCACGACATGGCAAGTCTTTTGACACCTCCTGGAGTCCCTCAGATGCAACTTGCGATGACGCATGCAGTGACGACCAAGCCCACGACGTGGAAAAAGGTGCCACGACATGGCAAGGGCCAATTTACCCTATAAATAGATCTGAAGGGCCAGTCGAGTTTGGTTGCTCATTCTCTCATCTCTCACCTGTATTGCATCGAATTACGTGCAAAGAAATACCCCCAAAGCCCCGGTATCAATCCCAAGACCCAAAGCGAGTCCCGAAGCCCGAAGATCCCGAGAAGTGAAATTCCCGAGTCGAAGCTCTGCCCGCGAGAAGCCCGGTTTTTGCAAAGATCTTCCAGATCTACCGAAGAATGCTACTTTTACAAGCCGTAGTGTTGTCCGAGCATCGTGTAATCAAGTGAGTGTGTGGTCACTTTCTTCTAACACATAAATATTAAGTATTTGCTATGAAATACGTGCTACGTGTATAATATTTTGTTGTTTATTTGAGATGATTGTGGAATGGATGAATTATATAAGTTTTAATGAGTTAAATTATATACGTATCTTGTATCTAAAAAATATGTTGGGTAGAACATGGGTAGATGAAATAGTGACAACTATGAGACGTAGTTCCTATTGTATAAACCTTGGTGACTATGGAGTTAGCGCCTATTGTATAAACCTTGGTGACTATGGAGTTAGCACCTATTGTATAAACCTTGGTGACTATGGAGTTAGCGCCTATTGTATAAACCTTGGTGACTATGGAGTTAGCACATGTTGAGTAAACCTTAGCGACTATGGAGTTAGCGCTTGTTAGGTGAACGTTGGTGACTATGGAGTTAGCGCCTGATAACTATGGATTTAGTACTTGATAGATGAACTTTGGCAGCAATGGACTTCGTGCTGATTCCTTAGGTAAATCCTTAGGAACGAATGAATAAAGGATAGTTGATTCTTAGGGTAAAACCTTAAGAAATAAAGAAGATAATGGGGATGGGTAATTGGGTTGATTGCTTGATGATTAAATATAATAATTATATTATTGTGGGTTGAAAACCCTATATGCTCACTAGGCTCCCAAGCCTGACCCATTCAGTTTTCTTTGCATTACAGGTAACGACACAAGAGCATAAGTTGGTGGACTTGACGAGAGATTTTGGATTATAGATTAGTAGTTATAAATAACTGTTGTAAGGTCTATTTTATACTGTTTATGCTTTTGGTCTGTATCGGAACATGACATCCCGAGATTTTGTTATTTAATGAAAATACATTTTTAAGAAATTCTTTGATAAATTTTATTTTATCATATTTTATTTTGGGAACAAATTTCGCAACTATTTTCCTTAGAAAGGATTACTCTGATTTTAAAATAAAGCATAAACAACTCGGTCTTTTCCGGCCATGAAATTGAGGATGTCACAGTTGGTATCAGAGCATTAGTTTAAGCGAACTAGGAATTTGTAGGATTTCTAGACTTAAACTTAGAATGCTAAGCGATGACTTTAGGGCACATGAAAGAGATGCTACCAAGTTAGCATGCATCATGTTGGCCATAATGACCGCGAAACTCCAGAAGTCCTATGAGGACTTTTACCCTTTTGAGATGCACATGGACTTGATGGACCGCTACCATCAAAGTGCTCGTCAACAGAAGTATGATATCATCTCTTCTATGACAACAACCTGAATGAAGGATGGTGAATCCATCATGGACCACTTACAGAAAATGCAAAGGTATGTGGATCGTTTGCTGAAATTGAATGTGAACTCCCCCAAGGAGTTGGCAATTGACATCATTTTGCACTCCTTACCTTCTTGTTATGATTAATTCCGAATGACCTATCACATGAACAAGGAGGAGGTTACACTCAGTAAACTTCAAGGACTTTTGATGACCGTCGAAACCGGTCTTAAAGGTAAATTGGTTGTTACCACTCCTACTCCTACCGTCGCCCCTGTTCTGGCCATTGGGCAAGGTAAAGGGAAAAAGAGGAAGAGCCCTTCGAAGGGTACCAATGGAAAGTCTCTTGATGGCTCATCTTCAAGTAGAACCAAAGGTGGTTCTATCACTTCTTCTGCCAACCCTAAACAGGCTGAATGCTTCTATTGCCATGAAAAGGCACACTGGAAGCGAAATGGTCCAAAGTACTTGCAAGATGTTAAGGATGGTAAAGTAAAACCCAACCATGCAGGTATTTACATTATATTATCTAATAACTCACCCTATTCTAATTCTTGGGTCCTTGATACAGGTTGTGGTATTCATATATGTTCTGATTTGCAGGGACTAAGAAGAAGTGAGAATGTGGAGCATGGGAAGATAAAGTTAATCATGGGGAATATGAAAGCTTCACCTATCACCAATATTGGAGTTTACTCTTTGTTGCTAAGTAGTGGGTTAACATTAGATTTGAATAAATGTTGTTACTAGTCTGAAACTGTGAGAAATATTATTTCCTTTCATGGTTTGTACAAACAAGGATTTACTTTTTCATTTGATTATGAATGTGGTGGTATTAATGCTTTCTTTAATAATATTCTTTATTTTAAAGCATTACCTTGTGATGGTGTATATGAAACTGTGTCGGTTGTTGATAGCCTAGGAAATAATGTGTTGTGTATCGATTCTTCCACTAACTTGGATAAAACATCATTATGGCATTGTCGTATTGGACATGTGAGCAAGAAACACATAGGCAACTCCAAAAGGATGGAGTCTGGACTCATTTGACCTAAAGTCGGATGATAGTTGTGAATCTTGTTCACTTGGAAAAATGACAAAATCACCCTTCATTGGTACCTGTTCTAGGGGTGAAGGTTTGTTGGATCTTGTACACACAAATGTGTGTGGACCCTTCATAACCGCCACAAGGGATGATAACTGCTTCTATGTGACTTTTACTGATGATTATAGTAGATATGGATATGTCTCCTTAATCAAGCGACAAGCATAAGTCAGAAACCTTTGAAAAATTCAAGGAATTTAAACAAGAAGTGAAGAATCAGTTAACATTAAGATGCTTCGATCTGAACGAGGTGGTGAGTATCTTAATACAAAGTTCCTTGACTATCTTAAGGAATGTGGGATTGTCTCACAAGTGACACTTCCCAGAACACCACAACTTAATGGTGTGGCTGAGAGGCATAATCGAACCTTCTTGGACATGGTTTGTTCCATGATGAGTCGAGCTTCGCTACCAATCTCATTTTGGGGGTATGCCTTAGAGATTGCCACCCATATTCTTAATCTATTCCTTACCAAAAAGTTTGCTAAAACACCTTACGAGATGTGGACTGGGAAAGTTTCCAATTTGGACCACATCAAGATTTGGGGCTGCGAGAATTTTGTGAGGCGCGAGACTCACAATAAGCTCGAACCTCAAAGTGAGAGGTGTATCTTCATTGGCTACCCACATAAATCCTTTGGTTACCTCTTCTATAAACCCAATGATAATGTGGTCTTTGTAGCACGGAGAGGAGTCATTCGCGTGCGCGCGCACGAGAGAGAGAGAGAGAGAGAGAGAGAGTTCATAAGCCAAAGAAACAATGGGAGGCAAATTGACCTTGAAGAAATTCAAGAGTCAAGTGGTGAAGGAACCTCAAACCCTAACAGTCAACCTGGGGAGGAAACTCTTGTTGATCTGACTAACGAGTTTGTACCTCTGAGGTGTTCCACAAGAGTTAGGAATGCACCTGAGCATTACTATGGTTTCCATATTACTGCAGATGTGATACATTTATTAGTAATAGTACTCTGGTAAGTCTGGATGAACCTAACAGCTACACGAAAGCCATGGCAGGCCCTGAGTCTACTAAAATGGAAAGAGGCTATGGACAACGAGATACAGTCCATGTATGTCAACCAAGTTTGGAACTTTGTTGACAATGTACCAGGTCGTAAGATAGTCGGGTGCAAATTGATCTTCAAGAAGAAGACCGACATGGATGGTAATGTACACACTTATAAGGCACGACTGGTTGCAAAGGGCTTTTCTCAAACTCCAAGAGTTTATTATGATGAGACCTTTTCACCAGTAGCAAAGATTAAGTCTATTAGGGTTATGTTAGCTATTGTTGCATTTCATGGTTATGAAATATGCAAATGGATGTTAAAACCGCTTTCCTTAATGGAAGGTTGGTTGAGGATGTTTACATGAGTCAGCCAGAGGGTTTTATCAGTACAGAGTACCCTGATAGAATGTGTAAGCTTGAGAAATCCATCTATGGATTGAAACAAGCACCTTGCAGATGGAATATTTGTTTTGATGAGAAAGTCAAAGAGTTTGGTTTTTCGAGGAGCGAAGATGAATCTTGTGTATATGTCAAGGCTAGTGGGAGTATAGTTAGCTTTTTGGTATTGTATATGGTTGACATACTACTTATAAGAAATGACATCCCAACTCTGTAGGAAGTGAAGTCATGGCTTGGGAAGTGTTTCCCTATGAAGGACCTTGGAGAAGTTGCCTATATCCTAGGGATAAGGATTTTTAGAGATAGGAGTAAAAGACTAATTGGACTTAGTTAGTGTACCTACTTGGATAAGGTGATGAATAGCTTCAGCATGCAGGATTCTAAGAAAAAAGAGTTACCGATCCAGAGTAACGTCAAGCCTCCTATTGCAAGTTGGTGTTTGTGAACCATTAGAGGCATCACACTTAAGGTGCTTAAGCTTCCAAAGGTCAAGAACTACAAGTCCTTCTAAGAGGTAAGTTATCTAATTAGTTGTATTGTTCTTTTGACAATTTGTATGCTATGCTTTGGAAAATTGAAAATATGCATGTATATTTAGAAAAAACATAGATCCGAAGCATTTAGGGTTGCATGTGCACCATAAGAGTGTTATAGTGTTCAAAACCCAACATGATCTACTCCAAAAGCAATGGGTGCTAGATCTTGGTTGATGGTTCCATTCAGTCTATAGGTTCATAAAAATGCAAGCTTTATAGTGTATTTTGGTCCATGCAAGCATTAAAAACTTTGTTAAGTCCTTATTGAGCTTTTGAGTCCCTTTTTGCCATGCAAGCACGTAAAGTTGAGTTTGTGCATAAATAGTCTTATAAAATCAGATCTTAGAGTTTGGCGCTTTTTCTTAAACAATTAAGGTCTTATTGCATGAAAAAGGGGTCCGAGGAGTACGTTGGGCGTACGTAAGTGTACGCTCAGCGTAATGTTGAGTTTGTGCATAAATAACTTGTACTCTGTGCTTTGAGGCTGTGTATGAGGGGAGTACATCTTGAGTACGCGGGGTGTAATACCCAATTCAACATTATTGGGCCTTTTGATTTTGGGCCTTGTTGGGCTATTGGGCTTCTGTTTTTAGGCCATGGTTAGGTTGATGACTTTCTTGGTATTGGTCCGTTGAGAATTTTAGGCCCAATTAGGAAGTTGGGCCATATTGGGCTTTTGTTGCTTTTGTCTTAGGCTTTGGATTGCCATTTTGGGTTTTGGGCTTTCTATGCATGTTGGGTTGTGCTTTGGTTATGGAACAAGTAAGGAAAGGTTAAAATGGACTTTTACCCTTTAGGAAGCTAGTTATGGAGTGGGCCTCAAATTTTAGGTTATCAGGTTAATTATTGATTAAGATTGTATTTATTGTTAGTTTGTGCAAGGTTATCCGGTTCGGCAGTACGAGCAGTCATTTTAGTATCAACGGATTGATGTGAGTTTTCCTCATTATACTTTTGGATCGAAGGCACCAAGGCCGACCCCATTGGATTGTTATCCTGGTTTATCGCATGTTGGTATTTTGTAGTGATATAGGATGATGCTATGCTTAGTGATATGTACAATCTGCCTGATTGTCTGTTGATTGGTTATATGTTTAGTTGTGTATATGTTGCTGTGGTATGGGTGGGTTGAGATTGTACCGCTTTGTGTTGTCAGTCAACAAACCCGATAATGTTTACATTGATATGTTGTTATGGTTTACTGGGCTTATATGTGTTTTAGATATGTATATGTTGATATGTGATGGTGTATTGGGTTGAGGCAGTCTTGTTGTGTGTAAAAGGACAAGAGACCTAGGGCGGTCCAGATAGACCGAAAGCATGCGGGGCGGACCAGTTATACCGAAGGCTCGAAGAATGGTCTAGATAAGCTGAAGGCCCATTGAGGCGGTCCAGTCATGCTGAAGGTTATGTGAGCGGTCCAAATAGTCAGTAGGTTGGTGGGGCGTTCCAATCAAGCTGAAGGCTTTGTATGCATGCTATTTGTTGGTATATGTTATCTGTTTGTGTGGTGGTATTTTGGGGGAAACTCATTAAGCTTTGTGCTTATAGTTTTGGTTTATGGTTTCAGGTATTTCAGAGAACCATGGCAAGGCGAATGTGTGACCGTACACAACCTGATCTTATGTCATTGATCTTGGGAGACACTGATTTTTAAATAATGTTATGGAAAAAATGTTTTGTAAACACTTTTATTAGTAAATGGGTTGTTCTGAAAAGTTTTAATTGGTTGAAATTATTGGGATGTTACAATACACCTAGAAAATAACATTATCAATCAAGACTTCAATCAACACATAACAAACAATTCTCTAGGATATAAGGCATCACAAATGTCAGAAAATTCTATCATGCAATTAATGAGCAGATCTACAACCTACGTTCTAGCATGCATAATAATTCATATCACAAATATAATATCATATGGGTATATTTGGAATTACTTATTTCTTGGTCTCCAACTGACTATAAACATTGAATTCTCCATTTGTCATGACATCTTTTAGCAAATTGTTTTCTTGAATAAAAGCATTTTCGTTTCAAAAACTCATTTAAAAAATCTGCCAGTCCTCAGTTTGACTTCAGACACATCGTAAGGCACCCCCCAAATCCTTCGAACCAAGGCTCTAATACCAACTTGTAACGTCCTAAAAGTTACAAAGAGATTTTTTTTTTAATTTTCAATTATAATAACCAATTAAAACTTTTGTTTCAAAAACCATCAAATAACATTCATATGATTAAAACCATACAACATCATAGTTAAGTTCATAAAACTACGAAAATGAACATCTTCGATGCATGTGTACTGACTCGTTGAGCTATTCTCACGAACAACCTGCAAAATCTTTAATCCACATCTGTAAGCATAAATCTTAGTGAGTTTCCCAATATATCATATATTCCATAATACATACAATGCATCCACACAAGATCTTGGCTCTAGAGCCGAGCAATCAAATATCATATGCACATACATATATCATGCGTAATGGGCCCATCCCTAGGGAGTATACAAGCCCAACCCTAACTCCATTGCTAAGGCTGAACCCTATACGTACATAAAAGTGTTGTGATCCAACCATAATCTTTCAAATTAGTGTTGTGATCCAACCATAGTCTTTCATATAAGTTGTTAGGAGCCAAATCCTTATCTTCCTTATGATTCATAAAGTCATATGTAGTCAGGGATCGGATAGACAGTCGACCAGGTGATCCACCCGAGAGAGAATAATCAGACAAAAACATCACAACAAGTATTAAACCAAGAGTTCTCAGGATATACAACTTAAAATACATAGAACCCAAGCTATCTTTATCATATAATCATGTAACATAAACACATAACAAATACTAGTATGTCCATACCCTTAGCAAACTAGCCTTCCCCAGTTACCCTTACCATTGACCACTTATTAGTTAAGTCCTTCGTTGGTTAGTCATAGATAACCTTGATAACTGATTTACCCCGGTTACCCTAACCAAACATATTTCCTAACAATACCATACGATCAACATGCAAGACCCTACCCGTATAGTATACCAAGACATCGAATGTCATAAACTGCACTTATATACCAAGGAGTTATCTTAGCCAGTAACATAATTGTACTCTAACAACACTGTTATCCTATCATGCAAGGCCATACAATGGGATACATGACATAGTGAGAAACTCACCTGAACTAAAGAACCGGAGAAACACAACAACACTCTCACACCTTACACTACTCAATCTCGCGAACTGACTGATCACTAAAAGAGATAAATCCTCAATCAACAACCAAATCCACCAAGTTTGACCCTAAGTCAAATTGGTCAAAAGTCAACAATCAACTGTCAACAAAAGTCAACGACCAACTAAGTCAAATTCTATGCCACGTTGTGGCAATGCCAAGACAAAACATTCATATTTCTAACCTTCACTATGTCGTGGCCACTAGTAGTATGTCATTTCTCTCATTAAAAGCTCAATCCTTACAGATCAATGCTCATATTTCTAGATATACTTTTTCTCATTGACTTAATGGATAAAGTTTCCAACTTTATCCATTAGGACACTACTTCAAGGAAAGATCTTAAACCCTAAGTCCATTGAGCTCAATGGGACCTAAACTTGAACATGGGACTAATAACTATCAAGCTAAGATCCATTTTTCTCAACTAATAGATGACCACAAGAGTCCCAAATAAGCTTTGGAGTTTCCCCAAACTCCAAGAGTTTCCAAGAAGGAACCAAAACCACTCATTAAAAACCTTAAACATAAATCTTGAAAGAACAAGGTCAAGGTGCAAGCTTTTTACCTCCAAAGGTCTAAAAACTTGAAGAAGATGATGGATCTAATATTGATTTATGCTTCCTTGCACTAAGAAGGAGTTCCTTTTTTTTTCACAAACTTTACTAAGACAAGAGGAACTACTTTAAAATCAATCCACTAAGCTCATAACTAAGGAAGATGGCTAGGGTTTCATTTTGGGAGGATGAAGGTTGAAGAAGATCCCCTAATGTGGGAGTTAAGGTGCTTAAATATGGGAGAAACCTTAAAAATGTATGGGTTTAAGTTGCAGTGCTCGCCACGTCGTGACCATTCTCTAACCACGTCGTGACGCTTACCCAAAAACACGCGTCCTTCATCTTGCATCACGTCATTGCACATGGTTTTCCTCAAAAACCATGCCTTCGACTCCTTTATATCATCCGCCGATCCATTATGGGAAATGAGTGTTACATTGAAATTCTTCCGAAGATGAAGGTGGCGACATTTTCTAGTGATTTTGAGATAAATAGATATAGAAAGATATAAGAATTGGATTTAAGTTTGGTAAAATAAGGCTTATGACGTTTTATTTATAGGTAAAAAAGAAAAAATGTTTTTTTTTCTTCAAATTTTGATCGTTCAAACATTAGGAGAAGAGAAAGAGGGGTAAAAGAAAAGAGATAAGGTGCAACAAGATTCTACCACTGCGGTTAAACCGCGCCTGAAACCGCATAGTGAAAAGGGGGGGGGGGGGGGGCGTGGATGTTCCCTATGGTCAAATCGTGGCCACACCCTGCAGTCTTAATATCAAAACAAAAGTTAAGATGCATCACTATAAAATACATGATCTTCTAAGAATATCTTAAACTAGCTATTCGTTCCATGCTTCAATCATAATGCTAAGCACTTGATATTTATCGTATTTCAAGTAGTTTTAAGAACTTGTAGCTTTTATATTTGGTATTATTTTACATCTATCAATAACTTAAAAGTACTTTTTTGAACACTTCCTTTTTAGCTTAAAAACTTAAAAATATTTTGTATTATTTTACACCTATCAAAAACATAAAAATATTTTTTCAAACACTTCCATACAAATAAAAGCTTTAGCTTCTGGCTAGTCTTGTTAAATAAGGATGGACTTTTTAATCAAAAAAACATACATGAATCGGAACGGATTGAAACCAATTTGTGGTCAAGAGCACCTATTTCTCTCATAAATGTTAAATATCTACTGAAATAAATGAAGATTTTTTTGTCACATCTTATATTTTTATTGAATTTGCCAAATGTCAGTTAGTAGTTATTTTGAATTTTTTTCCATATCATTTTATAAGTTTTCCTATTTTATTAAATTCACATAATATTTTAATGTAATAATTACAATAAGTATAATAATAAATGAATATCAATTTCATTAATGGACTTACTTTTTAATTTCAAATTTCTCAAATTTAAGTTCATTAGTTTCTTTTGTTTATTTATTTAAATTATTTGTTTTAATTTAAAAAATAAAAAAATATTTCAATTTTAATAATTCATTATTTTTCTTATTTTCTTATAAATCCAAAGCTCTTAAATATTTGGATTTTAATATTTAAGTTTTTTAAATTTACTCATATAATATATGGGTCTCACACCTAATTAGGAAATATATATTAACGAAGGGTTTAACGACTTGACTGATTTGTTTTTAATAATATAACCAACCACAAATTAGTTATGGAACAATAATGAGAAGATTTTTACAAATTTAGCAATGGAAACCAATAAGTTATTCATAAGAGTACTTCAAATGCTAGTTTATTGTTGACTCACCATATTATTCTGGTACTAAACCCTCACTATTTTCCACTTTTATAACGACGACTAACATATTATCCCCTTGAGCTAGTAACGAGTCAACCAATCAACATAATTTCTCTTTCCACCTAAGCACCATGTTATTAAACAATGCTAACTCATCCGTTACTAGTTACTTAAAGGGACATTAAATAAAAAAGAGTAAATTACATGAATGGTCCTTATGGTTTAGGGTAATTTGTATGTTTGGTCCCTAACTTAGTTTTTTAACTCGGAAGATCCCTACTTTTGTTTTTGTTACGCGTTTGGTCCCTGTCTTACCTAAAAAGACTATTATGCCCTTGATTTTTTAATCTATTCAAATAAACACACCTCCCAACTCCACCCTCCTCACCTTACCTTACCTACCCCGCCATTTTTCTCTATGTAAATAATAGCCTTTTTAGCCAAAATAGGGACCAAACGTGTAACAAAAACAAACAGTAGGGACCAAGCGTGTAACAAAAACAAACAATAAGGACCTTCCGAGTTAAAAAAATAAGTTAGGGATCAAACATGCAAATTACCCCAACCATAGGGACCATTCGTGTAATTTACTCAATAAAAAAAATAGAATAAATGACATCCGCCTAAAAGATAAAAGTAGTGGTGAAATAAAAAAACAAGACAAACTATAATGGATCAAAGTAGTGGTGAAATAAAAAAACAAGACAAACTATAATGGATCTTACATCATTTTCACTATGGAATAAAATAGAGTTCTCACTTGGAAGGTTTGATATATACAAAAGTTTTCTCTTAAATGTGATTTTTCTCATTATTGATGTTTCTTTATTAACCACTTAGTTCCCCCATAGCAGCCTCTTTAAGTACCTGATATATTTACCATTGTCCTCTCCCATGTGCACCACAATATTCTAATTTTCGTTAGTGACTTACTTCCATCCTTTTTTTACAACGTGCTAATCCAAGATTGATGCTTGTAAGAATCAAATCCATACAAACTCTATTTTGGAATGTTTCATAATCACAACTAGGCCACCTTGATGGTGGTTTTATGATATTCATATTCTACAAACATTCGAATCTGTATCTCGTAGATGATACCAAAGAGCTTTTAAATCAATGATATCAAGTGTTGTCATTAGTTGAGGGATAATTAATTATAAGATGAAATTTGGAGTAGTTTAGAATTGGATTACATTTCATAAACTAGATGTAAGACCCGTGTACTACAGGGGTTTATTAAAAATAAAAATTTAATATCAATATTTAAACATTAAATTTAATATTAATATCAATTTTAGAGCTCTCATTAATTATGTCATTTATTACATTATAAATATATCATTTCTTTTTCAAGCAAACATTTATTTTTTTTCAATTTTAACCGAAATGAGTTATGATATGTGAACAAATAAGAAAATTTCATGTGGAAATAAATAAATTCTAAAAATCTATTAAAATGCCATGTGTTCAAATTAATGAGGACATGACATATGGCAGAAAATAGGTTTTATTTTATTAGTATAGATAAAAATAAAATGACAGATGACATTAATGATCTTGTCGGTTTGAGTAATATGCAAGATGATAATTAATCAGTTGAGGGATAATTAATTAGTTGAGGGATAGTCACTTTAATCCCACCCAAAAATGTTAAGTATTTTGGAGTAAGGACCAATATGAAAGACGATTAATAGTTGAGGGACAATTTATGATATATCTTTTAAAGCTGTCAAAACAAGTGACGAAAGCTTCCATCTCCTCGGTGTCTCGCAATTGAACTTCTCGGCGGCCCACGCGCGCGCACACATTTTTTCTCTTTTCCATGGAAACGATGATACTATCTATGATCCCGTGAAGAAAATTGCTAGACATGCGGCAGCAATCGAAGAACAACAACGATTATCTCTCTCCCCTCCCCTGCTGCTTTCTTTACACAATCTCTGATACTTCATACATCTTCGCCAGTCCGATCGTCGTATCGGGAAAATCATGAATAGGCGTACATCTTTCGCTCTGTTCCTCCTCTGCCTCTTCGTTTTCCTTGCTGCATCTCGCGTTTCAGCTAAGGTATTGTTATTGTGATTTGTGAGTTGGGAGCGTATGCTTTCTTCAAATGTGTTTTTTTGGTACTTTGTGTTCAAGCGTTGATCTGACTATGGTTTGGACTTCATCAGGACCTTTTTGTTGACAATGATAACGGAGAGGCAACTGGATCCACTATAGATCTGGGCCGGCGTAGTAAAGTTAGTACTCTCCCTCTTTCGTTTTCTTTTCTTCTATTCTATTTGTAATTGGGAAATTGGGAAATGTAGTGGAAGTGCGGATAATTTGTATTCTTGTCTATGGGTTTTGTGCTAGTTGAGGTTTTAGGTTATCCTTTAGATCGTTTAATCATGTGAAGAGAAGCTAAAGTTCATTATAGTTTTGTAGAAATATAATTACCCAAAAAACACAAGTAATTTTTGGAGTTCAGTTTTGTTAACGAAATTACATATAAAGAGTAAACAAATGAATGGATTTAAACAAAATTACATCAGTTACTTGCTCTGTAGCTAGGTCCTCCATCTTCTACTTCTTCACTTTCATTAGTTTTCCACTTGTTTTCTACTTCTATGAGCAATCACTCTGTTAACTTGTTCATGATTCATTTCATCCTTCCCTATAAAAAGGTGCAACTTTGATTTGACACATAGAGTCTTTGACGAAAGATCAAATGCTGAAATTTCCCTTAATAACACAAAGTTGAGAAAACATATCATATGGACCACAATCACGGAGAAATCTATGAAGATGACATGTACTCAATTTGGATAGATTGTACTCGAATGCTAAAATACCACTTAAAAAAATATACAAATATATTTCTGTTGTACAGGTGGTTGTGGACACACTAAAAAACAATGTGATAGGTGGTGATAAGATTGATCCAAAGGCTGTGGGTGTACTGAATTTGGATTCTGGTCTTGGGGTTTTTGATGCATTTTTTGCTAGTTTGTCAATGATCCTTGTCAGTGAGGTTTGTGCTCTTTCCTTCATCTTTTCCTTTTTTTTTTCTTCCCAATTCCCATATACCTGTATTAGTTTTGTGGTTTATGTTGAGTGAGTAATCAGTTTGCTTAAAATTTTAAAAAGATTTGTTTTTAGGATACAAAACCAATGTCCTGTTTTATGTTGTAGATTGGAGATGAGACTTTTATAATAGCAGCTCTCATGGCAATGCGTCATCCAAAGTCAATTGTCCTCTCTGGTGCACTCAGTGCTCTATTTGTGATGACGGTATGCTGTGTTTTTTTCTTTCAGTATTCTTCTTACGAATGTTTTTTCTTTTTAAAATAAAAAAAAGGAAAATGCACCGAGATTCTGTTTTTGTATTTATTTATTTGTTTATTATATAGATACTTTCAACGGGGCTTGGTAGGATTGTTCCAAACCTGATATCCAGGAAGCATACAAATAGTGCCGCTACAGGCATGCCTCAAATCTGCTGTTTTTTTTTGTTTACATATTTGATTATCTGTTATCTGTATTTGATAAACAGTAATATTTTTAACAACTTTTAGTTTAGTCAACACTTAGGTGATGTTTCTTCTAGACTTGATTAGCTTTATGGATTAAGCTTTTAGTTTTGTCAAACCGTGCATGGCTGTTTCTTTTTTACTTAATCTGGATTGAATGACTTAATGGGTAAAAGTGATGAACATTGTGAATTAATTTTGTTGGTAGTTAAAGGGTAAAATTATCATTTAGTCACATTCAGACAGTTTATTTAGTACAGAAAAGAAACAGACTTTATGTATGCAACACTTTTTCAGACATACATCTAATTATTTATTTTCTTATGATGCAGTTCTTTATGCCTTTTTTGGGTTGCGGTTGCTTTATATTGCTTGGAGATCAAATTCAAAATCATCCCAGAAGAAGGAGATGGAAGAAGTATGTTTTTTTTGTTGCTCAAAACAACATAAAGTAGTCATCCAATGAAACCTATTTTAATGCTTCTAAAATTCTAAAAAAGGTGGAGGAGAAACTGGAGTCTGGACAAGGGAAAACAAGTGTCCGGCGATTCTTTTCTAGGTTCTGTACTCCTATATTCTTAGAGGTATGTAATTATGTTTGTATGTATGTATGTAATTATGTATGTATGTATGTATGTATGTATGTATGTTTACTTTTAGTGTACTAAATCTGCTCCTCTCTCTCATACGTTTACTTCTTATTTGGACTGATTTTTTCTTTTGTGGTTACACTTGCAGTCATTTATTTTGACATTTTTAGCAGAATGGGGTGATCGGAGCCAAATAGCCACAATAGCTGTAACATTTCCTTTGTTCTCTTTTTTTATTATATATATATATATATATATATATATATATATATATATATATATATATATATATATATATAAAGAAACAACATCCACAGGCATAATATGCGGTTGTTGTGGATTGATTGTAAATTATGTTTTTTTTTTGGGTGCAGCTAGCAACACATAAAAATGCAGTAGGGGTTGCAGTGGGGGCCATAATAGGGCACACGATCTGTACATCGGTTGCAGTGATTGGTGGAAGCATGCTGGCCTCCAAAATCTCACAACGTACGGTTGCAACAGTTGGAGGTTTGTTGTTCCTTGGCTTTTCTTTGTCATCCTACTTTTATCCTCCTTTATAAGTTGTAACCATATATAATCCATTATTTAGGAGCTGTTTAATTATGTGATGTTTGTTCAATGTATCATTGATATCATCTTCCAGAAACTGTTAACTACATATCTATAGTTTCACTTCTTTTCTTTTTTGCTTCTTGTAGTTGTATGTAAACTTTATGTCATGTTCCTATGGATATTCAATAGTACCAAAGCTTTTATTTGTAATATAACTTGATGAGTTAAATGTCAAGTAGTTTAAAGCCCTGTTTCTTCTTTTCTTCATTACATATTCATGTTGTATAATAGATAGCATGGTATTTGGATAAATGATGTTACTTTGTTTGGAGAGAGTGTTGTAACTATAAACAAATAGTGTTTCTATTTTGCACTGAATGACAGTAAATGGTCCAACCTCTATTAGTTAATTCTGCAACAATTAGTATTTTCATGTTTACACTCATAAGAAGAAGAAGAAGAAGAAGCCCACAGGTGACAACCCAAATGAGCAGAATCAAGCCATTTAGCCACAGGGGACAGTCCAGTCCAGTCCATGGGTAATTTTGTCCTTTTAGTGTTCCTGCAGCAGCTGCTGTGAGGGAAACACTGGTAGTGGGGAGGGAATGTTTAACGTCTTCATTGCAGTCTTCTGTCCGTTTCTTTAGTATTTGTAGTTGGATGTGATGCCTTTTTGTTTATGTTGAATTTGTAATTGCTTATGCAAAAAACTTGGGGATCACTTACCTCTCGAAAATGAGATCTTTCATTTTGTTTCTATGAGAATCATTGCAGTTCATCTCTATTTGGTTCTTATTTGAATTTAGATTTCAGTTTAGATAACAACACAGTAGTATGGGCATATCATACTGAATGGTCGGACCGAATGAACTTAATGATTATATGGAATGTGTAATTTTTTTTGGGATAATTTAGAATATTACTGCTAGACCATTAGCATTTTACTGTACATGCAGTTTCTCCTATAATAATGTTGTTTTAAGTCTTGGATAATTCATGGACAAACAACATTTTATAAGATCTTGAACTCATTATGTTCCAAACAAACTTTGCTATGCTCCAAAGTTTGTATTTCTTGTTGGGTTCATATTCCTTAACTTATGCTAATTGCTTATATATATATATATATATATATATATATATATATATATATATATATATATATATATATATATATATATATAAATTTTTTTTTTTACAAATAGATACCAATAAAGATATATTTTTATTTTAATGATCACTTATTTTTTTGAGAGGTTAGTGGTGATAAACCATGAAAATTGCACACCAGATAGTGTATAACGACAAATGAATTGAATCCACGAATAAAATCTCTTTGCAAAAAAGCTCGAAAAACAACAATAACAATAAAAATGAGAGTTTTAATCTTTTGATTGTTCTAAGAAAACAAACTTATACTAAAACTGGAAACTACACCAATATGAAAAAGAGTTTGATTTAAATCAATGAGAGAAATATTGTTGATTTTGGCTTTCATCACATGAATATGTAGTTAATTATCATTAGATAGTATGGTGCAAGGCTCATGACTTACTTTAATTTGGTTATAATGATCTAAAAGCTTAAATCATCTAGACATTTCTTAGTTACTAAATGAGAAATCTCCATAAAAGTCCTAAAGTTTTAGTGTAATTTATGAAAAAATCTCGAACTAATTTTTGTTTACAGAACAACACAGAATACCGGCTAAAACTTTGAAACAACTCTTTTTGGCCAATTTCGAAGATTTAGCCGGTATTTTGTCATTTTTCATTAGTTTGCTCAAAATATTAAGATTTTTCTGAAAATTACCCGATAACCAAAATATTGTGATTTTTTTGTAAATTACTATGGAATTAATGGATATTATTAATAACAATTCATTTGTAAACATAATTTTTTTATTATAAACAAATAAATACATTTGTTGCTAATTTCTAGGAATAAAATGGTCGACTATGTAATTCTCTATTGTTTGTTGACCATTTCAAAGTCTTTATGTTCTTCCTATGTATCATTGTGGGTGTCATAGTGAGAAGTACTCTGTTAGGCATGACCAATACAAGAGTTGATAATATTTATTAACACACAATCAATAAGTGTCTACTTGCTTTGACTTGAAGGCTTGAAGAATACATATTTCATCTTTCATTTTGGGTTAATGTTTGGTACATTCAACTGTTTTTTTTCTTCTTAAGTTTAGCCATGTTAAGTTAAACTAATCTTGGTGATTTTTGTATAATCCAAGGATTATTAGTTGTTTGAAGATTATTATGAACTTGTGGTGAAGTATTAAGAAATGCTTGGAGTATCCTACCTTCCACCTTTTTGGGAGGGATATAAAATTGCAAGTTGTGTCCCAATGACATAAGTATCAGTCCCAGTCTAATGATACATGCCAAAAGAAGAAGAGAGGATATGGTTCATCATTGGATGTATACTTTCATCTAAGGAACATCCACAAGCTTTACTTTTGAAACACGAATATCATACATCACTATTGCTTTAAATGGATAACCAACCAATCTATTTCGAAAAATCTTCGTAAATATAGCAATGTCATCATCATACAAGGCAATTTTCATTGCTATGGTTAGATAGCCTTTTGAAAGTATGATGTCTTAATAAGAAACATTAAAAATACATACAACTTTCATTATGCAATGTATTTAAGAAAAGATTGAAATTACAATGTTGTAAAAGATAAAAATGCAAGTAGGATGCTACAATGAACAAACTACGGAAAATCGACTGCTTCCCATTCATATATAATGAAAAAGTCTCGGTCATTCCATTACTTAACAACCAAAGCACCTAAAAATATAAGGTTTAAATGCAAGAAATAACAATGTACTTTCAGTGATTGCTTATTATATAAAGCGTCCTACTTTCCTTTCAAATACGGAGTGATTTATTTCACTACTTAATTAGGAAATTTTTTTAGTAAATGGTTGGATTATTCAAAGTATAATGCCATAACAAGGAAAAAAAATTGGAATTACAATGCTATAATATGGAAGAAAAAAAAGATGAAAGTAGAATGCTATAATTGGGTAGACATCCAAAAGTATAATATCCTTATAAGAAAATAGCTAAAAGTATGATGCTCTAATTTGGTAAGTTTTTCAAACTACATTGACTTATAAGAAAATTTTGAGATTAGAAAACTCTGTAAAAATACATAAATTTATCATACCCATCATATACTCTGTCTGTTACATAATCATGGAACACTGCAGAACACAGTAGGGTCTACTGAAACACTAACTGGAATATGAATAAAAACATTTTAGAAAATGAGCAACAAAAATGGATGTGAAAGACATAACACACATACCATAACTTTTTTATTTTTCAAAAAGAATTTATTAAACAATGAAAGAAGAGAAGTTACATTTCTTAAATATAACTGTTTTTGAAATTTTGGTCCCCAAAACATTCTCATTTTACTTGGAACAAAGATTAAAAACATTACAAACCTCAAAAATGAACCAAAAATTACAGAATCACTAACAGTCGATGATGAAAATAATCCATTAAGTACCAGAAGTAAAACACAATTATCTAATAAAGTATTAAGAAATGATCCAGTAACAAAAACTACAAGACCTGATTGGCATTTCTTGTACAGAATGAAATGAAATCCATACTTTCGGGATTCTTAGGCATAGATAGCTTCTGGTATTACTGTTTCTTTTGCTTGTTGATGATCTTACAAGAGCACATCCCAAATTGAGGGCAGCTGAACACCATACCAAGAGAACTATCAACTAAATGAACTCAAGCCTTCGGACATTAAAAAGAGAGAATATATTTTTTAGTGAAAGTAAACACATAAAGATGCAATTTCCAATTTCAACATTTATATGTGGAACTATGTCAACTAAGAAATAAAGAGATACCATACCACAACTATTGATGATGTTTACTCTGAAGTTCTCTATGGATACCCCCATGATTTATGAATAATGAATATGAATAACCCCCCACCCAATTAACGATCAATAAAACTGCATTAACAATATGTAGTTTCTTTTTGTTGTAAGTTGCAGTTTAGAAAAACAGCGTAATACTACAAACCTCAATGATAAGAAAAACAGATTGTACAAAAAAACCGCCAACGAAAAAGCTGAAGACAGTGTAATACAAGAAACCCCGATGAGAAAAGAGAATTCAAAAAGAAACAACAACTAAACCTCTACTATTTTCTTATCCATGCATATAGAGGAAATTACAACATCTGAATTAGAGAAAAATACTAGAGACCAAAAATAAAAGAGAGAAGAGAAAAACGATAAGAAGGAAAACTTACAGCGATCTTAGCAATTTCATTGGATTATAGACACGGTGATGAGTGTCCGACGAAGGATGCGGGTGCTTGGGTCTCTAAGGAGTGGACTTACAGAGATCGCGATGAGTCTCTCCGGTGGTGTTTGGAGAGCGGGATGAGTGTAGGGATGTCAAAAAGTCTCGTGGGACCCCGAACCCATGAGGCCCCGATCCCGAATGGGGAATATTTGTTTAAAAAGTCGGGGATGGGGGTGGGAGCGGGGGCAAGGTTAACCCCCGTTTTAGTTTCGGGAGCGGGGATGGGGGTGGGTAGTCCCGTCCAGAACCCTCAATGGGGACCCCGTTAATATATTAATTATAAAAATATAATAAATAATACCAATCATTTTGAACTTTCAAAATTCAATCAAATATCATGTTTTTAAGTTTATACTATAACGTTTTTAAGATGTTATAATATTTTTATTTTAAATATATAAAATTGTGTTATAAATAACTATTTTTATCCAAAATGGTTTCTTTTAGCTCAAAAAAATTACTTCTTTTAGCCTAAAGAACACCTTCGTTCGCCCAAAAAAAAGTCAACCTAAATGGGGACGAGGAAACGGGGGCGGGGGTAATCTTGGGATTCGGGGGCGGGGGTGATGATGGGGAGGCTAGAGATTTCGGGGGCGGGGGAACAAGAAAACTTTGGGGGTGGGGGCGGGGGATGCAATCCCCGCCCCGTTTGCCCCCGTTGACATCCCTAGCTGAGTGCAGAGTGAAGATTAGAGAGAAGAACGTATATAACTTGCGCCGATACACCGACCCAACCTTTTGACCTCCCAAATGCAACGGTTCTTTTTTGAAACCTTTCCAAAATTAATAACCTCCTAAATTACAGCTTATTATACAAGCAATATATCACATTATTTTTTCTATAAAACAACTTAAATGTATATAATTTATTTAATTTGTTTTATTTTTATAAAAGAACTTAAATGTATGATTATGTTATTTATGCATCCTTTATATTAAAGTTAGTTTTATAGGTAAATTACAAATTTGGTCCCCGTGAATTCTTTGAATATCATATATGGTTTGTTTAGTGTGCTTTGAATTTGGTCTTCGTTTAGATTGAAATGGTCATGTTATTGACATAACGTAATAGTTATTCTATTAATTTTATATTTTTAATCTCAATTATTTTAAACAATATTACTCAATGGTCTCTACCCGCTGCTTGCATATAAATAAAACTTAATATAATTTTCGATTTACTGTTATTTTTAATAATTGTTATGATCAATTAATTTAAAATTTATGCATACGACCATACTTTACTTTTGATGATAGATATAGATATAAATAAATTTAAGTTGTTTTTTTTTACTATTATTATAAAAAGAATAGTTTATGGATAGTATTTTAATTAATTTGACGATTCGATTGTGGTTTGTATTCAACACATTTCAACATTTTAACTATCTAAAAAAATATTTGATTGTTTTTTAAGTTTATTTGAGATTTTGGTTTATGTTTTAAATCTAATATCATATTTAAATTAATAAATTAAACATATTATATTGATAATTTAAAAATCCTATTTAAACATTGTATTGAACACCATATTTAAATTAAAGAACAATTTACTGGAATCGTCCCTATGGTTACTAGAATTTTGTGTTTGATCCCTATCTTTTATTTTGCACTCGGACCATCTCTAACATTTGATTTTGTTACGTTGTGTAACGCATGTTTCAAGTATTGTTTAAATTATTTAATATTTTAGGGTTTGTGAATGGACTCGGTGAGTTGGAGAGCCCTGACTCGTCGAGTAGAGACTATTAGGTGTAACACCCGTTTATTTAAATAAATTAATAAATGAAAGTCCCAGACTAAATTGTGAAGAATTTTAAAAGTCAGGGGTTGAAAGTGTAATTTTCAGATTAGTTTTGTAAATATTTATGAAGGCATGGACTAATTGGTAAATTCCGGATTTTAATTGTTAGGAAATTCTGAAACTGGGGTAGAAAAGGTAAATTAGGGGCCTTGGTTTGAAAAGATTCTAAGGGGAGGGACTAGAACTGTAAATATGGGAATCATATATGTGGAGCTGGGTATATAAGTCATATGAGAACCCTAAACCTAGCTTGTTGTAGCAGCCGTCGGGTAGCACCCCCCTTTCAGCCGCCACCACCCGTTTCCTCCACCCTCCGGTCACTCATGGCTGCCAATCGACCGCCGACTTCATGCCAACGTCGTTGCCGCCCAAGGAAGCCGCTTACGATCCATTTCCGTCGTCGTTTTGGGCCACGGTTAGTTCGGTTGCAACAAAAATCGTATGTGTGTGTGTGTGTGTTTATTGAAGTTTAGTGGTGTTTGGGTGTTTAGTCTAGCCGGAAATAAAAAGGAAGCCACTACCACCACCATGAGATGGTAGCTGTCGCCAAGCGCCACCGCCGGCGACAATGGTGTGGTTGGGTGTGTGTGTATTAGTTAATGTGTGTGTGTTAGTGAGTGTGTGTATTTTGGATTAAAACCCTGTAATTGTAATTATCAAATTGAATAATAAAAATAATAATAACCACCACCGTAAGGTGGTGGCCGCCGCCGTGAGCAGCCATCGACCACCACTACCCGAGGTGGTAGTGGGTGGTGCCCCACTAGCAAACCCTAATGGGCCTAGAGATTAGTTTTGGGCTTAATGGGCCATGTTTGGGTGGAAAACCCTAATTATAAGTATTGGGCCTTACACTTTGTTGGTTTTGACAGGCTCTTCACAAGATTCCTACAGAAGAGAAGTAACAGGGGACAAAAAGAAAGTTTTTACAGAGGGGTAGTTTAGGCAAAGGTTTTGTATTGTATTATTTCAAGTGGAGGAGATGATTACAACGTACACAATGCCTAGGTATTTAAACATAAAACAATGCTGAAAAATAGGAACTAACTACCACTTAACCAAAGACCAGGTAACAACTTACGTGGCCTTGATTTATTCTCCCTATTGAATTAAACGTGCATAATTGTAAATAACTAAGCTTCTGAATTATTCCAACATTCTCCCCTTAATTCAGAACTTGATTGACTGAATTCACTCCAATCAAACTTCTCATTTCTTCATACTTGACTCTTGCCATTGACTTTGTAAGAATATCAGCTCTCTGTTTCGTACCACATACATGATTTACCACGATCTCCCCTGTTTCGACACATTCACGGATAAAATGATATCTTATATTGATATGCTTACTATGTCCATGGAATACTGGATTTTTCATTAAGTCAATAGCTGATCGGTTGTCAACCAACAGCTCCACCGGTGGTATCTTTTGCCCTGTTATTGCAGTAAGTAGTCGTCGAAGCCAGATGCCTTGGCAAGCTGCTTGTGTTGCTGCCATAAATTCTGCTTCACATGATGACAGAGCTACACTTCTTTGTTTTTGAGAGGACCAAGTCACTAAGTTTCCATTCATGTAGAAAGCTGTACCACCTGTACTTTTCCCATCTTCCAGATCTTTCCCAAAATCACTGTCTGAATACCCTGTGAGCGTGACTCGTTTGTCCCCTTTGCTATACACTAGACCATAATTTAAAGTTCCTTTTATGTACCTGAGTATGGCCTTTACAGCTTGAAAGTGCTTTACTGTTGGCTTTTCCATAAAGCGACTAACTACTCCCACTGAGAA
This sequence comes from Lactuca saligna, assembly GCF_052625555.1. Taxonomy (NCBI): domain Eukaryota; kingdom Viridiplantae; phylum Streptophyta; class Magnoliopsida; order Asterales; family Asteraceae; genus Lactuca; species Lactuca saligna. Next base: position 2,528,187 of record NC_136424.1, read on the forward strand.
TGAGAGATCAGGACGTGTGTGGGTTAAGTACCTGAGTGCTCCTACTATGCTTCGGTATTCAGTGGGGTCCACAGTCTCCCCTTCTTCGTCTTTAAGTAGCTTCAATTTGTGATCCATGGGTGTCCTCGTTGCATTGCAATCCATCATACGAGACTTAAGAAGGATGTTCTTCGCATATGCTTCCTGCTTCAATGTGATCCCTTCTTCATTTTGGTTCACTTCAATTCCCAAATAATAAGTTAAAAGTCCGAGGTCGCTCATCTCGAATTTGACTTTCATCTCTGCTTTAAACTTTTCGACATCCTTAGAGCTGCTTCCGGTGACAAGCAGGTCATCTACATATACTCCCACAATGAGAGTGTTGCCGTCTTTCTTCCTTGTGTAGACAGAGTATTCTTGATAGCACCTGATAAACCCCAAATTCTTCAGATGCTTGTCAAGACAGGCATTCCACGCTCTAGGTGCTTGCTTGAGCCCGTAGAGAGCCTTTGAGAGTTTGTACACCTTGCCTGATTCATCTTGTTTCTCAAAACCTTCAGGCTGCATCACGTAAACCTCTTCTTTTAATTCTCCATTCAGGAATGCCGATTTTACATCGAGATGGTGTACCCACCATCCACTGGACCCTGCAAGTGCTAAAATGACACGTACTGTCTCAATTCTAGCCACGGGAGCAAAAACTTCCTCGTAGTCGATCCCTTGTTTCTGTACATACCCTTTAGCCACAATTCTCGCTTTGTGTTTCGAGATTCGGCCATTTGGGTCTTTCTTCAGCTTGTATACCCACTTCAATCCAATCGCTTTTCGCCCTTCAGGTAGATCGACCAGAGTCCAGGTCTTGTTTCTTTCAATCGAAGCCAGTTCTTCCTTCATCGCATCGACCCACTCTGCTTTAGTCTTCGCTTGTTGGTATGAGGTCGGTTCTTCTTCATTCCGGAGCAATAAGAGTTCTTCTGGGGGCAAATGTATTTCTTCTGTATCTTCGTATAGGTCTGCAAGTGTACGATAGCGTTTTGGGGCGCCACCGCCGGTGGAACTCGAAGCAGTGCTGGGAGACGGAGACGAAGGTGAAGTTGAGGATGCCGATGAATTTGGAGTTATCGGCGAGTCACCTGGACCATCATATTGATTCGGTGAATAGTTTGGGCTGCCATCAGACACGAATGGGCTTCCTTGTGAGTCCGTGTGGGGAGTAATGGGCTCATCAGCATCCGACCCGTAATCAGACCCTATACCGTGTTGTGGGGTATAGTGACCCGATCCGCCTTCGTCTTCAAACTCCCCCGAATCTGCAAAATTGAAACCTTCCACCGTGAAATTCATACCTGGAATTGCTCTAATCTTATCTTTCTCCCCCCAATTCCATGTTTGATTTTCGTCAAACACGACATCTCTGCTTACATACATCGATCCGGTATCAGGATCCAGCAACCGATGAGCTTTGGTCCCCTTTTCAGTTCCAACATACACGACTTTCTTTCTTCGATCATCGAGTTTCTTCAGATGACCCTTTGCTATCTTCATGTGTGCGATACACCCAAAAACCCTCAGGTGCCCGACATTCGGTTTCCTTCCGGTCCACATCTCATATGGCGAGGACTCCTTAAGTGTTTTCGAGCTCAGTCTGTTCAAGACATAGACACTATGGTTCACAGCTTCTCCCCACAAAACATCAGGTACGTTCATTGTTTTCAAACAACATCTAACCATCTCCAAAACTGTTCGATTTCTTCTCTCTACCACCCCGTTCTGTTGTGGAGAATAGGGTGATGTGTAGTGTCGATCGAGCCCGGTCTCGTTGCAATACATGGTAAATTCATTTGAGAGGAACTCCCCTCCTCTATCTGTTCTAAGTATCTTCATCTTCTCACCCGTCTCTATTTCGACTTTGGTTCTGAAATTCTTGAAGGTCTGCAATGCTTCATCTTTTGTTTTTAAAAGGTACACCCACATTACTCTGCTGAAATCGTCTACAAGCAACATGAAATACTTGTTCCCAGCTGGTGTTGGTGGTGAAACGGGCCCACATAGATCGCCGTGTATCAGCTCCAGCCTCTTCTTTGCTCTAAAGCTCGTGCAAGTCGGAAAGAGATATCTGGTTTGTTTCCCTTTGAGGCATCCTTCACAGGGTTTAGATGGAATTACCATCTTTGGAATTCCTTCAATCAAGCCTTTGTCAGCCATTAACTTTAACGAGGTAAAGTTTACATGACCTAGTCTTGTGTGCCATAGCCATGTTGGGTCTTTAATTTCAGCAGTCAAACATAGCGAATTAACTTCTTCAAGCTCAATTTTGTAAAGGCGATTTGGGGATTTTTGTACCTTCATCAGCAGCCTTCCTCTTCTGTCGTGAACCCATAGGAACGGCTCTTTTATTTTGATCTCATCACCTCCCTCTGATAGCTGGCCGAGACTTATGATGTTGCTGCACAAGTCAGGTATGTAATACACTTCTTCCAGTCTTCTTTGTTCACCATTTTTACATTTGAATAACACTGACCCTTTACCTTCAATTCTGACCCTGGATTCGTTTCCAAATTTAACATAACCTTGTATTTCTTCGTTCAGGTTGCGAAACTTCCTTCTATCGTCTGTCATGTGGTTGCTTGCCCCTGTGTCGAGATACCATAGCCTTGACTGATCTGTCTCTCCGCCTTTTGTCTTCAACTTTGGGTGAATATTTTCTTCATTTAAATATACTTCACCAACTTCTTGTTTGTTTTCCAGGGACACTAATAACAAGGCTGGCTCGTTATCTTCTTGGATCAGATTGTTCTCAAAGTTTCGTTCTTTCCGTGGGTTCGTACATTCAGCTGCATAGTGACCGTATTCCTGACAATTGTAGCATTGAATGCCACTCTTGTCTTGACTACCATTGTTACCTTCTCGTTGATGGTGTGAGCCACCTCTTCCACGGCCTCCACGACCACCATTACGACCACCATTACTCCTCCCTCTACCTCTTCCTCGTCCACGTGAGTTCCCAAAACCTCCTCTTTGCGATTTGGATTTGGAATCACTTCCTCCTTTTTTCTTGTTTCTTTCGGACCACTCTTGATGAGTCAAGAGAAGTTTTCTATCATCACCCTCACTGTGACCTTTTAGCCGTTCTTCATGAGCCTTCAATCTCCCTATCACTTCTTCAACTGGCATCACGTCAAGGTCACCAAACTGCTCCAAAGTGGACGCAAGTTGGATGAATTTCGGAGGAACGGCCCTCAGTAGCTTCTTCACTACATAGGCCTCTTCGATCTTCTCACCTAAGGTACGTATGGTGCTGACTATGTTGGTTACTTTCCCTGTAAAATCATCAACATTTTCTGATTCCTTCATTGTTAGGGCTTCAAACTCTGCCTTCAAAGTTTGGATTCTCGCTGTCTTCACACGATCTGCCCCAATAAACATGATCTTCAATGCTTCCCATGCCTCCTTTGCTGTTTTCTTCTCAGCCAACACCATCAGCAGGTCTTCGGGAATACCCTGATAAATGGCCGCCAATGCCATGTTATCTTTCTTTGCATCAACTAGGGTATTCGCTGTTCTGGGCTCCACCGCGTCCCAGACGCCTTGTGCTAACATGAAGACCCTCATCTTGATTGCCCACGCACCATAATTGGTCCTGGACAGCATCGGATAGTGCAGAGTAATATTTCCTTCCTTTTCACCGTTTCCGTTATTTCCTGTCATCTCTTCACGAGATTGTATTTTCATAAAACACCCAGATTCGCTCTGATACCACTTGTTGGTTTTGACAGGCTCTTCACAAGATTCCTGCAGAAGAGAAGTAACAGGGGACAAAAAGAAAGTTTTTACAGAGGGGTAGTTTAGGCAAAGGTTTTGTATTGTATTATTTCAAGTGGAGGAGATGATTACAACGTACACAATGCCTAGGTATTTAAACATAAAACAATGCTGAAAAATAGGAACTAACTACCACTTAACCAAAGACCAGGTAACAACTTACGTGGCCTTGATTTATTCTCCCTATTGAATTAAACGTGCATAATTGTAAATAACTAAGCTTCTGAATTATTCCAACACACTTGTGGTCCATTGGGATTCGATTGTGAATTAAGCCCAAATTATTCCATGCCATTTATCTAGTGGGGTAAAGGAATTAATGGATTAAGTCCTTAATGGGCTAATTGAGGAAATCCTAATATTTGAGAATTTATCAGGACACACATGAGACTTATTTAATAAGTGAAATATTAAATAACAATCATTGGCAGAAATTAATCTAAGCAATAATGGACTTAATGGATTAAGTCATTAATGGATTAAGTCCTTAGTGGGTTAAGCCCTTAATGGGTTAAGTGAGAAACACTTAACCCTAATTATCATTTTATGTGAAACCCTAATTTCACATGGGCTTGGTGTGGGCCATCCAAGAATAATCAAATGGACTAGAGTAATTAGTTGGGCTCTAGGGTAAGGCACATATGAAGGATTAGGCCCAATTTGGAAAATTGGGCCATAGATGGGCCATAGTCGGCCTAGTTGGTTGTATGATATTGGGCCCTTAGAATGAGACATGTTGGACTGGACTGAGCAATTGGGCCTTAAGGGAAGTCCATGTAGAGGTTTGGGCCTAATTTGGAAAATTAGGCCATATGTTGGGCTTTGATCCCTAGTTGACTTTGGGCCTATGGATTGGGCCTTGGGCTTGGGTAAGCCAAGCTAGAGGTAATGTAGTACTTACCCAAAGTATGTATTTATAGTTATGTGTTAGAACCCAATTATTAATTGGGTGTTATTTTGATGTTGACAGATCGGGAATCTGTCATCTAGCAGCTGGGGTCGTGTCTGCAGGACTTCAGCAGTGTGGGATTGAGTCTGCGGGACTTCAGCCGACCCGTTTAATTAGTAGTAGTTTCCGGACCTCGGTCCGATGCAGTATTTAGAATGTTTGATGCCTTCGTGGCTCAAACAGTGTTTATGTGTTATGTGTTCTGGGCTACGATCCGATGCAGTATGCAGTTTATGTGTTCATGCTAGTTGATATGTTTATGCTATGCTATGCTATGCTCAGTTAGTTTTCGGACTTCAGTCTGATGCAGTTAGTTCCGGACTTCGGTCTGATGCAGGGAACAAGGTCCCAGTCAGTTCCGGACTTTGGTCCGATGCAGTTAGTTCCGGACTTCCGTCCGATGCAGGGGACAAGGTCCCAGTCAGTTCCAGACTTCGGTCCGATGCAGTTTCTGGACTTCGGCCCAATGCAGTGGGTAAGGCCCAATATGTGTTTATATGTTATTGTATGGTATGTGGTAGTTTGGGGGAGCTCACTAAGCTTCATGCTTACAGTTTCAGTTTTGGTTTCAGGTACTCAGTTTTCAAAAGAGGAGCTCGGGAATATTGCAGTGCACACACCATTTGTTCAGCCTAGGATGTTTATACTCTGATATATTTGACAATTGTTATAATATTTTGAGATACATTGCTTATGATTTCTATATGAGGTTTATTGACTATGGTTTTATCATTAAACTAAACAAAATTTCCAGACTGTGTTTTTGGGATGTTACATTAGGTGACGCAGGATTCAAACCCTACTCAACGAGTCGGAAGGCCCTGACTCGACGAGTAGGCTCTGTAGAGAGAAACCCTAATTTTCAGGGGTTTTCACCCTATTTAAAGAACTCAACTACCTCTTGTACTCTCCCTTACCACCTTGTTAGCCAGAGAAAACCCTAGTTGGACCTTGCACCTTCTTGAGTGAGAGAAAGAGCTTTTGTGAGCAATTTTTGTGTGTTTGTGAAGGATTTTAGAGCTTGATGAAAAAGGAGCAAGGAGAGAAGCAGTAGATCCGATATCTACATTGTATTGGCCACCATCTTGAGGTATAAAGTCGTCGCCTTGATCTCTAGTTACTTAGATCCCTTTTCTTGGAAGTAAATGGTTATTTTTGGTGCAAAATGGAGTCATACTCGATACTCGTATCTGGACTTATCACAAGGATATGGTTCCAGATTTGGACCTCTCTAGGACCCTAATCGCATAAAGTTGCTCACTTTATCCAGCTTAACTCCAAATCTGGACCTCTCTAGGACCCCAATGGCATAAAGTTGCTCACTTTATCCAGCTTAAGCCCTTTCCATGCACAAAAACCTTGTAAGAAGCTTAGTTTTGGTGTTTTAGCTTTATGAGACCTTGCATGCACGTAACGTTTGCAAATTTACTTGCTAACTACACTACGAGAGGTTGGATCTGAAGTTTAGGACCTTGGATCTCACTGGAAAGGACTGAACACAAAAAGGACCGAAGGAACTCGTCAAGTCCCTTAGACAACTCGACGAGTCGAGTGAGGTTTTTCCCGTCTTCGAGCTTTTGAGCGATTTTGTGAAAGATTGGGGTTTCCGGACTTCATGGGTTTTTGGTATTCTGAACATTGAGGAACTCGATGAGTTACACAGGTAACTCGGCAAGTTAAAGAGTCAATAGGGAGGAACTCGACGAGTTGTTGGATACGACGAGTTGGGGTCAACACTATTGACCTTGACCATTGACCAGGGTTGATCTTGAGGGTATTTGTGGTATTTCGGGATTGTGACAAGTTAATCATATGTTGATTATAGGCAGTTGAGGAAGAGCGGTGTGTGGGATATACTTGATCTTAGCTTGTCAGTTAAACAAAACTAAAGAAACAATTATGTAGTTTCCTTCTATTGAAACACTAACTGGAATATGGAATAAAAACATCTTACAAAATGAGCAACAAAAATGGATGCGAAAGACATAAAACACAAGAATAATCTGGTGATAAAACCAGATTACAGGGCTTTGTCTTGAGTTGCACATAACCTAATTTTTTTATTTTTCAAAAATGCTTATTAAAAACTGAAAAAAGAGAACTTACATTTCTTAAATATAACTTTTTTTGTAATTTTGGTCCCCCAAAACATTCTCATTTTACTTGGAACAAAGATTAAAAACATTACAAACCTCAAAAAGGACCAAAAATTGCAGAATCATTGATAGTGGATGATGAAAATAATCTTATACCAAAAGTAAAACACAATTATCTATTAAAGTATTAAGAAATGATCCAGTAACAAAAACTGCAATACCTGATTGGCATTTCTTGTACAGAATGAGATGAAATCCATAATTTCTTAGCATAATTGGTTTGGCTAAAAAGTAAAAATAACAAATGTTCTCGTATATAATATTTTTTATTCACAATAGAGAATTGAATATCACCTCTTTTTATATTGACCACTTGTTTTTATAATGTGGCATTTCCCTTCCCCGATGTCCCAATTCGCTAAATAAAACCACACTTCATAAATTTTTTTTTAACTAAATAACAAATATCTTTGCAAAGAATTACCAGGCGTACCGAATAAGTACTGAAAGTGAACCTTTAAACATTGACAGAAAAACTAACTAAGAACATAAAAAGAAATGAAGTGAAAATTATGTTAGATGACTAAAACACCCATTAGTGATTTTTTTTATAGAATAATAGAATTACTATTTACTGAAAAAGAATATTTATGAAACAATTATTAAAAAACTAGTTATATAAACATCAAACTACATGCTCTAATTTCATAAACATTAATAGAAGTAACATGACATAAAAAATGACTTGTGAAGAAAAATAAATAATTGGTTATAAATATCAACATTATAGAGTTTGTATATTAGGACAAATTAGGGGAGAGAATAAAGAAGGAAGGATAAATTTAGTCTTTTCAATGAAGAAATAAATAATGGAATTTCAGTTCTTCCCAAGGAATGATAAAAAAAATCCTTTGAATATAGATTTTGGGGGAGTTTGATGAAGTCCAGTTCCAAACTTCCATCCATTTTGTCAACCAAATATGTAACTGAAGGAATCTCATATTCCAATTCCTTCAAATTTCTATGAAAATCAAACATGCCCTAAATTGCTCTTGGATTAAAATAGAAAAGGTAGGAAAGAAAAACAACATGCTGATTTTGAACATTTCATGTTAGAATTTGTTTTTTTTTTTTTTTTTTTTTTGTTCCAGAAAGAATCTCATCCACATCCTCTTTTTTGAGTAAACAGCCAAGATGCTGACTAGGAGAAGCATTAGACATCTGTCAAAAAAATCCAAGTCATTCAAGTTTTACTCTGTATCACATGGTGATACAATTATGAAATTCACATATATAGTCAATACTTTTTACATCATAGTAAAATTGATATTTAAGAAATGCAAAAACCTCTCTGATGATCCATCTTCGTTATCATGGACCAAAATAGAAAAGATCCATCTTGTTTGATAGGAAGGAGGATCTTTGTTCATTATAATTAAAACTATGTAGTTTTAAGTGGGAGAATGAGTAACAATGCACTTTAAAAACTTAACAGGATGATCAAAGGCTTCATGGGCTGAAAAGTTCTTTATTGAAAAATCAGAACCATGTTGGTGCAAAATCAGGTTGAGAATCTGCAGGGGCAAGTAAACAATAAAATTTAAACTCTTACAACTATGTGTAACTTTTAGACAGGTATAGTTTCTATAAGTGATCGCTTTGTGCATCATCAGTAATAAAAAAACTAAACTACTCCAAGGTTTTAAATCAAACAACTAACACTAAACATATAACTTTATACCTAAACAGATAAATATATACATCAACATTTATACCTCAACATTGTAACATGTGATGAATTAAACAATAAAGATAGATAAATTTGGTTGTCAAACATCAAACTGTAAGAGATTATGAACTAAACAATAAAGAAAGTTTAAGAGACCAATTTCAATTCAAAAACTAAACAATAAAGAAAGTTTAAGAGATTATGAAGTAGCCAGAAGTGGATTAATATGCTAGAAGAGTATGATCATAGTGAAAGACCAACCTACTTTGATTTTTTTTATGGCAATGTCATCAAGATACAAAGAAGATTTCATTGCTATGATTGGACAGATTTTTGAAAGTATGATGTCCTTAATAAGAAAGATTAAAAGTGCATAATATTGTCATAATGCAATGACCTTGTAAGAAAAGTTGAAATTACAACATTGTAATTGAAAGAAATGAAAGTAGGATGCTATAATGAACAAACTAAACAAAATTGACTGCAAGCACCAGAGGACTGCATTTAGATTTTAAAAGTAGAATGTACTAAAGATACAATGTCTTACTGATTCAGATTTTGAAAACATAATGTTAAAGTAATGAGTACCATGCTACAACTGGTTAGGCTTTGAAAAGAAACTAGTAAATTTTCTTAATAATAAAAAAAAATGAAGTTATAACACTATAAATGGCAACCAAAAACAAACATGCACAGCTTCACAAAGTACAATGACTTAATACAAAAAAAAAATTCAAGTACAATGTCCAAATTGGTTTGATTATGAAAGTATAATGTTATAATTGAAAGTAAAATGCTATATCTAGTTAGATATTCAAACTACAATGCATTTATCAAAAATTTAAATTAAAGAGTCTTAATTCTTAATATAGGAAAAATAATCAAAATACAATGTTTTAAAATGTTAGGTTCTGAAAGTATAATGTTATACTTTGTTGGATTTTCAGACTACAATCTCTTATAGAAAATCAAAATTACAATGGATTAATAGGAAAAATAATGGAAAGTATTATGCTGTAATCGGTAACCAAAATCAACCAAGCTTTACATTCCAAAGTACATTGTCTTAATAGGTTCAAATTTTCAAGAGGAATACAATAAAAGTACAACTTATTAATTGGTTAATTCTTGAAAACGTAATGCTATAACTAAAGGTATGATACAAAAACTAAAGTAAAATATATTAATATGAAGAAATGACTGGAAGTATAATGCCATAGTTGGTAACAAAGGTGAAGAAAGTTTACCCTATTAGACATTTCGCATGTATATTATTAATGATGGTCATTCATTTAGATATTTTCCAGTTATTCTATCAAATAGCCATAAAAAGAGAATTTGTTACATGATAACAATTGAAAAAAGTAGAAATGTTGCAGACTATGTGAGCCAAATAACAACCCATGATGATGATGATGATGATGATGATGATGATGATGATGACGACGACGTTAGCCACTATTACAATAAGATTAAAATCGAGTAAACAAACATGGCAAACCTAACACATTCAAACCTTGCAAAATTTAGAATCTCAATGTTATCATATAAGAAGTGGATACAATTTGGCCTAAACAAATTGAATTGAAGAAAATACCTGAGATTCGGAGTCCAAAACACTCTTCATCATGATCAGATGAGAATGTCTCTCCTAAAAATAAAATAACATTAATTTCCTGACACAAATCATCTCCATCACTGCATATTTATGTTTAAAACTTTACAACTTTACTTAAGAAATAAACCAATAGAAAATGATACAAAATAATTAAAATACATCTTACTTTTTGTACTAGATCCAACAAATTCATTGGATAACCCACACCCACAATGTTATCAATCCACTCCTCAAATACTGCCACTCCTATGAAGAATCAACAACTCCCACAGACATCAATACAAGGTTAAAAAGGTGAAGATATTTATGCCCTATTTCAATACTTCAAGCCATATTTGTTTATTTACCTGCACAAGCTTAACAGTTCATAAGAAAATAGTGTGTCAAAATTCAATTTAATGCAAGATTCCAACCACTAAAGACATTTTAGATAAATGACAGTATCTGCAAGCGTTCCCATAACCTCTATCACATGGTAATCTCAACTCTCAAGTAAAGTTTCCATTTCAAAGTAGAAATCATTAAATAAAAATTAAAAATCGAGTAGAAGTAATAGTACATCGAAGAATTAGAACGATGTTGGTGCAAAATTAGGTTGAGAATCAGCACGGGCAAGTAAGGAAATACTTTAAAACTATAAAATTTAAACTCTTACAACTATGTGTAACTTTCAGGCAAGTATAGTTTCTATAAGTGATTGCTCTATGCATCATCAGTAGTAGTAGTAGTAATAATAATAATAATAATAATAATAATAATAATAATAATAGTAATAATAATAATAATAATAATAATAATAATAATAATAATAATAATAATAATAATAAAAACTAAACTACTCCAAGGTTTTAAATCAAACAACTAACACTAAACAGATAACTTTATACCTATATACATCAAAATTTATACCTCAACATTGTAACATGTGATGAATTAAACCATAGAGATAGATAAATTTGGTTGTCAAACATCAAAGTGTAACAACCCATGATGATGAGGATGATGATGATGACGACAATGTTGTTGTTAGAAATAGCCACTATCACAATAAGATTAAAATCGAGTAAACAAACATGGCAAACCTAACACAATCAGACCTTGCTAAATTTAGAATCTTAATGTTATCATATAAGAAGTGGATACAATTTGGCCTAAACAAATTGAATTGAAGTAAATACCTGAGCTTCCAAGTCCAAAACACTCTTCATCATGATCAGATGAGAATGTCTCTCCTAAAATTAAAATAACATTAATTTCCTGACACAAATCATCTCCATCACTACATATTTATGTTTAAAAGTTTACAACTTTACTTAAGAAATAAACCAACATATAATGATACAAAATAATTAAAACACACCTTACTTTTTGTACTAGATCCTACAAATTCATTGGATAAGCCACACCCACAATGTTATCAACCCACTCCTCAAAGACTGGCACCCTATGAGTCCAATTTTAACAATTATTAAATAAATCTTTAATGAAATTTTCCTTTCTTTAAACCAATTGTTTCAATTTTCAGACAGGTAATATGGCTCTATGCATCAGTAATTAAAAAAACTAAATTGCTCCAAGGTTAGTGTATAATTAGTTTCTTATCTACAAACTATACATCTGTTAGATGGACCTCTTGTTTGTGATCCTATATATATATATATATATATATATATATATATATATATATATATATATATCCAAGAGACCGATTTCAATTCAAAAACTAAACAATAAAGACATAGTTTAAGAGATCATGAACTGGCTAGGAGTGGATTAATTATGAGTTTCATTTACCATGATGATAACATAATATCTTTTCAAAATCCAAGTTAGCTATCTTGGGTTGAAATAAATATGTGATACACTCTAAATAAATACAACTTAGAACCTAATTAAAATATCTGAGAACTTGTAAAGTGATAACCAAAACCAGAAATATTCAGAATGCATAAATAAACTAACATCTTAGGCAATCAAGTAAGGTTGGTTGATGACTATCTTACACGGAAATGAGTCATATGACACCGAAAAAGCTTCAATGCCATCGTTGAATTGAATTCCTAAATACATCACAAACAAATGGAATAAGCAATTTCTATTTCATGTGTTGAGACAGACAGATATCAAGAATTACCTTGATACCACCCTTGGGAAAGAACCAATCAAAATTAATTGTTTTTGGAACCCCTGAAAACTTAAAATCAAAATATTAAAAGTATAATGTAAAGAACCATCATAAAGAAAAGGTCATAATTGTGAACAACCTACTCGATTCAACCCGTTTCTTCTTCTTTTTATCGGTGCCACTCCTATGAAGAAAAACAACTCCAAAGACATCAATCCAAAATTAAAAAAGTGAAGATATTTATGCCCTATTTCAATACTTCAAGCCATAATTGTTTATTTACCTGCACAAGATTACAGTTCATAAGAAAATAGTGTGTCAAAATTCAATTTAATGCAAGATTCCAACCACTAAAGACATTTTAGATAAATGACAGTATCTGCAAGCATTCCCATAACCTCTATCACATGGTAATCTGAACTCTCAGTTAAAGTTTCCATTTCAAAGTAGAAATCATTAAATAAAAATTAAGAATCGAGTAGAAGTAATAGTACATCTTCCATACTTAAGAAACAAAGCTCAGGAACTAGAAAACACAAGGTAGATTTAAATTGTCATAAATCATGTCATACATTATTATAAAGCTATATATATACACCTTAAGCATTGTAACCGTTATAAATGTGAAAGTAAGAATTGAAGGTTAAATGAATGCAACAAGAAACAAAAGTTGGTTCCCAAATCTCCTATCCAAGGAAAAGGAAGACAAAAGAAAATAATGAGTAAATCTTATATGAAATTTAATTTCAAAGGGAAAATGATAAAACTTTGAAAATCTTATATGAATTTTGACAAAAAAATTTCATTTTTATCATTGTATAAGTAATCGAATAGCATAACTTCCAATATGATGCCTTTAAGATGCTTGAGACTTGAAATACTAATATAAAAGATGTGACACCTACATATCGGTTCCATGAAGTCATAATCACCCAACACCACACCCTTATTTGAGATTCAATGGAACTAAAAGTGAACCTTTAAACAATGATAAAAAAGCGAGATAAGAACATAAAAAGAATTGAAGTGAAAATTTGGTTAAATAGACAATTAATCTCAGAGTAATGTAAGGGAACTTGTGGTGCACAGAACAATTTTTAAATGAATCGAATTTGTCATGTGTATGGTTGAAAGAATATGGAATGGATATTGATTCCATGCTATTTAATGTAAAAGATTTTATGTATGAAACAATTATTAAATACTAATTATATAAACATCAAACTACATGCTCTAATTTCATAAACATGATAAATAAGTAACATGACATTAAAAATGACTTATGCAGAAAAATAAATAGTTGATTATAAAAAATTAACATTTATTGAGAGTTGTATATTAGGATAAATTAGGAGTGAGAATAAAGAAGGAAGGATAAATTTAGTCTTTTCAATGAAGAAATAAATAATGGAATTTCAGTTCTTCCCTAGGAATGATAAAATAATCCTTTGAATACAGATATTGGGGGGATTTGATGAAATCCAGTTCTATCTATTTTGTTAACCAAATATGCAACTGAAGGAGTGTCACATTCCAATTCCTTCAAATTTCTATAAAAATCAAACACGCCCTAAATTACTCTTGGGATTAAAATGGAAAAGGTAGGAAAGAAAAACAGCATGCTGATTTTGAACATTTCATGTTAGGAATAATAGCTTTTCATGATAGTTATATTGTTATAACGCCTTAAAAATTGTTTTTTTTTTCAGATGGAACCTCATCCACATCCTCTTTGTTGAGTAAACAGCCAAGATGCTGACTAGGAGAAGCATTAGACATCTGTCAAAAAAATTCAAGTCATTCAAGTTTTATTTTATACAAAAGATGGAACCAAAATTGTATATTCATGAAATGCACTTAGATAAAACTCGATGGATTTGGTTCATGATCAAGTGCCCCATCTTGCAATCATTTACCCCAATTGTGTTTCTCATTTCTGCCAATATCTCAGTTGCTCTGTATCACATGCAATTATGAAATTCACATTCACATATATAGTCAATGCTTTTTACATCATAGTAAAATTGATATTTAAGAAATGAAAAAAAACCTCTCTGATGATCCATCTTGGTTATTGTGGACCAAAACAGAAAAGATGTACAGAGTTGTTGATAGGAAGGATCAGTGTTGTTTGAAGAAACAATCTCACATTCATTATAATTAAAGCCATGTAGTTTTAAATGGGAGCATGAGCGACAATGCACTTTAAAAACTTACATGCAACAGGATGATCAAAGGCTTCATGGACTGAAAAGTTCTTTTTTGAAAAATTGAAACCATGTTGGTGCAAAATCAAGTTGAGAATCAGCAGGGGCAAGAAAGCAAATAATTTTAAAATGATAAAATTTAAACTCGTACAACTGTGTGTATGTTTCAAATATTATAATCAGGTGAAAAAATTATAGATGGTATAGTTTCTATAGGTGATTGCTCTATGCATCAGTAATAAAAAAAATTAAAAAAAAACTAAACTACTCCAACGTTTTAAATCAAACAACTAAAACTAAACATATAAATTTATTCATCAACATTGTGACATGTTATGAATTAAACAATAAAGATAGATAAATTTGGTTGTCAAACATCTATGATGCAATTTGAACTTGTGTAGCCTAGTTTGTAGTGTTAAAGTGTTGAATTAAAACATAAAGATAGATAAACTTATTGTTTACACTATGCATCTGTTAGATGGACCTCTTCTTTGTAATCTTATATTCAAAAGACCAATTTCAATTCAAAACTAAACAATAAACTGAATAAAGATAGATTTCAAGAGATCATAATATGCTAGTAGAGTATCAGTTTCAAAATCCAAGTATTGTGGTTCATGATAAGTTAGCTAGCTTGGGTTGAAATAGGTATGTGGTACACTCTAAATAAATACAACTTAAAACCCCAATTAAAAATGAAAACATTGATTCTATCTAAGAACTTACTTGTATACTGATAACCGAAACCAGTAAGTATAGATTTTTAGAGTGCAAATATTTAGAATGCATAAATAAATTAACATCTTACGCAATCAAGTAAGGTTGGTTGATGACTATCTTACACAGAAATGATTCATCTTCATATATGACACCCTTAAATACATCACAAACAAATGGAATAAGCAATTTCATTCTCATTTCTATTTCATGTGTTGAGACAAATATCAAGAATTACGTTCATACCACCCATAAAAGAACCAATAAAAACTGATTGTAGTAGGTAGGAACCCCTGAAAATTTAAAATCAAAATATTAAAAGTACAATGCTTTTATGTAAAGAAATATTATAGAAAAAACCCAAAAAATCCTAATATTGGTAATAACCTGCTTCTTCTTCTCCACTTTATCGGTACCACTCCTATGAAGAATTAACAACTCCCACAGATATCAATCCAAAGGTTAAAGTGAAGATGTCTATTTACCCACACAAGAAGATTATTTTTTCATTAGGAAATTAAATTTATCACTTTTAATAAGATAAATAATTACCTTCCTTAAATGTGTATATGTTAGGTGGCCTCATCCACATTGTTCACTACTTCAATTGTGCAAGCTTTTGAGTTATACTCAATGGAGTAAATATAACTGACTTTGTAAAGTTATCCAAACAATTCACTATCAGCTTCAGAACATAGTGTATCACATGCATCATAAGATATAATTAAATGGTAAATATAACTGCTTTTAACCCTAAGAGAGAGAGAGAGAGAGGGTTAAAAACATTATTTTTTTATAGTTGAATAGTTGAGATTTTGCCTTTTTCAAACTCTTTAACAAGCTCTTGCAGCTCTCCGTTAGTCAAGTCCTTGTGTACAAGTAATTTTGAGAGTATAATCCCATAATTGGTAACAAGACTACCCTATTATGCAATTTGTAAAAACATATTTTTTACAATCAAGACATGACTGAATTATGGTAAATCTAACACAGATAAATACTATTGTCTAGTTCAAATTATAAAGTTGCATTTTGTAACTGCTACAAAAAGAATTTACCATTTTGGCTTCTCCTTAATCTACTTTGACAACTGAAGAATCTCTTGGGGTCTGCACTTTCAACAAATCAGAATATTGGAATGATAAGTTGATAAGAATATGTATAAGGGAAAGTTAGGTAAGTTCAATCCACCTTTGTAACTTCTGATACAGAGATAGCAGTAGCTGCTTTAGCATCCTTCTTCAATGGACCATATCATGAACTCCATGTGGTTACAAGTTAAAGTCCGGACATAATCATCTCAACCTAACCAAGTTCCAAATTCAAATTTGAAGTATGGGCTTCAACTGATTTCCCAGGCATTTCATCGAACAGGTGGAGGTTCAACATTTGTTTTGTTAGAATTTCGAGTATTTGGACCAGAATCTTGGATTCATAGGCATAGATAGCTTCTGGTATTACTGTTTCTTTTGCTTGTTGATGATCTTACAAGGGCACATCCCAAATTGAGGGCAGCTGAACACCATACCAAGAGAACTATCAACTAAATGAACTCAAGCCTTCAGACATTAAAAAGAGAGAATATATTTTTTTAGTGAAAGTAAACACATAAAGATGCAATTTCCAATTTCAACATTTATATGTGGAACTATGTCAACTAAGAAATAAAGAGATACCATACCACGGCTACTGATGATGTTTACTCTGACGTTCTCTATGGATACCCCCATGATTTATGAATAATGAATATGTATAACCCCCCCCCCCCCACCCAATTAACGATCAATAAAACTGCATTAACAATATGTAGTTTCTTTTTGTTGTAAGTTGCAGTTTAGAAAAACAGCGTAATACTACAAACCCCAATGATAAGAAAAACAGATTGTACAAAAAAACCGCCAACGAAAAAGCTGAAGACAGTGTAATACTAGAAACCCCAATGAGAAAAGAGAATTCAAAAAGAAACAACAACTAAACCTCTACTATTTTCTTATCCACGCATATAGAGGAAATTACAACATTTGAATTAGAGAAAAATACTAGAGACCAAAAATAAAAGAGAGAAGATAAAAACGATAAGAAGGAAAACTTACAGCGATCTTAGTAATTTCTTTGGATTATAGACACGGTGATGAGTGTCCGACGAAGGATGCGGGTGCTTGGGTCTCTGAGGAGTGGAGTTACAGAGATTGCGATGAGTCTCTCCGGTGGTGTTTGGAGAGCGGGATGAGTGCAGAGTGAAGAGTAGAGAGAAGAACGTATATAACTTGCGCCGATACACCGACCCAACCTTTTGACCTCCCAAATGCAACGGTTCGTTTTTAAAACCTTTCCAAAATTAATAACCTCCTAAATTACAGCTTATTATACAAGCAATATATCACATTATTTTTTCTATAAAACAACTTAAATGTATATAATTTATTTAATTTCTTTTATTTTTATAAAAGAACTTAAATGTATGATTATGTTATTTATGCATCCTTTATATTAAAGTTAGTTTTATAGGTAAATTACAAATTTGGTCCCCTAAATTTTTTGAATATCATATATAGTTTGTTTAGTGTGCTTTGAATTTGGTCTTCGTTTAGATTGAAATGGTTATGTTATTGACATAACGTAATAGTTATTCCATTAATTTTATATTTTTAATCTCAATTATTTTAAACAATATTAGTCAATGGTCTCAACCCACTGCTTGCATATAAATAAAACTTAATATAACTTTTGATTTACTGTTATTTTTAATAATTGTTATGATCAATTAATTTAAAATTTATGCATACAATCATACTTTACTTTTGATGATAGATATAGATAAAAATAAATTTAAGTTGTTTTTTTGACTATTATTATAAAAAGAATAGTTTATGGATAGTATTTTAATTAATTTGACGATTCGATTGTGGTTTGTATTCAACACATTTAAACATTTTAACTATCTAAAAAAATATTTGATTGTTTTTTAAGTTTATTTGAGATTTTGGTTTATGTTTTAAATCTAATATCATATTTAAATTAATAAATTAAACATATTATATTGATAGTTTAAAAATCTTATTTAAACATTATATTGAACACCTATTTAAATTAAAGAACAATTTACTAGAATCATCCCTATGGTTACTAGAATTTCGTGTTTGATCCCTATCTTTTGTTTTGCACTTAGACCATCTCTAACATTTGATTTTGTTATGTTGTGTAACGCATGTTTCAAGTATTGTTTAAATTATTTAATATTTTAGGGTTTGTGAATGGACTCGGTGAGTTGGAGAGCCCTGACTCGTCGAGTAGAGACTATTAGGTGTAACACCCGTTTATTTAAATAAATTAATAAATGAAAGTCCAATACTAAATTGTGAAGAATTTTAAAAGTCACGGGTTGAAAGTGTAAGTTTCAGATTAGTTTTGTAAGTATTTATGAAGGCATGGACTAATTGGTAAATTCCAGATTTTAATTGTAAGGAAATTCTGAAACTGGGGTAGAAAAGGTAAATTAGGGGCCTTGGTTTGAAAAGATTCTAAGGGGAGGGACTAGAACTGTAAATATGGGAAACATATATGTGGAGTCGGGTATATAAGTCTGAGAACCCTAAACCTAGCTTGTTGTAGCAGCCGTCGGGTAGCACCCCCCTTCCAGCCGCCACCACCCGTTTCCTCCACCCTCCGGTCACTCATGGCTGCCAATCGACCGCCGACTTCATGCCAACGTTGTTGCCGCCCAAGGAAGCCGCTTACGATCCATTTCTGTCGTCGTTTTGGGCCAGGGTAGTCGTTGTGGATGAAGATAAGGAGTCACCTCCTTCCACCGTTCCATCCGCCACTGTTTCATCGACTTCCCTCCGATAGCCGCCATTCCCTCTTCTTCATCTGTTCAGATGCCACCTTAGAAACTCTCACGTCGCTGCTGTTGGTCTAGAACAATGTTGCGGTCGTTCGATGAGCACCACCGGGTGGGTGACTGCCGCTGAGGTGGTTGAGTTGGGAGTAGTTCGGCATCCAGGTCGTGCTTGTGAGTGTGTGAGTCCGTTTGCTCGGCGGAGGACCAAAGAAGACCACCGCCACCACCATGAGGTGGTGGCTAACATCGCAACCGCCGCTGCTGTGTTTTCCTAGTGTTGCTGCCGCCCTTGGGTGCCACCAAGGGGTGGCTGAGTTCGGTTGCAACAGAAATCGTATGTGTGTGTGTGTTTATTGCAGTTTAGTGGTGTTTGGGTGTTTAGTCTAGCCGGAAATAACAAGGAAGCCACTACCACCACCATGAGGTGGTAGCTGTTGCCAAGCGCCACCGCCAGCGATCATGGTGTGTGTGTGTGGATTAGTTAGTGTGTGTTAGGGGTTGTTTATGCTGTTTGATTATTTATCTGAATGGTTGTGTGAATGAAAAAATGACCATATTACCCTTGTCGTCTCTTGTGCTGGATAAAAAAATTATAAAACCACAAATTAACATATAAAATCCAAATTAAACATACATCAATTAAAATCCAAATACAAAGTGTAATACAAAATCCAAATACAAATTGTCATACATAATAAAAAAAAGTACACCATTTAACGTGAACCATTTGAAAATAACTTATTAGCAATCTGGTCACGCAAATTAGTCATATAGTTAACGGCTTCGGAACCCCATTCTATGCCTTCTATGTTTTGACCCTCATTTCCTCCACCACCCACATTATGAGTAACCATAGTGTTTTGTTCAAAGTTCGTAAATAATTCATCTTCAATATCGTATTTCCTTATAAAATTATGGACCGCAACACAAGAAATGACTATGTCTCTTTGCACTGGAAAAGGATAAGAAACCATTTGTTTTAAAATTGGAAATCTCGCCTTCAATACACCATAATCACGTTCAATGTAATTTCTAAGTTGTGCATGAGCATGATTGAACATTTCTTCCTTAGTCAAAGCTCTGTTTCTTCGAAAATCGGCTAACCAATACCTAATATTACGGTAGGGAGCCATAAATCCACGGGTGTTGGTGTATGCGGCATCACAAAGGTAATATTTATCTGTAGATGTATGACAAATTTATCATATAAATAATATTAGATAATAAAACGTATAGTAAAGTTACAAACCTGGTGGAGGGAATGGAA
The DNA here is from genome assembly GCF_052625555.1 of Lactuca saligna. Classification (NCBI taxonomy): domain Eukaryota; kingdom Viridiplantae; phylum Streptophyta; class Magnoliopsida; order Asterales; family Asteraceae; genus Lactuca; species Lactuca saligna. Next base: position 2,548,540 of record NC_136424.1, read on the forward strand.
ATCCGGAAGTTGGGTTAAATGCAACTTCTTTCAAAACTTTAGAATCATGTGCTATGCCCTCCCATCCAGCCCATACAAAGGTGAATATCATATCAAAATTACAAATTCCAATTACATTTTGATAACATTCACCTTTTCCTCTTCCCCAATAACGAGTTTGTTGATCAACAGGCACAACTGCATGTACAAGTGTTCCATCTAGTGCACCTATTGCTCCGGGAAATATCTGCATTAGCCGTCTATGTCGTTCTGAGGTATTTCTTTTTGAATTAGACGAGGTTGATACTATAATTTCCCGTGCAAAACACATCATTGCACGTAAGACCTCATGAAAACATTGTTGAATCGTTTGTGTGGAGTGATGAAATCTTTCTTTAACGGGTCGAAAACGTTCATTATGTCCTATAACATGTAAAAACATAGCCATCTTCTCTTCAACGCTTATCGTCCTACTAGATTGCAACCAATTTCTTTGTGTAAAGTGATTGCATAATAGTACGAATGCATCTTGTGAAAAACGTATCATATCGTAACATTGTATAGGACATCAGTGTATCAAATCTTGCGTTTACACATATCCCTTTACTACCTGTTCGCTAGCTCTTATTCTTTTAATTATTCTTTGCCTTTGTCGGACCAACATCAACCAATACCACGAGAATATAAGAAAATATAAAAAAGTCACATTTTTTATCCATGTGTCCTGTTAGATGTCAAATACAGATTACATTTTAATCAATAACATAACAATCAATAACATAACAATCCATAACATAAATTCATATAACATAACATTTCATAACATAACCGCACCTAAGAAAAACATAACATTTCATAACACATAAATTCATATAACATAACCGCACCTAAGAAAAACAATCCATAACATAACTAAACCATGGAATACTAATGTCTAACAATGAACCATAACATACTAAAGTCAAACAATGAACCATAACATACTAAAGTCAAAGGTAACATGTCAATACTAAAGTCAACCAACTAATCCAAACTTTTTTCCCGCATTTGTTACCCACGACTCACAAGTTGACAAGTTAAGGCGCAACCAAATTTTCCTATTACCAGCACTTTCAGCAAATAACATAAGAGCAGTGGTGTATTTCGGATCATATTCTCCCCACTCCAAGCTTGTCAATTTCGCCATACAAGCATCCATCTCCTTGTCAAGATTATTTGCTTCGGTGAATGCTTGTGCAGCCTTGATAATCTCTTTTCCAACTTCTTTCAACTCATCATCAAGTGTGGTTTCTTTAGGACCATTTCGTTTGCCCCCTTGTTTTTTGTCCGCCCAGATGATTCCTCACTAGTAGGTTGAGGTACTGTTGAGCTTGGGGTATCTGCATGAGGTGCTGGCTCATCCATCTCTGTATCCTCAAAATCATGTGTACTAAAGGTTTCATTGGGATGAGTTAATGTCGAAGATGGCCCCCAACTGTGAACACCGGTCGAGATCGCCCCGTCGAATAGTTGGGTACAAAGGTCAGGGCAAGGGAGGGGTGCATTTATCAGCTTATCTACATACTTGTTCAACTGTTTGACAAATTTAATAAATATTATTAAAGTAGTAAAAAAAATAATCTACTTTAAAAAATATGTATTAATGTATCTTTGCTTCCGCTTCCCATTCTTCATTAGTCATGTTAAAAGAATTCGTAACGGGATTATAAATATTTCCTGTTTTGTTTTTAAGTTTTAACCACACTGCATACTTTGCTTTTAAATAGTCGTATCGGTTTTTCATTTGTATTTTGTCGACAATAAAGTTATGATCTGTTTTCAATTTCTCCGCGACCACAGCCCATGAGCTTGCTTTTAGTCCGCTACCCTCCCGGCCATTGCTTGTTAATTCTTGTATACATGCTTCCAAAAAAGTTTTGTCCACCAATTCCGACTTCCAACTAACCCTAATTCTTTTATCTGTCATGTCTATTGTAAAAAGAAAAAAAATATAATCATCCAACATATATTTTTTTTTTGTTTAAGATAAAACATATATTTTTTTGTTTAACCTAAAGATAATACAACTTGAAGACAATACTTTGGAGATATCATACACACACAGTACATAACTTGAAGACAAGATCTCATATATAAGTTTGGTAATACACATATACCTAAAGATAATACAACTTGAAGACAATACTTGGGAGATATCATATACACACAATACATAACTTGAAGACAAGATCTCAAATTCTAATCATTGTCTTGACCATTTTAATCTTACACACATATGCACATAAACATATCATATATACATACATTACACAATTCATTCAATTTAACAATTATATAAGGGATTGAAGACAAGATCTCAAATTCCAATCATTGTCTTGACCATTTTGATCTTACACACATATGCACATAAACATATCATATATACATACATTACACAATTATATAAGGGGATGTGATTTCACACATTAGTTGTTGCAGATTTCATACACAAGCAATTAATTCCTTCATATAGATAAAATCAGATTTCATCAAAAACACTTTATAAATTGATTTCATGCTAACCCTTTGTTCTAATTGAATCCAAGAATAATGAAAGAAGTAATCTCAAATCCTAATTTCGGAATGAAATTATCAATTTGACAGCAAACATTGAAGGGTTTGTGATTTCAGAAAAAAAAACAAAAAAAAAACGAAGAAATGTACCTGAAGTCGGGCAGTTGTGGCTTCGTCGGGGCTATGGCTTCGTCGCCGGAGGTGAAGTGGCCGGAAGCTGCAGCTTTCAATTCTTGTAAACATTGAAGGGTTTTGGGATTTATAAAAAAAAACAAAAAAAAAAAAGAAAAGACGTACCTGCAGTCGAGCAGTGCCTTCGTCGGGGCTGTGGCTTCGTCGCCGGTGCTGAGTCCTAGTCGACGCAGGAGGTGAAGTGGCCGGAAGTTGCAGCTTTCAATTCTTGTGTCGCGCTGAATATTGAAGGAAGAAAATGAATGAGCGGCGATTTGTGTTAGCGTAATCGGTCAGCATCTTTTTTTTAGTACCGAGTCAGCCCTTTGGTCAGGGAGTGCTTATCGAGTCAGCCACAATAGAGGCCCATCAAACAGTCTAACTACTGACCGGGTCAGCAGTCAGCTCTGACCAAACTGGGTAAGTGCAAATCAAACGACCCCTTAGTGAGTATGTGTATTTTGGATTAAAGCCCTGTAATTGTAATTATCAAATTGAATAATAAAAATAATAATAACCACCACCGTAAGGTGGTGATCGCCGCCGTGAGCTGCCATCGACCACCACTACCCGAGGTGGTAGTGGGTGGTGCCCCACTAGCAAACCCTAATGGGCCTAGAGATTAGTTTTAGGCTTAATGGGCCATGTTTGGGTGGAAAACCCTAATTATAAGTATTGGGCCTTAGACTTATAGGGCCCACTTGTGGTCCATTGGGATTTGATTGTGAATTACGCCCAAATTATTCCATGCCATTTATCTAGTGGGGTAAAGGAATTAATGGATTAAGTCCTTAATGGGCTAATTGAGAAAATCCTAATATTTGAGAATTTATCAAGACACACACGAGACTTATTTAATAAGTGAAATATTAAATAACAATCATTGGCAAAAATTAATATAAGCAATAATGGACTTAATGGATTAAGTCCTTAGTGGGTTAAGCCCTTAATGGGTTAAGTGAGAAACACTTAACCCCAATTATCATTTTATGTGAAACCCTAATTTCACATGGGCTTGGTGTGGGTCATCCAAGAATAATCAAATGGACTAGAGTAATTAGTTGGGCTCTAGGGTAAGGCACATATGAAGGATTGGGCCCAATTTGGAAAATTGGGCCATAGATGGGTCATAGTTGGGCCTAGTTGGTTGTATGATATTGGGCCCTTAGAATGAGACATGTTGGATTGGACTGAGCAATTGGGCCTTAAGGGAAGTCCATGTAGAGGTTTGGGCCTAATTTGGAAAATTTGGCCATATGTTGGGCTTTGATCCCTAGTTGACTTTGGGCCTATGGATTGGGCCTTGGGCTTGGGTAATCCAAGCTAGGGGTAATGTAGTAATTACCCAAAGTATTTATTTATAGTTATGTGTTAGAATCCAATTATTAATTGGGTGTTATTTTGATGTTGACAGATCGGGAATCTGTCATCTAGCAGCTGGGGTCGTGTCTGCGGGACTTCAGCAGTGTGGGATTGAGTCTGCGGGACTTCAGCAGTGTGAGGTGAGTTTCCTTCCAGTAGGAACGGGTCTAAGACCACAATGCCGGCCCGTTTAATTAGTAGTAGTTTCCGGACCTCGGTCCGATGCAGTAGTTAGAATGTTTGATGCCTTCGTGGCTCAAACAGTGTTTATTTGTTATGTGTTCCGGGCTATGACCCGATGCAGTATGCAGTTTATGTGTTCATGCTAGTTGATATGTTTATGTTATGCTATGCTATGCTCAGTTAGTTTTCGGACTTCAGTCTGATGCAGTTAGTTCCGGACTTTGGTCCGATGCAGTTAGTTCCGGACTTCCGTCTGATGCAGGGACAAGGTCCCAGTCAGTTCCAGGCTTCAGTTCGATGCAGTTTTCGGACTTCGGCCCAATGCAATGGGCAAGGCCCAATATGTGTTTATATGTTATTGTATGGTATGTGGTAGTTTGGGGGAGCTCACTAAGCTTCGTGCTTACAGTTTCAGTTTTGGTTTCAGGTACTCAGTTTTCAAAAGAGGAGCTCGGGAAGATTGCAGTGCACACACCATTTGTTCAGCCTAGGATGTTTATACTCTGATATATTTGACAATTGTTATAATATTTTGAGATACATTGCTTATAATTTCTATATGAGGTTTATTGACTATGGTTTTATCATTAAATTAAACGAAATTTTCAGACTGTGTTTTTGGGATGTTACATTAGGTGACACAGGATTCAAACCCTACACAACGAGTCGGAAGGTCCCGACTCGACGAGTAGGATCTGTAGAGAGAAACCCTAATTTTCAGGGGTTTGCACCCTATTTAAAGAACTCAAACTGCCTCTTGTACTCTCCCTTACCACCTTGTTGTTGGAATAGTGTCTAAGGCTATAACTATATTCGGTGGTGCATGGTCCTTTTGGGTTGCCTTCACCATAGCAACTTGAAGGATGATTTATTAAGAGAGAGTGAATATTATAAGGAATAATATTTAGCTATTTGATTAATATAAGTCATAAATTAATTGGTATTAATTTGGTGACTTAAAGAGATTAATTAAATAAGAGGGTATAAACTGTCAATTGTTTGATAGTTAGACTTTAGACTATAAATCCATTAGGATACACCTTGGACGGATTCTAAGAGCTTTAGGATAGCTCAAAATCGTCCATAGGGTTATCTATGGAATGGATTTGGATAGCCTTAAGAGAAGATTATCCAATTAGGGTTTAGGGTGAAGCCCTTGAGGAGTCTAATAGTATAAATAGCCCCTATGGGTGAGGGAATTCGACACACAACCTAAAGCAAGGAACCTCTGGTCGAATTCCTCCCCTCTCCTCTCTCCTAAATCATCTTGCTTGCTATTGGTGTTTGTAAGCCATTAGAGGAGTGATAATTGTGACTCTAGAAGCTCCAAGACAAACAAGATCAACAAGGGATTCAAAGGTATGATTCTAGATCTGTTTTAATATTGTTGTTTAACCTAATTAGCCATTAGAAGTCTTGGATTCAAAAGCATGTTTATTAGAAAGCCTAGATCCAAGCAATAGGGTTTTGCATGCGCAAATAGGAAAGTTCTTATGGCTAAAACCCAACAGTGGTATCAGAGCCCAGATTGGTTTTCTTTAAATTGTTGCTTAATTAACTGAAACAAACCTGCAAAAATTCGATTTTTTGGGTTTTGAGTCAATGACTCGTCGAGTTCCAAGGTGGACTCGTCGAGTAGGCCTGACTCGGCGAGTCCCCTTGTGCACTCGGCGAGTCTAGGCGTCAGGAATGGCCAGATTCGGGATTTTTTCATAATTATCTTATGGAAACTTACCTTAATCATATTAGATCAATGTAAATCCGATTTTTTGATAAATATGACTATTATCTTGATCTAATTAAAGATATTTATCATCCAATAAAATATTTAATTTCCTTATATGATAATGATTAATTATTTTGGTAATTATCTTCAAAGAAATCAAGATAAATCAAATAAAGATAATTAGAATATTAATTGTTAATTGGAATTATTTGTTATTTGATCCTTCATGTTTTAAATGTTTAAAACCTACCCTAAAGTTTTGAAATTTATATTTGTGATTAAAAGTTTTAATTTAGACATCTTAAATTTCAAACCCTAAATTATGAAAAGTTTAAAATGTAACCCTATACTTATATGATATTACTAGATTAATATATATATGTATAACTAAATGCTAGTCTTACCGCTAGTAGGCCTCATTCACGAAGCCGATCTATAAGGTGGGTATAAGGTTGCGGCCTATAAAATGGCGCTTAATGGGTGTACACTCACACCCACCGCTTGCTTGATTGGTGGAGGGTCGTTAGCCGAACGGGTAGGATAGGGCAACCTCATCCTCTCATTAAAAGTATGATAAGAAATACGAAGTAACTAAATTTTTTTTAAATTTCCCATTCTTAGTTACTTTAGGAAAAGTGAATTGATGCAATCCCATGAAATTACACTTTGCACCTTGCTAAGATGTTAGTGGAGCGTGTGTGGTTTATCGGCACACTAATTGGTTCTAAGCGAAGGTGGCAAAGGGTGATTCATTGTTCATCATAGTTCGATGGAGCGTGTGTGGTTTACCGGCACATCGAATAGGTGATCGTTACAATGAAGGCACCATGTGAATTTGCATGGTAATTCACACCCGCTTTGTGATCCTCGGCATCCCAGTCACAAACAAGAGGGGCATATCGAGATTTAAACATGCCATTGAATAGTTCAATGAATCTCATCCGAATCTAGGAATTCTCAAAAACATTTAGGACTAAAAGTTTAAGTTTTGTGATGGAGAATTAGTGAATCGTCATTCACTTACCTTCAATTTATTTGCATGATAGATCACGGCATCCCTTTTCTAGTATGTAAATGTTATTGTTGGATCCTAGCCCTAATTTTTCTTATTGGGTGATAATTAGGGATTCCTTTCTATAGATGTCAAACGCAAACAACGTTGCTGCTAGTTCTTTCACGTTGATGAGCCTTTGCCAAAAGGTCACCTTCGATGGAACGAACTTTGGCGAATGGATAAGATACATTCGCACCATTGCTCGATATGAGGATAAAGAGTATGTGCTCGATGAGAAGCTCGAGAAAATCAACCCCGAAGTTGCTACTCCCGCCGAAATCACCGCCTTTGAAACTCATGAGCGAGATGCAACGAAGGTACATTGCATCATGATCGCCACCATGAACTCCGAATTCCAAAAGTCCTACGAGGACATGTATCCATACGAAATGCATCAAGACTTGTTGGAGAGGTACCACCAAAACGTGAGACAAGAGCGTTACGAGATCTTCACTAACATGATTTCCGCCAAGATGGGTCATGGAGAATCTCTTACCGTGCAAAGGTATGTCGACCGCCTTCGCAAGTTAAATGTTGACTTCGGCGAAGACTTGGCGATCGACATGGTGCTTCACTCTTTGCCTCCGATGTACAATCAATTTAGGATGACCTACCACATGAACAAAGAGGAGGTCACTCTAAGTAAACTCCAAGGTCTCTTGAGGGTTGCTGAGAGCAATTTCAAGGACAAGTCTGTTGCACCAACTCCCAATCCATCCGCTGCTCCTGTCTTGGCTATTGGTCAAGGGAAGGGAAAGAAGAGGAAAGCTTCTTCAAATAACTATCGAAAGGTGAAAGCCCAAGATGGTTCCTCTTCTAGTGGGACCAAAGTTGATCCCTCTAAGCCCTGCTCTAACCCGAAGGAGGCAGAGTGCCACCACTGCCACAAGATAGGACATTGGAAGAAAAGCTGCCCGGATTACCTGCAAGCCATCAAGGAAGGAAAGATCAAGCCATCTTTCGCAGGTATATATGCAATCAAATCTAATGATTCTAATCATGCTATTTCTTGGGTTCTTGACATCGGTTGTGGTTATCACATTTGTTCTAATGTGCAGGGACTAAGAAGAAGTAGGGATGTGGAGTAAGGAAGGATCAATCTAATCATGGGGAACAGAAGATCGTCGCCTGTGACCAAGATTGGAGTGTATTCTTTAGTGCTTAAGAATAGTTTAGTTTTAGATTTGAACAATTGTTGCTATTCGCCAGAATTGGCTAGAAACATCATTTCATTTCATGGTTTATATAGACAAGGATTTAGATTTTCTTTTAATAATGAGAATGGTTCTATTTTGGCTTATCTAAATGGTGTCTTTTACTTTGAAGCTATACCATGTAATGGAATATATGAAACTGTTATGATTGTTGATAACTTAGGAAATGATGTTTTGAATATTGATTCTTCCACTAGTATGGATAAAGCATCCTTGTGGCATTGTCGTCTTGGACATGTCAACAAGAAACGCATAGCCCAACTCCAAAAGGATGGAGTGTTGGAGTCATTCGACCTTAGGGAAGATGACACATGCGAGTCTTGTTTACTTGGAAAGATGACTAAGTCACCCTTGACGAGTACTTGTGAAAGGGGTGAGGGACTATTAGACCTAATACATACCGATGTATGTGGACCTTTTAGATCAACCACGAAGGATGGGAACCGCTTCTATGTGACTTTTACCGATGATTATAGTAGATATGGGTATATCTATTTAATCAAGCAAAAGTCAGAAACCTTTGAAAAGTTCAAAGAGTTCAAGAATGAAGTGGAGAATCAATTGGGCAGGAAAATCAAGATGCTTCGATCCGATCGAGGAGGAGAGTACCTAAGTCTTGAATTCCACGATTATCTCAAGGAGTGTGGAATAGTTTCGCAATTGACGCCTCCTAGGACACCGCAGTTAAATGGTGTGGCAGAAAGGCGTAATCGAACCTTATTGGATATGGTTCGCTCTATGATGAGTCGTGCTTCACTACCTATCTTCTTTTGGGGGTATGCCTTAGAGACTGCCGCCCATATCCTTAACCGAGTCCCTACTAAGAAGGTTGCCAAAACACCTCACGAGATGTGGACGGGGAAAGCTCCCTCGTTGGCACATATCAAGGTTTGGGGTTGCGAGGCTTTCGTAAGACGAGATACTCACGACAAGCTTGAACCTCGAAGTGAGCGATGTATTTTCATCGGCTGCCCGCAAACTTCCTTTGGATATCTCTTCTATAGACCAAAAGATAATGTTATCTTTGTTGCGAGGAGAGGAGTTTTCCGAGAGCGAGAACTCATAAGCCAAGGAGACAGTGGGAGGCAAATCGAACTTGAAGAGATTCAAGAATCGATAGATGAAGGAACCTCTACCGCTGGCATTCAACCCGAGGAGGAAACTCCGGTTGAACCGATTGACGAATCCTTACCTCTTAGACGTTCCGATAGAGTTAGAGTTCATCCCCAGTTTTATGGTTTTCATATTACTACCGAAGGGGACACGTATATTAGTGATGGTACACTAGTAAATCTTGATGAACCTAATAGCTATGAGGAAGCCATGGCAGGCCCGGAGTCTGCGAAATGGAAAGAGGCGATGGATAGCGAGATCCAATCCATGTACGATAACCAAGTTTGGAATTTGGTTGATTACGTGCCCGAACGTAAGACCGTAGGGTGCAAGTGGATCTTCAAGAAGAAGACCGACGTGGATGGGAACGTACACACATATAAGGCGCGCTTGGTTGCGAAGGGCTTTACTCAAACTCCCGGAGTTGACTATGATGAGACCTTCTCACCAGTTGCGAAGATTAAATCTATTAGAGTGATGCTAGCAATTGCCGCATTTCATGATTATGAGATTTGGCAAATGGATGTCAAGACCGCTTTCCTTAACGGAAAGTTGGCTGAGGATGTTTACATGGCTCAGCCAGAGGGGTTTGTGGACCCGAAGCATCCGAATAGAGTGTGTAAGCTTGAGAAGTCCATTTATGGACTTAAGCAAGCGTCTCGCAGATGAAATCTTTGCTTCGATGAGAAAGTCAAAGAGTTTGGATTTGTACGAAGCGAAGACGAATCTTGTGTATATGTCAAAGCCAGTGGGAGTATAGTAAGCTTCCTCGTTCTATATGTCGATGACATATTACTCATAGGAAACGACATCCCGACTCTGCAGGAGGTTAAGTCCTGGCTCGGGAAGTGCTTCGCTATGAAGGACCTCGGAGAGGCTTCTTACATTTTGGGAATAAGGATAGTAAGAGAAAGAAGTAAGAGACTAATTGGACTTAGTCAGAATACTTACTTGGAGAAGGTACTAAAACGTTTTAGTATGGAAAACTCAAAAAGGGAGAACTACCGATACAAGGAAATGCCAAGTTGAGTAAGACTCAAAGTCTGAGTACCGAAGCTGAGATAGCATAAATGAGCCGAGTACCATACGCTTCTGCAGTTGGCTCAATCATGTACGCTATGACTTGTACTCGCCCTGATGTAGCCTTCGCTTTGAGCATGGTTAGCAGATATCAAGGGAACCCTGGCAAAGCACATTGGATTGCGGTGAAGAACATACTTAAGTACCTTCGGAGGACGAAAGAATGGTTCTTAGTCCTTGGAGGGAGTGATGACTTGAAGGTGCGAGGGTATAGTGACGCCAGCTTTCAGACCGACAGGGACAACTATCGTTCGCAGTCGGGCTGGGTTTTTACCCTAAATGGAGGAGCAGTGACATGGAAAAGTTCCAAGCAGGAAACCGTAGCTGATTCAACGTGCGAATCAGAGTACATCGCAGCGAGCGAAGCGTCGAAGGAGGCAATATGGCTGAAGAACTTCATCGGTGATCTTGGAGTTGTGCCGGCCATAAAGGAGCCCATGGAGATTTTCTGTGATAACGAAGGTGCGGTTGCCTTGACCAAGGAACCGAGGGATCATGGTAGATCTCGACATATCGACAGAAAATATCACTTCATTAGACATCGTGTAGAAGAAGGACAACTCGTAGTGAAGAGGATATCATCAGAAGATAACCCAGCAGACCCGCTTACGAAGGGACTGAGTAGGGTTAAGCACTTGCAGCATGCTAGGAGTATTGGGCTGAAGGATGATATTAGTACAGATTAGATAGTATTAGAAACGTATAATAGATAAATGTAATTAACATTTGATGATTAAATAAAGGAGTTTTATTTATGAGTAAAGTTACTGTCACATGTTAGTTGTTTAACTATTGTTTCACTTTGCATGTTTTGACTTCCAGAATAATTGAGTTTATTAGGAATAATCGAATTATTCAAATGGTCCACAATCGTTCATATGTTGGGAGTAGATATGAATGAAGATTGTCATGAATTGGTGTGTAGAATGTCTAAATGGTGTTAGACATGGCAAGGGTTGCTGCAACGTTCATGAGTGCTTATGAACTGGTTTTGAGCATTGGAATAAACCCGCGCTTGCTGGAATCACCTTATGGAATACGATATAAAAGGTGATCGCAAGACGATAATATCATATGGTCTTAAAACCTAGATATATGGTTTATTATTTGTTAATTGATTGTGCATTGATAATGCGAAAACGCATCAGTAACTTGATGTTATAAAACGCATTGTTGTGTATAGTTGGTTAATGAATAAGTAAATGCATATAAGTCGAAGTTTATCTGTAAATTTTATCCTAAGAGGATAGAAGAGATATCTTGGCCACTCGATGATTTGATTTGACTTATGTGCCGGGCCCGGTCAGAACTGAATTGATGTGTTCGATTAAGTTCTATGTCAAATAAATCGAAGATCGAGAAATCTAAATGCTAGACTAACCATTCCATAGGATTGTCAGCATGATATCTAACAGAGGACTGTACGATCCCTTATCTAAAGGACAAGATTGATTAGATTAGAGTTGACAGCGTCTTTGAGAGCTACGATTGCAAACCGTATTGTACTTGTATAGTTACTAGACTTATCCAAGTGGGAGACTGTTGGAATAGTGTCTAAGGCTATAACTATATTCGGTGGTGCATGGTCCTTTTGGGTTGCCTTCACCATAGCAACTTGAAGGATGATTTATTAAGAGAGAGTGAATATTATAAGGAATAATATTTAGCTATTTGATTAATATAAGTCATAAATTAATTGGTATTAATTTGGTGACTTAAAGAGATTAATTAAATAAGAGGGTATAAACTGTCAATTGTTTGATAGTTAGACTTTAGACTATAAATCCATTAGGATACACCTTGGACGGATTCTAAGAGCTTTAGGATAGCTCAAAATCGTCCATAGGGTTATCTATGGAATGGATTTGGATAGCCTTAAGAGAAGATTATCCAATTAGGGTTTAGGGTGAAGCCCTTGAGGAGTCTAATAGTATAAATAGCCCCTATGGGTGAGGGAATTCGACACACAACCTAAAGCAAGGAACCTCTGGTCGAATTCCTCCCCTCTCCTCTCTCCTAAATCATCTTGCTTACTATTGGTGTTTGTAAGCCATTAGAGGAGTGACAATTGTGACTCTAGAAGCTCTAAGACAAACAGGATCAACAAGGGATTCAAAGGTATGATTCTAGATCTGTTTTAATATTGTTGTTTAACCTAATTAGCCATTAGAAGTCTTGGATTCAAAAGCATGTTTATTAGAAAGCCTAGATCCAAGCAATAGGGTTTTGCATGCGCACATAGGAAAGTTCTTATGGCTAAAACCCAACACTTGTTAGCCAGAGAAAACCCTAATTGGACCTTGCACCTTCTTGAGTGAGAGAAAGAGCTTTTGTGAGCTATTTTTGTGTGTTTGTGAAGGATTTTAGAGCTTGAAGAAAAAGGAGCAAGCAAAGAAGCAGTAGATCCGATATCTACATTGTATTGGCCACCATCTTGAGGTATAAAGTCGTCGCCTTGATCTCTAGTTACTTAGATCCCTTTTCTTGGAAGTAAATGGTTATTTTTGGTGCAAAATGGAGTCATACTCGATACTTGTATATGGACTTATCACAAGGATATGGCTCCAGATTTGGACCTCTTTAGGACCCCAATGGCATAAAGTTTCTCACTTTATCCAGCTTAAGCCCTTTCCGTGCACAAAAACCTTGTATGAAGCTTAGTTTTGGTGTTTTAGCTTTGTGAGACCTTGCATGCACGTAACGTTTGCAAATTTATGTGGTAACCACACTACGAGAAGTTGGATCTGAAGTTTGGGACCTTGGATCTCACTGGAAAGGACTGAAGGAACTCATCGAGTCCCTTAGACAACGCAAATAGTCGAGTAAGGTTTTTCCCGTGTTCGAGCTTTTGAGAAATTTTGTGAAAGATTGGGGTTTTCGGTCTTCATGGGTTTTCGGTATTCTGGACATTGAGGAACTCGACGAGTTATATAGGTAACTCGGCAAGTTTAATAGTCACTAGGGAGGAACTCAACGAGTTGCTGGATGCACTCGACGAGTTGGGGTCAACATAGACCGTTGACCTTGACCATTGACTAGGGTTGATCTTGAGGGTATTTGTGGTATTTCGGAGTTGTGACAAGTTAATCATATGTTGATTATAGGCAGTTAAGGAAGAGCGGTGTGTGGGATATACCTGATCTTAGTTTGTCAGTTCAACATTCGAAAGGTGAGTCTTCTCACCATACCAATGGGTCTGTAAGTCCCTAAATTCGCTTGATGTATCAATCCGATCGACTTGGTGGTGTGGAATCCCAATCAAGTGGATGATACAAGATGAAATGGAGAAAGAAGAAGAAGAAGAAGAAGAAGAAGAAGAAGAAGAAGAAGAAGAAGAAGAAGAAGAAGATCTAGATGAATCTTCAATGTATTCAATGATTTGAATGGTGTTCGTGGTTACATAAGATAAGATTCACACACACACACACACTTTTTCTCTCTACTTTCTCTCACTAGAACTTAAAGATATAACAATTAATGCTCCCTAGAACGCCCTTACTCCTTAACCACCTAGTGTCACTTACTAAACACTCCCCTAATGACTATTCATACATATGGACCAAAAGCCCAAACACACAACTCAAAGGCCAGACCGAAAACTACAAAAAATCCTAGAAAAGCTACAAAAAATCCTAGAAAAGCAAAGTATAAATCATTTTTAGACCCAAAAATCTCCCCCTTGGTTTATAGTTTTTTTTCTTTTGACCTGACAAACGCCCCCCAGGTTTGTAGCTTGTGATTGCTGTCAATCTTCAATATGAGCTTGGCTTCAGTGTTTATCTTTGATTTTCTTCACAACTTCAAGATAAACATATGAATATTCAATAAATGACTCCATCTTGAACAGTTGGACTTTTCGTCAAAATTTGACTTTGAAGGCACGTTGGATGAGGAGGCTTCTTGTAGAGATTCTTGAAAATCATCACTTTCAGCTTGAGAATCTTCGAAGAGAATGATAGATAGACTTATTTGTAACCACCAAAATTTCCAACCAATTTAAAACATTTCAATCCATTCAAATACCATTAAGTTAATACAAATTGTTTTCAAAACAGTTTTGAACATCAAAGTATCCCCATAACCAAATCACAAAATCATGAAACATGAGGAGCTGTACGATCACACCTTTGCCTTGCCACGATCACCTGATGTACCTAAAACAATAAACTGAAATCGTAAGCTTGAAAGCTTAGTGAGTTCCCCCAAAATACTCATACACACATAACCATACATATACATCAATAAATAGCATACTATGGGTCCAATCAACCGTTGAGTTGGAATGCCCCAGGCCCTCAACCATCAGGTTGGAATGCCAACATATTACGAGTCCAATCGTCCTCAGGATGGAATACTCTCGGCCCACAACCATCGATTTGCAATGCCCATACTTATACATACAATAACTACTATGGGTCCAATCATCCCTCGAGATGGAATACCCCAGGCCCACAACCATTGGGTTGGAATGCCAACATACTACGAGTCCAATCATCCTATCGGGATGGAATACTCCTGGCCCACAACCATCAGGTTGGAATGCCCAAATACTAGCAAACATGTGCATCTATCAAATAATCACATAAAAGTCTACTGGAACGACATACTGGGACCCTATTATCCTTCCGGGATGGAATACCCTCTACAACTATTCAAACATGCACATATATCACAGGTAATCTCTTACCAGCACACAAACAGTCCGACCAGCTACATATCACTAAGCATAACCACATCCAAACTACTAGGATGCCAATCTAACCAACCATACTAGCATATAATCATCCATTCTAGCAGAATACCATATTAACACATCACAACAGCAATTACTCAAATAACAATTCAAAGGGTCGGCCTTGGTGCCTTAGACCCTTGGTATAGTGAGGATAACTCACCTTGAACTATTGAAACACTACTGGTACCCTTCTGACTGCTATTTGACAATCCCCGCACAGCTAGTCCTCTATTTCCTCGAACTATCAATGCCACAATAACACTTAGCCCGAAAACAATATCCTTCTAAGGGTAAATTGACCATTTTACCCTTAACCCAATTTGGTCCAAGATTAAGGTCCAAAACCACAACATGAAAAGCCCAACACTAGAAAAGCTTCTCAAGCCCACTAGTGACCCACTAATGGCCTATTTGCTACATAGGGCCCAATCCCTTAATGGGCTTCACCCTAAGCCCAAATTATATTCCTTGACCCGTATAGTGTGATTTCTAAGGGCCCACTAAGGCCCAAATACCCAAACATGCCCCAAACCATGGGCCAAAAATTCTTGATCCATACAGATAAATTACGCGGGGCGTACCCCCTATGTACGCTAGGCTTAAAGGCAAAATGGCGAGTACGTTGGGTGTTCCACAATTTACGCTGGGCATACGCGCATCTGAATAAAAATCCTTCCACGTGCTTAATGGCTTAAGCACTTAAGCCCATATTCCAGATCCAGTGACAAGAAGGGCCTAGGACTTATAAATTCTAAATCTGTATCCTTTTGGACGTCCATAAAGTTCTTAACTCAAGGTCTTAACCCTTTAAGACCTTCATACTTCATACATGGGACAACCAAAGCCATTGGGACCTCATTTTTCTTACTCAAGACCTCTCATGTGGTCTAAAAGGACAACTTATCTTAACCAAAATGCATCATGCATCATATTGGGGTTTTTTGGGACAAGAAATGGTGTCACAACTTCACAACACTTAGATCTACACAAAATAGATGTCAAGCAAGAAGCTTTATACCTTTAGGAGCTCTTGAACCACCAAAAAACTTCATATCTACACGTTGGCCTTCTTCCTCTACTCACTAGATGCAACACCCTCTTCTCAAAACACTCCAAATTCACTTTAATAGCTCACACACTAAAGAAGTTAGCTAAGGTTTAGGGGAAATGGCTCTAAACAGTGGAGGCTAAGGTAAGGGAGGATTATGAACTCTTAAAGTTTTTTAAATAGCCTCCACACCCGAAATATTAGGGTTTCTAGATGATAGACATACGTTGGGTGTACATCCTGTACGTTGGGCGTACGTCGAGAGACTCCGCGTTCATATTCCTTCATATGCTGGGCGTAACCTAGCTTAAGTTGGGCGTACCCATCCAAACACATGCATGCATGGGACCTCTTTGTCAACTTTTCCCTTAGAGACCATTGATGCCAATAACTTCAAATTACAATATCTCCTTTATCCTAAGTCCATTCCCGACGAACTTTATATCCACGTAAAGGTGGCGAGAATCCCTACGCTTCTAGTAACACACCCCGGTCTGAAACCTTCTCGAATGAAATCCATTGCCCATAAAAGAATCCATAAATAATTTCTTTTAGAACGGGGCGTTACACTTCTCCCCCACTTAAATATGATTTCGCCCTCGAAATCGCAAATTGCCAACTCTAGCTACCCAAAATCCCGAAAGGAACATTCACGCCCCTAAAGCGTGACGACCACCAAGGGAGGCTAATCCCACTAGAGCTCCAACTCGAAGAGATACTTACTCAATCTGATGTAGTGTCAAATACCTACATCCCCGGAATGTTCTTTACTTAGAGAGTTAGATTGGATCTGTCTCCTTGACAGACCGCCTAACTAACCATCACCTGCGCTCTTCCCATTGCTATCAAAAAGACAACTCAACCCTGGGAACCTAAGCTTCCGACCCGAAACAGAACCACGGGTCTTAAACTGCTGACGACAACACTTACTCTCTTTAACTCATACCCAAACGTGCATACAACAATACCCTCACAGAAACCAATACTCACACCTAGCCCAATCAGCATCAGGCTGGAATACCAGGCATGCCTGCAATGGGTCCACTCATCCCTAGGATGGAATACCCTCGCATCCCTACACATGTTTGGCCCAATCAACCCTCGAGTTGGAATACCAAACACATCAGGTCCAACCAATTTTTAGGGTTCGATCATCCTCATGATGGAATACCCTAGATTTGCATACCACCGCACTCATACCTCAATTCTTGAAGCCTAAGGATCCAACCTTGCAGCTTCCTCAAAACTACTCTGATTCGACTCAACCGAGTGTAACTCACCCAATTCCCGTCATGACGTCTGCTCCAAACATACCACGACAGGGAATATCACTATCGCGATCTCTAGATCCATAATCTATGACTGATACATCCTCACATGGCCCTCAGCACCGGTCTAGACTGCTCTCGAGTCTATCAACTCCGCCAACTCTAGCTCCTTTGTCCATACCTCCAAATCTGGAGCTACTAACCTTCTCTGTAACGCCCGCGTTTCTAGGCTAAGAATTAACGTTGATGTAATAGTCTAGGTTGACCTTTGTAACTCTTTTTGAGGTATTAATGATGAAATATTTGAGTATTATGTGAATTATGTGTTTATTTTCTTAATTATTATAATTTAATGAATTAAGAATAAAATGAGCATCAAAAATTAAAGTGTGATAAAGGCCTGATATCTTTACATAAAGTTGTAGTGGTCGAAACAAGGATTCTGGAGATATAAAGAATGTCGAGATCCGAGTTATAACGAAGAAGTTATGACTTGTCAAAGTTTCGCGATGGAACCGGCAACGCCGAATGACATAAAATATAAATTTAAGATAGAACGATATCTAGCCTTAGTTATCTAAACGAAAGTCGTAGAATACGTGAAACCGCTAGCGTGCATAAAAAGAACACCCAAATCTGACTTCGTATGAGGAAGTTATGATTTTTCGAAGTTTCGACTTAGTAGTATGCAGCCCGAATACTCGATTTGAGATTGAGTGGTTTTTATCCGAAACAATCTAAACGAAAACAGAAGATCTCGTCGATAGTAGTCCAACGGTAAAAAGACAAACGAAAACGGGCGTCGGATGAAGAAGTTATGAATTTATAACGGAGTTTTCTAGTCCGGCCTACTAAAAATAATATAATAAAAATATAGTCAAAATTAGCCAATGGAGTCTTAATGGAAGTTGTAGAGCATAATCTCACCTATGCGTGGATATAAAGAACGTCAAAAACGGAGCTTGTATGCGAAAGTTATAAATTTTTGAATCTCGTGGCACGCATACCAAAGCTTATCCAAAGCGTACGCCCAGCGTAAGGCTTAGTACGGCCAGCGTACCGAGTACGCCCAACGTACCTTGATTTATGCCCAGCATAATCGAGGTTTCAGCACCTTATAAATAGATGTCGAGGGTTGTCGATTTCTTTTGTTCAAACTCTTCTTTCTCTCTCATTTTTGCATTGTTTTGCGTGCAAGAAATATCCCGAAGCCCTGGTATCATTCCCGAGCCCCGAAGCAAGTTCCAAAGCCCCAAGGATTCCAAGAAGTGAGATTACCGAGCTGAAGCTCTAGCCGCGAGAAGTCGGTTTTTGAGAAGATCTTCCAGATCTACCGAAGAATACTACTTTTACAAGATGTAGTGTTGTCCGATCATCTTCTGATCAAGTGAGTGTATAGTCACTTTCATCTTACACATAGATATGATGTATTTTATAAAATATGTGCTATGTGTATATATATTATTGTTTATATATGTGAATGTGTGGTTACTTTCTTCTAACACATAAATATGAAGTATTTGCTTTGAAATACGTGTTATGTGTTTATACATTATTTGTTTATTTGAAATAAGTGTTGAATAAATGTTTTATACAAATTTTGAATTGTATATGTATTTGTATCTACAAAAGTGTTGGGTAAAGCATGGGTAGATAGATGATGTGTGTTAAAATGAAGAGAGGCCTCGATGTTGTTGTTTTTGATTCAGTCATCTAGCGGAGTTTAGATGACAACCACAAACTTTTCTAGATAGTCATGTGGAACGCTAGCAGGCTCACCAGCTGTAGGTGTTAATGAACTTGGGTGTTCATTCGTTGTACTCCATCCCCCCTCATGGTTGCCTTATTTGACATATATTGCTGGGAAACCCCCGAAGCATGTGTTGTCGCCCGATGAAATATTCTTAGATTAGGTCCCTTGAGAAAAGTTTTTAGGGACATAAAGTGAGGATAACGGGAATGGGTAACTGGGTTTTTGTTGGTTGATGAAATTAATATAATTATTTATTGTGGGTTGAAAACCTTATATGCTCACCAGGCTCCCAAGCCTGACCCGCTCAGTTTTCTTTGTATTACAGGTAGTGGCGCCAGAGCATAAGTTGGATGACTTGTCAAGATTATTTTTGGATTATAGACCTGTTGTTATATTTAACTGTTGTAAGGTCTATTTTGTAATGTTTATGCTTTTGGTCTGTTTATCGGAACATGACATCCCGAGTTTTGTTATATAATGATAAATACATTTCTTTAAGAAATGTTTTGGTAAATCTTATTTTATCATATTTTGTTTTGGGAACAAATTCCGCAACTCGTTTAATCAAAAGTTTATTCTGAAATTATTTTAAAAGCATAAATTATACCAGTCTTTTCTGGCTATGATTTTGGGGATGTCATATTCTCCTCTTCCAAGGAGACTTAAACCACAACCTCGTATCATCATTCCTTGCCATAGTGATATATCCTCAATCTACATCACCCACTGATGGAGCACATCACTATCTTATAGCACGCATACATACCCAGGACTAACTGCATAATCATCAATCCATACATAGCCCTTCGCACATCTCACATCATTCCAACACCTGTGAGTAATCCCCACCGGTTGCTATCGCCTAGCAGCATCCTCGATATTCACTGAAAATCCATAATACACACAGTGTCCTTATCAAAACTGGACCTCCTCATCATACCACTCCCGAACATACATCCAAACTGCATCAGGCGACATCCTTCAAAACAACGTCCCATCCGAGAATTTATAATTCTCCCCCACTTAGAGAAATAACCACTATCTACCGGCGGCAAGCTAGCATGCTGCTCAATCGACCCAAACTAAAACATCGATTTTCAAGGAATCCGAGTTTTCGCTGACGATTTTGAATCTTAAATCATGACCTTTCCTTTTTCTTAAACACATCACCAAATACTACCCCTCCATAAATTCTCAATACTAACTCTTCACTAACATATACCACACTTTAATAACTCATGCAAGAAACATCAACTCATAATCACAACATAAACAAGATAAAGTATAAAACATACGAACTGTCACCTCTGGTGTTGTCCCGATCTCCTCGGTCACAAGCTGATAAGCACGTCCTGGAGCTTTCGGAGGCTCTGCTCGACCCTGACCCCCGTCAATAAGTCTCAAAGTGGCTGGCGTTAGGGCCTGCACGGCCTGGCAGCCAAGAGAGGACACTGGGCCTTCACATGGCCCACTTGATTACAATGATAACAAAGTCAAACTCCGGCAGCTGGAGCTTGCAGCCTGCAATCCCTGGCTATGTGGCCCTCCTTGCCACACTTGTGGCACTTAGAAGAAGAACGACAACTTCCTTTCATGTACCTTGCTGCACTTTTCACAAGTGCAACTCCTCTGACCTCCTTGTCGATAATCAGGGACCCTCATCCGTTTCGGTGCAGGTTGCGACTGCACTAGGGGCTGCCTCTGCTCTCTCAACTGAAGCTCGATCTCTAACTCGCGCCGCCTGGCAGCCTTCTACAACTCCAACAAGGTATCACATCTCTGCGTAGACACAAACTGTCCATTATCTATCTTAAGCATGCTCAGATACCGGATTCTGAGTCGGTGATCTCCGTCACCGACTCAGAATCCTGCTTCAGTTCCAAAAACTCCTGAGCCAATATCTCCCGCTCCACCCGCGGAACATAACGAGTACTGAACATGTCTTGTAACTGATCCTAAGTAACCGTAGCTCGCTGTGGATCAGAATATGATCCCATAGTCAACCTCCACCAATCCTTTGCCCCGAGCCTCAACAAGTTCAGAGCACACCTTAACCTCTGATCGGCAGGGCATGAACACGTGAAGAAACATACCTCCATGTCCGACAACCATCTCATAGCAACAATCGTATCCTGAATCCCATCGAAAGTAGGGGGCTTCCTATTATCGAAGTCCCGATACTGAAAGCCCTTATCGGCTCCTCCTCCTGCCGCTGATACAGCCGTTGTGGCTGCAGCGGCAGCCGTCTCTGCGAGAGTTGCATAGCGCTCATCGAAGTACTCAACCATGGCGATCTAGATCGACGCAAACAAATCTGGAAACTCCGCTCGGAACATAGCCGCAACCTCATTATGTAGGATATCATGAATCCTAGCATCCAACTCATCCGTCCTTATCTGACCAATAACCTTGGGTGGTGATGATCCATCCTGACCACCCTTTCCTGATACCGATCCTGAACCGGATCCTGCCCCGAAGCGTGTCGTAATCACCATACTGCAGTATACCAAAATTTCGTTAAATACTCCTCATAACAGCCCGGGAACCAACTTCTAACCAACAACCCAGGGGTTGTGACTTCCTTGATACGCGTATGGGTCATGTGCGTTCAGTAGTACGGGCCCATACTACCTTCCACACCTACCTATATTTGTCTCAAGTATCACCACAACACCCTAAACATATACACACATAGCAAGCGCTCAATCCTCACTCGTAGAGGAATGCTAAAGGTCACATAACTAGCCTCCCAGCCTCTCACAACCCACCCATCCATGAAACTTTCACCAACCCTGCAGCACTAGTGTATGCTAGTCATACATAATGCTGAACCCAATAGACTTTCGAATAATCAATCCTACCCTAAGCACCCAATCAGACAAGAACATAACATAAGGCCAAATGAAACATTCTCAGGCTATAAGATCTTAATTATGTATAACCGTGATGCATACACAAGTATCTACAGTAATGATGTCAATTTCATATAAAGAAAACCCTAGGCTAGCAAGCATCATGTAATCAGGCAATTCTATCATGTAATTCCTGAAGATCCTTAGCCTAGTACTGGCATGGTCTTCTAACATATCACAATGTCAAATAATTATATGGCATTTTGGGGTCTACTTATTGGCGCCGACTGATGGTACAATTCGCATCCTGTTTTACTTATTTTGAAAACCATTTAAAAATCATTTTGAAAACCTTTCCTTGATTTGAGACTGGATTCACACGAATGTTCCTCCAATTCACTCAAACCAAGGCTCTGATACCAACTTGTAACAACCAAAAATTTCCAACCAATTTAAAACATTTCAATCCACTCAAAGACCATTAAGTTAATAAAACTAGTTTTCAAAATAGTTTTAAACATCAGAGTATCCCCATAACCAAATCACAAAATCATGAAACATGAGGAGCTGTACGATCACACCTTTGCCTTGCCACGATCACTTATTGTACCTGAAACAATAAACTAAAACCGTAAGCTTGAAAGCTTAGTGAGTTCCCCCAAAATACCCATACACACATAACCATACATATACATCAATAAATAGCATACTATGGGTCCAATCAACCGTCGGGTTAGAATGCCGACATATTACGAGTCCAATCGTCCTCAGGATGGAATACTCTCGGCCCACAACCATCGATTTGCAATGCCCATACTTATACATACAATAACTACTATGGGTCCAATCATCCCTCGAGATGGAATACCCCAGGCCCACAACCATTGGGTTGGAATGCCAACATACTACGAGTCCAATCATCCTATCGGGATGGAATACTCCTGGCCCACAACCATTGGGTTGGAATGCCCAAATACTAGCAAACATGTGCATCTATCAAATAATCACATAAAAGTCTACTGGAACGACATACTGGGACCCTATTATCCTTCCGGGATGGAATACCCTCTACAGCTATTCAAACATGCACATATATCACAGGTAATCTCTTACCAGCACACAAACAGTCCGACCAGCTACATATCACTAAGCATAACCACATCCAAACTACTAGGATGCCAATCTAACCAACCATACTAGCATATAATCATCCATTCTAGCAGAATACCATATTAACACATCACAACAGCAATTACTCAAATAACAATTCAAAGGGTCGGCCTTGGTGCCTTAGACCCTTGGTATAGTGAGGATAACTCACCTTGAACTGTTGAAACACTACTGGTACCCTTCTGACTGCTATCTGACAATCCCCGCACAGCTAGTCCTCTATTTCCTCGAACTATCAATGCCACAATAACACTTAGCCCGAAAACAATATCCTTCTAAGGGTAAATTGACCATTTTACCCTTAACCCAATCTGGTCCAAGATTAAGGTCCAAAACCACAACATGAAAAGCCCAACACTAGAAAAGCTTCTCAAGCCCACTAGTGACCCACTAATGGCCCATTTGCTACATAGGGCCCAATCCCTTAATGGGCTTCACCCTAAGCCCAAATTATATTCCTTGACCCGTATAATGTGATTTCTGAGGGCCTACTAAGGCCCAAATACCCAAACATGCCCCAAACCATGGGCCAAAAATTCATGATCCATACAGACAAATTACGCAGGGCGTACCCCCCATGTACATTAGGCGTAAAGGCAAAATGGCGAGTACGCTGGGCATTCCACAATTCACGTTCGGCGTACGCGCATCTGAACAAAATCCTTCCACGTGCTTAATGACTTAAGAACTTAAGCCCGTATTCCAGATCCAGTGACAAAAAGGGCCTAATACTTATAAAGTCTTAATCTTTATCCTTTTGGACATCCATAAAGTTCTTAACTCAATGTCTTAACCCTTTAAGACCTTCCTACTTCAAACATGGGACAACCAAAGCCATTGGGACCTCATTTTTCTTACTCAAGACCTCTCATATGGTCTGAAAGGACAACTTATCTTAACCAAAACACATCATGCATCTTATTGGGGTTTTTGGGACAAGAAACGGTGTCACAACTTCACAACACTTAGATCTACACAAAATAGATGTCAAGCAAGAAGCTTTATGCCTTTAAGAGCTCTTGAACCACCAGAAAACTTCATATCTACACACTGGCCTTCTTCCTCTACTCACTAGATGCAACACCTTATTCTCAAAACACTCCAAATTCACTTTAATAGTTCACACACTCAAGAAGTTGGCTAGGGTTTAGGGAAAACGGCTCTAAACAGTGGAGGCTAAGGTAAGGGAGGTTTATGAGCTCTTAAAGTTGTTTAAATAGCCTCCACACCCGAAATATTAGGGTTTCTATATGATAGACGTAGGTTGGGCGTACATCCTGTACGCTGGGCGTACGTCGAGAGACTCTGCGTTCATTTTCCTTCATACGCTGGGCGTAACCAGCCAAACACGTGTATGCATGCTTAGCAAGCATGGGACCTCTTTGCCAACTTTTCCCTTAGAGACCATTGATGCCAATAACTTCAAATTACAATATCTCCTTTATCCTAAGTCCGTTCCCGACGAACTTTATATCCATGTAAAGGTGGCGAGAAGCCCTATGCTTCTAGCAACACACCCCGATCTGAAACCTTCTCGAATGAAACCCATTGCCCATAAAAGACCGAAACGCCCTTACTCTTGATCTCGAGAATCCATAAATAATTACTTTTAGAATGGGGCGTTACATGATTATTCTGGATCACATCAGCAGGTTCATAGATAGCAGCAAATTTATTGAGGAGGCTTCAATGCAATATGTCACATAATCTTCAAGTGCATCTTTACCTTGCTTCTGGGGTTGAAAGATCGTATGTTGAGAGAATAATCTTCATTTCATGTTCCTTCGAATGAATATTCTACGACAATCACGGATGAAGCCTTGGCTTAGAAAATCTCGATACAATCTCCTTGAGTCTGATCTACATCTGAATCCACTTTTCAAGACAAATGAAAATTTTGAGATAAAAACAAAACTAAAAACAAACTTAGCACACAATATTTTTGTATTTTTCATATTTTCAGGAAAAAATAAAACCGAAACAAAAATATTTTTTGATTTTTGCTTTTTTTTTTTGAAAAGGAAATAGAACAAAAATAACAATATTTTTGGTTTTTTATATTTGTTTGATTCTTTTTTTAATTTTTAATTATCCCCCTTAAATTTGTGCATGGAGGAAAACTATGAACAAATTTAACAAAAACAAAAATAAGGACTAAAATTTAAAACTTTTGGGATCAAAATTATCAAGTAGTTTAATATCGTTTATTAGCACACGTCTGCATGTCTAGATCTGGTCAATCATCGGTATTGTGGTCCATTTAAACACAAAGGATATGGACAAAATTAACATATTATAAGTGACCGGACATTGCACCTATATTCCTAAATGGACCATTTAGCTAACGACGACCAAATATATTGTTGTCCACTTAAATTCAACAGTGAGATCTACATACAACCTATTAAATGGTTCAATTTTAGATGTACTAGAACGTGTTCCCCACTTCCCGATATACCCCGGTAATCAAGAACTTCCAAAGAACTCATTACTTTAAATGAGTATTCAATCATTAAGAAAGAAGTCAGAAATTGAAATGCATATGTTGTATCTCAAGTCAGATGTTTTCCAATCACGCAGAAGGAACAACATATGACTAACATAGATAGAGGGTTATAGAGATAGTAGGGTGCATATGTTGTGTCCCAGGTCGGATCTTCCGATCATGCAAATGGTACATCATATGGCTAAAAAATAGAAAGAATTTGCATAGATAAGGAGATGCATAGAGATAGAGTTGCATATGTTGTTTTCCAGTTCGGATATGTTCCAATCGCACAAACGAGGTAGCATAAGACTGACAGATAGAAAGCAAGAAAATAATTTCTTACATACCTACTTTATCATACCCCCCCCCCCCAGTCGCTCTATCAGTACCGGAATTAAGGACATAAGTTCGTACATCGAGGAAATGTTGAACCACAACTCTAGATACATATGACCTTTAGTGTATCCTGCAGGTTCCCATGTTTATCTCACTGCTCAATCTACCCGAGCTTCGTATTGTCAGTCCAAATAGAACTAACTAAGTCTTCACTGTCAAGTCCTTTCATTATCAAACTATGTCTAGTCCTTCTGAATCCTTCGTGCCTACCAGAAAATTGAGCACAGAGTCTAAACAATTCTACTTTAGTGCATTACACGAAATTCATATTGCCCTTTAACACTAAGCTTCATATCACTTCCCAAAGGATCATCTACAAACGAAAAACTATAAGAAAAAAAAAGATTGTCTTTAAAACGAATCATTTTAAGAAAAACTCAGGAGTATCGAGAAGATAACTCAAACCATATTTCACCAATGGAAATTGCATACAGATGATATGAGAATAGCACACATATTTCAATCTTAGAACAGATCCAAAAATTCTTCACATCGTTAAGCACAAACCCCATTTGTGATCCTTTCCTTTCTTCTTTCTCCGCAAATGACACATACTCTCAAACAAAGTTCTAAGTGTTGTAAAGTCGAGAGATATCCCTATTACGTGTCTGAAATAGTCACTACCAACAAACTGAAGTCTGATGATATCCCTCCATAGCTACTCCATCACAGAGTGCAGGATTCATTGGTCTTTAGAACCCAGTCCATTTTGATACTGGGTTGACTTTTATCATCTGTGCAAGGTACTTTCTCCCATGACATATCCTGCTTATCACAAACAGAAGATGAAAAAATGTTAGACTCATTAGGTGATTTGGGAGTTTGAACCTTTGGTCAAAATCCTCCCAAACAACCTCCCACAAATCTGAAAGTCACCACTAGACCGAATGATATTGAAGCTTCGGGTCCTAGTGTGAAGGACAAAGAAAAGGTTATTATGTGTCAAAGTGATGAAGAAGAAGAAACTGAACAAGATACTCTGAAAAGAAAGCATCGAGACAGAGAGATTGATGAAAATCTCATAATTGCAAGAGAAGAAGAAGAAAGGGAGAGAAGAGAGAAAGAAGCTCATGACACTTGGGTATGCAGACAAGCTCTCTTTCCACTATGGACATTGGAGAAATTAATCAAAGAAGCATTTGAGTCTCCCAACACTCATTGGCTTGAACCAGTCATTTCTTTTGACTGTGAGAATACCAAAGATTCTCAATTTGATATGCCTATCACTCGAAAGGCATTCGTGTTTCGCTGTTTCGATCCAATAGCCAATGTTCCTTCTCATGACCCGAAGGTTGATCGAGATCTGATTAACTACTATATTTAATTCTCTCAACCGCAATACTTGACTTGGAGCGCACAGAAGATCACATCAGTCAAGGACATATCAATTGTGTTGCTACAACATTCATGAGTACTTAGAAAACGGAGAATTGAGTATTGGATCAACCCATGCTTATAGAACTACTTCAAGGATTATATCACGAGTAAATTTGAGATGATAATATCTTATATTCTTAAAATGGAGATATATGAGTTGTAATTTAAAAGTCATTTGTACATTGGTATTGCGAAACCGCATCAGTAACTTGATGTTATAAAACGTAGTGTCGTGTACGATTTGGTAAGTAAAGGATGCAAGTATATGAGTCAAAGTTTATTTGTTCCTTTTTCCCTAACGGGAAAAGCGATATCTTTTGCCCCTCGGTGATTTGGTGTTGACTTATAGTGGTGGGCCGAACCATGACTAAATTGATGTATTAAGTTAGAAGTCTTATGAGGTCATCACAAGTCAGGAAATCGGGAAACAAAATTTTGGATAGTGAGATTGATTCTAATCCATGTCTTGTGTCCATACGATATCTTGTAGAATGAAGGAATGTGTGATCATTTATCTCAGGACTAATGACTGATCATATCAGAGAAAGAGTACCTGTTACTGATAATTCAGAAGTTATACTGACAATTGTAGTTATAGACTTATCGAAATGGGAGATTGTTGGATTAGGTGTCTAAGCCCATAAATAAATTGGTATACACTTGAATTATCTAATCCAATAAATAAATTGGTATACACTTGAGTTATTAGTAAAGTCTTTTTGGGTTGTCCTCAAACCTGGTAATTGAATATGATGACTTTTTTAGAGAGAAATTGTTTTATTGATTTATTATGTGATTAATAAATAGTAATAAATAATTTATTAATATATTATAAGAATAATATATTAATCAGAAATAGTATTATTTAATTAAGAATTAATCAGAATTTAATTAGAATTAGTTTTGGGATTAACTGGATTAATTAAAAGTGCAAGGACCTAAACTGTAATTGTTCAATAGTTGAACAAAAGTCATTACAAAATCTTCCTAGGGTTTGGACATTTTTAGAGGTATCTTTGAGGCATCCGGAATATTCGTTGAAGATAATTAGGAAACCAGATAATTACCTGATTTGAAATATTATTATTTTAACAAAGTAAGGGTTGTCTAGGGTTTTCCTATCAACTATAAATAGGCCTTCACCCCTTCATATTTTCGGCCATCACTTCCCTCTGAAGGATAGTTGAAATTATATATCCCCTCTCATCTCTCTTCAAGTTTCCTAGTTGCTAGAGTTTGGGTGTGAACCATCAGAAGCACAAGATTTATGGTTCTTGCTTCCAAGAGTTTTGAAAACGGATTCATTTGATTTGTTTTCTATAACAAATTAAAAGGTATGTAACCTTCTCTTATGAATTTTGATTTCATTAGGGTTATAATAATTTTGTTAATTCAAAGTATGTTGCTTTTATGTGAAAGACATAGATCCTTTAGGTTGCATTTGCCCAAATTCTTAATGGTTAAGTATTTTCCGCTTTGTGCATTTTTGTTGTAACATATAAAACCCATCATTAACAAGTATAAACATATTTGATTTGACAAGGAAATTTTCTAGACTATTTAAAATGATTTAAACATCTAAAATCCTACACATACAAACCCTAACATACAATCAAAGACAAAATCTAAGTGCAATAGACTTGAGCTAACCAGACGTTCTGATACCACTGTTGGGTTACGAGCCTAATCAAAGACCAAATCGGGACAATGGAAGCAACCATATTTTATGATCTATGAACTCGTAACAACCAGACCCAACACAAACAATCTATGCAACTTTGTGGACTTAATAGAACGAATCATACCTTCATGTTTTCTTTGACTTCTTGGGTCTCGCCAGTTAATTGAACTTAAGAACCTAACATAGAGTTCCTCTTTTGTGATCGCACCCAAGACGCAAAACACCAACAGTTATGAAAGGTAACTCGAGAACCAGAAGGAATAAGACTCGATTAAACGAATCTGCTAGCAACCACGACATGGCGATGAGCTCCAACTTTTTTAGGGTTTTTCTTAGGGTTTCTGAACTTAGGAGGTGAAAGACTATTTTCTCATGTACCCAAAACCAAATTTTAACCCCTCTTTATATATGGAGGTGATTTGAAACTAATATTGTCATATTTATACATATTTTAGGCATTATTTTAATATATTTTTAGCTATAATTTGGTCAAATGCATAGATATTTGGTACTTATTGAGTTAAATCATATTTTGCAGCCAAAAATGACATCCTTGAATAAAAGAGACTGAAAACGAACACCACTTAAGATTAAACATATTTGAAAAACACTTAGAAAAGCTTCAAGATATCTTACCTCGATCTAAAGTTTGAGTGATCAAAGTAAAAGAAAAATGTAAGTATATTTTACACATAGTTCGAGTTCTTACTTTAAGGAACTTATTTTTTTAATGGATCAAAACCGAGGATGTGCTTGACTAGACGATGTGATTTTTCCGAGTAAAGTAACATTTTGAGGTAGAGCGTGAACCACTTAAATACTCATGTTCGTGGGGTTGCTTCCATTATTTGTATTATAATCTTTATTATGTTTATTGATTTGTAAAAGTATTGCATGCATCATATCCATTTTGCGGACTTCTTCTGCATTGTTTATTTCGGCCGTTATTTTGGCTCAGTTGGCTTGGTGTGGTCATTTCCTTCCAAAAAATTGTTTTTGTAACCTCCATCTTTTGTATGTATGGTTCCGGATTGCTCCGCATTCATTTGAAATTTTTACTCGAACTCTTTCCCATCTTTCATTGTTAAGTTCCAACCTTCAAATCCCCTTAAATTCAACAAAAGATATATAAATAACTTTGATCACCCAATAAACATGCAATGTTTTGAATTATAAATAAAATATATGATTTTAAGCATGTATCTTATGCAAAAACAAGAAAAAATATGCTAAAAATGTACCTAACAATAATCGATTAAAATGACAAAGTCGAAATTTTTTTCCAACAGTTTCCGAAAGTCTATGGTTTATTTTTATATCAATGCGGATGCTTCGTCGTGTGCAACCACTACTTCCTCAAAATCTTGAAACTTGAAATTAAAGTCTAATGATGTAAATTGAGACCTTACATAGTATATTTATGAGCTTATCAAAAGGCAATTATTATGCTTAATTATAGAAGAAGGGACAATGATGCTCAATAATTTGTTTCATAGGGTCTGGGTTGGTTGCAAAATTCAATTTTGGATCTTATGCCACTCTGTCTTTATTGTCATGATTCCATGATTGATGCTGATATATGTCGTCATCCCCTCCCTCTGCTCACACAACCTTATCATTCTTGAAACCCCAGAAGCAAAAACGATCCAACGAGTGTAGATCTCTCACGAAATTCGACCTTTTCATGGGCTTTCTTCTCCAACCAACTCCTGCTACTCCATGGGCAATTCGTTCTCTTACTCTCACTTCATCTCCTCTTCTTTGAAGCCACTTCTTAAATTACCCATCACTCGTTTCCACCTTCTTCTTATCTTCCTGCATACCCTTTTATAATTCCTTGCTTTTGTCGCAGGCAGTCAAACCTCGAAATTGAAGCGGTGTTCTTGTTTTGCAACTTGGATTTTCACCCAAAACGAGGCTGCTTTTTCGCTTATCATCAGTGGTCAACCCATCAATTGACTATTCAAGTCTCCAAAACCGATCAATTGCAAATCAAGTAAATGGCATCGGTGTTTTTGTATCATGTGGTGGGGGATCTGACGGTGGGGAAGCCGGAGCTGGTTGAGTTCACCGAGAATGAGACGCTCGAGGCTGCGATTAAGGCAATCGGAGAGTCAACAGAGTGCGGGATAGCAATTTGGAAGAGGAGGTCGGTGCAGAAGGGTTTAATTGAGAACGCAGAGATGAGGCATCAGAGATTTGTGGGTATCTTAAATCCGCTCGATATCGTTGCTTTCTTGGCAAGAGATGATTGTTTGAATGATCAAGAGAAAGCTCTGAAGACGCCTGTTTCTGAGGTGGTTGTTCCTGATAATACTTTGATGAAGGAAGTTGATCCTGGCACAAGGTTAGCTTTCATCTTGTTTATATTTAGATTAAAGTAATGAACTTGACATCAAACCCTAAAACACTCGATTTATCATTATCAATCTGTTGTCTTCATCTTTCGATTGTTCTTGTGTATGAACTCTTTTTTTCGAAAGAGTTCTGTGTATGAACTCTGTTGACATAATTGTTTATATATTAGTAATTGATATCGGAAGGTTTTTGGTCTTTCTTTAGGAACATAAGATCTGAGATTTAATAACATGATAAGTTCAATACTTTATATGATTTTACATGAATTCAGATGTTATAATCTTAAACATTCACATTGTTTTTACAAGCTGTTAATCGGTAGCCACATGCGGATCTGTTTGGCGTTCAATATACACAGTTTCCAGTTACCAATACTTACTCCGTTAAGAAAAAGGTTACTTTTTGATTCAACATATTCAAATCTACTACTTTTCCAATAAGACATAGATTCTTCTAGCTTTTGGGATAAAAGGTTGGTTGTTGATGTAAAGAGAATGATTCTTTTGTCAATTTAGAAGATTATAATGTATATGCAACCGCCAACAGGTACTAAATTTATCATCAATTTTAGGATTTCCATATATGTGCTTTCTTGTATCCATTCCATTAGATTCCTTCTATAAGAAGAGACCATGGTTGTCAATTTGGCATACATAAAAAGCACAACGTAGTATCATCATTTTATCAAGGTTTAAATGCAAGAAATGGCAATGTACTTTCTTAGATTTATTTTTTTTATCTTATTTTCGTTTTTTTTTTTTCTAATTCCAACATTGTAAATCTGAAAGTACAATGCTATTGAAAGCAAATATTGAACTCTTTTTTTTTTTTTTTTTAATGTTTAGATTAATAGACGCATTGGAGATAATGAAGCAAGGTGTGCGGCGACTTCTGGTTCCAAAATCCATAGGATGGCGAGGGATGAGCAAACGCTTCTCAATTCTCTACAACGGAAAATGGCTCAAAAACATCGACAGCAATCCCAACATCACCATCCCCAATATCAACAACCGCCCTTCATCTTCAACCCCCACACCCACCGCCCTCAGCCGCGACAAATACTGCTGCCTTTCACGAGAAGACGTCATCCGCTTCCTAATTGGTTGTCTCGGAGCCCTAGCCCCTCTCCCTCTCTCATCAATTTCATCTCTCGGCGCAATAAACCCTAATTACTGCTCAATCGACGCATCATCTCCCGCAATCGAAGCATCCCGTCAGATCCCTCGCGAACCAAGCGCGTTTGCGGTTGTGGACCGCACTCCCGACGGCCAACACACGATTCTCGGAGAGATTTCCGCTTCCAAACTATGGAAATGCGATTATTTAGCCGCCGCGTGGGCCCTTGCTAATCTTTCCGCAGGCCAGTTTGTTATGGGCGTCGAAGATAATTTGTCTTCAAGGTCGCTTCCTGATATCGTCCTGGCGGGAACAAATGGCGGGAGTTTACTGAATGGAGGCGGAGCGCGGCCGCTGAGACAGAGGACGTTTAGTAGCAGGAGTGTTGGGTTTTTTAACAGCAACCCTTCGAGTCACAGTTTTGGGGCTAATCGGAGTATGTATAGAGGTCGGAGTGTGCCTTTGACATGTAAAGCTACGAGCTCGTTGGCGGCAGTTATGGCGCAGATGTTGTCTCATCGGGCGACTCATGTTTGGGTGACGGATGCTGAGAATGAGGAAGTCCTGGTTGGGTTGGTTGGATATGCCGACATCTTAGCTGTTGTGACTCGACCCCGCGGTGCCCCTATTACAGAGGGTCAATCCACTTAGAAACAATAAGGTACTTAATTTAATGGAGAATGTTTGGTTTTGGTTTGATTGCATTTGTGTATGTACATGTTAATGTTGATACATGAACCCCATGAATTTGGATTTTATTTTTTGTCATATTTAATGGTTTTGATCCCTTCAAATTCTTTGTGATGTTGATTTTTATTTCGTAAGTTTTTTTAATTAGTTTTGATCATATAGGTCGATTATAACCAGTCCTCCCAAGAAAAGTATGTGTGATCATGGACTCTGTTTGTCAGGGAAAATAATACGATGTGGGGATACTTATATATGATTGTTCTTTTTTTTTTTTTTCCTTTTCAAATGATGTAATGGGTTAAGTCGAAAAAATATTGGCTTAATGTCTTGAGACATCAACCATTTACCCACACACCATTTCTTCTATTTATCTCTCTCAACTCCTTTCATATTAGAATTGATAAATATTGTTAATATTAATGAATATTGTGACTGTTTTGTGGAATGAAAGGGTAATATGGTCATTTAGTTTAATTCAAGATGGCTTCTTTGGTCTAGATATTGCATAACATTTTATACACATCACTACCCATTCAGCCACTTTACTTATATAAGATTTAATCCATTCAGCCCCTTTACATATAGTACATGATTTGATGAGGAAAAAAGATGAACCCTTTACAAGGAACCATCAATTCATCTTTGAACGTTTAAAACACAAAATAATCGACCGACCACCGACTTATGACTATAAATCTGACATCTGTAGGCTGTTGATATCATATAATACAAGTTGGATGTGTCGCATTAAGCCAAAAAGCATAGTCAAGAAGATACTATGTGAGTAATTTTTCATGAGAAAGAAATCGATGAATAAATGAACATGACACATAAAAGAATAACCACACCCATATCTATTAGACTATTGCCTAACATATACAACGAAAGAATTAGCACTCCACACACCTACCTACATTGTCCTTACAATCCATACGCATTCTGCATTACCCCCCTCAAATTTACATATACGAAACCCACCCTAAATAACAATACAAACCAAGCTTATTTTAAAGCATGGAGTGCTAAACTGATGCTATTGGTGTCTCTGATCCGATGAAGATGCAGCAGAAGCCTTTGATGTTAAAGCACTGATCATGGAGCGAGTTGTAACCAGCTTGTCTCGAAGCATCACGTTGTATTCATACAGATTTTTGAGGTTTTTATGGATTTCTTGAATGCTGATTTCAGAACCAGGCATGATTTCTGACAACACAAAGATACAAAATCAATGAGTGTATACAATTCACAAGTAAGTCCATTTGGCATGGATTGGACTGGGACTTAGACTAATGTCAATGGGACAAAAAGGTGAAACAAAGTGGGACAGTTGGTCTCTTGTTCTGATCCTCATAATACATAAAAAAAATTGCCCCAGCCATAAAGACCCCGGAAGGGTAATTTGGTCATTTGTATTTTACCTAATGATGGTGGCAAAGGTATATCATGTTGAGGCGTATCTGCGTTATTTGAATGCATGCTGCTGCTATTTCTGTTATTTTCCTCTTTGCAATTCACATCATGTACCACCTGCTGCAGATGAGAGAAGAAGACAAATTACTTCCATGTTCTATGACTTGTGTATCAAAAAAAAAAAAAGTTGGTTGCCATTACGATTTACAAACAATGTATATACTACTATTACAATCTATGACTTGTAACTTCATACCTTCTCTTTAGTAGTGTTGAAACTGATATTATCCATTGTTGTTTGTTTCCTTCTTTTGGGAACTGCAAAACAATTGCAACATTCCTTTTCCACAAAAGCTTTGTCTTCTGAAGCCAATATTCCAGGGCCCCACGTAAAACTTACATACTTTCTCAACTAGTTTTGATAATTAAAGAAATATTGAAATTCGGTTGATAATCAATCACATTCAACAGTCTAAATATAAAAGAAGAAATTATATTTCCTAAATACCTTATTCCATCGTTCTTGGGCTTTCCGGCGATTTCTAATACTTCTCATCACTCTATCCTCACTACGGAACCTCTTGAATCTGTACTCAAACTAAACAGGACAAAACAAATTAGGATCCGGTTTACTTTATTTTATTCACACTTGAAATGACATCCCATCAGTTTTATACTTTCAAAAGTTAATTACATTTTCGGTCCTTGAGTACCTGATTTTTGCGTTTTTGGTCCCTATTCCAAGTAAATAACTATATTTTTTGGACCAGCATTGCAAAAATCACCTATAATTAGGGACCAAAATAGTCATTTTACTTGGAACCAAGATTCTCAAATAACGACCAAAATTGCAAGAGAAAACTTTTTGGGATCAAAACCACTAATGTAAATTTCTATATTAAAACAAACCCAACTACGTATTTGGTTCTATTTTAGGTTTCCATTATTATCTATTTTCTGTTTCCATTGTTACTGCAAATGAAATGTTTGTTAAAATATGGAAAGAACAAGGATTAATTTTTTGGAAAAGGAATAAGAAGCGTACTTGCACCATAAGGTAGAAAAATATGACAATACTAATGCAATACAAGCCACCAACATCAGCAAGAAACCCCACTGCATTCTTCGAAAAATAACATATGTGAGACAAAGAATTAACATATCCTTCGAGCAAATATCTAATCAAAAAATATGCAAGCATGACAAAAGGGCAAAGAAGTAATACTACTCACCAGGCCCAAGCGTGCTTTGATTATCGATTTCCACAATGTAGGACGAAAGGTAATTGACATACAATGTCATATTCACGAGCCCATCTGCAGGCCTCTGTAAAGAGGCCTGCAGCTGGTTCGTCTCAGAATGAGACGAACCAGGAAGGAAGTCATGAAAAAGAGGTTGTATGAGTTTAAGATCGTGTTTAGTCCGGTATATTCTTGGAAACAAATTAAATTGCAAAATATTTGGATCTCTCCCTCTATATGTCACAAACTTTGCACTATTAGTACTTCCATTCTTTAAAGCCCCACTAACAAAACTCACGTGCTTCTTGTGACGTGGGTCTCTTGCACTCAACTTAAACTCGAAACCAACCGCCATTGCAGGCATATTTGGGAGGTCAACAAATTGCCACGAGATGTATAAATTGTCACGAAGGAGTTGACAATCGTTGCATTTTAGAGATATTGTGGGGCCCGTTGTGGTGTTTTCGCAGGTGAAGTTGACCAAAGTGGAAAGAGGGGCGGTTCGGTAATTAATGAAACCGGGGTTTCCAGTGACCAAAGTAGAAAGTCCTTGTAGATTTGAGCAGGTCATGCTGGAAATGGTGGTTATGTTGAATTCCATGTCGTTGTGGAATGATGCTAAGTCGGGTGCATTTGTTGCTATAACACTGTGCACCTCAACGGTTCTCATTGATATCATTTGATATAGTAATCTGTGATTGGAAGACACATGGGGAAAAAAAAAAAAAACGTTAGGTAAGTTATACATGGGTGTTTCTTTTTGATTTGTTACAGACTCGACGACTTAATAGAGAAAGTTAGAGAGGTGACTTTGCCCATCAAGTCCTAACTTTTTTTTATAAATTTGACACTTTACCCATAAAGTGGTTAATGGGAAAAAAGAATATGATTGTTTTGTATTTGAGCATAAGAAAGGTGTGTGGTGTGGTGTAGTTATGAAATTTATTGGTCACTCACGCAGCAAACAGACCAATAAAAAGAATCCAGCTTGCAATCGAGAAAGTTCCACCAAGTTCTGTTTTTCGCTTCTTGACAACTTTTTGATCATCCTACACAAATGATAAAAAGAATAATGCATAACAATGTTCCAAGAAAAAAAAGATACAGGATGAAAAAATGATAGGATAAT
The DNA here is from genome assembly GCF_052625555.1 of Lactuca saligna. Lineage (NCBI taxonomy): Eukaryota > Viridiplantae > Streptophyta > Magnoliopsida > Asterales > Asteraceae > Lactuca > Lactuca saligna. The sequence goes on from NC_136424.1 coordinate 2,585,687, forward strand.
CATAAAGAAGATGCTGATTAGATTTCAATTTATTTCTATCTACCAAGATTTTTCCTTCCCGAATTCCCAATCTCTACATGCAATTTCCTAATCAAAAGAAGGATACGCTTTTTAGTTCAGGTGATTAACATGTGATTTACAGCCTCGCTAATCAGTAATGACAAGAACATATGAATAACCCAATCGAAAACAAGAAGGCATCAAGATTCAAGATTCTGATGGCTAGAAAGTTTAAAAGCAATCTATTTCATAGACATAGCAAAAGGGTCAAATCCAATTGTTTCCAAATTGAAAGTTAACATATTGTTTTAAGACTTTGAGTTACTTATCTACATCATTTTTCTATTTACGTAATCTTTATATGGATACATAATGAAATTATTCACAAATTTTGACTGTATATAATACTGGCTAATTTTGACTCTTGAAAGTCAAAAGACGGAAGTAAATCTAAATCCAAACATTCAACAATGAGTCAAAAAAGTACCAGCCAATGGCGAGTAGCAAAGGAGACATCCAGTCTGCTAATCCACCATCTGATCTGAAACCAAAGCGTTGTTCCATCACCGAGCTTCCCAAATCGCACAAAGAAGCAAAATACGAGCCACGAAGCAAGTAACACAAGGGTAGTCTCAAGAAACACAGCTTGAGATTGTGTGAATTTCTTGATTGAGTCAAATGAGAAGAGGTTAGCAGGGATGTTGATTGAATAGTCGACTCCAGAACCCACCAAGAACTCGTCGGCACCGGAGGAGGTCGCCGGCGAGCAGGTGCTATCGGTGGTGTTGTAAAAGTAACCTGGATTGCAGGCGCATAAAGTGGTGTTGTATCTGAAGAAATTATTGCTTGGACACTGCATTCTTTGAAATTATGTTTGTGGGTATTCTGACACCTCGAAAATCAAGATCTTTTAGGGGTCTGATCTTGTGAATCTTTTGATTCTTTGTGACCAAGACCAAGAGGCAAGACTCAAGAGGTGAATGACCAAATCAAGGAATCCTTGCGTGTTTGGACAGTACAACAATTGGTGCGTTCCGGATTCTTAGCCCAGAACCATCTTCCAACCCGAAATTGTTATTTTATTAGACATAAATAAACAGTTTTCCAAATTTTTCAAAAAAAAAAAAAATGATAAATATCGTACATTATGCAAGTAAAAATGATAAACTCTATTGTAATGAGAGAATCCAACACTTTTCTTAAATAATAATAATAATAAACACTTGTCTGCGATAAAAAAAAAAAAAAAAAAAAAAAAAAAAAAAAAAAGTGAAAATAAAATAACAATAATTTGCAAACGAGTTCAAATTTTGTAATGGGAAATTCATAAACTTCTCTTCAATAGACTCTATTGACCTTATTATAAGGATTAATTTTCCATGTCTAAAATTTAACATATATAACCCGGCTTTGTGTATAAAATTTGGAAAATGAATAACCCAAAGAACCCACAATATGAGCTCTTTGAAAAGGTCATTTGATTAAATAAACTGTGGAATTAAAAAAAATTATTGTGAGAGTATTTCGTCCTATTTTAGTGCTGTTTGTAAATATACCAACTTAATAGATAGAGCTTTTTTTTTTATATTGCAATACTATTTTATTTATTTATTATATAAATTGATATTGGTAGAACTCATGAACATGCTTTGTGAAAGAACTTTGTTACGTTCGTAGGCTTTTTGGGTTGTTTGATGTGATGATAACATGACAATAAATTAATTGAAAAAACTCTTCTATTATAAATGCTTTTGTACATCTTTTTAAATAATTATAGACACTTTTTCCATTAAATAATTTATTTATGATAAAGAAAAAGTACGATTAATTCAATACCGGCGGATAGAAAATTGTAGAAAAAGGTATCACGACTCCACAATGAAAAAAAAGACAAAATAATGTGTCTGAAAATGTTGACGTAATCTGCATCCACGTGGCAATCATTGTTGAATGCCATCCTCTTCTTGCTTCTTTCGTTCTAGTATTGAGGTGCAATCCCATTGCAACTCTCCATGAATTTTTTATAAATATATAATTTTGGCTAGATATAAAGTGTATATAGGCATATATTTTGTAATGTGAAGGAATCAAATAGGACAAACAATGTATATTATTAGCTATTGACTAGATAAAATAAAAGTGATCAAAAAGTAATAGCCTAGACCAAAGGGTGTAGTTAAGGGTCGTCTTAGTTAGCCTTTCAAAAAAGTAAGTGGTAGTTTGGAAGGGTTTATAATTAATAAGATTATATTCGGTAATTAATCGAATGTGAAATATGATTTTTACTAAACATGTAATAAAAATTTATCAAAAGTTATTAATTTCAAGTAAAAGTTAGTTAGGAACAAAAAGGTAAAGAAAAGATTCAATATGTTATCCTTAGCCACTTTATTCTTCCAAAACACTAATTTAAACATCTCAAACTTATGTAACTAGTGCCAAAACAAAAAACACAAGCTCCCAAACATGACGACAACTTTTGTGTTATTTATTTATCAAGTCAAATTCACTTGAACACGTGGGACCTCTGAGCTTTTATCAGATAATTCAACTTTAAGCCATGTGTTTTGGCCTGGGTACAGTATTATATTACAAAACTCCAAATAAGTTAACCTATTCGAATTCAATCTTAGATATTAATAAAGTCTTTATAAGCTGTAAGGAAAATATATCATTGTTTATTGTTTGTTTCTCATCTCTCAAACAAAAACAAAGAATGTAATCTATTACATGACGTATCATTATTGTTTTTAATTTATTACATCTCAACATACAAGTACTCTGAAGGGGTAATGTGAATATGATAAATAAACTTTGTAAAAAAAAAAAAAAATGTTTGGTAAGATACGATTATGATATGGTGTCAGTAATCTTTTCTCCTGGTATTCACAAGATCATCTGCAAAATTGTTGTTTTCAGGTTTTTCAACATCTTTCAAGTATTTGGCATAAGCTGGATCATAAGTTGTTAAGATCCGCAAATACTTTGCTGCCTCATCATCTCGTCCTATGCTTGCCAAAGAACTGCAAATTCACTTACAACTGTCAGTCACTCACTAACTTTGTGATTTTTTTATTATTATATCTTTTTGTTGCCATTGCCAAAAAAGAAGAAGAAATTGTTGCATTTAATTTGAACCTTGAAAGCATAAACAAGGCATCACAATAATGAGTTTTGCTTTTGGGGTCCTCTGGCTCTTTCATATTTGCTATTCTTTCCAAATGTACAATTCCTTCTACAACTTTACCCTGCCCAATATGCACAAAACAGCAACGTACTTCCATTATTTGATTTTTTTTTTCCTAGAAATAGAGAAACTATAGTGTAATATTTTCTTTTAAAAAAAAAGGAAAAAAATAAAAAATAGTTCACCTGCTTTGCAAGGGCCACACCTAACCATGTACATGCTAGAATCAAATGATCAATCTCTTCAACTTCTGTTGGATGGCCCACAAGAAGAAGCTGCCAAAATAATCAAATGAATTTTTTTTTTTTAAATTAAAAGTAAAGTAATGAAAATTTAATTAATGAGGATCTGAATACTTTGTTGACAGCACGTTCCAAGTAGTCAGTAGCTTCAACTAAATTTTCATCTTTCATTAAAATCTGGCCCATAACGATCAAAGCTCTCGCATACTCAGGCTCCTTTTCAAGTGCTAGTCTGTAATTAATGTTCTTCAGGAAAGGGTAAATGCAAAAAATAGCAATGTACTTTCTATTTCTGAATTATAGCATTTCAGTTGTTTTTTTTTTGTTCCTTTATTGGGACATTATACTTGGAAAAATCCACCATAGCAACGAAGATTGCTTTTTATTTGGATGCCATTGCTATAACTGTGTGGATTTTTCAAAGCACGCCACTGTCAAAGAAAAAAAAAAATTTAAACATATCAATGAAAATACATTGCTATTTCTTGCATTTAACCCATGAAATTACTTTAATTTACCTTAGAAGTGTTACTGCTCTATCTTTTTCCCCCTTGGATAGGTGTTTAATGGAAAGCTATATATATAGATTATAAGGATAAGCAACAACCAAGATGAAGAATTATGAACAAACTGATACTGAAACGAAGCCTAAAATGAAAAAGATGACTTACATTAAAAAGTTCTAGAAGTGATAATTCTTGAATGGGTTTTTTAACCAAAGGGACAGTAAATGTGGCTTCTAGTCCATCCATTTCATGAGTCTTTTCTGATTCCAATGGAGCTGATTTGTCGGGTAATCCTAATTTTTCGCGAATCTGTGGATGCTTCAAACCTAATTGCTGCCATATTGATTACAAAGTAGGAATGGAATCAATTTCCACATGATTTTTTTTTTATGTAAATACAATCTATATTTGTAACTCTACTCTATACAATATTTGGTTAATCAATGATATCATTAACAAAAAAAAAATTCATTACAATATCTAGTAATTTTAGGAAACAAAATTGTAATACAATTTAAAAATGGGTTATATTGCAAGTTTTCATCCCACCCTACAATGAAATGGCAAATGATGCCCATAGCTAAGGATTAAGGAATGGAAACTAACAAAATAGGAGGAATTACACTCCATGAAAAAAATAATGTATATAACATATTTCTACTCCTAAAAACGTATTTACACATTTTAAACTGTATAGCAAAAAAACCCGTATATAAACAGATAGAACTTTTTAAAATTGTAAATATAATGTTTAATTACACATTTTTTGGTGTATAAATACATTTTTTTCTGTATGAATACGTATAATATGAACAAAAAAAAACTTAGGGTAAAAATGTAAAAGATTTGTAAAGTTAAGGGTTTTATTGTGCATTTTATTTCATGGTAACCTATAAACCTATGATAGCAGGTAATAAGGGCAAAAGAAGAAAAAAACTAGCAAAGTTCCGGTTTTAACGCACCAAAAAGTTATGTTAGGGTAAAACCGTATTTTTCTAAAAACTTAAGGGTTTTTATGTCAATATTATGGTATCAGAGCCAATTCCCCAAAACAAACAGTTTTTTTTTTGTTGTGAATGATGCAATGAGCTATGATTCTATCATAACGAACACTGTCTTAGAAAGCTAAAACCAACCTGAACAAGGGTTAGGGAGCTGCTAGCTGCCCAGTATAACAAACTGCCCTGCAAAAGCATTACAAATATCTGAATCATTAGCAACTACCAACTGACATTATCTTATTAAAGGACATCCAAGGGTAAACTAGTCAATAACAGCAACAAAAAGAAAAAAAACATTATAAATTTTCCTGGCATGCAGTTCAGATTTAGATCATATAAACTGCAAGTATGTTAGTTTCAATATATGAGAACTTAGATTCACCTGGGGAAGATAAAATCCAACAAAAAATATAGGAATTGTGAGACACTGCAAGTAGAACCTGTAATACTGCAACAAAAACCCAGAGATGTTAGAATACATGTCTTGAATACTTAAACAAGAATAAGTTTAACTTAACATAAAATGTTAGCATGTGATAAACTAATTATTTGTAAGGGCCAAGGGGCATTTGGTTAGTAGAATGTTTTTGGAAGAAATGGAATTTGTTAAAGGAATGAGTAAATTACACGAATGGTCCCTATGGTTTAAAGTAATTTGCGCGTTTGGTCCCTAACTTATTTTTTTAACTTGGAAGGTCCCTACTGTTTGTTTTTGTTACGCGTTTGGTCCCTGTCTTAGTTAAAAAGACTATTTTTCCCTTGGTTTTTTAATTTATTTAGATAAACACACCCACAATCCCACCCCCCTCACCTTACCTTACCTACCCCACTATTTTTTCCTATTTAAATAATAGTATTTTTAGGTAAGACAGGGACCAAGCACGTAACAAAAACACAAAGTAGGGACCAAACATGTAATAAAAGCAAACAGTAGGGACCTTCCGAGTTAAAAAAATAAGTTAGGGACCAAACATGTAAATTATCCCAAACCATAGGGACCATTCGTGTAATTTACTGTAAAGGAATAGGAACTTATTATACTGAACCTTTCATTATTGTTTATTTCAAGATACATAAAAGGGGTATTCTGGTCTTTTAATAAATAAAAAAAGGAGGAAGGACATGAAATTTGAGGATTCCAAAAGAGTTGAACTCTGTCCATTTGGCAACCAAATCAAACACCCCATGGCATGGAATCTTAAATTCCAATTCCTTCCTTGAGTATATGGATTATTTCACTCACCTTTGCTAAAACGCCAAATATATTGGGGAGCATCGTCAGAGAAGACTTCTCAAATGAAACCTAGTCAATGCAAATGATAATTTATTTCAGTAACATACAGCATAATCTAAATAAACTTGATTGAGTTTGAGACAATACCATACAGCCTCTACAGGAGAAGTACTTACATAAAAGACATAAAACTCAGGAAAATAATTCAGCTAGACATTAGACAGGTGAGGCTTTTCATATTGTCTTCTATTAACAAAAATATCAATTTACTCAAAACTTTATTCTTTCTCGAAGAAAGAGAAAATTTGACTTTATAACTTGGGAAATTTTGTATCTATTAATAGTAGTAAAAAAAAAATGTGAAGTAAGGGATTTACCTTAACATTGACAAGATGCAGTGAAGCTAACAACACGGGAAAGATGTAGCCTGAAGCACCATGTGACACTTCAGTCAGATTCTGGAACCAAAGAGTGCCCCCCTGAAATGAGTACAAAATTTTATTTTGGGGGCAACAACAACTAAGAGATGTTGGATAAATAGCTTCCAATCCAATATATTATGCATTAATGAATAGTTTTGTTTATAGGTTGCCTTACAGTTTCAAAGCCTGAATGATGATCCAGTGCCATTCGTCGGACACTTGTTGTCCCCAAGAGAAAGCAAGGAATCTGAAAATAAAAAAAAAAAATCAAATGATAATTATAAATAAAAAAATATTTGATGTCTATGGACAGTTTGGGGACAAAATAACCTGAACAGAGGGATATGCTAAGATCCATAAAAATGAAGGGCAGCCAATTTCTTTCCTTTTCTCCCGAAAGTGTTTGTACTGCTTTATCCAACTCTTTCCTGAGAAAGGTGGTGGTAACGGGGGAGGCACTTTAAGAAACATAACAAAGTCAAAACCACATGTGTAAGTTAAATTAAAATACCCAATCTCTATTCAACTTCTACTTATATGCACAATCGCAATGCTTCCAAATGATATAAAAAGCATTAATCTGTTATATATCTAAACTAAATAAAACATTGGTTTTAGACACTAGTGAAATATGTGCAGCCTTGATACCGATCATCTTGAGAGCATTATGTGGTATAGTGATAACACAACCATGCCGTAAGCAGTTAGTATCAAATGCGTAATTTGTGTTACTAATGCACGATTTCTATCTTAAGTGCAACATTCTTGATCAAACCAGGGAAAGGATACCAACATTTTGGTGCTAATTCTGCATTAATCTTCAACTTCTGGAGTTGCACCAGAAGCACGGGAAGTATAGCAGCTCTTAGAGCTAGTGTGGAGATGATGATAACCATCCACCTACAGAAATACTCACAATTAAAACAAATATAAGGTCAATTTACATGAATAAAGTAAGAGAATGACTCGAACAAAGATAGGAATTGTATTATGATTTACTCCTTCCCCTTTACATAACAAAACTTAATAAAAACTCATTTGTGGTATGCATGTGCACACTTTGCAGATGTCATCTTCATCATCAAGTGTTTAAATTTGGAATGCTTTTCCTAAAGCCGAATATCGATTTGATCATCATGCAATTAGTACCATAGCTAACACACTCATATCATTTTTTTTCCGGGAATGTCTACTGATTATACAGTCTCGTTAGTCAAAATACATTTACTCTCTGGTCGAGCATATAAAAATCCGTTTAAGCTTACCAAGGCATGCCGGTGAGATCATGAACTTTATCCAGGAACCAAACCAAGCAGCGAACCGGAAGAATTGCCTCCTCGTCACTGCCAGCCACATCCCTAACCTCACCGGGAATTCCCCAATCACCTCCACCATCATAGTTGTAATCAAAAAATCCTGGCCCAGATAGCTCTTCACTCTCGGGACCATCTGTGGCCTTTTCTCTATCAGTTGAAAAGGAACGATAAGATGATGATGCTAATGAGAACTTATACGGTCTCAAAAACCCACCACCATCACCGTGTCTATTGAAGTCGTGTGTAGCTAAATACCGATCGAATACAATAGAGGAACGGCGGGGTTCGATTGAATAAGAAGGGGAACTAAGACTAGGTGATGAGGAAATTGAAGAAGTAATTATATGAAGAGTGTGATTTCGGCAGCGGAGAAGCTTCGATAGCGATAGCTTCCTCGTAGCCATGGCGGAAAAGATGATCGATGATGGAGAGGAGCCGGAGCCGGAGCCGGAGAATCAATTGGCTAATTGGGAAAGAATGACAGGCATCGTCCCCGATTCCTGTCGGGCAACCCGCCGTTTTAGGCCCTTTCTAAATTTTATCATGGACTAGCGGATCCAGATTCTAAAAGTATGGGCTCAAGCAAAGGTTGTAACTTGTTAGATATAAATGTGTCACGGAGTCATTTCAAACCCTAGCGACCTTGACGATCCTACTATCAAAGAATGCTAAGTAAGTCGAAAATAGGATGAGAGGTTACTAAGCAACACTTGCAAGTCAGAAACCAAAAATTTTGTATTGATTGCAGAATTTTCGTGGATACAAATGAGGGGGGAAGAGCCCTTTTTATAGGCTCCTCTAAAATACAAAAATACAAAAAGTTACGAAATCAACAACCAAAAGATAATGAAATGAAGGGACATGTTTTGGAAGCTATCTAAACTATAGATTTGATTGGACCCAGCTAGACAAACATGGGCTTCCTGGATTTGGGTTGCAACACCCTCCCCCACTTGATTTCACGGCGTCATTGTCGTGTCTTCTTCGTAGCTTCAAATCACGTCTTTGAATTGCCACAATGCATCTTCGCGTTCCCCAGATTGTTTCGCAATCTTCTTCCCCTTTCCATAGAACCAAGTACTCTTTGCTACTTGGCACTCCTCTTTTCCGAACCACCCGATCAGCCAAGATGCCATCTATTTCTATGTCGAACTGCATAGTAATCGTTGTTGGGGCTCGCTTTGACTTGTTTCGATTTGGATCTTCCTCGTCTCCATGATACTGTTTCAACAAACTCACTTGCACTACCGGATAGACTTTGAGTCGCGGTGGAAGCTCCAATTGGTAAGTTGATGAACCAATCCTCTTTGTAATGGGGAATGGTCCTTCATATTTCATGATGAGGTTCTTATGCAATGACCTCAATACTTTGAACTGATTTGGTAAGAGTTTTAGCATAACTAGGTCTCCGACTTGGAATTCAACGTATCACCGTTTTGCATCTGCCTACTTCTTCATTTTCTTTCTTGCTTTTATCGATGTAAGCTCAAGCTTCATCGGTTTCTTCGTGTCATTCCTTTGCAAACTTGAATGCTAAGGGGTTGTTTCCTGTATAGGGGGTCACCAATGCATCAGGCGTGAGAGGTTGTTGTCCCTTCACGATCTCAAATGGACTTTTTCCAATGGATTCATTTTTCTGCAGATTGAAGGAAAATTGTGCCAGATCTAGCAGTTTAGCCCAATCTTTTTGGTGGGCGCTCACATAGTGTCGAAGGTATAATTCTAATAAGGCATTAACACGCTTGGTTTGGCCATCATTCTGTGGGTAGAAGCTAGTGGAAGTTCAGATCCGTCACTAAGAGTTTGAACAGTTCTCTCCAGAACTTTCTCGTGAATCGTGGGTCTCTGTCATTGATTATGTTGCGTGGAATCCCCCAAAGCTTAACCACGTTCTTGAAGAATACCCATGCAACTTCATCTACTTTACATTCTACTGTGACGGGGATGAAGGTTGTGTATTTACTAAATTGGTCCACTATTACCATTATGGCTCCAAACCCCTCGAACTTTGGAAGAGCAGCTACGAAGTCCATAGAGTCACTGTCCCAAGGTCTTTCAATGATCGGGAGAGGTTCCAAGAGTCTGGCTGATCATTTTTGTTCTCCTTTGTCCTGTTGGCAAACAAGACATGTCCTTATGTACGCTTCGATGTCCTGCATACTAGGCCAATAATGGTGTTGTTGGACAAGAGCAAGAGTCTGATGCATCCATGGGTAGCTTGTCCATAATGAGTCATGACATTCCTTGATCACTTCACGATGCAAGTTTTTCCATACTAGTACATATACTTGATTTCCCACAATGTACAACAACTCGTTTTCCAGCCAAAATTTGCGGGTTTTTCCTTCTTTTACTAGTTTCACCAAATTGCTTGCTATCGGGTTGTGGCTCATTCCTTCTTTGAACTGTTCGAGTAAGTCCATCGGGGGTTGGGTAAACGAAATCCTTGCTAGCTCCGTCTTCCGACTAAGGGCATCTGTGAGAACATTTGTGTAACATCCGGAATTTCAGGTATTATATTTATTCGATTTAATTTCTAGTTTTGTGGAAGAACTCGGCGAGTTGATGCGTATACTCGCCGAGTAGAGACACGAATCATTATCCGGATGAACGGCTGGACTCGGCGAGTCGCCCCAAGGACTCGACGAATCCACGTTGTTTAATGAAACCCTAATTCCTCGTGTTTGGGGCCTATTTAAAGGGCCTTATGGCCGTCATTTGCGGCTACCAGACCCCAGAGAGAAACCCTAAGTGAGCTAGAGCGTTTGTGAGAGGAAAGAAGCTATTTCTTGATCTTTGTTGGTGTTTTTGCAAATAGAAGAGGACCAAGACAAGATGAGGCTGAAGAGGGTGCTAATCTAGTGATTCTAGGGCTCAGAGACTTCATTTTGAGGTATTCATTCGAACCCTCCTTCAGTTTATGGTGTAATTCTTAGAGTTAGGGCTTTTTAGCCCCATTAAAGGATGGTTATATGGAGTAATTGGTCCCTTCTCGTGTTGGTGCTGTAGATCTGGACCCAAAGAGGTCCAAAGACCCTTTTCCCTTAAGCTTTATGGGTATTAATGGAGGTTATGAACTTAGGATGTCATTTTAGAGGCCATATCTTCAATTAAGGCCTTTGAGCCTTTGCATATGCACCAAGATGTTAGATTTACATGATTATAATCCTTTGGGAAGCTGGATTTATGGTTTAGAGGAGCGGATCTGACCTCAAGAGGTCAGTTCAGCTTGAGCATGGCATGAACTCGCCGAGTCCTTTAGTCGACTCGACAAGTAGGATGAGGTTTTCCCCGATAATCATACAGTTGGTGACTCACTGAGTTGGGGAAGCGACTTGGTGAGTCAGAGGGAATCTATAGGGTAGAGTGCACGATGGTACTCACCGAGTCGGGAGCCAGACTCGGTGAGTTAGGTCGAGACATTTCACAGATTGTGATCAGTGATGATTTGCAGAGTTGAGGTTGACTCAGTGAGTCGAATGAGGACTAGGATAGTGAAAAGCATGTGTGAACTCGCCGAGTCACAGTTGCACACTCGGCAAGTTTGGTCAATGTTGATCGTTGACTTTGTTGACTTTTAGGGATTAGTCAATGTCTGGACTATAGAGTCATCGGAAGGGTAGGATAGTCTTTTACCCTTCCTAGAGGATGTATTGAGAGGAAGAGATTAGCCTAGCCCTGAGAGTTGTATTGATTAGAGTATTTATTTTATGTGATTAGACAGGGGCTAGACCAGAGTTACCGAGTCAGAGATTTACTGAGATATCCGAGGTGAGTCTTCTCATTATACTTTACCTTGAGTAGGTAAATAGAGTTATGTGATACAGTGTTTGTATGTTATATATATTGTGTGTTGCACTGCATTCTTCTATGTGATTTATGTTGTGCATGCTTGCAGAGTTAGAACCTGAGGGTTCACAGAGTTTGGGTGCACGGACCCACAGAGTTATAGCCTCGAGTGGCTAATATGTGTTATATGTGGTATTTTGGGGAACTCACTAAGCTTTGTGGTTACAGTGTTCTGTGTTATGTGTTTTAGGTACTAGTGAGGATCGCGGGAAGGAGCCGGCTTGATCAGTACACACACGGGATTTTTATGCTATGAGATCTTGGGATTGATATATGTTATGAATTTAGTTTTCAAACAAAGATGTTTTTATGAATAATAAATGAATTATGTTTTTATAAAATGCGAAAAATTGTTTTGGAAATTTTCGTTGTTACAAGTTGGTATCAAAGCCTTGGTTTGAGGGATTCGGGTACACCTTCGGGCGTATTTGAACTCAAACTGAGGATTTGAAAAATATTTTCAAAAGAGAACCAAGTTTTCTAAAAAGAGTAAAAGATTTTTTAGAAAACACAGATCAGAGTCGTGTGTACGATCAGTCAGCACCCAAACAGTGATTTCCCAAAATACCCTTATGTTATATGTTTATGAGATTGATATGATGTATTCTCGTGCTAGAGTGGGCTAGATATTCCTATTAGGACTAGGGTGGCCTGATTTGTGATGCCTTAGCCTAGGGGGAGGTGAGCTGCTATGAGATGCTTGAGAGTGAGTAGGTAGCAGTGAGGAGCTTATGAGAGATTTGTTAGAGAGTGGATTATGCATAATAGAGTACTTGGAACTTGGGATCCTAAGATGAGGACTTAGGGTGTATGTTGATATGGTGCGGACAGTAGTATTGGGACCGTACTACTGAAAACACCGGGGCGGTGTACAGTTCAAGTAAGAATCTTCGGGATGCCAAGGATCAAGGAGGGATGCGTTATCGAGTGCGAGTATGCTCGAATGAGTTTCTAATATATCGTTTGTTGTATTTCAGAGGTAGATCATGGTGAGGACATGTCATATGTCAGAGAGCAGCAAGACTAGTGATGAGGAGCTCCGCCGGATCATCCATGAGGAGGTGGCTGCGGCCATCAAGGCAGAGATACCAGAGATGTTCGGGTCTATTAAGACCACATTGATTGAGACTTTTGATGAGCATTATGCCACTCTTTCTGAGGCTGCTGTTGCAGCGGCCACTGCAGCCGTCGTTGCTGCTAGGTCGCAGGGGGTGACTCGTTGTTGTTCAGGGAGTTCAGCAACACAAAGCCACCAGAGTTTGATGGGATGCAGGATCCGATTGCAGCGATGAGATGGGTATCTGACATTGAGGGGTGTTTCTATACTTGCTCGTGCCCGGAGCACTTGAGGGTTCGGTTTGCGCTGAAACAGCTTCGTCTGGGGGCGAAGGACTGGTGGAAGTTCGCGACAACACATTATTCTCCAGCAGAGCTTGCTGCGGTGACCTAGGAGAGGTTCACCACCATGTTTCGTGATGAGTACGTTCCCTCGGTGGAACGAGATCGGTTGGAACAGGAGTTTTTGACCCTCAAGCAGGGCATGGAGTCTGTTACGGTTATTACCAGGATGTTTCATGAGAGGGCGATGTTCTGCCTTGAGCACGTGTCTACTGAGCAGGCACGTATGAGCCGTTATTTGAGTATTTTGAGGAGATACATTCAGGAGTTCGTGGCGAAATCCTCGTACCGGACATTTGTCGAGCTTCAAGTAAATGACCGGAAGAGGGAGATCGAGCTAGAGACTCAGGCTAGGAAGGAGGCGGAGTCTCAGGGGAGGGATTGGCGACCAGCACAGTCCCAGCCGGCAGCCAAGCGGGCCAAGCCCGTTGATTCCAGAGCAGGGAGCCAGAAGGGCCGCACTTGTGGAAAGTGCGGAAAGGGTCATGATGGAGTTTGTAGAGCGGGATCTTGCTACAAGTATGGCAAGGAGGGGCATATGGCCAAGGACTGCCCCAAGGGGTTTGCAGTGTGTTTTCACTGCAACCAGACCGGACACCGGAAGGCCGAGTGTCCGATGCTGCGAGGGAAAACACAGGGAGCTTCTCAGGGGTCTACTGATGTTAAAGCTTCTGATAGTCGTCCGGTGAAGACCGAGACGCCGAAGGCTCGGGGGAGAGCCTTCCAGTTGACTGCGGAAGAGGTCCGCGCATCGCCCGATGTCGTGGTTGGTATGTATTCTTTCATGTATTTATTTTAATGTTTGAGATTTTGTGCTTATATTATGATATGCGTAGGTACTTTTCTTGTGAGTTTTGTACCTGCTTTGGTGTTATTTGACTTGGGTGCGAGTCGATCTTTTATATCGTTGGCTTTTAGTCAGCACAACAGTATTAGTCGAGAGGCGTTGAGTCGACCTCTGAGAGTCTCCATCACCGAAGAGAGAGCAGTGTATACCACGGAGGTGATTCGAGGATGTGTACTCGAGATTTTCGGTGTAGAGTTTCTTATTGATTTGGTCCCGATTGCGATGGGGGACGTCTGTGTCATCGTATGCATGGATTGGCTGAGTAGATTTGGAGCAGTTATCGACTGCGAGCGGCAGCTGGTGACTATACGAGACCCAAGTGGGGGAGTTCTTACGGTTTACGGCGAGGGTACCCGTCCCAATTCAGCATTTTATTCGGTTGCTAGAGCGAGGCAGAGTCTACATCAGGGTTGTAGTGGTTTCATAGTGTATGTGATGGATACGAGAGTTGGTGCAGAGAGACCGAGTACAGTTGAGGGTGTGCCTCCGGAGAGGCAGGTTGAGTTTCGCATTGATTTGATTCCAGGGGCAACACCTATTGACAAGGCGCCCTATCGCCTTGCACCTCCGGAGATGCAGGAGCTATCCTCACAGCTTCAAGAGCTGCTGGGGAAGGGGTTTATACGGCCGAGCAACTCGCCGTGGGGAGCACCGATCCTTTTTGTGAAGAAAAAGGATGGTTCGCACTGAATGTGCATAGATTATCGAGAGCTGAATAAGTTAGTGGTCAAGAACCGTTATCCTTTGCCGAGGATCGACGATTTGTTCGATTAGCTGCAGGGAGCATCTTGGTTTTCCAAGATTGATCTGAGATCTGGATATCATCAGATGAGGGTGCGCGAGGAGGATATCCAAAAGACTGCATTCAGGACTCGTTATGGGCATTACGAGTTTGTGGTGATGCCATTCGGGCTCACCAATGCGCCTGCAGCGTTCATGGATCTCATGAACAGGGTATGCAGACCGATGCTGAATTAATCAGTGATATTGTTCATTGATGACATATTGGTGTGTTCGAAGTCCAGGGAGCAGCATGAGGAGCATTTGCGAGAGATCCTCAGCATGCTGAGATCGGAGAGGCTTTACGCCAAATTCTCCAAGTGCGATTTTTGGTTATGAGAGGTGCAGTTTCTTGGTCACCTCATTAACCAAAAGGGGATTTTGGTCGATCCAGCCAAGATCGAGGCGGTGATGAGTTGGGAGATGCCGAAATCTCCTTTTGAGATCAGGAGTTTTCTAGGGTTGGTTGGCTATTATCGGAGATTCATCAGGGATTTCTCCAAGATTGTTGTTCCTCTCACCAGGTTGACCCGGAAGGGTGTGGTGTTCAGCTGGGGCCCAGAGCAGCAAACCTCATTTGAGAATCTTCACTAGAGATTGTGAGAAGCCCCGGTGTTGACTCTTCCAGAGGGGATGGAGGACTTCGTGGTGTATTGTGACGCATCGATATCTAGGTTGGGGGCGGTGTTGATGCAGAGGGGGCATGTGATCGTGTACGCATCGAGGCAGCTGAAGCCCCATGAGGCAAGGTATCCCACCCACGATCTAGAGTTAGGGGCTGTGGTGTTCGCCTTCAAGATTTGACGTCATTATCTCTATGGGGTTCGGTGTACGATATACACGGACCACAAGAGTTTGAAGTATTTGATGGATCAGCCAAACCTGAACATGCGTCAGTGGAGATGGTTGGATGTGGTAAAGGATTGTGATTGCGAGATCCTGTACCATCCGGGCAAGGCTAATGTGGTAGCCGACGCCCTGAGTCATAGAGCAGAGAGCACCCCGATTCGGGATATTTGTATGAGATTGAAGGTGATGACTCCGGTGTTGGACACCATCAGAGGGGCTCAAGCTGAGGCAGTGAGACCAGAGAACCGCAAGAGATAGCGATTTATCGGACAGGTGTCGGAGTTCGTGACCGATAGCAGAGGGCTTATGACCTTACAGGATCGGATTTGGGTACCATTTGTTGGAGGAACGCGTACCATCTTGATGGAGGAGGCACATAGATCGAGATTCTCGATCCATCCCGGGGCCACTAAGATGTTATGGATCTTAAAAGGGAGTATTGGTGGCCCTGTATGAAAAGAGATGTAGCGTGGTTTGATGAGAGGTGCCTAACCTGTCGTAGGGTTAAGGCCGAACATCAGATACCGCATGGTAAGTTACAGCTACTGGAAGTCCCAGAGTGGAAATGGGAAATATTATCCATGGATTTTATCACCAAATTGCCGAGAACGGCGAGGGGTGTCGATGCAATTTGGGTGATAGTAGACCGCTTGACAAAGAGCGCTCACTTTCTCGCCATTAGTGAGAGTTCTTCTGCGGAGAAGTTGGCAGAGATATATGTGAGAGAGGTGGTATCGCGACATGGGGTGCCGATCTCGATTGTGTCAGATCGAGATGTGCGTTTCACTTCCAGATTTTGGAAGAAATTTCATGTGGAGTTGGGTACGAGGCTGCATTTTAGTACCGCATACCACCCACAGACTGACGGACAGAGCGAAAGGACAATTCAGACGCTCGAGGACATGCTCCGAGCATGTGTGTTAGATTTTGGCGAATGTTGGGACACGTATTTGCCCTTAGTGGAGTTTTCCTACAACAACAGCCATCATTTGAGCATTGGTATGCCACCCTTTGAGCTGTTGTATAGGAGGAGGTGTCAGACTCCCATTTGTTAGGGAGAGGTAGGGCAACGAGTGATGGGTAGCATGGAGATCGTGCTTCAGATGACAGAGCAGATACAACAGGTCAGGTAGAGGTCGTTGACCGCTCAGAGTCGCAAGAAGAGTTGTACAGGTAGGCGACGATCCGAGCTTGAGTTCCAGGTCGGTGATTATGTTCTCCTGAAGGTATCTCCTTGGAAAGGAGTGACTCGATTCAGGAAGATGGGCAAGCTAGGGCCCCGGTATATTGGGTCGTTCAGAGTGATCACGAGGGTGGGCAGGGTAGCGTATCGCTTGGAGCTACCTGCGGAGTTGGAGCGGATTCATAATACCTTCCACGTGTCTCAGCTGAGGAAGTGTATAGCCAACGAGTCGGCGGTAGTGCCGTTAGAGGACATTCAGGTGGATGCGAGCTTGAACCACGTGGAGAGACCAGTGGCGATTGTGGATCGGAAGATCAAGGTTCTGAGGAATAAGGAGGTGCCTCTAGTGCAGGTTCAATGGCAACATCGGAGAGGATCTGAGTTGACTTGGGAACCAGAGCAGGAGATGCGTGAGTAGCATCCAGAGCTATTTCAGGGATGAGACTTCGAGGGTGAAGTCTGATTCAAGTGGGGGAGAATTCTAACATCCAGAATTTCACGTATTATATTTATTCAATTTAATTTCTAGTTTTGTGGAAGAACTCGACGAGTTGATGCGTAGACTCGCCGAGTAGAGACGCGAATCATTATCTGGGTCGACGGCTGGACTCGGCGAGTCGCCCCAAGGACTCGGTGAGTCCACGCTGTTTAATGAAACGCTAATTCCTCGGGTTTGGGGCCTATTTAAAGGGCCTTATGGCCGTCATTTGCGGCTACCAGACCCCAGAGAGAAACCCTCGGTGAGCTAGAGCGTTTGTGAGAGGAAAGAAGCTATTTCTTGATCTTTGTTGGTGTTTTTGAAAATAGAAGAGGACCAAGACAAGAGGAGGCTGAATAGGGTGCTAATCTAGTGATTCCAGGGTTCAGAGACTTCATTTTGAGGTATTCATTCGAACCCTCCTTCAGTTTATGGTGTAATTCTTAGAGTTAGGGCTTTTTAGCCCCATTAGAGGATGGTTATATTGAGTAATTGGTCCCTTCTCGTGTTGGTGCTGTAGATCTGGACCCAAAGAGGTCCAGAGACCCTTTTCCATTGAGATTTATGGGTATTAATGGAGGTTATGAACTTAGGATGTCATTTTAGAGGCCATATCTTCAATAAGGCCTTTGAGCCTTTTCATGTGCACCAAGATGTTAGATTTACGTGATTATAATGCTTTGGGAAGATGGATCTATGGTTTAGAGGAGCGGACGTAACCTCAAGAGGTCAGTTCAGCTTGAGCATGGCATGAACTCGCTGAGTCCTTTAGCCGAATCAACAAGTAGGACGAGGGTTTTCCCGATAATCACACAGTTGGCCACTCACTGAGTTGGGGAAGCGACTCGGTGATACGGTTATTACCAGGATGTTTCATGAGAGGGTGTATGTTGATATGGTGCGAACAGTAGTATTGGGACCGTACTACTGAAAACACCGGGGCGGTGTACAGTTCAAGTAAGAATCTTCGGGATGCCAGGGATCAAGGAGGGATGCGTTATCGAGTGCGAGTATGCTCGAATGAGTTTCTAATATATCGTTTGTTGTATTTCAGAGGTAGATCATGGTGAGGACATGTCATATGCCAGAGAGCAGCAAGACTAGTGATGAGGAGCTCCGCCGGATCATCCATGAGGAGGTGGCTGCGGCCATCAAGGCAGAGATACCAGAGATGTTCGGGTCTATTAAGACCACATTGATTGAGACTTTTGATGAGCATTATGCCACTCTTTCTGAGGCTGCTGTTGCAGCGGCCACTGCAGCCGTCGTTGCTGCTAGGTCGCAGGGGGTGACTCGTTGTTGTTCAGGGAGTTCAGCAACACAAAGCCACCAGAGTTTGATGGGATGCAGGATCCGATTGCAGCGATGAGATGGGTATCTGACATTGAGGGGTGTTTCTATACTTGCTCGTGCCCGGAGCACTTGAGGGTTCGGTTTGCGCTGAACCAGCTTCGTCTGGGGGCGAAGGACTGGTGGAAGTTCGCGACAACACATTATTCTCCAGCAGAGCTTGCTGCGGTGACCTGGGAGAGGTTCACCACCATGTTTCGTGATGAGTACGTTCCCTCGGTGGAACGAGATCGGTTGGAACAGGAGTTTTTGACCCTCAAGCAGGGCATGGAGTCTGTTACGGTTATTACCAGGATGTTTCATGAGAGGGCGATGTTCTGCCTTGAGCACGTGTCTACTGAGCAGGCACGTATGAGCCGTTATTTGAGTATTTTGAAGAGATACATTCGGGAGTTCGTGGCGAAATCCTCGTACCGGACATTTGTCGAGCTTCAGGTAAATGACCGAAGAGGGAGATCGAGCTAGAGACTCAGGCTAGGAAGGAGGCGGAGTCTCAGGGGAGGGATTGGCGACCAGCACAGTCCCAGCCGGCAGCCAAGCGGGCCAAGCCCGCTGATTCCAGAGCAGGGAGCCAGAAGGGCCGCACTTGTGGAAAGTGCGGCAAGGGTCATGATGGAGTTTGTAGAGCGGGATCTTGCTACAAGTGTGGCAAGGAGGGGCATATGGCCAAGGACTGCCCCAAGGGGTTTGCAGTGTGTTTTCACTGCAACCAGACCGGACACCGGAAGGCCGAGTGTCCGATGCTGCGAGGGAAAACACAGGAAGTCAAATGAGGACTAGGATAGTGAAGAGCATGTGTGGACTCGCCGAGTCACAGTTGCACACTCAGCGAGTTTGGTCAGGGTTCATCGTTGACTTCGTTGACTTTTAGGGATTAGTCAATGTTTGGACTTTAGAGTCATCGGAAGGGTAGGATAGTATTTTACCCTTCCTAGAGGATGTATTGAGAGGAAGAGATTAGCCTAGCCCTGAGAGTTGTATTGATTAGAGTATTTATTTTATGTGATTAGACAGGGGCTAGACCAGAGTTACCGAGTCAGAAATTTACTGAGATATCCGAGGTGAGTCTTCTCACTATACTTTACCTTGAGTAGGTAAATAGAGTTATGTGATACAGTGTTTGTATGCTATTTATATATATTGTGTGTTGCACTGCATTCTTCAATGTGATTTATTCTGTGCATGCTTGTAGAGTTAGAACCTGAGGGTTCACAGAGTTTGGGTGCATGGACCCACAGAGTTATAGCCTCGAGTGGCTAATATGTGTTATATGTGGTATTTTTGGGAACTCACTAAGCTTTGTGGTTACAGTGTTCTGTGTTATGT
Source organism: Lactuca saligna (assembly GCF_052625555.1). Classification (NCBI taxonomy): domain Eukaryota; kingdom Viridiplantae; phylum Streptophyta; class Magnoliopsida; order Asterales; family Asteraceae; genus Lactuca; species Lactuca saligna. The sequence continues at coordinate 2,605,655 of NC_136424.1, forward strand.
GTTTCAGGTACTAGTGAGGATCGCGGGAAGGCGTCGGCTTGATAAGTACACACACGGGATTTTTATGCTATGAGATCTTGGGATTGATATATGTTATGAATTGTGTTTTCAAACAAAGATGTTTTTATGAATAATAAATGAATTGTGTTTTTATAAAATGCGAAAAATTGTTTTGTAAATTTTTGTTGTTTCACCAAATTATAGTGAAATTATGCTAGAAAGTCCTGCCAACGTGCCTGTTTTGGGCTTTGGCGCTTCTAGGTTTGGAAGTAGCTCATAGCAATGTTGTCGGTCATGATGACAAACTGACTCCCCAATTGGTAGTGTCTACAGGTACGTAAGTAATGTACGATACCTTCCTACATCAGTACGCCCCCTGTAGCAAAATCAGAAGCGTCAGTGTGGACTTCGTAAGGAATATTGTAATCAGGTAATCTCATAACCGACTCCTATATCACGACTGCCTTCAACTTATTAAAGGCACCTTCACACTTCTCGCTCCAAGCCCAAGTCTTGTTTTTCTTCAGTAATTCTGTTAAGGGAGTAGCTATACTGGAGTGCCCTTTTATGAACTTCCGATAGTACTTCACTAACTCGAGAAAGGAATGGAGTTTAGGTACCTTGGTGGGGGCTTTCCAGTCTTAAATGGTTTTTATCTTTGCAGGATCTATCATCAATTTCCCTTCACAAATTTGGTGTTCGAGGAACTCCACTTCATTTTGTGCAAATGAGCACTTCTCCAGCTTGACATACAAATTGTTCTCCCGTAGGACTTGGAGAACCTTTTTTAGGTGTTGTCAATGCTCATCGATTGTCTTGTTGTACACTAGTTTGTCGTTGAGATAAACGACCACAAAGCGATATAGTAATGGTTGGAACAACTTGTTCATCAAGGTGCAAAAGGTTGTTGGGGTGTTTGTTATCCTGAAGGGCATGATAAGGAATTCGAACGATATGTATCTTGTGATACATGTAGTTTTTTGTTCATCTCCTTCAGCTATTCGAACCTGATAATAAGCCGACCAAAGGTCCAATTTTGAAAAGAGCCTTGCACTACCCATCTAATCAAAAAGGCCAGCTATCAAGGGGATTAGGTACCGATTCTTCAAAGTGACTTTGGTGATGGCTCGATAGTCTATACATATTCGAATGGACCTATCTTTCTTTTTATGAAAGAGAACCTGGGCGCCAAAAGGGGATTTTGAGGGTTGGATGTATCCCGCATCGAGGAGTTCTTTGAGCTGTTTCCAAAGATCTACTAGTTTTGGTGGTGCCATCTGGTACGGACTCATTGCAGGTGGTTTTACTCTCGGTTCCAGCTTGATATGGTGGTCTATTTCTCTTTGTGGGGGTAATTGTTTCGGCAGCTCTATTGGCATCATGTCTTCATACTCCTTTAGAACATCTTGAATCACCATTGGTAACTCCCTAGACGGATAACTCTTGGGTTCCTCAAGTGTTTCCCGAATCGCTGCAACATAACACACTCCTTCTTTTGCCCTCTTTTTGAAATGCAAAGTTAATAGCAATGGCATAGATTCCTTGGCTCCTTTCAATAGTGTCACTTGGATGTGCTTTTCATTAAAAAAAAAAAGCGAGCTCACGAATGGGATCGGGAATATGTGAGCTTTTCGGAAGATAGGCCCAAGATTACCCTGAAATCATCTATATGGACAATGGTAAAAGTCAGATCATCCGTCCAATTGTCGATACATACCTTGATAGTGGCCGTCCCCAAAATCTTTTTTGCTCCCGAGTTAACAGCTTTGATGGTGCCACTTCCAGGAAGGCATCGAACCCCTAATCTTTCTGCCTCCTTTGCATCCATGAAGCTGTGGGAGGCTCTGGTGTCCATGAGTGCTACCAAGTCTTTTTCATTTATCGACAAATCCACAAACTGAAGGCCTCTCTCTTCATCTTCAACCTTTGATAACAACTTTGTCAAGGCTGCAAGATGTCTTATTGCGCCCAACTCTTCTTCGGTTGTTGCTTCACCATCGTTTTTGTTTACCATGTCGGCTACTAACGCATTCATGGCCTTCCGATTCGGGCATTCTCGGGTCCAGTGAGGGTCATCACAAATAAAGCAAGGATCGCTGGGAGCTTTTGAGGGGTCGCATCTGAATTAGTTATCGAACTTTGGCCTATCCGCCCTCCGATCTTCAAATTTCTTAGGGGAGTTCTTGTCACCACCTATTTTTGTAGCAGGAGTGTTTATCTACGCGGGTTTGTAGTCCAAAAGTGATTTTGCCATCGATATTGCTTCGTCCAATGTTTGGACGTTCCTCCTGCTTAGTTCAGCCTTAACCCAATCGCGCAACCCATCCTTGAAGTAGAACAAGGCGTCCCTATCCGACAAGTCTTAAATTTCTAGCATGATAGTTGTGAACTCTTTTATGTAGTTTGCAATAGTACCTCATTGGTGAAACCGTCTTAGTTTACCCATTGCTTCTTCAGTGGCGTTGTGCAGGACAAAGTACTTCCTCAACTCGATTTTGAATTGATCCCAAGTAACAATGATGTAAGTCACCTTTTCTCGTTCATCATACTTTCTCCTCCACCAAAGTTTAGCAGATTCCTGTAGAAACATCAGGGCATTTCCAATCTTAGTAGCATCATCTACTACCCCACTTGCTTCAAAATATTGCTACTGTCCGAACATAACATTTTCGACCATGGCTGTATTTCGGGTTCCTGTGTAAACATTAGGTTTGGGGACCTTGATGCTAGGGCTGGGAGTGTGGCTCCTGAGTTTTCACAACATAAGGGGTTGTCTTTTGATCTCCCACTTTAGAGCTTCCATCTCTTCGTATATGGTCTGAATCTAATCTCCAATGGTCTTCTTATGGACCAACAGTTCTTCAGAGATAGTACCAAGTTCTTGCTTGACTTCGATAGTTGCGTTGTTGATTAAAGTTTTAGTTGCTTGTGACATTGAAAAATTCTCTTCTTTCAAGGCCTCAACCACTTTGTACAAGTCATTGATCTGTGTTTGCATGCCTTCCATAATCGATTCAAGGTTCATAACTTGAGTTTCAATAGCTTCCATCTCCAATAGTCGTTGATATGCGTTCACAACATAAGGGGTCGTCTTTTGATCTCCTACTTTAGAGCTTCCATCTCTTCGCATATGGTCCGGATCTAATCTCCAATAGTCTTCTTATGGACCAACAGTTCTTCAAAGATGGTACCAAGTTCTTGCTTGACTTTGATAGTTGCATCGTTGATTAAAGTTTTAGTTGCTTGTGACATTGCAGAATTCTCTTCTGTTAAGGCCTCGACCACTTTGTACAAGTCGTTGATCTGTTTTTGCATGCCTTCCATAATCAATTCAAGGTTCAGAACTTGAGTTTCAACAGCTTCCCGAAGCTGTTAGGCGGAATGGGAGGGGGTCTGGATTGGCTTCAAGACTTGGACCTCTTGGTCTTCGTTTTTTCAACTTCTCTGCCACGATCATCAACATTCTCGGGACTAAAATAGAATCCTCTCCTGTCATCGTGTTGCCAACCTTCGAGGAAGTACATAGGATAATCCTTTTCTATGATACCACCTGTCGCGAAGTCGATTTCAGACCCGTGCGACCTTGGTAATTCTACTGTCAAAGAATGCCACGTAAGTCGAAAATAGGATGAGAGGTTACTAAACAACACTTGCAAATCAGAAACAGGGAACTTTGTATTGATTGCATAGAATTTTTGTGGATACAAATTAGGGGGGAGCCCTTTTATAGGCTCCCCTTGAATACAAAGAGTCATGAAAATCAACATCTAAGCTAACTAAAAGACAAGGAAAGGAAGGGACATGTTTTGGAAGCTATCTAAACTATGCGCTGGACTGGACACGGCTAGACAAACGTGGCCTTCCTGGATTTGTGCGGTAACAAATGGGATATTTGTTAGATATCAATAGGATATAAATAAAAGAATTTCGTATATACCTTTATTAAAATGTTAAAATATTATATTTATTTAGTTTGATATTTAAATATTATATTTGTCTTTCTTAATTTTTTACAATATCATATTTACCAAATACATGTAATTTTAATATTTTATATTTTAAGATGGTTAAAATTGAAAAGATAAAAACTACTACTTTTTGCTTTTGTTAACCTCTTGTGTCGTAATGACAATTGTTTTTGGTTGGTTTTTGCTTTTGATTTTTTGGTTCTTAACAAATGAAAAAGTGATTAAACTGCCACTTTTCTTTTACCTTTTGATTTTTTATTTCTTCAAAAGTGAAAAATTACATTAAATAGCTATCACCGATTATGCTACCAATTGCAATATCTGCTATTGGCAGTTTTATGTACAGCAATGGATAAAAAAACTAAGTGATTTATAATATATATATATATATATATATATATATATATATATATATATATATATATATTGTGTATGTGGAGATATGATAATAAAATAGGGGAAAACTTGTTGTGTTTCATGAGTTTTTACTTTAAAAGGATGAAGACACTCAGATGTCAGTAATTTTGATGACAATTGGCAAAGTTCAAGTTTAGTATGTTGATGAAGTTTCTACGATACAAGGTAAAGGTGATATGATATATTTAATTATTATTTTATTTTGATTGATTTTTAAAATGTTAAAAAAAACTGGACAAATATGATATTTTAAAGATTAAAATATCATAACCGTCTACCAAAGATTCCGCAACAAACGTTATTGGAGGTTTGGTTTTGGATGTTGGGCTCATTAATTGTGTTTTTAAAGTGCCTATCACTACTGTCAAGAGTATCCTTCACAGTTGTCACCTCACTTTCTCTTAGGCTTTGAAAACAGCTATTTACAAGGTGATTACCAATCCTGGTTCAGTTGATGGATGGATTTGTCTGTTACTTTTTCCTCGTTGCATGTTGCAAGTGTTTAGGCCCAAAAATAGACAAGAATGTAGTTCCGTGAATAGGATATCCTTACGACAAAGCTCCATCTTGAAGTCCTTGAATACATGGGGAAACAGGATGGTATCAACACGTTAGTTAAAAATATGTTAGACAATCTCGGGGGTTGGGTCCATTGGACGGGGTGGAGGCATCTTTTAGAAGGAGTCTACATCGAGTAACACCAACATCAGGCAGTGTCTCTGTAAGGTTGCAGATGAGCATTTTACCGCAGTAGTAAAAGTGTTATGCCTCTCTGGTGTTGCGTCATACGATGTCAATATTTTTAAAGCTTTGGAGGACAAACACCCTTTCAGACCACCCCCATCCATGTCGAGCTCCATATTTTTTGAACCTCCCCTTGTAGTAGACGTTGATTATGTATTTGACTACATTAAATCTTTCCCTAAAGGAACCTCATGCGGGAGAGATAACTTGAGGGCTCAACGTATTCTAGATGCCCTTTATGGAGAAGGGTCTGCTATAGCCACTGATCTCCTACATGTTATCACTTTAGTGGTTAATTTATGGTCGACGGGAAGATGTTCGTCCATTTTTGCAAAGTTTGTTGCATACGCTCCGCTCACGCCTTTGATTAAACCAGACAACGGGGTCCGTCTAATTATAGTAGGCACTATATGGAGACATATGGTTTCCAAGGTTGCCATGAAAAGTGTGGGTAAAGAAATGGCTAAGTCCCCTAATGATTTTCAGTTCGGGGTCGGTGTGTCTGGGGGTCATGAGGTTGTGTTACACAGTATCAATAGGGTGTTGAGTAAACACCACGTTGATGGGTCTCTTGTAATGCTTACAGTGGACTTCTTGATTGCTTTTAACCTGATGGATAGATAAGCCTTGCTCCACGTGGTTAGGAGGATGTGTCATTCTATTTCTTTGTGGATGGATTTCTTATACAGGAAAGCAATGAGACTTTACATAGGAAACCAACATATATGGTCTGCCAATGGGATGTAGTAAGTCGACCCCAGGATCCGACCACTAACAAAGATTTAATTGGAGAAGTGTTGGTTGCTTTGGAACTTATAGATCTGTACTTTGTTCACCTTAATCTATCCTCTAGAGGTATAAAGTTTGAATCTTGATGATGTATTTGTTAGATCTAACTAGTTTTGGATGTTATGAGCTTTTGGTCATTTTAGTGAATAAAGTTTAGATCATGAAAGTTTGTGACCTTGTTATAGATAAAGTTGGAAACTGTATCCATCTAAACATCACTGTGATTCAGATTTGAAGGTTGGAGACTTGGACTTAATGGATTAAGCTGAAAAAGATGCACTTTTGGTCCCTTAAATGCTTAAACGCTAGATTTGTGGGATTTTTTTTACCTTATCTAGACATTGAAAGTCATAAAGGTGGAAACTTTATGACTTAGAATGATGTGTGGGACTAGATCTAAGTATTGGACGAAAGGACTTAAGAGATTAAACACTTAATGGAAAAGTGCCTTTTAGCCGAGTCATCGGGGGTACCTTCGAGTACGTTGCACGTACTCTTATAGGGTCCTGATTCTAGATGGTGAGTACGCCATGCGTACGAGCTGAGTACGTTGGGCGTACCCAGCCCGAGGTTGACTTGTTGACTTTGACTTTCATTAACCGTTGACTTTTGACTAATGGTTAAACTTGAAGGTTTTGGGTTATTAATTAAGATTTTATCTAGTTCTGGTAGGATTTGCGGGTGTGAGCGGTGCAGAAAAAGGATCGTGTCGTAGTGTCTTAAGGTTCTTCGATTTAGGTGAGTCTTCTTCCAATGCTTGTGAGTCGAAGGCAACATTGTCAGCATACTAAATTATGTATGTAGGATGATAGTTGTCTTTTTGAATATTGCATGTTTGTATGTGCTTGTGTGGTAGAAGAGTTGTATTTGTGATAACCATATGGGTCTAGCTGTTATTATTGTGTTATGTTGTTTATATGTGACTGAGACTGTTGATAGTCTCCAGGGTTGCTGATAACCCACCGGGCATGCTGTTAGCCCACTGGGACAGCTGATAGTCCCCATAGTTGCTGATAACCCATAGCTGTTTATTTGTGTTGAGCTGTGTGTGGGATTTTGGGGAACTCACTAAGATTCATGCTTACGATTTGTGGTTTACGTGTTTCAGGTTTTCTTATATTAAAAGGAGGGGCACGGTGTAACATCCATAAAAATTCAAAAAAATTAAAAACTTTTTCAAACATTCAAAAACACTATTTAATTACGAAATGTTTTCAAAATAGTTTCATATCAGAGTATCCCAGAAATCAGAGTCGTAAAATGTGAGGAGGTGCACGATTAAGCCTTCGCCTTCCTGCGATCATCCGAAGTACCTGAAACAAAATCCAAAATTGTAAGCTCGAAGCTTAATGAGTTCCCCCAAAATTGAAGGGTTTTGCGGACTCTAACACTCCTAAGGTGTACATGCAACCCTAGAATCCTTGGATCTATGTTTTACTAAGATACATACAAATTTGATTTTCCAAGGTTATTAACCTAACTAGCATGGCATGGAGAATTTTTAAACATAATAGCTAGTTGAAGTACATATCTTTTGTTGTTTGGATTCCTTGAGAACCTTGTGAGCCTAGCACCTCAAGTGTGAGGCCTCAAATGTCTCACACAACACCACAACACTTAGAATATCCTTGAGAGAAGTTCACTTACACTCAAAATTCGGCTAGCCCTCTTACACTTGCTTGTAGTGGCCGATTTTGGTCTACCATGGGGTCTTTATATAGTTGTGACACAAGTAGGGTTACACCATGTAAACCCTAATTGTCATGGCTTTCCATATTCCATGATCCATGGGTTTATAACTCCCATGGACTATCCATGGGGCACCTTATGGGTTTAGCCCAATTCATATAAACCATAGATCATTAGCCCACTATACAAGAATGGATGATTTACACAATCAACCCCATATATTTAATTAGACTCTTTTTGATCATTTAATTAATTCCAAATTAATTCTTTGATCAATACTAATTAAATAATATTATTAATATATTATAATTTATAATATATTAATAAACCTTAAGTGTCCTTTCTATCATTTTGGTCTATCCAAATGTTGCAATGTCATGCAACCCAAATGGACCATGCCAACCGGGTCAAGTACATTCCAGAAATAGTTATGAACTTAGACACCTAATCCAACAGTCTCCCATTTGGATAAGTCTAATAACTATAACTGCAAGAATGACTTCAGGAACCAATCAGCAATTGTAGCTTTTTCAAGGTCTTGTGGAACTGAGATGATAATGCTACTCCATTTAAGATAAATGATCATATAATCCTCCGTCTAGATATCAGCTGGAAAAATACATGGAACAAAGTCTTACTTATTGTCCAACAGTTTGTTTCCCGATTTCCGATTTATTTGACATAGAACTTAATCGAACACATCAATTTAGTTCTGATCGGGCCCAATACATAGGTCCAAAACAAAATGATCAAGGGGCCCATATATCGCTTCTAATCCAAGAAGGAACATATAAACTTCGAATCATATGCTTGTTCTACTACTCTTTAAATTATACACAAAGACATGTTTTATAACATCGAGTTACCAATGCGTTTTCATACAATCAATGTATAACTAACTCATAGTCAACAAATCATATCTCTAGGTTTGAAGACTTATATGATATTACCATCTCACGATCACTCGAGATAAATTCCATGAAGTGATACAAGTGAGCGTGACTTGAATCCAATACCCATAACTTATGAGCACTCATGAGTGTTGTTGCACCTCTTGCTATGTCCAACAACTTAGACATCTACATGTCAACTCATGACAGTCTTGATTCATATCTATTTCCAACATATTACCGACCGTGTAAAATTTGATTAATATGATATACCATAACATAATTATTTTGGAAGTCAAAACATGCAAAATGAAATGATAGTAAACGATTGACATAAGATAACAACATTTATACTTATAAATAAACAACAACTTTTATTTATCATCAAATGCCAATTACACTTTAAAATTTCAAAGTTATCTAACTACTAAAACTAATAGCATCCTTCAGCCCTATGCGCCTCACATGCTGGAGATGCTTGTGACATCCCCATTTTCATGGCCAGAAAAGACCGATTTTGTTTATGCTTTGTTTGAAAAACAGAGTAACATTGAAAATAAAAGTGTTGTGGAATTTGTCTCAAAACAAAATATGATAAAGATTTATCAAAAACATTTCCAAAGAAATGTATTTCATTAAAAGACCCGTGATGTCATGTTCAATACAGATCAAAAGCATAAACAGTACAGCATAAGCCATACTACATCACTTCGTATTTACAGGCCTATAATCCCTTATCTCTCATCCAAACATCTATGCTCATGTGCTACTACCTGTAATGCAAGAAACTGAGTGGGTCAGGCTTGGGAGCCTGGTGAGCACATAGGGTTTTCAACCCACAATAAATAAGTTTTATTAATTTCATCAAACAACAATAACCCGATTACCCGTTCCCGTTATCCTCACTTTACATCCCTAAACACCTATCATAAGGGACCTAGCCTAAGGATCATCATCAGGATGGACACTACTGCTAAGGGGGTTCCTCAGCAATAAATGTCTTAAAGGCAGCCATGAGGGGGATGGAGTACACCGGTGAACACATCGTTCACAAACACCTACAGGTTGCGAGCCTCCTAGCGTTCCACTAGAGTGTCAAGAAGAGTCTGTAGTCGTCATCTATACTCCGCTAGATGACTGGATCACCAACAACAACATTGAGGCCTCTCATCATTTTATCACACATCGTCTTATTACATCTACCCATGTTTTACCCCAACATTTTTTAGATATAAAATACATATACAGTTTAAATCAATTAAGACTTGTATAAAAACATTCATCCAACATAGATGACAGGTATACAGATAATATGCACACATAACACGTAATTTATATAAAATACTTCATATCTATGTGTAAGATGAAAGTAACTATGCACTCACCTGTCAAGGTGGTGATTCCGAACTTAGACAACACTTCGTTACTCTTGAAACAATTTCCTTCGTCAAAACCTAGTATCATTACCACTAGGGTTTAGTCTATCATTCACCGAGACTAATTAATAGTCTAGCTATTATTACTATTATATAAGCGTTAAGCAATACTTTTTTTAACTCATAATAATAGCCCAAGTACTCATTATAAGTTCCTAATAACGTTACTATAATTATTTAAAAGCTATATTAAAAGTTGTGTAGGCGTAGCTCACTTACAGCGGGTTTTAACGAAAATCGGGCTTTGCTTGGAGCAGCGTTTCGAAACCGAAAGACCCTTTTTCTTGGGACTCTGGGAGCCTCGGGGCTTCCTTCGGGGACTAGGGGGTTTACCTAGGCTTTTAGGGGGGGGGGGGGTTAGGGAACTTAGAGAGAGAAAGTATTTAGAGAGAGAATGATAAATGGTGTGAAATTTTCGGAAGAGTTCGGACCCCTTTTATAGGCGCCAACAGCTCGGATTACGCTGGGCGTACCGAGGGCTACGCTGGGCGTAGTCTCGGATAGGGTTGCCAGCGGTGCACAGCTGGCTCGCACTCGGACAGGACCCATATAAGGCTGAATGTACACGGGGCGTAATGCGAGGGGCTATGTGTCCGAATCCGAAGCGTGCACTGATCAGCGATGGACGGTCTAGATGCTGCCACATCGCCTACCTCGCATCAAGTCTCACAATTTGCACACTTAACTTCAAAAATTCGTATCTTCTTTATAAGAGCTCCGTTTTCGACATTCTTTATATCCACGCGAAGGCAGGAACGTACTCTACAACTTTCATTTAGACTCCATCGACTAATTCTGAATTTATTTTAAAATTTATATTATTAACAATCAGAGACATGATTGGTCCGTTAAAAATTTATAACTTCTTCATCCAACGTCCGTTTTCTTCTATATTTTTATCGTTACACTACTCTTAACGAGATCTTCGATTCTCGTTTAGGTTGTGTCAGATAAAAACCGCTCGATCTAATATTCAAACTTCGGGTTGTACACTGCTAAGCCGAAACTTCGAAAAATCATAACTTCCTCATACGAAGTCAGATTTGGATGTTATTTTTATGGATTTTCTCAGTTTAAGGTACTCTATGACTTTGGTTTAGATTACTAAGGCTAAAAAGTCTTTTATCGTAAATTCACTTTTTACGCTTCACATTGTCGTGCCGGTTCCGTCGCGAAACTTCGACAGGTCATAACTTCTTCTTTATAAATCGTATTTCGGCGTTCTTTATATCCCCAGAATCCTTGTTTCGACCACTACAACTTTATGTAAAGATATCAGACTTATCTCACACTTTAATTTTGGTGCTTATTTTTATTCTTTATTAATTATATCTTTATAATTAAGTAATAAGCACATAAATACACATAATTCACATAGAATTCAAATATTTCATCTTTATTACTTCAAAAAGAGTTACAATAGTTGACCTAGACTATTACATCGCCTAAAAGTGCTTAGCCCTGAAACTCGGGTGTTACAATGCTTAATCCTACCCAGTCCCTTCATGAGGGGATCTATTGGGTTCTCATCCGATGATACCCTCTTTGCCACGAGGAGTCCTTCTTCTTTTTGATGTCTGATAAAATGATATTTTCCAGTCAATGTATCCGGATCTTCAATGATCCCTTGGTTCCTTGGCTAAGGCAGCTGCGCTTTCACTATCACAGAAAATTTCCATATGCTCCTTTATAGCTGGTACAACTCCAAGGTCTCCAATGAAGTTCTTTAGCCATATAGCCTCCTTTGCTGCTTTGCTTGCTGCTATATACTCTGATTCGCAAGTTGAATTAGCCACTGTCTCCTGCTTGGAACTTTTCCAAGTAATTGCTCCTCCGTTTAAGGTAAAAACCCAACCTGACTGAGAGCAGAAATTATCTCTATCAGTCTGGAAGCTAGCATCACTATACCTTACTACTCTCAAGTCATCACTCCCATTGAGGGTAAGGACCCAGTCCTTAGTTCTCCGCAGGTACTTGAGAATGTTCGTTACCGCAGTCCAGTGAGCCTTGCCAAGGTTCCCATGATATCTGTTGACCATGCTCAATGCGAAGGCCACATCAGGACGAGTACAAGTCGTAGCATACATGATCGAGCCTACAGCAGAAGCATACGGTACTCGACTCATCTCAGCTATCTCAGCCTCTGTACTCGGGCTCTGAGTCATGGTGGCTGCCATTCCTATCACTTCGTTGCTGCCACCAGCCACCATGGGGGGTGGATGTGTGCATGTTATGGTGTTTAGATGCATGTGTTACAATGGTATAGGGCTACAAGAGCTTTTCTTGGCTGAAGATCCGAAGGAAGACCCCACTGCCACCACCGTGAGGTGGTGGCTGCCGCTCTCTACCGCCGACTGCCGCCACAAGGTGGTTATGCTTGTGTGTTTGTATTATTGTTTGTGTGTTATTTTGGGGGTTTTGCTTTGTAAAAGTTGTAATCGTGTCGGAATAAAAAAAAAACTCAAAACCACCACCGTGAGGTGGTGGCCGCCACTGTGAGCCGCCATTGACCACCACTACCCAAGGTGGTTGTGGGTGGTGCCCAATTAATGAAACCTAACGTGCCTAATGAAGCCCTAACTGATATAAGGACTTGGTTTTAGGCCTATTGGGCTATGATTGGTTTGGAAACCCTAATTAGGGTTTAGAAAACCCTAATTTTGGGATTATTGGTTTCGACTTATCGGGACCCCCATTTTGGACCATTGGAGTGAGGTGATGACTCAAGCCCGATTTCATTGTATGTTTGGACTTAATGGATTAAGTCCTTAATGGGTTATGTAGGAACACCTAACCCTAATTGTCATTTGATGTGAAAATCCCTAATTGGGTTTGGATGCTTGTTGGGACATTTATTGGACTAAGCTGTTGTGGGCCTTTGTGGGCCAATTGGGAACATATTTATAGGCTAAGGGAAATTGTTGGGCCATAATTGGGCCTTGATGATTATGAGATATTGGGTCATCAAAATACCAAGTGGTTGGACTATAATATATGGTTGGGCCTTAAGATAAGCCCACATAGAGGTTTGGGCCTAATTTGGAAAATTGGGCCATATGTTAGGCCTTGGTTGACTATTGGGCTTTTGGGCCTTCAGGGTGTGAGTTTGGACCTTGGTTGTGAACCAAGCTAGGTTATGGGTAAAAGGGTCCATTTACCCCAAGTGTAGATTATCGTTGTGTTGGAACTGAATTATTAATTGGGTGTCATTTTGATGATTGACAGTTCGGGAACCTGACAACCAACAACTAGATTTTATCCGCGGGACTTCAGCAGCGCGAGGTGAATCTTCTCACTATACCAATGGTTCTAATCAGGGCCGGCCCCGAGATATTGGTGACCCTGTGCGATTTAACAAAAAATAGGCCCTAAAATTTGAAAGATCTCAAACTTTAAGCAAAAAAAATAATAATTTAATTTTCTATTGCAAATACATAAAATTAAAATTCCATTCAAAATAATACAAAAAAAAGCTTCTACTTGAAAACAGGCATCCTCCTAATATTCGTTGAAATAAACTTTTCAATAACATCTTCATAAGTAACTCTATCCAACATGTTACGCTCAATCGCCATCAAAGCCAATCCATTAAGTCGTTCTTGAGTCATTGTAGATCTTAAGTAGGACTTCAAAATCTTCAATTTTGAAAAACTCCGTTCTGCAGATGCAACGGTAACAGGAATAGTCAACATAATTCTATATGCAATAGATGTAATAGGAAAACAATCAACGCGTTTTAAAAAATTTAGAATATCAATTGTTGTCAGTTTCTCCTTAGGCAAGAGATGTAAAAGTAAGTTTAATTCAACATATAAGTCATTTTCATCAATATCCGATTGTTCATCTTTCTTGAGTGAAGTTTCAAGAGACATACAACAAGACTTTAAGGTTATATCATCTAATGAAAGTAATTTTTCTGAATTAAACAAAAAGCCAAATATTTTATCATATTGTTGATATTGTTGAAACCTTGTAGTTAAATAAGTAATTGCTTGATCAACAATATAAATAAAATATTTAACCCTAAATTTCTCTTGGGCGGATTGTGAAAAACTATAAGAAGTATCATTTGAAATCTCATCAAAATGTTTTTTTATTTTAGGTTCACGTTTTTTAGGAAATATTAGATCAATGCCCATTTCTAAGGCAATATCTTTTGCAGTTTGTAAGGCATTTAAAAACCCATTTTCTCTATATTCCTTAAAATACGAAATCAACCCCTTTATTTTTTCCATAGCAACAATAAGCATATCTTTTGATTGCAATTGTTTGCTAATTAAATTAACAGTGTTTTAACATTTCATACCAAATTACTAATGCCAATATAAACTCAAAGTTGCCAAGTTCATTTTTTGCTATGGATTTAGCTTCACTTGTTATTTTTGGATCATTATCATTTTTGGCTACTTGAAGTAAAGCTTTTTGTATATCGAAAATTTCAAATCTTATAGCTTTAACACTACCAACACGACTATCCCAACGAGTGGATGACAACGATTTAGGAGTTAACCCTTTCACATTATCTTTTAAAATTTGCCATCTCTTAGTGGAATTTGCAAAAATTGTATATATACGTTGTATTGTTCCAAAAAAACTTTTAGCTTTACCACAAGTATTAGCCATATCACACAAAGTTAAGTTCAAACTATGACAACCACAAGGAGTATAAAAAGCCCTTGAATTTATATCTAAAACCTTTTTTTTCACTCCTTGATGTTTTCCTTTCATATTTGATCCATTATCATAACCTTGGCCACGTACATTATTAATGTCAAGATCAAGCAAATTCAAGTCATTTTGTAAAACATCAAAGAGTCCTTGGCCGGTTGTATCATTTACATCTAAAAACCCTAAAAAAGATTCTTCAATGCAAACAACATTTGACGAGACATTTACATATCTTAAAATAATAGTCATTTGCTCTTGGTGACTTATATCGGGAGTACAATCAAGTATTATTGAAAAATATTTTACATTTTTTATTTTTTTAATAATCATAAACTTTATTTGTGAAGAAATCAAAAGTATTAATTCATTTTGTATCCTATGCCCAAGATAATGTTTATGGATACCAATTTCATTTGTAATACGTTGTACATGGTCATAAGAAACCATGTCAAACTCAGCCAACATTTTAAATAATCCTAAAAAATTTCCATTGTTATCTTCATACAATTTCTCATTAGTACCACGAAAAGCTAGATTATGTTTAGATTATGTTTAGCAAGAAATTTCACAATAGAAATAATTCTCAACAAAACTTGTCTCCAATGAACTTTTTCTTTTTCTAATTGTTTTTCTTTTCGAAATATTTTACAACAAAAACAAAATTCTTTTTATCAATTTCTTTAGAATAAACAAGCCAATCTCTATCACATTTTCCCCCAATTTGGTAAAGTTTTAGTATAATATGTTGTAGAAAATCTTCTTAAATATTTATCATTAGGACCTTTTGTAATAGACAAATCTCTTTTAGGACCTTTCAATACTAAAATATTTATCATATTAGAATCAAGAGCATCCTAATTTCTTTGGATCAAATATATCAAAAGTGTGCAAATCAACATTATCATCAACAACATTAGGATTATCATTAACATCAACATTATCACTAGCATTCAAATTAACATTAGCATTAACATCAACATCAACATCAACATTATCATTAACATTAACATTATCGTTATCATTATTATCAAGATTAGCTTCATTAACGTTTTGTGTTTCAATTTCCGTAAAGTTTTGTATTTTTTTTGTTATAAACTTATCCATAGATCTTGCTTGAGCTTTATTATCTTCTTCAATTTTTTGTTTCTTCTTACGTTTTTCATATCCAGATGCATATTTTTTTATTCTAGGAGGCATCATAAGTTATAGAAAAGAAAAGAAACGACCTTATTTATGACTTCCAATTTATAGATTCCTTCTTGATTAAGATTTTCGACATTTCTAATCACCAAGAGAAGTATAAAAACTGGATTGCAAAGAAAAAAAATCAGAATATGCTTTTAAGATATCACAAAATCTGCAATCATATCATAGCATAAATCCAAAAATACCTTATTATTTTCGACACTTCAAATAAAAAAAAACAAGAATGTGCATCTAAGGAAATCAGAAAATCTGCAATCTGAGATGCTGAGATCATAATTACTTCTTAGTTCTGTAACACCCCAAAAATACGAGCCAAAACTTTCATTTTTAAATACACATACTTAGCATAACATTAAAATAAAACATTCACCAATCATAACATTTCATAAAAGATGTACGTGTCTGGATACCAGTTATAAAAACATAATAAAGTCAGAGTACAAATCCCCAGGAAGATCTCATAGTACGGAATACAAAGCGTGTGTGTGATGTGCTGCCACTGCGCGAGCTCCTTCCCCTTCGAAGAATAGGTACCTGAAACCAAAACTGAAAACTATAAGCACGAAGCTTAGTGAGTTCCTGTCACACCCCAAAACCAAGAACGGCGGAAACGTTCTGGGGCGGAGGACGTCATGTAAGTATCATAACACAGTAAATGTAAATAAGCAAACAACATCATCCATTGCATTAAATATATATAATTTTAATACAAGCGTGTTCTGTACAGTATAGACACCAAAAATAATGTATATCAAAAAAATAAGATGAGTCTTGAATGAGCTCCATCTTCTCAAAAGCTGGCCTCGGTACCTGTCTACTGATGACATGAGAATACAAGTTATTTTGAAAGAGTTTATCAGCATTAAGCTCGTGAGTTCATAAGTATTTTAGTGTCGGTATTTGTCATTCAAAAATGTTTGAACATGTATCAAGTATAAGTTTGTAAAATGTATGTAAAGGTTTGCAATTGTTTGTAAAAGTTTGAATCTCTCAGAAAAACCTATATTTTCTATTAGAGTAGCCTTCTACCAAGACTTAATTGTTTTGTATGCTCGTTTGATGTAAAGTGTGTAATTTCCCAAGTGTAACTATCATTTAACAAAATATAGTTTGTACATTTACGTTTAAGTGAGGTTATCACTAAAAATATGTAATGGGTAAATCATTGTAGTACTGTAGCCTTGTATTATAAGAACTACTGTTGTACTAACTACCTTAAACCGGATTTATATTAAGGCATTACGTGATAAATTGCACCATACTATCGACAAGTAACAACGACATAATGAATGGTCGTAATAACGGAATGACGTTTGGCACCCGCAGACCTGCAGGTCCGGCTGTAGCTAGCAGCAAGGTGTAGGATTGTCAATCCAGTATAGATCTATACGCAAACTCACGCTCTCCCTTCAAGAGAATTCTAGCTACAACTCGAGCCATGACAGTTAAGTCATGCTCCGATTTAAATCACAATAAATAAAGTATTCTTGTATATGTATTGTTTCTAGTATAGTTGTATATGTATTGTTTCTAGCATCATTCTATACGTATTGTTTCTAGCATCATTGTATATGTATTGTTTCTAGCATCATTGTATATGTATTGTTTCTAGCATCATTGTATATGTGTTGTTTCTAGCATCATTGTATACGTATTGTTTCTAGTATAGTTGTATATGTATTGTTTCTAGCATCATTGTATATGTATTGTGTTACCCCGATGGTAACTAGCTATTGATGTACTGATAAATATGAATATGGAAGTAATTTTATGTCTATACATGTATATATGATATATAACTAATATGGAAACGACCCTCAGATGGTCACCCGAAATCCCACCAGACCACATCTCAGTGCGCGAAAAGGAAATAGGGCGGATGGCCTTCCTAAGCCCTTTAAACATTGCTTATATATATATATATACATATATTGGCATGCAATTTATAAGAAGTAAAACAAAGTTTAATAAAATCATTTGATAAGTAAAAAGAGTTTGTAAAACATTTTGAAGTGAAACAGTTTGATAAACAGTTGAACAGTGATAAAATCATTGCTTTTCTAGTTATTAATCACATGTGATTAATGCAATCACATGTGATTGATGTAATAACCATAAGTATTTGACTTGTATCCCCCCCATAAAGTATTTAAAACATTTAAAAGTATTTCAAAGGTTGATTAAAGGGGTATGAACTCACTTGTGGTGAGTAGATTGGATTGATGTATCGGGTACAGTGCTAGGTGGCAAACGGAGACTTGTTCACACGTTCGAGCCTAGTTATCATATAATAAGCATATATATAACTAATTAGCCAAATAATAACTTAAAAAAGTAAGTTAAGACACTTAGGAACATGTATACACTTTATATAAGTGTTATAGGTCCTAATGGTTGCATCTAAGTTGATACGGGACAAGGCAAAAGGGGTTTAAAGCACAAATGGCCTTGTATATGAGTTCACCACCCAACAAACCCCACCCATTGGAGTTTACGGCCATGAACCCATGGGTTTACGGCCATGAACTCCTCACATGGTGGTTTTGGGTGTTTTGAGGTGTTATATTGGTCCTAGAATAAGCCTAGTCTTGTTGGAATAATACTTGAAGTAGTTTAAGGCCTTGGAATGCTCCTTTGGGGAGTTTACGGCCAAAGGACCATATCCCCTAGAGTTTACGGCCATAAACTCCTATGGGGTGTTGGTTTTAATTCTTTTGAGGCCCTTGCATGTGTAGGATAGCTTCCATGCTTTTATCTAAGGTTAAAGGGGACAAGAGGCACACTTTTATGTCATCACTTGGAGTTTACGGCCCAAGATATGTTCCTTGTCCGTAAACTCCCTTTAAGGAGTGATTATGATGTCATTTGTTCCTCATTCAAGTCCTAGGTATTCAAGGGTAATAGTCTTAAGGCCTTAAGGGTGTTTGTGGTACACTTAGCCATTGAAAAAGGGGTTTACGGCCCAAGAGAGTTCCTTGGCCGTAAACTCCTAAAAACCTAAGATCTTGAAGTGTTTTGGTGTCCAAATTAAGCACAAGCATTAGTTGTTAAAGTCCTTAAGCTTTAGGGGGTGATTAGGGCACACTTTGTCCCTTGGAAATGGGGTTTACGGTCCAAGAAACCCTTGGCTGCAAACTCCAAAAGTCTTATGATCTTGGATGATTTTGGACATGTAACAATGCTATAAAGCATTTAACAAACATTAAAACACATTTAGGAAAGTAGACTCACAATCCGGGATGAAAACCCGAAGATCCGTCAGAGAGAATTGGCTTTTCTATAGTTGGAATTGTGAATAATGAATTAATTAAATTCAGAAATCTATTTATAGTCCTGAAATATTTTGACAGAAAATAATTTTATTCTGGAAGTCGGACTATAACATTATGAAACTTACAATGTTCAAGTTTCACAAATACAGGAGCATCCACTCTCCCGTTATATCCAGAAATGTAAACCCTAATGTACACAAACTTGTTCGGACAAGTCTGAAAATCACTGAAACTGGACTAGCTTCTATTGAATAGATAATGTTCGTACAAATGGAAATTTCGGGTTGTCACATCATCCCCCCGTTAGAAGGAATTTCATCCCGAAATTAGAATTTAAGCAAATAAGAAGTTACAAATAACTAAGCGAAAAGATGAGGGTATTTCAGTTTCATCTGATCCTCGCGTTCCCAAGTGAATTCCGATCCTCGCTTGGCGTTCCAGCAAACCTTCACGATAGGGATACGACTTTGCTTCGTCTGCTGGACCTCACGGTCCATGATCTCTACAGGTTCTTCCACGAAGTTGAGGCTCTCGTTGATCTCGATCTTGTCGAGTGGGATTACGAGAGTCTTGTCGGACAGACACTTTTTCAAGTTAGATACGTGGAATGTAGAATGTACGTTACGAAGTGTGTCGGGTAGATCAAGTTTTTAAGCTACGAGGCCGACTCATGCGAGAATCTCGAAAGGCCCTATGTACCTAGGATTAAGCTTCCCACGCTTACCGAAGCGTATCAAGCCCTTCCAGGGTGAGACTTTGAGAAGGACTCGGTCTCCCACCTGAAATTCCAAAGGTTTTCTTCGTTTATCAGCGTAGCTCTTTTGTCGGTCTCTAGAGGCTTTCAATCGTTCACGAATCTGAACGATCTTCTCTGTCGTTTCCCGAATGATTTCCGGACCAGTGAGAGTATTGTCGGAAGCTTTCCCCCTAGCTAATTGGGTATCACCCACCTCAGCCCAGCACAGAGGGGATCTGCACTTTCGGCCGTAGAGGGCTTCGAATGGTGCTGCCTTCATGCTCGTGTGATAACTGTTGTTGTAGGAAAATTCGACGAGGGGTAAATGGGTATCCCACGCTTTTCCAAAGTCAATTACACAAGCACGCAACATATCTTCTAAAGTCTGGATCGTCCTCTCACTCTGTCCGTCGGTCTGTGGATGGTAGGCTGTGCTCATGTCCAGCCTTGTTCCTAGGGAATGTTGCAGTGATTGCCAGAATCTTGAGGTGAACCTACTATCTCGATCGGAGATAATGGATATAGGCACACCATGTAGTCGTACGATTTCCCTAATGTATGTTCTCGTAAGTTTCTCCATCTTGTCGGTTTCTTTGATAGGCAGGAAGTGTGCAGACTTGGTCAATCTATCAACGATGACCCATATGGTATCAAGTCCACCCGTTGTCTTGGGCAACTTGGTTATGAAATCCATAGTGATCCGCTCCCACTTCCATTCTGGAATCTCTGGTTGTTGCAGTAAACCAGAGGGCTTCTGGTACTTGACCTTTACCTTTGCGCAAGTAAGGCATTTACTTACGAAGGTAGCAATCTCTGCTTTCATATTAGGCCACCGGTATAGCTTTTTAAGATCTAGATACATCTTATCTGAACCTGGGTGGACGGAATACCGAGTGTTGTGCGCCTCGGTCATGACTAAGTCTCGGAAACCACCGTGTTTCGGTGTTCAGATCCGGTCCATGAAGTATAAGGTTCCGTCACCCTTGGCTTCTAAATTCTTGTCCATTCCTCTGAGGGATTCACTCGTCACATTCTCAGGTTTCATGGCTTCAAGTTGGGCCGCCTGAATTTGATTAGACAAGTGTGAATGGATGGTTATTGACAATGATTTGACTTTGCGACCAGGATATTCTTTCCGACTCAGGGCGTCTGCTACTACGTTGGCTTTACCCTGATGGTAACAAATATCGCATTCGTAATCACTAAGTAGCTCGACCCACCGTCGTTGTCTCATGTTGAGCTCCTTCTGATCGAATATGTGTTGTAAACTCTTGTGGTCGGTAAAGATAGTGCTTTTCGTTCCATACAAGTAATGTCTCCAGATCTTCAGAGCAAACACCAATGCTCCCAGTTCAAGATCGTGGGTCGTATAGTTAACTTCGTGTGTCTTCAACTGTCTGGAGGCGTAGGCAATGACCTTACCTCGCTGCATCAGAACACACCCGAGCCCTTGGTTCGATGCATCGCAATAGACTACGGAGTCTTCTATCCCTTCGGGGAGAGATAGTATTGGTGCGGTGCACAAGGCTCGCTTGAGCGTTTGGAACGCTCTCTCTTGTTTCTCTTCCCAGTCAAAGGCCACGCCTTTCTGGGTCAGGGTTGTAAGAGGTTTCGCTATTCGGGAGAAGTTTTGAATGAATCTGCGGTAGTAGCCAGCAAGACCTAGAAATTGATGAATTTATGTCGGCGTCTTGGGTGCTGACCAGTTCTCAATGGCTTTAATTTTGGATGGGTCCACGTGGATTCCCTCTTCGCTTACCACGTGTCCTAAGAATTCGACTCTTCGGATCCAAAATTCACATTTCGAGAACTTCGCATAAAGTTTCTCCGTTCGTAAAGTTCCTAAAACTAGTCGTAGGTGATCGCCATGCTCTTCCTTACTTCGGGAGTAGATCAGGATGTCGTCAATGAAAACGATGACGAACTGATCCAAGTAAGGTCGGCATACTCTGTTCATTAGGTCCATGAAGACTGCTGGCGCATTGGTCAATCCGAATGGCATCACCACGAACTCGTAATGTCCGTAACGAGTTCAGAAGGCTGTCTTCGGAACATCCTCCTCTAGTACCCGTAACTGGTGATATCCAGATCTTAGATCAATTTTGGAAAAATAGTTCGCCCCTTGCAGTTGGTCAAATAGATCGTCTATGCGAGGCAGAGTGTAACGGTTTTTGACCGTCAGTTTGTTGAGTTCTTTGTAGTCGATACACATACGAAATGATCCGTCTTTCTTCTTAATGAACAAGACCGGTGCTCCCCAAGGTGAGAAGCTTGGTCTTATGAAGCCCTTGCTGAGTAGTTCGTTAAGTTGACCAGATAATTCTTGCATCTCTGCTGGTGCTAAGTGGTAGGGCGACTTGGCTACTGGGGTAGCTCCTGGGACTAAGTCGATTCTGAACTCGACCTGTCGTTGCGGAGGTAATCCAGGTAGTTCTTCTGGGAAAATGTCGGGGAAGTCGCTCACTACTGGAATGTTCTTGAGTTCTTTCGTTTCGAGGTTCGTGTCGACGACGTGAGAAAGGAATGCGTGGTATTCTTTGCGCAGATATTTCTATGCTTGAATACTTGATATAATGCGAAGACTCACACCAGGTTTGTCGCCGTAGACTATAAGAGTTTCATTAGACGGAAGGTTTAGTCGGACTGCTTTCTCGAAGCACATGATGTCGGCGCGATGAAGACTCAACCAATCCATGCCGATGATAACGTCGAAGCTTTTTATTGAGACCGACATGAGGTCGATTGGGAATGAATGGTTATCTAGGGTTAGGATACATCCTAAGTATATGCTACTGGTGTTTTCTGTTTTTCCATTAGCCATTTCTATTGTGAATTGTTCTTTAAGTGCGTGTGGTTGTGGTTTAAGCATGTGAGCAAATTTGTGGTTTACAAAGCTTCGCTCCGCTCCACTATCGAACAGAATGCATGCATAGGAGTTATCGAGGAGGAACGTACCAGTCACCACTGTCGGGTCAGCGACTGCTTCCCCGTGGCCTATAGCTAGTACCCTCCCTGCTCCTCCAACATTTATCGCTTTGGGGCAGTCCCTCTTGTAGTGGTCTGTTTCGCCACATCCATAGCAAGTTGGACTCGCGCCAGAGCCAGGGACTTGTGTGATTGGTTGCGCCGGGAATTTACAGAAACGGACGGTGTGTCCTTTCCTGTTGCAGTTAGAGCACTGCATTTCACGGCAGGGGCCGTTGTGGTGGAAGTTGCATTTGTTGCACTTTGGCAAACTTCCAGCATATTGCTTTGTCGGAGCAGTAGCAGCAGGGGTTACCGCGGCATGTACTGCCACAATTTGCTACTTCTTGGCAGCTCGCTGCCTCTTCTTGTCATCCCAGAACTTCCGCTTGGTGTCAGCGGGTTTGGAGGGTTCTGAGATGGCTAGGGTTGTTGTGGTTGCAGGGGTTTTGACACCATGGTCAATGAGTCGCTATGTCAGTCGCTTGGCACTGTCGAAGGTAGCGGGGTTTGATGATAGGACATTCCCCTGATACGGAGGCACTAGACCCCATATGTACCTTTCAATCTTCTTCTCTTCAGTGGGAACCATATTAGGGTAAAGGGCCACCAGTTTGCTAAATCGGGCAGTGTAAGCAATAATGTTGGTGCCCTTCATGGTCAGGCTCCAAAGCTCCTGCTCTAGTTTCTGGATCTCGCCCCTCGGGCAGTATTCCTCAATCATGAGGTCTTTCAATGTATCCTAGCCTATGTCGTTGGCCACGACGAGAGTTAGAGATTTAACGTGGCTGTTCCACCACGTCAGTGCCTTCCCTTCGAAGGTGCATGCGACATATTTGACTTTGCTCGCAGCAGGGCAAGAACAAATTTCGAAGACTGATTCAGTCTTCTCGAACCATTGCGAGAGAGCAATGACTCCCCCAGTCCCATGAAAGGACTTCGGCTTGCAGTTGGTGAAATCCTTGTAAGAGCACTCTCTCGAGCGCACAGGAGTTTCAACCGGAATGGAGTTAACCAGGGTTCCACCTCTGCTGGCATCAGTAGAGTGATACTGTGCCATGGCAGTTGCCACTGCTGCAGCTACGGCAACATTTAGGGCTGCTGTATCGATGACCGGAGGTGGTGGAGGTGTAGGGTTATTCCGGGTAGATTTGCGAGGAGGCATCTTTCAGCTATAAGTTTATAAAGATGAGAAAAGTGGTAAGAATCAATTTGCAAGTAATGACACATGGAGTAACTAACCATAGCCCAACAATTGAATGAGTGTTTGTGTTCATAACCAGAAGGATGTGTAGGAAAACCCAAATGTAAAGATTCTTCCCACAGAGTAGGTAGTTGTCAATAATACTGGTATTACTGATGTAACGAGTTCAATGAAAATTGACCTAACAGTAGGTCTTACATCATACCATACGGAAAGTTTGACAGTTCTTAGATTCCTAATTAGAGTACTGAAAGTTAGGAATATTTTACAGATAAGTGCTACTTAGAGCACAAATGTTAAAGGCTAATCCTTAACCCAAAAGATAATGATGTACCAGACATCATCTAACGGCGATGAGTATTCCTCGGGAGAACCCTGAGGTCTCTCATTTGACGTACCACCTCTTGAAGGTGTCGTTCATGAGCCCTTTGCTGAGCTTGAAGTTCCATGACTTCTGCTTGAGAGGCAACCAGACGTTGTTGTAGGGTTTCATTGGTTCTCCGGGTCCATTCCATGTCTTCTTCGAGACGGTGAATGCGGACTGTGTTGACACCAGAGTTGGCATCAATCTCCACGACCCGGTCGATGGCTGGTCGACCTTGCTCGACATTACGAGCTATTCTACGGATAATGACAGGTAGAGCTCGGTCAGCAGAGCCACCATCGCTGACGTTGTAAAAGGTTCGGTCCCCAAAGTATGGTAAGGGTTGACCCTGTTCGTCACTCCAGCGATTCAAGTTATCTACCCACAAGGGAGTGGGACCTAGAAAAGCTGGTCGAGGGTTGTTGTTCGGGGCTTGACCTACTGGAGGTAGGTTGTTGACTTCGGGCTCAGAGTCTGATCCATCTGAGAAGCCTTCAGCTTGATGATCATCCAACAGGATTTGGTGTTCATCGTCAGACTCTGCTTCGAGCCATCCTGCGTTGCCTACATTTGGAAAGTACAGGTCGCCGTGATGGAATCCAGCCATTTAAATCTACGCGAGAAGAGAGGGATAAAGATATAGTATACAAATAGTTGGTAGTACAAAATACACCTATAGTATTTTAAGTTTAGGTTCTATTGATCTTCTTGTGGTATTGTTGGTAAGTTTTTAGACTTGTTAACACATCACAACCATTCTAGGGCATATGCTAATCACTCCTCGGACCAGCATAGTTGATCAGGCTATGCCATTCCCAGGACTGACCATATATCCCCGAGCTTACCTGTGATATTTAACAATCGTAATACTTTTGTTCTTGTCGTTGTGACACTGGTTTTAGTATGAATGTAGACTAGTATACTTAATTAAATATTTTAGTATTTTAAGTACAGACTCTTGGTCAGAGTGTTTTAATCCCAAATGGGTTTATAGTTTAGTATATCTTTTATGGGTTGATATACTTGATTCACTATAAACAATGCTATGATACCAATCTGTCACACCCCAAAACCAAGAACGGCGGAAACGTTCTGGGGCGGAGGACGTCATGTAAGTATCACAACACAGTAAATTTAAATAAGCAAACAACATCATCCATTGCATTAAATATATATAATTTTAATACAAGCGTGTTCTGTACAGTATAGACACCAAAAATAATGTATATCAAAAAAATAAGATGAGTCTTGAATGCGCTCCATCTTCTCAAAAGCTGGCCTCGGTACCTGTCTACTGATGACCTGAGAATACAAGTTATTTTGAAAGAGTTTATCAGCATTAAGCTCGTGAGTTCATAAGTATTTTAGTGTCGGTATTTGTCATTCAAAAATGTTTGAACATGTATCAAGTATAAGTTTGTAAAATGTATGTAAAGGTTTGCAATTGTTTGTAAAAGTTTGAATCTCTCAGAAAAACCTATATTTTCTATTAGAGTAGCCTTCTACCAAGACTTAATTGTTTTGTATGCTCGTTTGATGTAAAGTTTGTAATTTCCCAAGTGTAACTATCATTTAACAAAATATAGTTTGTACATTTACGTTTAAGTGAGGTTATCACTAAAAATATGTAATGGGTAAATCATTGTAGTACTGTAGCCTTGTATTATAAGAACTACTGTTGTACTAACTACCTTAAACCGGATTTATATTAAGGCATTACGTGATAAATTGCACCATACTATCGACAAGTAACAACGACATAATGAATGGTCGTAATAACGGAATGACGTTTGGCACCCGCAGACCTGCAGGTCCGGCTGTAGCTAGCAGCAAGGTGTAGGATTGTCAATCCAGTATAGATCTATACGCAAACTCACGCTCTCCCTTCAAGAGAATTCTAGCTACAACTCGAGCCATGACAGTTAAGTCATGCTCCGATTTAAATCACAATAAATAAAGTATTCTTGTATATGTATTGTTTCTAGTATAGTTGTATATGTATTGTTTCTAGCATCATTCTATACGTATTGTTTCTAGCATCATTGTATATGTATTGTTTCTAGCATCATTGTATATGTATTGTTTCTAGCATCATTGTATATGTATTGTTTCTAGCATCATTGTATATGTATTGTTTCTAGTATAGTTGTATATGTATTGTTTCTAGCATCATTGTATATGTATTGCGTTACCCCGATGGTAACTAGCTATTGATGTACTGATAAATATGAATATGGAAGTACTTTTATGTCTATACATGTATATATGATATATAAATAATATGGAAACGACCCTCGGATGGTCACCCGAAATCCCACCAGACCACATCTCAGTGCGCGAAAAGGAAATAGGGCGGATGGCCTTCCTAAGCCCTTTAAACATTGCTTATATATATATACATATATTGGCATGCAATTTATAAGAAGTAAAACAAAGTTTAATAAAAGAATTTGACAAGTAAAAAGAGTTTGTAAAACATTTTGAAGTGAAACAGTTTGATACACAGTTAAACAGTGATAAAATCATTGGTTTTCTAGTTATTAATCACATGTGATTAATGCAATCACATGTGATTGATGTAATAACCATAAGTATTTGACTTGTATCCCCCCCATAAAGTATTTAAAACATTTAAAAGTATTTCAAAGGTTGATTAAAGGGGTATGAACTCACTTGTGGTGAGTAGATTGGATTGATGTATCGGGTACCGTGCTAGGTGGCAAATGGAGACTTGTTCACACGTTCGAGCCTAGTTATCATATAATAAGCATATATATAACTAATTAGCCAAATAATAACTTAAAAAAGTAAGTTAAGACACTTAGGAACATGTATACACTTTATATAAGTGTTATAGGTCCTAATGGTTGCATCTAAGTTGATACGGGACAAGGCAAAAGGGGTTTAAAGCACAAATGGCCTTGTATATGAGTTCACCACCCAACAAACCCCACCCATTGGAGTTTACGGCCATGAACCCATGGGTTTACGGCCATGAACTCCTCACATGGTGATTTTGGGTGTTTTGAGGTGTTATATTGGTCCTAGAATAAGCCTAGCCTTGTTGGAATAATACTTGAAGTAGTTTAAGGCCTTGGAATGCTCCTTTGGGGAGTTTACGGCCAAAGGACCATATCCCCTAGATTTTACGGCCGTAAACTCCTATGGGGTGTTGGTTTTAATTCTTTTGAGGCCCTTGCATGTGTAGGATAGCTTCCATGCTTTTATCTAAGGCTAAAGGGGACAAGAGGCTACAACCCTGAACGGACCAATGAATCTTGGGCCCAACTTGCCCCGCTTCCTGAATCGAATGACGCCTTTCCAAGGCGACACCTTCAGGTGAACCATATCCCCGACCTGGAACTCCAGGTCTGATCGACACTTGTCGGCGTAACTTTTCTGCCGACTCTGCGCAGTCTGCAACCTGCTCCGAACCTGCTGAATCCTCTCGGTAGTCTTGGGCACCACTTCGGTGCTCCCCATAACTCTCTGTCCAACCTCTCCCCAACATATCAGGGTCTTGCACCTCCGTCCGTACAACATCTCGAATGGAGGGTGGTCGATACTCGCATGGTAGCTGTTGTTGTACGAGAACTCAGGCAAGGGAAGATAAGTATCCCAGCTACCACCGAAGTCTAGCACGCACGCCCACAACATATCCTCCAGAGTCTGGATGGTCCGCTCGCTCTAACCATCTGTCTGCGGGTGAAAGGCGGTGCTAAAATGCAAACAAGTACCCAACTCGTCATGAAACCTCTTCCAAAACCTGGAAGTAAAACGCACATCCCTATCCGAGATAATGGATACTGGCACCCCGTTCCGCGCCAAAATCTCCCTAATATAGATGTCGGCCAATTTCTCGGCCGAAATGCTCTCCTGAATCGGAATAAAATGAGCACTCTTGGTCAATCGATCCACGATGACCCAAATTGAATCTACTCCACGTGCGGTCCTGGGAAGCTTCGTGATAAAATCCATCGTGATATCTTCCCATTTCCACAACGGGATGTCCAACGGCTGCACCTTTCCATGCGGACTTTGATATTCGGCCTTGATCTTCCTGCAGATCAAGCACCGCTCGACGTACCAAGCCACTTCCCGCTTCATGCAGGGCCACCAATAATCTAGACGAAGGTCCCTATACATCTTTGTCGCCCCTGGATGAATAGAGAATCGGGATTTATTTGCCTCCTCCATCAAGATCTGGTGCACGCCTCCATGATACGGCACCCACACTGTCACAACTAGAAATTTTGTGTCTTGTAATCACTATACTCAAGTAAATGTTGAATTCAAAAACTCAAGAGCATGTATGATGCTTATTCAATGGAAAACTAAACCCCAATTCACTACATCAAGCAATTGGAAACCCTAGAAGTTCTTGATTAGGTCCATTTTGGGACTAGGACTTCCTTATTGGACCTAAATGGACCAATAAGCTTCCAATTTGACTATCATGGGCTTAGAACCCTTAAATGGGCTCTAATTGGACCCACATTTATTTATTTCAATATTTTGGGCCATGTTGGGCCTAGAATTACATGAATTAAAAGCTTTGATCCATGATTAACCTAAACTAGCTCAACAAAGTATAAAAACCATATTATATTTCCTTTTAGGTTAAAACTCATCCAACTTAACTCTAATAATGGGCTTAAGGGCATTAAAGCCCAAAACCCTTCTCTTTTTTTTATTTTCGGCCCAAAAGCCCATAACAAAGATGAAGAGTTGACTTCATCATGCCACATCAATAATACCTCATGAATATCTATGCATTACACTCCAAACCTCCATGCAATCCAATTTCTCCATGCACATGTCATCTCAAAGTCACTCTTCTTCTTCCTCCCTCTCACTCTCGGCCGAGGATACACACACACATCACAAAAATTCAATTCCAATCTCTCTAAGTCTTGAAGAGCATTCCTCCCTCCTCCTTCAAAATTTTCGTGAATCAAGAGCTTCACAAGGAGAATCCATCACCAAAATCATTAACTCTCATGAAATCATAAACTTGTGTCTTAGAACTCCATAAACTCGAATTCATCATCAAAGGGTGCTAGAGTGAAACATCACTTCATTTCTTCCATTCTTTCTTCAAAAACCGAATCAACACCCAAGGTGAGCTTCATACCCCCTTATTTTCGGTTTTTATAAGTTTTTGTGGGGGAGAATACAAGCAAAGGTGTAGATCCATCATTATGTGTATGTTTTGGTTGATTTCTATGCTTATATGTATGTTTTGTATGATCTTGATGCTTGATCTAGTTATGAATTGCTAAAAACCGAGATATATCTTATACTAGCATAAAATATACCACTACATGCAAAGTATACCAAGAAAGCTAGCCAAATGGCTTGACAACACTCATTTTGGGCTAAAAACTCATTTTTTTTGACACAAAATGCTAAAAATACAAAGTTGAAGGGCCTAAAATGAAATATTACGAAATCTGATGGGTGAGATGAGTCAAAACAGTTTCCATAATGTATTTTCTGAAAATATACTATTTGGAAGGTTAAAAGCATAAATTTCAAGCTTAATGGGCTAAAAATGACAATTTCGGCCCAATAGAGCCCATTATGCGAAATTTTCTGTTTTGGAGGGCCAAAACTGTGTTCTTCTGTAAAACAATGGACCACTAGTGTCACAAGTACTTTTCAAAGGTTTAAAGTGCTTTTCAAATTTATAAAGGACCAAAGTTGCAAAAATTTTCCAATTTGGGTCAAAAATGTAAAAATTGCGAAAAAGAGGGGTTACAACCGAGAAAACTGCAAATTCAGGGACTTAAACTGTTTTCAATGAAAAATATGCTGAAAAATATTAATTTCAATAATTTTTGGTGTTAAAATGTCAAGAAAAATGGTTTAAGGACTAAACCGGAAATTATTTTACCTAAAGGGGTGAAAAAATAAATTTACAAAATGAAGAGGGGTTGTAAACAGAAAATTGTCAATGATAATTCAATACACTCGTTGTGAACAAAGATTGACACTACGACTCTCGATAAATTACAATACACAATATCACCAACAATCGTTACCAAACGAATTGATTCGGTCTCGAATCAATAACAAATCCAAAACTACTAACACTACAACGCTCAATACACATATGGAACTCTTGGAACTCTTTACTCTCGTGGAATTACTCAATACGTCGACGTACACTCCTTAGGCCCAAAAGTTGCAAATCATGCTCGTCGAGCCTAGCTAGCCCGATGACATGATCTTTAGGCCCAAAGGACACTTGCTTACATGTAGTTGGGTCTAATACGACCCGACCGCGTGTAAAAGGACTTTCAATGGAAAACATGCTGCTGGTCCCCAAGGGTCCTCAGTGCTGCTAGTAAAGTCGGGAACTCACGATTGCGGGTTGGGCTTCGGGCCCTTCGCAATTGCAATGGTCTTGAACGACGCAGGGAAATACCTAAGGTTTCGCACCTTCTCTTTTTCCCTTCGGTCGTGGGACTACACAAGTCCGGGAGGATTGAGTTGTGTGAATAAGTGCAAGCGACGCCCAAGGGATCGCTGGTACGGTTGTCGACTGTACGTTTTCATTAACGGACGTTACAACAATTCACCACCCACTATATACTCAATGCCTTCGGAGCTCAACGAATACCTCTAACGTAACGAAATAACAGTACACAAACTAAGTAAAGCAAAGTGATAGGAAAACGTCGGGTTTTCCTAGGGTTTTCAACAAGTACACTTATGAACTACATGTCGAATTTCACAACTCTTACGCTTACATCTATAAAATTCAAACAAGCACACTCATGGATCTTCACATATTTTTACGCTATTCTATTTTCAGAAAATATCGGATTTTCTGGTGGTTTTTTTTATAACATTACAAACATTGGATTTCAAACATTACTTATGAACTCACCAACATTTCACATGTTGACGTTTTTCAAAATACTTGTATTCTCAGGTAACAGATAAGTGAAGAAAGGACGGTATTCTATGATTGTTTTGCGGTTGTTTAAGTAACAATGAACCATGTATTTTGGAATGTAATATTTTGAAACGATGTAATGGATGTGAACGCTACCAGTTGTATCATTCCAATGCTTGGTGATGTATAATGTTATGTTTCATGTATATTCATTGTGATGGTATTCAATTGAGTCACAACAGCCCCCGGACGTTTCCGCCGTCTGGTTTGGGGGTGTGACAGGTTGGTATCAGAGCTTTGTTTGTAGTGAACTAGCATATCTAGCCACACATTGATATGCAACTATAAACCAAAAAGAGGGACTAACATAACTCTGAACAAAACACGTAAATAAAACACCCTTGCTTGCATTAGGAATAGGAACATAACGCCGAACCAAACAAAAATAATACTAGTGTCTCGGTTAAATTCAGGGCTGTTCTTAGTGGTACCAAGGAGTGGATGTAGCCTGATCAACTACACTCTCTCCAAAGTATAACTAACACACGTCCTGATGAGATCAGGATAGCTATGGAATCTAAAACTATACCCCTACCACCGAAAAGAGAACGCTTGTTTAGCTTGTGCAATAGCGGTAGAGTCATAGGAAAGTGATAGCTTATTCGTATACTTTCTCCCAGTCTTCATGGAGGGAGAGCTTCAGGGCATTCAATTTCACCAAGCCCTAGGGGCACACGGGATACTCGAAGACGAACCAGAGGGGAATCAGGAGGGAGTCCACGGCGTTGAACCTGACGAGTACATGGACACCGACTACGAGTTCGAGGAGACCGACGATGACATGGAGGAGGATCAGGCCCCGGACATAGATCACGTCGCATCTCCTGTTAGCGAAGCGCAACAGGATCACCACGTCCCACCAGTGAATCCCGCGAGGGAGAATCGCTCCCCAGAAGCCGAGATTGCTGACTTGCGGCAACAACTGTTCGCCATGGAAGCACGTGCCGTGCAAGCAGAGCATGAGAGGGATGAGGTCATTATAGACATGATTGAGATGGCTCAGCTGTTGGCTCAGCACTTCGACATATGATTTCACCGTTATAGTAGGTCGCAGCTCATCGCGGTTAGGGATAGACTTATCTTAGTAGGTCGTTAGGAAATATGCTATGTACTCCGACTCTATGTTTAAGTGACTACGCTACTCATAGAGTCGTTATGCTGTCGAACTAGTATCACTCATGTATGCTCTTACGAGCAAAATTTTCATGTATCAAATGCGGATAATATTAATAAATTTTTACGTGTTTTGTTGCGATATTACAAATTGCTATGTGTTGAGAAATTATGATTGATTGGTCAATGGTAGTAGTGTTTAAGTTCGTACCATGCACCTA
The DNA here is from genome assembly GCF_052625555.1 of Lactuca saligna. Taxonomy (NCBI): domain Eukaryota; kingdom Viridiplantae; phylum Streptophyta; class Magnoliopsida; order Asterales; family Asteraceae; genus Lactuca; species Lactuca saligna. The sequence goes on from NC_136424.1 coordinate 2,638,300, forward strand.
GTCAGTAGGATCACGACCTCACAAAAACAACATACCCTCAACATCTTTCCGTTTTGTGACAGAAAGATGCCTCCCCGACCTACTCGCGGAAACCCAGGACCAACCCCACCTGAAGTTGACTCAGCCGCATTCCGGGCAGCTGTATTCGCAGCAGTCACTGCAGCGATTGCGCAAATTCACCAAGGGAACAATGGAGGAGTCAATGGGCAAGGAGCCGGAAGTTCGAACAACGGAATGAATCAAGGACCCACCAAGACATGTACCTACAAGGACTTCACAAACGCCAAACCACGAACTTTTAATGGCACTGGAGGGGTGATTACTCTGAAGCGATGGATCGAAAAGGTGGAGTCGGTATTCGAGATATGCGACTGCCCTGAGCACATGAAGGTGAAGTTCGCGGCCTGAACTTTTGTGGATCAAGCGCTTACCTGGTGGAATGGACATGTAGAATCCATGACGCTCCCTGTAGCCAACTCTATGTCGTGGACAGAGATGAAAGAAATGTTAATGGCTGAGTACTGCCCACGAGGCGAAATACAGAAGATGGAGCAAGAGCTATGGAACCTCACTGTGCAGAACACGAATATCGATGCCTACATATCGAGATTTAGCGAACTATCTCTGCTGTGCCCGGGTATGATCACCTCGGAAGGAAAGAAGATTGAGCGATTCATCTGGGGACTCACATCACCAATTCAAGGGAATATGATAGTTGCAAACCCCGAAACATTTGACAGTGCGAAAAGATTGGCAAAAAGGTTGTATGACCATAACAACAAGAAGGGAGAGAAGCCAGTGGAGGCTGAGAAGACGAAGGAAGGTGATGGCAAGAGGGGAAAGAACAATAAGAGGAAGGGGCGCCAGGGCCCCGACACCTCCAAGAAGCAGCAGACAGTGGTGGTTAATGCTGTTACCGCACCGGTTTCAGCCGCACCACATGCTCCAACCTCAGCCACTTCAAATGCTTCCAGACCTTATTCCGGTAATCTTCCCAAATGCAACAAGTGCGGTTTCCATCACAATGGAGAATGCAAGGATTTTCAGTGCACCAGTTGCAACCGAAGGGGACACACTACAAAGTACTGCAAGACTTACCCTCCCCAGAACCAAAATCAGGGAACCAACAACAACAACCATCGCAGCAACAACAACACCCATGCCGGCGGTAATAACGCAGGGCCTAGCCACACCTGCTTCGGATGTGGGAGGACTGGACACATCCGCCGAGACTGTCCTAACAACAACAATTTAAGAAATGGAGGAACAGGAAGGATGTTGACCATGGGTCAGGGTGAGGCTATTCAAGACCCCTCTGTTGTTACCGGTACGTTTCCCTTAAACCACACTTATGCATGCATCTTATTTGACACCGGAGTGGAGCGAAGTTTCGTAAGCAATAAGTTTAAGCATTTATTAAAACAAATGCCCCAAAAGCTAAATGAAACCTATACGGTGGAAATGGTCAATGGGAAAACCGAATCCACTGGGGAAATCTACACCGGATGTACCCTAACTCTTAATCAACACGTCGTTCGAATAGATCTAATGCCAGTGTCAATTAGGAGTTTCGATGTGATCATCGGCATGGACTGGTTAAGCCCCCACCATGCCGAAATTATGTGCCATGAGAAGGCTGTTCGTCTTCGTCTTCCAAATCACGAAACCCTAGTAATTTACGGAGACAAATCTAGCATGAACCTTCGCCTCGTTTCGTGCATCAAGGCACAAAAATATCTACGAAGGAACAATCTGGCGTTCCTGGATCACGTGGAGGATAAAACCAAGGAGGAGATTAACGTCCGAGACATTCCCGTAGCGTGTGAATTTCCGGACGTGTTTCCTGAAGATCTTCCGGGAGTACCCCCAGAGAGACAGGTTGAGTTTCGAATCGACCTCATTCCAGGAGCAACTCCTCTCGCTAAATCACCCTACCGGCTAGCTCCTGCCGAGATGCAGGAATTATCCAGCCAACTCAGCGAACTTTTGGACAAGGGATTTATTCGACCTAGTTACTCGCCATGGGGAGCTCCGGTGCTCTTTGTCAAAAAGAAGGACGGATCTTTTAGAATGTGCATCGATTACAAAGAGTTAAATAAACTCACAATCAAGAACCGCTACCCACTCCCACGAATCGATGACCTATTTGACCAGCTCCAAGGAGCTAGTTATTTTTCTAAAATAGATCTACGGTCCGGATACCACCAACTCAAAGTCCGGGAAGAGGATATTCCAAAAACCGCTTTCCGAACTCGCTACGGACATTATGAATTTGTCGTAATGCCCTTCGGTCTAACGAATGCCCCTGCCGCATTTATGGACCTAATAAATCGAATCTGCCGACCGTTCCTCGACAACTTTGTCATTGTTTTTATCGATGACATCCTCGTCTATTCTCGAAGCAAGGAAGAGCATGGCCAACATCTGACAAGTCTTAGAAACTCTGCGATCAGAAAAACTTTACGCCAAACTCTCTAAGTGTGAGTTCTAGCTGCGAAGTGTGAACTTCCTAGGTCATGTAGTCAGCCAAGATGGAATCCATGTGGATCCCTCTAAGGTCAAAGCTGTAGAAGGATGGGCAATCCCGACAACGCCCACAGAAATTCGTCAATTATTGGGTTTAGCAGGCTACTATAGGAGATTCATTCATAACTTCTCTAAGATCGCCAAGCCACTTACCTCGCTTACGCAAAAGGGCGTACCATTCAAATGGAAAGACAAACAAGAGATTGCATTTCGAACCTTGAAACAAGCTCTCTGTAGCGCACCTGTCCTATCTCTGCCTGAAGGAACGGAAGATTTTGTAGTCTACTGCGACGCGTCAAATCAGGGCTTAGGTTGCGTTCTCATGCAACGTGGGAGAGTGATAGCCTACACATCCCGCCAACTAAAGATGCATGAAGTAAACTACACGGCCCATGACCTAGAGTTGGGAGCCGTAGTCTTTGCCCTAAAAATTTGGAGGCATTACCTTTACGGTACAAAGTGCACCGTCTTCACGGATCACAAGAGTCTCCAACACATCTTAAACCAAAAGGAGTTGAACATGAGGCAACGAAGATGGGTTGAATTGCTAAACGATTATGAATGTGAGATTAAGTACCACCCAGGCAAGGCCAACGTGGTAACTGATGCATTAAGTCGGAAGGAGTACTCTAATCGTTGTACGAAAACTCTCTCGATAACCATTCAATCGCACCTGGCCACTCAAATTGCAGTAGTCCAGTCAGAGGCCATGAAGACGGAAAATAGAGCAAGCGAAGTATTGCGCGGAATGGAAAAGAACCTAGAGGCAAAGGAGAATGGAGTATACTATTTCATGAACCGTATTTGGGTCCCTAAATTTGGAGGGTTTAGAGATGTTGTCATGAAGGAAGCCCACAAGACGCGATACTCCATTCATCCCGGTTCCGATAAGATGTATTTGGATATTAAACAACACTATTGGTGGCCTAACATGAAGGCGGAAATCGCGACCTACGTCAGTAAGTGCCTTACGTGCGCCAAAGTAAAGGTGGAATACCAAAAACCCTCAGGATTGTTACAGAAACCGGCAATCCCTGAGTGGAAATGGGAGGGGATTTGTATGGATTTCGTGACCAAGCTACCCAAAACGTCGGATGGATTAGACACCATATGGGTAATAATCGACCGACTAACGAAATCTGCCCATTTCCTGCCAATTAAAGAATCGTACAAGATGGAGAGATTGACGCGTTTATACATTCGAGAAATCGTGAGACTCCATGGAATACCAGCATCTATCATCTCGGATAGGGACAGTAGGTTCACGTCCCGATTTTGGCAATCACTTCATAAGGCGATGGGAACAAACCTCGATATGAGCACCGCTTATCATCCACAAACGGATGGTCAAAGCGAGCGAACCATCCAAACGCTCGAAGATATGCTCCGCGCATGCGTGATAGACTTTGGAAAGTCTTGGGATACCCACCTACCCTTAATCGAGTTCTCATACAACAATATTTACCATTCGAGCATCAAGGTGGCTCCTTTCGAAGCACTGTACGAGCGTAAATGTAGATCACCGTTATGTTGGGCTGAAGTAGGTGACACCCAGCTAGCAAAAACACATACGTCGGACAAAGCACTAACGGGACTGGAGATCATCCGTGAAACCACGGAAAAGATCGTTCAAATCAGAGCTCGATTGCAAGCATCGCGTGACTGACAAAAGAGCTACGTTGACAAACGGCGAAAGCCCTTAGAATTTCACGTCGGTGATCGAGTACTGTTAAAAGTCTCGCCCTGGAAAGGAGTCATTCGTTTTGGGAAGCGGGGAAAACTAAATCCACGATACATTGGACCTTTCGAAATCGTCGCCCGAATTGGTCCAGTAGCATACAGACTACAACTACTCGCAGAGCTAAACAGTGTACACCCCGTGTTTCATGTCTCTAATCTGAAGAAGTGTCTATCAGATGAAACACTCGTCATTCCTCTTGACGAAATCGAAATCAATGAGAATCTCCTGTTCGTTGAGGAACCAATTGAAATCATGGACAGGGAGGTAAAGCGTACTAAGCAAAGTCGCATCCCGATCGTGAAAGTACGGTGGAACGCAAAGCGTGGGCCAGAATTCACGTGGGAACGCGAAGACCAAATGAAGCAAAAGTACCCTCACCTATTCTAGCATTCACAAATCTAGCTTTCAAACAGAATTTCGGGACGAAATTCCCTCTAACGGGGGGATGATGTCACAACTAGAAATTTTGTGTCTTGTAATCACTATACTCAAGTAAATGTTGAATTCAAAAACTCAAGAGCATGTATGATGCTTATTCAATGGAAAACTAAACCCCAATTCACTACATCAAGCAATTGGAAACCCTAGAAGTTCTTGATTAGGTCCATTTTGGGACTAGGACTTCCTTATTGGACCTAAATGGACCAATAAGCTTCCAATTTGACTATCATGGGCTTAGAACCCTTAAATGGGCTCTAATTGGACCCACATTTATTTATTTCAATATTTTGGGCCATGTTGGGCCTATAATTACATGAATTAAAAGCTTTGATCCATGATTAACCTAAACTAGCTCAACAAAGTATAAAAATCATATTATATTTCCTTTTAGGTTAAAACTCATCCAACTTAACTCTAATAATGGGCTTAAGGGCATTAAAGCCCAAAACCCTTCTCTTTTTTTTTCGGCCCAAAAGCCCATAACAAAGATGAAGAGTTGACTTCATCATGCCACATCAATAATACCTCATGGATATCCATGCATTACACTCCAAACCTCCATGCAATCCCATTTCTCCATGCACATGTCATCTCAAAGTCACTCTTCTTCTTCCTCCCTCTCACTCTCGGCCGAGGATACACACACACACATCACAAAAATTCAATTCCAATCTCTCTAAGTCTTGAAGAGCATTCCTCCCTCCTCCTTCAAAATTTTCGTGAATCAAGAGCTTCACAAGGAGAATCCATCACCAAAATCATTATCTAGGTAAGTTAATGCTTGGATCCATGCTTTGGACTCTTTCTTGTCTTCAAAAATCTCCTCTTAACTCTCATGAAATCATAAACTTGTGTCTTAGAACTCCATAAACTTGAATTCATCATCAAAGGGTGCTAGAGTGAAACATCACTTCATTTCTTCCATTCTTTCTTCAAAAACCGAATCAACACCCAAGGTGAGCTTCATACCCCCTTATTTTCGGTTTTTATAAGTTTTTGTGGGGGAGAATACAAGCAAAGGTGTAGATCCATCATTATGTGTATGTTTTGGTTGATTTCTATGCTTATATGTATGTTTTGTATGATCTTGATGCTTGATCTAGTTATGAATTGCTAAAAACCGAGATATATCTTATACTAGCATAAAATATACCACTACATGCAAAGTATACCAAGAAAGCTAGCCAAATGGCTTGACAACACTCATTTTGGGCTAAAAACTCATTTTTTTTGACACAAAATGCTAAAAATACAAAGTTGAAGGGCCTAAAATGAAATATTACGAAATCTGATGGGTGAGATGAGTCAAAACAGTTTCCATAATGTATTTTCTGAAAATATACTATTTGGAAGGTTAAAAGCATAAATTTCAAGCTTAATGGGCTAAAAATGACAATTTCGGCCCAATAGAGCCCATTATGCGAAATTTTCTGTTTTGGAGGGCCAAAACTGTGTTTTTCTGTAAAACAATGGACCACTAGTGTCACAAGTACTTTTCAAAGGTTTAAAGTGCTTTTCAAATTTATAAAGGACCAAAGTTGCAAAAATTTTCCAATTTGGGTCAAAAATGTAAAAATTGCGAAAAAGAGGGGTTACAACCGAGAAAACTGCAAATTCAGGGACTTAAACTGTTTTCAATGAAAAATATGCTGAAAAATATTAATTTCAATAATTTTTGGTGTTAAAATGTCAAGAAAAATGGTTTAAGGACTAAACCGAAAATTATTTTACCTAAAGGGGTGAAAAAGTAAATTTACAAAATGAAGAGGGGTTGTAAACAGAAAATTTTCAATGATAATTCAATACACTCGTTGTAAACAAAGATTGACACTACGACTCTCGATAAATTACAATACACAATATCACCAACAATCGTTACCAAACGAATTGATCCGGTCGCGAATCAATAACAAATCCAAAACTACTAACACTACAACGCTCAATACACATATGGAACTCTTGGAACTCTTTACTCTCGTGGAATTACTCAATACGTCGACGTACACTCCTTAGGCCCAAAAGTTGCAAATCATGCTCGTCGAGCCTAGCTAGCCCGATGACATGATCTTTAGGCCCAAAGGACACTTGCTTACATGTAGTTGGGTCTAATACGACCCGACCGCGTGTAAAAGGACTTTCAATGGAAAACATGCTGCTGGTCCCCAAGGGTCTTCAGTGCTGCTAGTAAAGTCGGGAACTCACGATTGCGGGTTGGGCTTCGGGCCCTTCGCAATTGCAATGGTCTTGAACGACGCAGGGAAATACCGAGGGTTTCGCACCTTCTCTTTTTCCCTTCGATCGTGGGACTACACAAGTCCGGGAGGATTGAGTTGTGTGAATAAGTGCAAGCGACGCCCAAGGGATCGCTGGTACGGTTGTCGACTGTACGTTTTCATTAACGGACGTTACAGCAATTCACCACCCACTATATACTCAATGCCTTCGGAGCTCAACGAATACCTCTAACGTAACGAAATAACAGTACACAAACTAAGTAAAGCAAAGTGATAGGAAAACGTCGGGTTTTCCTAGGGTTTTCAACAAGTACACTTATGATCTACATGTCGAATTTCACAACTCTTACGCTTACATCTATAGAATTCAAACAAGCATACTCACGGATCTTCACATATTTTTACGCTATTCTATTTTCAGAAAATATCGGATTTTCTGGTGGTTTTTTTATAACATTACAAACATTGGATTTCAAACATTACTTATGAACTCACCAACATTTCACATGTTGACGTTTTTCAAAATACTTGTATTCTCAGGTAACAGATAAGTGAAGAAAGGACGGTATTCTATGATTGTTTTGCGGTTGTTTAAGTAACAATGAACCATGTATTTTGGAATGTAATATTTTGAAACGATGTAATGGATGTGAACGCTACCAGTTGTATCATTCCAATGCTTGGTGATGTATAATGTTATGTTTCATGTATATTCATTGTGATGGTATTCAATTGAGTCACAACAGCCCCCGGACGTTTCCGCCGTCTGGTTCGGGGGTGTGACACACACTCTTCGGTGTAGTGTCAATAGCCCTTGACTATCATAATCGAAGGAGGAAACCTGACCCACCACACGCTCACTCTTCCGATGCTCCTCCTTGATAGCCTCCTGTTGAGCCTCCCGAATCTGCTCCAACAGAGGAGTCACCACAGTCATCCTCATGCAAACATCATTGATCGGTGCCGCCTTGCGGCTAAGCCCATCGGCCATCACATTGGCCTTCCCCGGGTGGTAAGGGATCTCACAATCATAATCCTTCACCACGTCCAACCACCAACGCTGCCTCATGTTCAAATTCGGCTGATCCATGAGGTACCTCAAACTCTTGTGGTCCGTGTAGATGGTACACCGGACTCTATAGAGGTAATGTCGCCAAATCTTAAGGGCGAAAACAACTGCCCCCAACTCCAAATCATGCATCGGGTAGTTCGCCTCATGAGGCTTTAGCTGCGTCGAGGAATAAGCAATGACATGCCCCCTCTACATCAATACTGCGCCCAAGCATGAGATCGACGCATCACAATATACCACAAAATCCTCTATGCCCTCGGGCAGGGCTAAGATTGGCGCCTCGCACAATCTCTGTCTCAGCATCTCAAACGCAGCCTGCTGCTCGAGTCCCCACCGAAAGACCACGACTTTCTTCGTCAGCCGTGTCAGGGGCACGACTATCTTGGAGAAATCCTGAATGAATCTCCGATAGTAGCCGGCTAATCCTAGGAAACTCCGAATCTCGGATGGAGACTTCGGAACCTCCCATCTCATCACGGCCTCCACCTTGGCCGGGTCTACTGAAATCCCGTTCTGGTTGATGAGGTGCCCAAGAAACTGCACCTCGCGCAACCAAAACTCACATTTGGAGAACTTGGCATACAAGCTCTCCCTCCACAGGGTCTCTAAAACCTCCCTTAGATGCTCATCATGCTCCTCCTGAGTCTTGGAATAAACCAAGATGTCATCAATGAAAAGTATCACAGATCGATCCAACATCGGTCTACACACGCGGTTCATGAGGTCCATGAATGCGGCAGGAGCATTGGTGAGCCCAAATGGCATCACAACGAACTCATAATGGCCATAACGCATCCGAAACGCGGTCTTCTGTATATCCTCCTCTCTAACCCTCATCTGATGATAGCCTGAATGCAAATCGATCTTGGAGAACCAAGATGCTCCCTGTAACCGATCAAAGAGGTCATCAATCCTCGGGAGTGGGTAACGGTTCTTCACCGTCACCTTATTCAGCTCCCGGTAATCTATACACATCCGGTGCGACCCATCCTTCTTCCTCACAAACAAGATCGGGGCTCCCCAGGGTGAACTGCTCGGACGAATAAATCCCTTGTCTAGCAGCTCCTGCAGCTACGTAGACAACTCCTGCATCTCGGGAGGAGCCAACCGATAGGGTGCCTTGGCTATCGGAGCCGCACCAGGAACTAGGTTGATCCTGAACTCTACCTGATGCTCCGGAGGTATTCCAGGAAGCTCCTCTGGGAACACATCAGCGTAGTCTCGCACCACTGGAACCTCGCTCACTGTCGCCTTACCCGACTCCCGGGTATCCATAACGTACGCGACATACCCCGCGCATCCCTGCTGAAGGTAGCGCCTAGCTCTCGCTGCTGAACATACTATAGGTCCATGTTGTGGCCTCTCGCCGTGGATCACCAACTCTCCCCCACTTGGGGTCTTGACCCGCACTAGCTGCTGTGCGCAATCTATCACCACCCCATTAGGGCTCAACCAATCCATGCCTATAATCACCTTGTTCCCCCGCAAAGGTATGGGAACCAAATCCACCAGATAAAGCTCCTCAAATAACCTCAAAACACAATCCATGAACACTAATGATGCTCGCACCGATCGATCATCAACAATCTCTACCTCTAAAGGGCAATCCAACATGCCCGAGGACTCAGTAAACCTCTTGCTAAGCGCAAGGGAAACAAATGACCGGGTGGCACCCGAGTCAAACAACACTTGAACCGGAATACCGTTTACATGGAACGATCCTAATGCATATACACAGAGCACATATCAATAACATAACTGATGGGTTTTAGCCATAAGAACTTTCCTATGTGCGCATGCAAAACCCTAATGCTTGGATCTAGGCTTTCTAATTAAACATGCTTTGAATCCAAGACTTCTAATGGCTAATTAGGTTAAATAACAACATTGAAATAGATCTAGAATCATACCTTTGGATTCCTTGTTGATCTTGTTGTCTTGGAGCTTCTAGAGTCACAAATGTCACTCCTCTAATGGCTTACAAACACCAATAGCAAGAAGGATGATTTAGGAGAGAGAAGAGGGGAGGAATTCGACCAGAGTATCTCTGCTTTAGATGGTGTGTCGAATTCCCTCACCCCTAGGGTCTATTTATACTTGTAGACTCCTTAAGGATTACAGCTTTAACCCTAATTGGATAACTTAGACTTTAAGTTGATCCATATCCTTTCCTTGATAACCCTATGGATGATTTTGGCTTATCCAAGCCATAGAAATCGTCCAACCTATCTTGGATAAGGATTTATAGTCTAAAGTGTAACTATCAAACAATTGACAGTTTATACCCTCTTATTTAATTAATCTCTTTAAGTCACCAAATTAATTCCAATTAATCTATGACTTATATTAATCAAATAACCAAATATTATTCCTTATAATACTTACTCTCTCTTAACAAATCATCCATCAAGTTGCTCTGGTGAAGGCAACCTAAAAGGACCATGCACAACCGGATCAAATACTTGCCTAATATAGTTGCAGCCTTAGACACTATTCCAACAGTCTCCCACTTGGATAAGTCTAGTAACTATACAAGTACAATTCGGTTTGCAATCGTAGCTCTCAAAGACGCTATCGAACTCTGATCTAATCAATCTTGTCCTTTAGATAAGGGATCGTACAGTCCTCTGTTAGATATCATGCTGACAATCCTATGGAATGGTTAGTCTAGCATTTGATTTCTCGATCTCCGATTTATTCGACATAGAACTTAATCAAACACATCAATTCAGTTCTGACCGGGGCCAACACATAAGTCAAATCAAATCATCGAGTGGCCAAGATATCTCTTCTACCCTCTTAGGATAAAATTTACAGATAAACTTCGACTTATATGCATTTACTTATTCATTAACCAACTATACACAACAATGCGTTTTATAACACCAAGTTACTGATGCGTTTTCGCATTATCAATGTACAATCAATTAACAAATAATAAACCATATATCTAGGTTTTAAGAATATATGATATTATCGTCTTGCGATCACCTTTTATATCGTATTCCATAAGGTGATTCCAGCAAGCGCGGGTTTGTTCCAATGCTCAAAACCAGTTCATAAGCACTCATGAACGTTGCAGCAACCCTTTGCTATGTCTAACACCATTTAGACAATCCACACACCAATTCATGACAATCTTCATTCATATCTACTTCCAACATATGAACGATTGTGGACAATTTGAATAATTGGAATATTCCTAATAAATTCAATTATTCTGGAAGTCAAAACATGCAAAGTGAAACAATAGTTAAACAAATTAACATATGACAGTAACTTTACTTATAAATAAAACTCCTTTATTTAATCATCAAATGTTAATTACATTTATCTATTATATGTTTCTAAATGCTATCTAATCTATACTAATATCATCCTTCAGCCCAATACTCCTAGCATGCTGCAAGTGCTTAACCCTACTCAGTCCCTTCGTAAGCGGATCTACTGGGTTATCTTCTGATGATATCCTCTTAACTATGAGTTGTCCTTCTTCTACACGATGTCTAATGAAGTGATATTTTCTGTCGATATGTCGAGATCTACCATGATCCCTCGGTTCCTTAGTCAAGGCAACCGCACCTTCGTTATCACAGTAAATCCCCATGGGCTCCTTTATGGCAGTCACAACTCCAAGATCACCAATGAAGTTCTTTAGCCATATCGCCTCCTTCGACGCTTCGCTCGTTGCGATGTACTCTGATTCGCACGTTGAATCAGCTACATTTTCTTGCTTGGAACTCTTCCAAGTTACTGCTCCTCCGTTTAGGGTAAAGACCCAGCCCGACTGCGAACGGTAGTTGTCCCTATCGGTCTGAAAACTGGCATCACTATACCCTCGAACCTTCAAGTCATCACTCCCTCCAAGGACTAAGAACCATTCTTTCGTCCTCCGAAGGTACTTAAGGATGTTCTTCACCGCAATCCAATGTGCTTTGCCAGGGTTCCCTTGATATTTGCTAACCATGCTCAAAGCGAAGGCTACATCAGGGTGAGTACAAGTCATAGCGTACATGATTGAGCCAACTGCGGAAGCATATGGTATTCGGCTCATTTCTGCTATTTCAGCTTCAGTACTCGGACTTTGAGTCTTACTCAACTTGGCATTTCCTTGTATCGGTAGTTCTCCCTTCTTTGAGTTTTCCATACTAAAACGTTTTAGTACCTTCTCTAAGTAAGTATTCTGACTAAGTCCAATTAGTCTCGTACTTCTTTCTCTTACTATCCTTATTCCCAAAATGTAAGAAGCCTCTCCGAGGTCCTTCATAGCGAAACACTTCCCGAGCCAGGACTTGACTTCCTGCAGAGTCGTGATGTCGTTTCCTATGAGTAATATGTCATCGACATATAGAACGAGGAAGCTTACTATACTCCCATTGGCTTTAACATATACACAAGATTCGTCTTCGCTTCGTACAAATCCAAAGTCTTTGACTTTCTCATCGAAGCAAAGATTCCATCTGCGAGACGCTTGCTTAAGTCCATAAATGGACTTCTCAAGCTTACACACTCTATTTGGATGCTTCGGATCCACAAACCCCTCTGGCTGAGCCATGTAAACATCCTCAGCCAACTTTTCGTTAAGGAAGGCGGTTTTGACATCCATTTGCCAAATTTCATAATCATGAAATGCGGCAATTGCTAGCATCACGCTAATAGATTTAATCTTCGCAACTGGTGAGAAGGTCTCATCATAGTCAACTCCTGGAGTTTGAGTAAAGCCCTTCGCAACCAATCGCGCTTTATACGTGTGTACTTTCCCATCCATGTCGGTCTTCTTCTTGAAGATCCACTTGCACCCAACGGTCTTACGTCCGGGCACATAATCAACCAAATTCCAAACTTGGTTATCGTACATGGATTGGATCTCGCTATCCATTGCCTCTTTCCATTTCGCAGACTCCGGGCCTGCCATGGCTTCCTTATAGCTATTAGGTTCATCAAGATTTACTAGTGTACCATCACTAATATACGTGTCCCCTTCGGTAGTAATATGAAAACCATAAAACTGGGGATGAACTCTAACTCTATCGGAACGTCTAAGAGGTAAGGATTCGTCAATCGGTTCAACCGGAGTTTCCTCCTCGGGTTGAATGCCAGTGGTAGAGGTTCCTTCATCTATCGACTCTTGAATCTCTTCAAGTTCGATTTGCCTCCCACTGTCTCCTTGGTTTATGAGTTCTCGCTCTCGGAAAACTCCTCTCCTCGCAACAAAGACAACATTGTCTTTCGATCTATAGAAGAGATATCCAAAGGATGTCTGCGGGTAGCCGATGAAAATACATCGCTCACTTCGAGGTTCAAGCTTGTCGTGAGTATCTCGTCTTACGAAAGCCTCGCAACCCCAAACCTTGATATGTGCCAACGAGGGAGCTTTCCCCGTCCACATCTCGTGAGGTGTTTTGGCAACCTTCTTAGTAGGGACTCGGTTAAGGATATGGGCGGCAGTCTCTAAGGCATACCCCCAAAAGAAGATAGGTAGTGAAGCACGACTCATCATAGAGCGAACCATATCCAATAAGGTTCGATTACGCCTTTCTGCCACACCATTCAACTGCGGTGTCCTAGGAGGCGTCAATTGCGAAACTATTCCACACTCCTTGAGATAATCGTGGAATTCAAGACTTAGGTACTCTCCTCCTCGATCGGATCGAAGCATCTTGATTTTCCTGCCCAATTGATTCTCCACTTCATTCTTGAACTCTTTGAACCTTTCAAAGGTTTCTGACTTTTGCTTGATTAAATAGATATACCCATATCTACTATAATCATCGGTAAAAGTCACATAGAAGCGGTTCCCATCCTTCGTGGTTGATCTAAAGGGTCCACATACATCGGTATGTATTAGGTCCAATAGTCCCTCACCCCTTTCACAAGTATTTGTGAAGGGTGACTTAGTCATCTTTCCAAGTAAACAAGACTCGCATGTGTCATCTTCCCTAAGGTCGAATGACACCAACACTCCATCCTTTTGGAGTTGGGCTATGCGTTTCTTATTGACATGTCCAAGACGGCAATGCCACAAGGATGCTTTATCCATACTAGTGGAAGAATCAATATTCAAAACATCATTTCCTAAGTTATCAACAATCATAACAGTTTCATATATTCCATTACATGGTATAGCTTCAAAGTAAAAGACACTATTTAGATAAGCCATAATAGAACCATTCTCATTATTAAAAGAAAATCTAAATCCTTGTCTATATAAACCATGAAATGAAATGATGTTTCTAGCCATTTCTGGCGAATAGCAACAATTGTTCAAATCTAAACATAAATTATTCCTAAGCAATAAAGAATACACTCCAATCTTGGTAACAGGCAACGATCTTCTGTTCCCCATGATTAGATTGATCCTTCCTTGCTCCACATCCCTACTTCTTCTTAGTCCCTGCACATTTGAACAAATGTGATAACCACACCCAGTGTCAAGAACCCAAGAAATAGCATGATTAGAATCGTTAGATTTAATTGTGTATATACCTGCGAAAGATGGCTTGATTTTTCCTTCTTTGATTGCTTGCAGGTATTCTAGGCAGCTTCTTTTCCAATGTCCTATCTTGTGGCAGTGGTGGCACTCTGCCTCCTTCGGGTTTGGATAGGGCTTAGAGGGATCAACTTTGGTCCCACTAGAAGAGGCACCATCTCGGGCTTTAACCTTGCGATAGTTCTTTGATGAAGCCTTCCTCTTCTTTCCCTTTCCTTGACCAATTGCCAAGATAGGAGCAGCAGACGGATTGGGAGTAGGTGCAACAGACTTGTATTTGAAGTTGCTCTCAGCGGCTCTCAAAAGACCTTCGAGTTTGCTTAGGGTGACCTCCTCTTTGTTTATGTGGTAGGTCATCCTAAATTGATTGTACATCGGAGGCAAAGAGTGAAGCACCATGTCGATCGCCAAGTCTTCCCCAAAGTCAACATTTAACTTGCGAAAGCGATCGACATACCTTTGCATCTTTTGCAGGTGCACGGTAAGAGATTCTCCATGACCCATCTTAGCGGAGATCATGTTAGTGAAAATCTCATAACGCTTTTGTCTCGCGTTTTGGTGGTATCTCTCCAATAAGTCTTGATGCATCTCGTATGGATACATGTCCTTGTAGGACTTTTGGAATTCGGAGTTCATGGTGGCAATCATGATGCAATGTACCTTCGTTGCATCTCGCTCATGAGTCTCAAAAGCGGTGATTTCGGCCGGAGTAGCGATTTCGGGGTTGATCTTCTCAAGCTTTTCATCGAGGACATACTCCTCATCCTCATAGCGAGCAATGGTGCGAATGTATCTTATCCATTCGCTAAAGTTCGTTCCATCGAAGGTGACCTTTTGGAAAAGGCTCATCAACGTGAAAGAACTAGCAGCAGCGTTGTTTGTGTTCAACATCTATAGAAAGGACAAAGATAGATTAGAATAAGAATCCCTAATTATCACCCAATAAGAAAAATTAGGGTTAGGATCCAACAATAACATTTACATATTAGAAAAGGGATGTCGTAATCTAACATGAAAATAAATTGAAGGTAAGTGAATGACGATTCACTAGTTCTCCATTACAAAACCTAGACTATTAGTCCTAATTGTATTGAGAATTCCTAGGTTCGGATGAGATTCATTGAAACTATTCAATGGCATGTTTAAATCTCGATATGCCCCTCACGCTCCGAGGATCACAAAGCGGGTGTGAATTACCATGCAAATTCACATGGTGCCTTCATTGTAACGATCACCTATTCGATGTGCCGGTAAACCACACACGCTCCATCGAACTATGATAAACAATGAATCACCCTTTGCCACCTTTTCTTAGAACCAATTAGTGTGCCGGTAAACCACACACGCTCCACTAACTTCTCAGCAAGGGTGCAGAGTGAATTTCATGGGATTGCATCAATTCACTTTTCCTAAAGTAACTAAGATTGGGAAATTTTTTAAAACGTGTAGTTACTTTGTATTTCTTATTATACTTTTAATGAGAGGATGAGGTTGCCCTATCCTACCCGTTCGGCTAACGACCCTCCACCAATCAAGCAAGCGGTGGGTGTGAGTGTACACCCATTAAGAGCCATTTTATAGGCCGCAACCTTATACCCACCTTATAGATCGGCTTCGTGAATGAGGCCTACTAACGGTAAGACTAGCATTTAGTTATACATATATATATATATATATATATATATATATATATATATATATATATATATTATTCTAGTAATATCATATTAGTATAAGGTTGTGTTTTAAACCTTTTAAAACATAGGGTTTGAAATTTAAGTTGTCTAAATTAAAACTTTTAATCACAAATATAAATTTCAAAACTTGAGGGCAAGTTTTAAACATTTAAAACATGGAGGATCAAATAACAAATAATTCCAATTAACCATTAATGTCCTAATTATCTTTATTTGATTTATCCAAGATTTCTTTTAAGATAATTATCAAAATAATTAATCAATTATCATATAAGTAAATTAAATATTTTATTAGATGATAAGTATCTTTAATTAGATCAAGATTATAGTCATATATATAAAAAAAACGGATTAGGGTTGATCTAATATGATTAAGGTAAGTTTCCATAAGATAAACATGGAAAAATCCCGGTTTTGCCTAATCCTGACGCCCGGACTCGCCGAGTACACAAAGGGACTCGCCGAGTCAGGCCTACTCGCCGAGTCCACTTTGGAACTCGCCGAGTCCACTTTGGAACTCGCCGAGTCCATGACTCAAAAACCCAAAAATCGAATTTTGCAGGTTTGTTTCAGTTAATCAAGCAACAATTTAAAGAAAACCAAGCTAGGCTCTGATACCACTGATGGGTTTTAGCCATAAGAACTTTCCTATGTGCGCATGCAAAACCCTAATGCTTGGATCCAGGATTTCTAATTAAACATGCTTTGAATCCAAGACTTCTAATGGCTAATTAGGTTAAATAACAACATTGAAATAGATCTAGAATCATACCTTTGGATTCCTTGTTGATCTTGTTGTCTTGGAGCTTCTAGAGTCACAAATGTCACTCCTCTAATGGCTTACAAACACCAATAGCAAGAAGGATGATTTAGGAGAGAGAAGAGGGGAGGAATTCGACCAGAGTATCTCTACTTTAGATGGTGTGTCGAATTCCCTCACCCCTAGGGTCTATTTATACTTGTAGACTCCTTAAGGATTACAGCTTTAACCCTAATTGGATAACTTAGACTTTAAGTTGATCCATATCCTTTCCTTGATAACCCTATGGACGATTTTGGCTTATCCAAGCCATAGAAATCGTCCAACCTATCTTGGATAAGGATTTATAGTCTAAAGTGTAACTATCAAACAATTGACAGTTTATACCCTCTTATTTAATTAATCTCTTTAAGTCACCAAATTAATTCCAATTAATCTATGACTTATATTAATCAAATAACCAAATATTATTCCTTATAATACTTACTCTCTCTTAACAAATCATCCATCAAGTTGCTCTGGTGAAGGCAACCCAAAAGGACCATGCACAACCGGATCAAATACTTGCCTAATATAGTTGCAGCCTTAGACACTATTCCAACAATAACATCATAAAAAAAGGTAGAGGGAAAGAATCATACCCGTCACCACATCGAGTGCGGCGCGTGCCTCTTCTGCGGTCAGCTGAAATGCCCAGCTCCTCACCACTGGAGCCTCCGCCTTGCCCTGACGCCCATCTGTAATCCGCAGGGTAGCTAGAGATGGCGCCTTAACCAGCGCTGATGATGTCAACTAGGGGCAATTGGCCTTCTTGTGGCCCCTCTGGTTGTAGTGGAAACACAGCAACGCAGACGTCTGTATCACAGGAGTAGGGGCAGTATAATCCCTGCTGAAATTCCCCGCCTTGACGCACTTATAGCAGCCCGACGATCCCAATCTACATGCCCCCTCATGAGGCCTGCCGCATTTCCTGCAGTGGCTCGGTCCTAACTGGCCTTTCGGCCTACCATCCGAACCCTTGGGCTTCTTCCCCAAAGCCCCTCCTGTCTGTCCCTCCTCAGTCTTCCTCTTCCGGACGTGCTCCAGATCTATCTCTCTCTCCCTCGCGTTGGCAATCATAGAGTCCAAGGTGGGGCAAGCTGAAAAACTGACATGCTCTCAAATATCAGCTCGGAGCATGTCATGGTAGCGGGTCGTCCTCATGTCCTCATCACCCGCATACTGGGGCACTAACAATTCCCTCTCCCGGAACTTGGCGGTGATCTCCACCACAGTCTCCGTCGTCTGTCTCATGTCCAAAAACTCTCTGGCCAGCTGCTGAAGCTCGACAGCCGGCGCGAACTCCGCCCTGAACCTGGTCGCAAAGTCCGACCATGACATAGCCTCGACAGCCGAGGCTCCCAACGAGTCGCTCACGGACTCCCACCAAGCCCTAGCTCGATCACGCAAACACCCTGCCGCAAACCTCACCTTCGACCCCTCAGGGCAGAAGATAATCATCTGTGCAGACTCAATGTCGGCAATCCATCGTCTGGCAGCTATGGGGTCCTTCACCCCATGAAAATCCGGCGCACCACTGCCCCGAAAGTCCTTGAAGGACAGCGTGCGAGATCCCGACTGGCCAGATGCCATATCACTCCTGAATGCCCGGAGGCGATCCTCCATCATCTCCAATATCCCCTCCTTGATCGACCCGAAGATAATAGGGGTCGACTCAAGGATACCTCTGGTGATCTCAGAAGCGATGAACTCGCGCAACCTCTCATCTAGTAGCTCAGAACCTGATCCCGAACCCGATCCCTCTCCTAAACTGCCAACTGCTGGCCTCGGGCGTAGTACCACCATTCTGAAATGCAAAAGAAATAACAATTGTTAGTGATACTGATACCCATGAAGGAATCACACCCACTTCAGGTTCCCTGGTCTTATCTTAGCCTTCCTCGGTTCAGGTATGGATCCTCTGCTTTCAGTAGTACGGGCCCATACTACTTTCCACATCTATCCGTACCTTCCCCAAAGACCGCCTTGACTCAACCAGGTCCCTTCCACTACCGCTGATCACTGCTATTCTTATCCTAGGCTTTCCCTAGGAAACCTCCGACTCCACCCAACCCAGTCCTCAGCTGCTGAAGGCCTCTTGGTGATGCCAATTAACTATTACCTCAATACAATCACATGTGATGAGGCTCGGATAATCCTTCGAGTAAGGGACTCATCTCTACAACAGTTAGGACTCAAACAAGAGCTACACAATAGAGTCAAATCCAACACTATGAGATTATTCAACCCTGATCACATGTGACTTTAACGTATTCACCTAACAGTTAACTCCCATCACTTCAAAGCCCACATAGCACAAAGCAAACAACATTTGGACATAAGGAAAACAATCTCAAGCAACTCTATCCTCGTAGAGAGAACTGAACTAGCATATAATGCTAAACCCATACTATCAGGAATAACCTAAACATGCTACCCTACTGCTATCTACTCAACTCTAGCATACATGTCTTTCATATACTGAAGCACATAAAGCAGGCACATAAGGCATCACTCCTGGATCCTTAGTCCTATTCTAGCATGTTGTACTACAGAAACTGATAAACATAAATAAACTTGTATGGGTACATTGGGGAATACTTACTTGAGCTCGGCCGGTCGCACACATCACACACTTTGTTCTTTCTTAAAACCCCTTTACTTAGCCTTTTAGAAAACATTTTCTCTTTCAAAAATCTTTTAATCCCCTCGATTTGAGTTCAAACACCCCCGAAGGTGTGTCCGAATCCCTCAAACCAGGGCTCTGATACCAACTTGTAACACCCCAAAAATACGAGCCAAAAATTTCATTTTTAAATACACATACTTAGCAAAACATTAAAATAAAACATTCACCAATCATAACATTTCATAAAAGATGTACGTGTCTGGAAACCAGTTATAAAAACATAATAAAGTCAGAGTACAAATCCCCAGGAAGATCTCATAGTACGGAATACAAAGCGTGTGTGTGATGTGCTGCCACCGCGCGATCTCCTTCCCTTTCGAAGAATAGGTACCTGAAACCAAAACTGAAAACTATAAGCACGAAGCTTAGTGAGTTCCCCCATCATACCGCATACCATACAATCACATATCATACATATTGTCAGGCATTTCTTGGGTGCCCAACCTACCTGGTACGACCATTCTGGGACGCCGACCTACCCGTGTCAAGCCAGTCTGGGGTGCTGACTACCCATGTCAAGCCATTCTGGGGTGCTGACTACCCTTCGGTCCTGACGACTGAACCTCGGGGACTATTTCACCCCCTACTGCTACTATCACATATATCATAACATAACATATTATCAGACATATCCGGGGTGCTTGAACTATCCTTCGGTCCTAGCAACCGAGCTCGGGGATTGATCCCCTCCTACTACCTCTATCACATCTAATATAACAAGCCAGCATGCAAACATATAATCACATACTGTCAGACGTATCTGGGGTGTCTGACTACCCTTCGGTCCTAACAACTGAACTCTACTACTATCACATATAACATATCATGCTAACATATAACATATCAGGTAGTAGCAAACCTAGATGATATCACAAAGACAATCATCTATCATACATCTCCTACTGGTGGGCCGACATTGTGGCCTTAGACCCACCGCTACTGGAAGGTAACTCACCTCAAAGTAGTTGCTGAACTTATCGGAAACCGACTGTCTACTACTGCTGCTGCTCCGGACGTCCTCCGGCTGTAAATCCCACAAAATGATCAGTCAAACACTGCTAGATGTTCTTAGGGTAAAATTGTTGGATTAATGTCTAAGTCCATAACTATAATTGGTAAGACTTGACCCGACCCGACATGGTCCATTTGGGTTGCATGGCATCATGTACTTGGATAGACTAAAATGAGAGAAATAACACTTAAGGTTTGTTAATATATTATAAGTTCTAATATATTAATAAGGTTATTTAATTAGTATTGATCAAGAATTAATTTGGAATTAATTAAGTGATCAAAAGGAGACTAATTAAATATATGGGTTGATTGTGTAAATCATTCATTCTTATATATGTGGGCTTGTGATCCAAGATTCCTTATGTTGGACTAAGTCCATGGGGTGACCCATGGATACTCCATGGAGGTTAAAATCCATGGAGCATAAGGAATGGGTAAAGTCATGAGTTACATGGTGTAACCCTAATAGCCACCATATAAAAGAAACCCATGGCTCAAGAAATCGTGACTAACACTATGTGTGTGTATGAGGGCTAGACGATTTCATGAAGTGTTCTAATTTCTCTCTAAGTTATTCCAAGTGCTTATGGTGTTGTGTGAACCATTTGAGGTGTCACACTTGGGGCACTAGGCACTCAAGCTTCATGAAGACAAGCACTATCAAAGAGGTATGTATTCTATCTTGTTATATCCATTATTTTGTATGCTAGATTAGGATAATACCTTGGATATTCATATTTGCATGTATAATAGAGAAAACATAGATCCAATGTATTTAGGGTTGCATGTACACTTAGGAGTGTTAGAATGCTCATAACCCAACAGTGGTATCAGAGTCTAGGCTTGTTTTCTTGTTATACTTGCAATAGAGGCTGAAAAATCGAGTTTTGTTGCTGTCAGCCCAGCAGACTCGCCGAGTCCATGAAGGGACTCGACGAGTCCAAGGCAAAATGCATCCAACTCGCCGAGTTGAGTTCATGCACTCGACGAGTTGGACCCCAGACAGCATATCTTCGAGGTTTTTGGCTAGAAATGGACTAGGAACATTACCCTAAGTTGTTTTGAACTTATAAACTTGTTTTTAAATGTGGTAATGTTCATGCTAATCCATTTTCAAGATAATTGTCAATAGATTCATGTTTTGTATTAGTTTAAAGGTTAGACTAATTACATGAAAAAGTTTGATTTGAATTATCTTGTTCTTATGAGTTGCTTAGATTAATAGAAAAGTTGAGTGAAAAAGTTGTTTTCAATCCAAATTAATCTAAGAGTCGAGTATAAAATGTGTTTGTGTAACTTATCCTTAAGTTACATGAAGAGTCACATTAAAGACTCATAAAACTCATAAAGTTGGCAAAGGTTACAAAAAAGATGAAGAGTCTTGTCCTTAAGTTATGGAGGTTTAAGAGTCACTTCATTAATAAATAAATAAATAAAATATGTAACCTTAATTAATTCCATAAGTTATAAAATAAAGAAAAGATTAATTCTTTATTAGTTTAAAGTCTTCCATAATTTGTCCACAAGTTATGGAACTTGAAGAGTTTTTGGATTAAAACTACTTTAAATACATAAGTTATGGAATTAATTAGTTTTGAATAGTTTCAAAACTTGCCCTCAAGTTTTGGAATTTGTAAAGTTTTCTCTTATGAATACTTTAATTCCAAGTTAGCCCTTAGAATTTTAAAAGTTAAAATTCAACCCTTATACTTTATAATATTATAAGTTAATAATATATATATATATATATATATGTATAAGAGTAAAGTCGGTCTTACCGCTAGTACGCCTCATTCACGAAGCCGGTCTATAAGGTGGGTATAAGGTTGTTGCTTATAAAATGGCAACTTAATGGGTGTCCACTCTCACCCACCGCTTGCTTGACTGGTGGATGGTCGTTAGCCGAACGGGTTTGACATGACTATAATTCTCCCTTCATTAAAAGTATTAATGATAAATACTAAGTAACTAAACTCTTATAAATACCCAATCTTAGTTACTTAGGAAAATGTGAATAAGGTGCTAATCCATGAAATTACACTTTGCACTTTGTTTAAGTCGGTTAGTGGAGCGTGTGTGGTTAACCGGCACACTAACTCGTATTTAACAAGGTAGGCAAAGGGTAACTTAATGTTTATCATAGTATCGATGGAGCGTGTGTGGTTAACCGGCACATCGATTGAGGGGTAAACACTTAAGGGTACCAAGTAATTTGCATGGTTACTTCACACCTTGTTTTGTGATCCTCGACATCCCAGTCACAAAACTTGAAGGGCACACTCGAGATTGAAACATGCCATTGAACAGTTCAATGAATCTCAAAAGATCTAGGAGTTTCAAAACCAATTAAAACCTAATAATACATTTCGTTTATCTTGGTGGAAATTGGTGAATCGTCATTCACCTACCTTCAAATTGTTTTATAGCTTGGATTACGGCATACCTCTTCTAAGTTATAAAATAGTTTGTTGGGTCCTAGCCTTAATATTTTCATATTGGGTGTCATATTAAGGACTCAAAGATCAACTATCTTGAATATCTCCCATAACATGTCTGGTTTAGACATTTATGATCTTCCCAAATCTCTTGAAACAAGCATTCCTAATGAAGATGATGTCCCATGGATATCATACTTCTTCGTCCTCCTCCAATTATTCTCCCTACCCCACAAGTTCTTAAAAAATTTAAGGTCACTCGAACCCTATTGGCAAGACAAGGTCTAGGTGTGATCATATCTTGGAGATGTAGTCACATATTGACAAGCCGGGAGAGTTGGGTGTCAATGTCTTGAGAAAGTTGGTGGTTCAATCACTTTCTAAGTCACATAGTGAGTTCCTTTGGGACACCTATGAAATAGACTATGACAAGACCCTTAATGATCTTATCTATTTGCTAAGATCAACTTCCTTAAAACTTGATAGACATTGACAATAGTGACACAGGAAATCCAGAAAAGCATTCTCTTCCCAATGGAAAGGGATCGGCCATAGTCAACTCGGTTGAACAAATGGTAAAGAGAAAAGCTAAGTCTGTAATAGTCCTGTGTACCATTATCAAAGGGTCCATATGTTTATATTGCCAAAGTAAGGGTCATTAGTTGCGAAGCTGCCTAATTTACCTAAGGATGTTAAAGTCAATAAGATTGACTCTACTTCAGGTAAAAGTCCACTACTCTAACTCTGTTAAGTTTCTATTCTGAGATTCCTTATACATGATGTGACTGGGTCACATGGTAATGTTTTAAGAATCAAAGAAAAGTAAAGGAACTTAAAGAAAGAATATGCTGAATCTGATCGCATAGATGGATTTCTATCGCGTAGTTTGAAAAAATCGGATTCTTGAGCTACTTCTTAGGAGTTATGAGATATTGCTAAGGAATAGATAACAACAAGTTTTCATATGGATTGTAAGGATAAGTTTTTCCGCATAGTTTTAAAATAAAAGAAAATTTTTGATTTTATTTATTTTAAAATATCCTTACAATGGCATTTGAGGAAAAATTGTTGCTTATATGATTCCATTAATAGCAAGAGTGGAAGTATGAAATTGATTCTTTCATTTGTGGTAATGTCTAAATTTATCAAATAAAGGAAAGATTCTCATCACCCAAGTCTCAATTGGACCGGAACTTGGAATCATGCAAGTTGTATAGCATGATGAATGAGAACTTTCAAGTATTGGAAAAATTAAGACTAATTACTTGTTCACATGGATGTGTGAGTCAAGTAATGGACTAAGGCATCGAGTACATAATCATGTGCACTGATTAAGTCCACCACAAAAGATATAAGACTATTCGTCATAGTTTACTAAAGCTCAGTAAATATGATTATACTTACAAGCTTAAGTGTAACTCTGAGACATTGGAAAATGTTCCAATGTAAGGCAGAGCGAATAAGGAGAATCAAGTTAGGCAAAAGGATAAAAGTTTCTCATATCTGAAAAGATGGGAGAGTACTTTAGTATCAGCTTTGTGATCATCTCAATGATTAAGAAACCATATCAAAATTAGTTCTCTAAGGAAGTCTTAGTGCATTCTTATGACTAAGAAGAAGGGATCTTGAATTGTTGAAATGGTTAAATCAAGAAGATGAGTCATACTTCGTTCCAATACAAGTCTTAGAGTCATACTCCAAGATTGTAATTTGAGTGACATGTCTTAAAGAAGGTTTAAAACACTTGACAAATGTAAGAGTAAAAGTTTTCTACTCTTGTACATTTGAAATTGGTAAGTTGTGATGTTTTGGATAAAACAAAGACCAACTTCGGCCAATTGTGTAAAGTGTTTGTCTTGATTAGAATCCGCACTATCGCTTGGATGTTTGACAAGGGAGTCTTATAGGTCAAGAGGACAGTGGGAGTCTTAAAGGTCTTGAAATTCTCAAGAACTAATCAAGAATGAAACCTGAAGTTCTTCACTAGCACACGACTTGAGGTTTATAACCTATCGTGTTGACATATTCTGTGCCCATTCTAGTTAAAGTTGGCTTTTCATATGAATTCTTAGAGTTCTCAATGTGTTGCACAACAAGTTGGAAGCAATGGTAGGCCCTTGAGCTGCCAGGTGGCAAGAAATTAAGATTGAGTTCAATCCATATGGTTTTGGATTTGTCATTATCCTTGTCTTGTGATTATGGTTTTGACAAATTCATATGGGTAGGAACTCATACACCAATAAATCTAAGTGTCATAAGATTTCTCTCTGATTCATGAAAATGATGGTGAGGAAACACTTGACTAAGTAGATTTTAGTTAGATAGCAATTGTGATATTTGCATTCTCAAAGTCGTTAGTGGAGCGTGTGTGGTTTACCGGCACACTAACTTGGACTTGTGAGAAATGGCAAAGGTCAATACAATCAAGATTATGATTACGGCATCCCTTTTCATAGTTCTTAAAATTGTTTTGACACACCCATGAGCTATCTAAGGGAAGGTGTATGTTTTTGATAAAGTCTTATCAAAACAATCTAGTATCAGAAATCTGAACTTTGGTAAGAAAGTTAATAAAGTATTGATTTCTAGAAGTCCAGCTGATTTCTGAGTACATGTCAAAGCTAGTGGGAGCATAAGTGTTATGCTAATAATCATCATGTTAGTGGGAGCATGATAATTACGATAAGTATTGCAAGCTAGCAATGTTAATTATAGAAAACAAAAGGTTTCAATTGGGAAAAAGTTGTTTTGCTATAATTAAGGGAGAGGAAATTATACTTCATCTCAAATCTATAAGCTTAGATCGTGAGGTTTTAATCATTTAGTCAAGGATATATATGAATTTCATGTTGGAATGGCTCAACATAAGGAAATTCTGTATATGGGTCCATTATTTGCGTTCTTAAATTCGATTATGATTACGGCATCCCTTTTCATAATCTGAATTATGAGAACTTGGCAAATTGAAATGGAAATGTTATAGCAAAAGACTGGTTTAGTCTTTATGTGAGACATCATGAATCGTGTCCCATATGCTTCGGATATAGGATCGATTACATGTGCTATATTCATCCTTTCTAAAAATTTCCAAATGCCTGGGGCATTAAGAAGGGAAAAGGTTTAGAACTGGATATGACTAAAAGGATTAAACAATTGTCGAGGAGAATCTAAGGTTTACCAAAGACTGGTTTCTCAAGGACAATTGGAAGTATAGTGATAATTCTAGAAGGACCATATTGACATAATCTGTAAGGAGGCAACTCTTGTTCAGAAGTGATAGTCGAAATGGAATCTGGAAATGTTTCAAAGTTAGAATTTTCAATCTGTGTAAGATTAAGGAAACTTAATGCAAGAAGGATGGTTCCAAGGACTTGATCTCCTTTGGAATGCTCTGTAATGATTGTTGTTAAGTCTTTCTGACTTTGTGCATAATCGTTACAAGAGGATCAATGCATATAAGTTTAGAATCTAACAGATTTCAGTAAATGACATGAATTTGGAATTCTTGCATTTGCAGTAAGGATTTGGGAGTGTGAAAAGAGAATCATTGAAGTTATGTTCAATTGATCTAGTTCACAAAATAAAGATCATAGACAAACATATTATGCATACTTGGTGTATGGCATGACTAGTGTTTAGAAAACATAGTGTACATGCTTGGAGCATGGGACAACTATTGTTTTAAATTCAAGAATAATGTTGATAGCTGAAACAATATACAATAAATAGTGTGTAATCATATGGTGATAAATAAAAAGTGTTTTATTTATATTCATAAGTTCTGAGACCATATTGGATTCAATTATTATTGTGTTTCACTTTGCATGTTTTGACTTCCCGAATAAACTAGGTTATTCTTCCGGAATGACTAAGTTATTCAAACCATCCACAGTCGGTCATATGTTGGAAGTAGATATGAATTAAGATTGTCATGGGTTGGCTTGTAGAGGTCTAAGTTGTTGGACAAAGGGCTACAACACTCATGAGTACTCATAAGTTCTGAGTATTGGATTCAACCCGCGCTCATTGGAATCACTTCATGGATTTTATCACGAGTGATCATGAGACGATAAAATCTTATATTCTTCAAACCTAGAGATATGAGTTGTTACTATGAGTTGATAGTACATTGATTACACGAAACGCATTGGTAACTCGATGTTATAAAACGTGTCTTTGTGTATGATTCAACAAGTAGTAGAACAAGCCATATGAGTCAAAGTTTATCCATTCCTTTTACCTTCGGGATGAAAGCGATATCTGTGGGCCCCTCGATGATTTGATGATGACAAATGGAAGTGCTCGGCCGGGCCAGGACTGATTTGATTTGTTCAATTAGTCAGTCGTCATAAATCGGAAATCAGGAAACAACTAATGGACAGAGAGAATGATTATAATCCATGTCTCAGTCCATATGATATCTAGAATGGAGGAATATATGATCCCTTATCTAATGGACAAGTCATTGACAAGATCAGAGTTCATCTACAAGATCAGAGTTCGACAGAAGCTTTTGAGAGCTACGATTGCTAGTCGGGTTTTGAAGTCATACTTGCAATAATAGTTTTAGACTTATCCAAGTGGGAGACTGTTGGATTAATGTCTAAGTCCATAACTATAATTGGTAAGACTTGACCCGACCCGGCATGGTCCATTTGGGTTGCATGGCATCATGTACTTGGATAGACTAAAATGAGAGAAATAACACTTAAGGTTTGTTAATATATTATAAGTTCTAATATATTAATAAGGTTATTTAATTAGTATTGATCAAGAATTAATTTGGAATTAATTAAGTGATCAAAAGGAGACTAATTAAATATATGGGTTGATTGTGTAAATCATTCATTCTTATATATGTGGGCTTGTGATCCAAGATTCCTTATGTTGGACTAAGTCCATGGGGTGACCCATGGATACTCCATGGAGGTTAAAATCCATGGAGCATAAGGAATGGGTAAAGTCATGAGTTACATGGTGTAACCTTAATAGCCACCATATAAAAGAAACCCATGGCTCAAGAAATCGTGACTAACACTATGTGTGTGTATGAGGGCTAGACAATTTCATGAAGTGTTCTAATTTCTCTCTAAGTTATTCCAAGTGCTTATGGTGTTGTGTGAACCATTTGAGGTGTCACACTTGGGGCACTAGGCACTCAAGCTTCATGAAGACAAGCACTATCAAAGAGGTATGTATTCTATCTTGTTATATCCATTATTTTGTATGCTAGATTAGGATAATACCTTGGATATTCATATTTGCATGTATAATAGAGAAAACATAGATCCAAGGTATTTAGGGTTGCATGTACACTTAGGAGTGTTAGAATGCTCATAACCCAACAAAAATGACCCTTTTACCCTCGACCAGGTTGAAATCCAAGTCAAAGTCAACTTCCAGTTGACTGGACTCGCCGAGTCCTTCCCTTACTAATCCGGTCCCACTCGCCAAGTCCCTCCCCCCACTCACTGAGTTGCCCTTGACTCACCACTCGGGACTATGGGGCCGACTTGAGTACCGACTCGCCGAGTTTGAAGAACAACTCGGCGAGCTCCAGGCAATCTTCATAGGACTCACCGAGTTGTTCATCCAACTCGCCGAGTCTAAGACCATCTTCATAGAACTCCCCGAGTACCACCTTGGGACTCGCCGAGTTCCTCAACCCATTTCCTAAATAGGCCAGATCTGAGACATGCAATGCTTCAAAACCACAGATCTATGGTCCTGGGCCTATTTACCACGTAAAGTTGCAAACTTTACGTGCATGCATGGCCCAATGAGCTCAAACATGCAATTCCAAGCTCTTTAAGAGGTCCTACACTCAATAGGGACCTCAATCACCTCAACCACATAGACTTTATGCTACCAGGATGTCTTAAAGGTCCAAATCCGAAGTCCTTGCAGAAAATTAACCATAAACACATAGAGATTTAGGTTCTTAGGGCTTAAAACCTCTTTTTAGGGATAAGAAAGGGGGTTCAATGAACTAAAGGTCCAGGTAGGAACTTTTCTACCTGAATAGAAGCCCTTCACAGAGTATATTCCGGATCTTCTTCCCTTCTTGCACTCTTCAACCTTCTCCTTCTTCTCCCAAGCTCCAAACCACCTTCAAAATGCTAAAAATCACCCACAAGGACACAAAGGGGGCTAGGGTTTCGTTCTACAAATCTCTGGGAGTGCTAGGGGTTTTGGAGGGTGGGTTAGATAGTTTAAATAGGGTGCAAACACCCAGGTTAGGGTTTTAGTCCATACAGGGTCTACTCGCCGAGTCCTACGACCCTACTTGCCGAGTTGCCAGAGTTGAACCCGAGTCCAGCCCTGCTTCTACTCGGCGAGTTAGTCCTTCAACTCGCCGAGTTCAAGGTTAAAATGCAATACATAAGGAGAGTTAATAATCAAGAATACATACCAGGAACCAGGTGCTACAAGTGCTTACAAATTAGAAATTATCATAAACAAAAACTCAAAAAAAGTAGAAATTTGAAATTAGAATTTACCTCAATTCCTTGTTCCTTCTAAGTTCAAAGCCTTAAAAACTGATATTGTTGATTGTTCCTCCTGATTTAGTGATTTGGAATTAAAGAAAATGAATAAAGAAGAACCGATAAGAAATCTGAAATTATAAAATTACTCAATTAGAAAAAACAGACCCATGAAAAACAAAACTAAAGTTTCAGTTTATTATTATACCTTTGATTTCGAAACCTAAAGCTATAAGATTTTGATTTTTGAAGCTTCTTATTTCGAATTTCTATCTTCAGAATTCAGATTTTGAACCTTCTGATTTCAAAATTTGATGATTCCGAATTCTTATTTTGAAGCTTCTAAAATTGTTGGTAATCTTTGTAAAAACTGATCAGTGAAGAAGAAGATAAAGAAGGAAGAACTAAGAAGTGAATGTAAATTGATGGGATATAATCGAAAAATAAATGAATGTAAATTGAAGTTACCATTCCAGCAATGATGATTCCTATTATCCATGCGTGCGTTATCAATGAAGAAACCGAAGAGTTTTTTTTTCCCGAAAATTCAGTTCCCGCTCCCGCTTTTGTTGCTTCCTGCGTGCGTCGGCTGGTGATATATGTATATAACCTAATTTTTTTGGGTTGAATGAACATAGTCTATTACAGAATGCAAAAAAAAAAAAAATGGGCCCTCGAATTTTTTGGGCCCTGTTCAATAGCACTAGATGAACTTGCATTGGGCCGGCTCTGGTTCTAAGGCACCAAGGCCGGCCCATTTTATGTTATGTGGTACACTAGCTATAGTAGACATATGTGGTATGATAGTTAACTTTATGCTAAGGGGTATGCTAGTGATTATATGATATTTGCATGGAAGACTCCAAGAGCAGCTCATGGCAATTGGATATAAGACCATGTCGCCACCACTTTAACAGCGGTTCCACCGCCATTCTTCTTCACTCCTCCTATTAGCTGTTGCCATTAGCCACCGTTGTGGCCGCTAGGACTGTTGTTGCCATCATCATGTACCACCAAGTGGTGGTTGCATCCAGATTTTTGAGCAAGGGCTTGCTGTTGTGTGTGGCTGCTTAACTGGGAACCAAAAGAAATCACCACCACCACCGTGAGGTGGTGGCTGCCATCGCAAAACCGTCGCTACCACCGCCGTGAGCTACCAGGTGGGTGGCTGGAGTGTATTCTGCAATCTGAAGTGTGTGTGTGATTTGTGTGGCTAGAAAACCAAGGAAGCCACCACCACCACCATGCGCCACCGCCGGCCACCACAAAGTGGTTGTATGTATTTTATTTGAATGTGTTATTTTTGGGTTAAGCATTGTAAAATGTAATTAGAGTCTAGTATAATAAAGAAAACTCATAACCACCACCATAAGGTGATGGCTGCCGCCGTGTTGGGTGGCGGTGTGCTTTTGCTTGTACTTAATTGCTTTTGGGATGCTTGGGAAAAAATGGACTAGAACCATAACCACCACTGTGAGCCGCTGTTGACCAGCACTACCTGAGGTGGTAGTGGGTGGTGATCGACTTATGAAACCCTAGTGGGCCTAATAAAACCCTAGTGGGCCTAATGAAGCCCAATTGACCTAAAAGTCCAACCATTTGACTAATAGGCTAGTATTTGGGTTGGAAACCCTAATTAGGGTTTGGAAAACCCTAATGTCTTGAAACCCTAATTTTGGGGATTTGATCGGGACCTGCTGATATGGGCATATTTAGTTATAAAATTCATGCATTATCTTAATACTTTATGTTGATTTTATCTCATTTAATGAGCAAAAGGTGCTTAATTAGTTTAGAATTTCATGTTTCAGCAATAATGACATGCTTGGAAGGAAAAGGAAGCGGAACTAGCGATTGGAGGCTTGGATATTGGATTTTGAAGAAAGAAGGGTGTAGCTGGACAACTTGACCCATCGTCAGTGTTTTGGCCATATCTCATGAACCGTAACTCCGATTGACGAGATTCAAAATGTTCTGAAAAGCAGACACAATTTCAGATGACTTTCGTGTTTTGAGAAAATGCTGATTCGAAACGTACTCGGCGAGTAGGGTCGATTACTCGGCGAGTTGTATCGAACTTTCGCGATTCTGGACGCTCTGACTTGTCGTACACGGGTTTTAAGTGACGGACTCGCCGAGTAGGTCACTGGACTCGCCGAGTAGCCTCTGTTTTGTGAAAATCTATATAAAGGGACTTTCAGATCGATATCATAGCATGGAGAGAAACCCTAGGAGGCTGAGAAACGATTGGAAGTGCTGCTAGGTCGTGAGGAACTGAAGAATCAACCCAACATTCAATTGTGAAGAGAATCAAGACAATTTTGGTTTATTCTTAGTAACTTTTTGATTTGAATCATGTTTACATACTTTGATTTCGTTTTTGAGTTTATGTTTACTGCAATCATGAGCTAAAAACTTATTCTTCTGTTAGGGTAGACAATTTTGTGAACATGGATTGATTATTTGAGTAGGATTAATTTTGATTGGTAATTATGTTTTGTTAAGCTTGTTAAAGAACCTTATGTGTTGACAATAACTATTCTTCTATTAATAAATCAGTAATTAAGTTATATGAACATCTCTTAGTTATTAATTTCATATGATTTATTGTGACCACATAGTTGTATGTCTAGGAATAACGAACGTGAAACTAGAATTAACTAGAAGATAGGTAAGTTAATGTGTAAGCTTGTTGGATGAATATTGACAAGAGGTTAATTGAAGGGCCAATTTAGTTAACCACTACAAGTCTTACTTAACCCGAATCAATAATCTAGGAAACCCGTTAATTTAGACAACTGGCCATTGCTTGAGTTAATTTGTTTTCTAAGAATTAGGAATAGCGAACATGAACCTAATTATCTTAATCGTTAGCCAATGAAGAATTAATCCGATACATTAAAATCATCCATGGGAACAAATGAGTCGTACCTAAACAGAAGTCCTCTTTACTATTGAATTTAGTTGGTAATTAACTGGTTTAGTTGCTAGTTAGTTAATTTGTGTGTTGGTTATTCTAATTAAGTTTCTAGTCTTGTAAAACTAGAGAAAACCCCCCTTTTTGTTATTTGTTTTATTTAGATAATATTAGCATTTATTTTAATTGTTTACCATTCCCTGTGTTCGATACCCTACTTGCTTGAACTATATTACTAATCGATAGGTACACTGCCTTTCGTGTGTTTATTTTGTGTCTAAGTTAGTAGGATTAAAACTAGTTGGTTTTACACACATCACCTGCACTTGAATTATTCATTAAACTTAAAATATTAATTAATAATCATTTGCAATTAACCTATGTCAATTTTGGACCTAATGGAGTAAGTAGGAAAACTTAACCTTAATCGTCATTTCATGTGAAAACCCTAATTTCACTTGGGCCTTTCTTTTGGGCTTTGGTGTTTGGGTTATTGATGGGTCATCCAAAAATAAGCATATGGATTAAAATATTTAGATGGGCTTTAGGATAACCCATTGGAAATGCTTAGGCCAAATTTGGGAAATTGGGCCATAATTGGGCCTTGGTGATTATGAGACAATGGGCCATTGGAGTACCAAGAGTTTGGACTAGAATAAATGGATGAGCCTTAAGGAAAGACCATGTAGAGGTCTGGGCCCTGTTTGGAAAATTGGGCCATATGTTTGGCTTTGGACCATTACTTGACTTTTGGGCCTTTGCAGTGTGAGTTGGGCCTTGGACTTAAATCAAGCTAGGTTGGGGGTAGTAGTCTTTTACCCCAAGCATGGACTCGTGGTTATATATTGGATCCTAATTATTAATTGGGCGTTGTTTGATATTGACAGTTCGGG
Source organism: Lactuca saligna (assembly GCF_052625555.1). Taxonomy (NCBI): domain Eukaryota; kingdom Viridiplantae; phylum Streptophyta; class Magnoliopsida; order Asterales; family Asteraceae; genus Lactuca; species Lactuca saligna. The sequence continues at coordinate 2,671,733 of NC_136424.1, forward strand.
AATCTGTTATCCAGCAATTGGAGTTTTATCCGCAGGACTTCAACAGTGTGAGGTGAGTTATCCTCACTATACTAAAGGGTCGAAGGCACCAATGCCGACCCATTGGATCTGATATCCTAGTAGTTGGTGATATGTTGAGTATGAATTAGTTATGCATGCTAGTTGCTATGCCAGTTAGGTAGATCTGTAGGACTACCTATGTTACTATCTGATTATATGTATGTGCATTAGTTATGTTATATATCTACATGTTATGTGGGATGGGTTAAGGTTGTACTGCTCCGTGCGGTAGCCAACAAACCCTGGAGTATTCCAGATATGAGCTGAGGGCCGGGCAGGGAATGCCAGATTCATACTAAGGACTTAGGAGCATTCCAGATACGAGCTGAGGGCCGGGTAGGGCATGCCAGACTCATACTGTGGGCTCAGGAGCATTCCAGATACGAGCTGAGGGCTGGGCAAGGCATTCCAGACTCGTACTGTGGGCTCAGGGGCAAGCCAGATGTGAGCTGTAGCCCCGGAAGGCAAGCCAGTCTCACATTGTGGGCCTAGGGGTAATCTAGTATGTATAGCTGTGGACGCATTACAAGGTCTTATTTGTATATGTGCTATTTATTGTGTATCGGTATTTTGAGGAAACTCACTAAGCTTCGGGATTACAGTTTCTGTTTTGGTTTCAAGTACTTCGGATGATCGTAGGAAAGCGCAGACATGATCGTACAACTCCTCACATTTTTATGATTTTGATTTCTCGGATACTCTGACATAAAACTATTTTGAAAACACTTTGTAATTATTAATGGTTTAATTGGTTGAAAAAGTTTTAAATTGGCTTAAATTTTATGGATATTATATATATATATATATATATATATATATATATATATATATATATATATATATATATATATATATATATAGGTTTAGGGTCTATGGAAAAAAAAAACCTTAAAAAAATACATAAAAAAAATACTTAGAGATCACAAATGTTTTTTGACTTTATATTCCAAAAAATCATAACTTTTTATATAATTTGGCTGATTTTTTTTTTGAAAAAAAAAACGATTTTTTTTTTCAGCAAAATTATAAAAAAAGCTGCAAACTTTTTTTAAAGAATTGTAATATTTATGTAGTTGATGTCCCTGATAATTAATAAATAAATTATAAAACGGTGGTTATTCTGGTCCTTATTACTTCAATTTGTACCCTTTCTATTTAAAAAAATTAGTTTTGGTCCTTATTACTTCAATTTAGTATATATTGAAGGTTGTAAAAATCGTTCGACGGTAACAATTGACTGGTGATAAGCGATTAATCGGACTAGACGGTGATTAATCAGAGATTAATCGGGGACTCTTAATTATTAATAAAATTTTTTAAAAAATTGATATTCCTTAAAAAACTAAGTATTTGAAAACTTTAAATTTTAAAATTTTAAAATTTTGAAAATTTTAGTTTAATATTTTAAAATTTGAAAGCTTAAAATTTTGGTGTAATATTTGAAATTTAATTTTTTTTGAATTTCTTAAAAAATTCTCACATATAACCACCGAGACCACCAAGGCCGACTTTGACCGATTTTGACAAATTTCCACCAACCACCCTAATTTTAATCGGTTTAAAATCGCCAAACGATTAATCGGCCGCCAAAACTGATTTTTGCAACACTATTATTGACATTTCAGCTTTTTCACACATATATACACACGAATGGTTCCTGTGGTTTGGGGTAATTTACGAGTTTTGTTGCTAATTTTTATTTTATTTATTATTATTATTTTTAATTCGAACGGTCTCTATTATATTTTTTTTGTTGCACGATTAGACCGGCCTAAAAAATACTGTTATGCCCTTATTAACTATTTTTAACTAATTTTTAATTTACGTGACCAAGGTGACCAAGGTATTCTATCCTAAAGCGAGTCGCCCTAAACCGTCTTCTATTCCTTTTTCGATCCGTTATTCTCATCAGATGTATGCCCAGGATTGCAAGGTTTGTAGCTTTTCTTTGCGGATAAAGGATCAGATCACCTCACCGGTGTTCTGGAAAATTCCTCATAAAACTTGATTTTGGGTTATTATGTCCGAATTTTCTTTTCCCTTTTGTTCGTTTCCAGTTCTCCATCGACTATGGCTATTGAACCCTTACCCTCCTTTTTCAGTTAATTTTCTTCTACTTCTTTTGATTTAAATGACTATCTCCTAAAAGTTTCACCGTCCACAACCTTCATCGACGCTGTATTCAACCACCGGTATCATCTCAAAGCCCTTAAGTTTTTCTTTTTATCTGGTTGTTTACTAATGTCGTGGTTTATGTTTGCATCAGGTTAACTTTCATTCATAATGTCGTCTTTACCACACATTTTATATTATAAATTTAGAAGAGATGATCTAAGGTATTCCAATTTTAGTTCAAAATTTTCTTTCTTTGTTTTGGTTGAGGAGTTGGTCTGAGGCTTAGAATGTGAAATGATTTGAATTTCTTTATGAGTTTAACATCAAGTTCCACCTTTTATATCTCTAACTACTTTTAATAAACTGTAGGTTGTCTAGATTACTGGAGCACCTTGGGGAATTGGTATGTAAAATCGTAGATTTTGATTCTTCTTTTTACTGGCGCTGAATTTCACTTTGCTCTTGTTTCCCCTTCTCTTAAAATCAACAACCATGTTACATATGATTTATTCTTGATTTGCACATATTAAAACTAAGAAGGAGGTTAATGAAGAAGGCGTCGGTGAAAGTGAGTATGTTTTATTGTTTATTATGATGAAGGTTGCTAAGTATTTTTATGTTTTAAAGTGAATAAGATAAAGAAGATGAATTCAAATGGATTGCTCTGTGTAGGTTTTGAGTAAACTGTAATGATTTCATGTATTTTATTGTTTTTTCTTACGCTGAGTCTGATTGGATTGTTGAATTTGGCAAACCAATGATTTATTTTGTACACTAACTTGTAGAAAGACAAGAGAGGAAGAACTGATTCCAAGTTGTGACATTCAAGGCCTTCAGTGATAATATTTTAGTAGAACAGCTGAATGTGTATGAATGTTGTAGAGTGCACTTATTGGTTAACATCAGCTGCATATAGAACCAAATCTCTGGACTCATCCGTTAATTGAAGTTTAAGGTATTTATAGTCAAACTTTCACCAATTCTAATTACAGTATAGATCACCACCAATTAATTACCTTTTCACAAGCCCCTTCAAGAACAACATTAGCTGCATTTGAATTTTGACCACACACACCACACACCCTTAATAACATTATTTACCAAAATACTTTTACTACTGTAGATGCTCCAAAAATATATATATATATATATATATATATATATATATATATATATATATATATATATATATATATATATTTTCTGTTGACTTTTGTACCATGAAACATACTTTCAAAAGTGATGTCTAATGACTTGATAGTTAAATACAAAATGAGCATTTGGAATAAATTTTGATGCTTGATATTTGAGTTTCTGTTTTGATTATAGACTTATATAATAGATTTTTTTAGCTTGATTTATTATGTTGTGTAAAAGTTGATTTAGAGAAAAGCGCATGTAATTTTATATATTTACTAATATAAAATGTTATATTCATGTTATCAATTTTGAATCTTCTACTTATTACATTGTTAAAATCACAAATCCTAATCCCAAGAAATTCTATTAACAAGTTTAAAGAAAAATCGTGAATGTGAATGTACACATTTAAATATGCAGTGGTCATAATTAAATTAAGAATATGTTAAATTTGATTCGAGTAGAAATTGGTTTATATGGTGCCTTCCATATATATTATTAAAATATGAATATTATAATTAAAATATATAACAACTGATATTTCTTCACCAGTTTGGGATGGATTGCTTTTTACAACTGAGTGGGACAGGAGAATCGTGTAGAACCAGGATTTATTTAATTCTTTTTTTAATCAGTATAGTCTTGAATCATTAGGAATTCATGCTAAAATAGTAGTATGTTACCTAAGAAAAATATTTAAACCAAAGGAAGATGTTTTCTTTATACTTATACTTACTTCTATGCCTGATCAAAGCAAAAGGTTGTTTTCTAACTTTTAACTTTTAATTCTTGATTTTTAGATGGTTTCATGCTAATTCGTTATGTTTTTCACATGATTCGCTATAAAGAAGAACGTGATAGAGCATGTAAATCCATACCATACCAATTTAGGTTATGTTTGTGATCAATATCTCCATACCTAATAAAAACCTCATTTAAACGTCACATGTCACTTTTTTAAGCCACAACTATGACACGTGTCACTACCACATAAAATCTTTGACTGTTTTCCCGCCCAACTTCAATCTGTTTCCACTCATCTTCACCCTCTCAGTTTCAAATACGTATGTTTACCAATCTAATATCCCAATTAATATCAGCTAAGAGATTTTAGGCAACAAATCAGGGATCCTGATTTCTAATTTTCCCCTTTTTATTAGAATTGCCTAATGATTAAGTTTGTCGATTGCATTTCTAAACAAATTCACACAAATTTAGCATTATGTTTCCGTCTGCTCTTCGATGACCATCTATGATGGCTTTGAGATGAGTTTTTTTTCGCTCTTATGTAGTTCATAACTTGAACCAGGTTCAAATTTTTATTTTCATTTTCGGTTTTTAGCCCTAAATTGATTTGTGTTGCTTGAACTAGGTTCGATGTGTTTTGGATGTATTGGCTAGAACATTTTTAAACCTAAGTTGATGTGTTTTTCTTGGATCAGGTTCAGTTTTTTTTTTTTTTTTTTTTTTTTGTGATATCTCATGTTTAATTTTTTTTATATATCTCAGGTTTGTTTTTTTTTTCTTTTGCTGATAATGAGAATGAAATCCAGATCTATTATCGACTGCAATGGTGTGAAATAAGTAAGATAAATTTCTCATTTCATTGTGTGATAGTTCTGTAGGTAATTGATTTATATATTTGTCTTTGGAATGTGTTGGGATGATCTGTTTCAGAGTTCGTTTCCCCCACCCAGAAGGAATCCAATTCACCAGAAGTCACCATTATTGCTTTTATCGTTCTTTAATTTACCAATTTTGTTCCAGATTTTTTTGGAATTGGGATTTGAATTTTTGTAAATTCATCTTTTTATGGGATTTTAGGTGGTGAGCTCGATCCTTCTTACTGTTAACATTTATTTAGTATGTTTCATGTCTGTGTAAATATTCTATAAATTAAGTTTGTAGATTAACTGTTTGATGAAATGTCCGAGTAAGATTTTAAGCTCGTAGATTAATGGTTTTACAAATTCATGGTTTTTTAATGATTTTCTAAATTTTCTTAAAACACTGAAAGGTTTTCATGCTTCTTATCAAGTAAACTAAACAAATATTCCAATTCCCATCAGGGAAAAGGAAAACCCAAATACAGTAAAAGATAAAGATTAAAAGTGTATACAAATAACCATGGGATTTAATCAAGAATAAGAAAATGGAAGCAAAACATTTGATTATTTGTCAACAACTTGCCTATTTTGTAAAATTCTTTAAGATATTTTCCATGCTAATACATGTTAATATGTTGATGACTTATGAATTCACATGTCTTGAAAATTTTGTTTTATCTTGAAGCTAACCATCTCTGTAATAACACACATAACCAAGAGGAATGCATCTGGAATGAAAATACACATCTATGATCTACCACATTGCCTTTTCTAATAAATTGTTACTTCTAACTACAGATTAATGGATTCAAAAAGCATCACTCTCCTTAAAGACATGGATCTCTTCAAAGATGAGTACACCATCAAGGTTAGAATCGTCTGTCTTTGGAGACAACTGGACTTCAAAAACCCGAAGGAGGCCTTTTCAATTCAGTTAAAAAAAAAACCTCTTCATTAAAAAAAAAAGTTTAAGTTAAATTACTGTACATAAATAAAGTAACAATGTCCTATTTTTTACGCCAATTTAACATTGTACATTGAAAGTGCGATGCTTTAATACGAAAAAAATAAAACAAACAAATATAACAAAACCTCTGTAATGCATGAAAAAACCAACCTTAAGTAATTGCATCAAGGAACAGTATAATCCCTAAAAACAATAATAAGCCTAAATTATTTAAAAGCAATTAAAAAAAGAACTTTCGATGTACTTTCATACCTTATCTATTTGTTACTTTTGGTTTAAGATATATGTCTATAATTAGATATTTCTTGAAAGATAATAAATATTAAGATGTATGTGTATAATTGGCTATTTCTTGACACCCAAAAAATAGCATTCTACTTTTAAGGTACAATGTTATAATTGGGTATATGTTGAAATCTGCCACCCAAAAATAGAATTTTATTACTAAACATCCTATTTCATATATTTTATCATTACTTTAAGCATGTTAGTGACAGTTTTGCCCTTGTGTCTTGTATGCTTATGTTGAGGGTGGTTATGGTTAATCTTCACAGGTGTTATTGCTTAATAGTTCATGGGATGTACATTTGTTGGTTTGCTCTTACTTTCTTTTAGCTGTTGGTAAGTTTTTTTTTTTTGACCTGGTGGACGGTTTTGCCCTTGGTTCTTGTGTGATTCTATAATTGTCATTTTTTTTATGTTGCCTTTTAGTTCATTGAAATGGTGTTGATCTGTTGTGGTCTTGCTTAGGATTGGTTTCCTTTTTGTGATTTTTTTAATATGTGTTTGAACCATTCACATTTATTATTATTTTTTTTGTCTATATTCTGGATCTATACATTTAAATTCATTTGTTTATTTTTAAATTGGAACACTTTTTGTTTTTAAGTTATGTAAGATATGTTAATAATAATATACACAAACTGGTATATTGCGTCCCACAATTAGCAAGAGATTTCCTAATTACAAGTATAATTACAAAAATAAAGAAGGATTACAAGAGGATAAGTTAATGGGAGAATATAAAGGGTGCAGATGGAAGGGGATGAAAAATATTGTTCATATGGGCATTAGTTAATGGAAAAGTCAAAATATCTACCTTCCATATCGTTAAATTTGCAGCAATCATTCAATCAACCTTGAAAATCTGCACAAACACAATTTGTTGAATATTATTCACATGTTTTATCATAATTATAAACTATTGGCATGGTCACAACTTAAGGGATATTAATAAAATTATAAAAGATTGTGTTTAAAGTCAAAAATAGTGATGTATTCGCATTAATTTTTTTTAGTATAACATCCTATTTTCATTTGCTTTTATTCCTAGCCTACTGTACTTCATTTAGGGATCTCAAAGACTATATTCTTCGGCGCTTGTCTTATCTATAAATTACTGAGCTTCATATCTTTACGTGAAACTAATAAACCATGTTCTAAGCATTTTTTTTTAATAACTGTCTTGCAGCTATTACATGAACTAAGCTTAATAATTCAACAGTTTTTTAGCGCATAATATTTAAGTTTCAAGGTTTAATGGTATGAATATTTCCTTCATTGTGCTTATGGTTGATTTACACTCCAGTTCTTGATTAAATATAATGAAGCTATTGATGATCCTCATAAAGATTTGAATATTAAATAGCTCCTAGGAAAATTTGTAATTTGGCTTTTTCTTCTCTTTTCTTCTCAGCATAAATGCTCTTGCTTTCAAGAAATGGTTCCATATAGTGTTATTCTTATGGGCAACATGCCATTTCAAAATTAAACAATCACTGTTAATTATTTTTCCTATTTATATATTATTTTTCTTAATATTTTGTATCTAATACGACTCGATATCCTACAACTGATCATATTTGTATGCAAGAGAGCAAAATTATGCTCAATGACACTCATGTTAATCTTTTGGTTTTTAATTTTTTTTATAGCTTTTTAAAATTTTTATCATTTCTGCACAAATTGTAATTACCATTCTATGACTTTTTAAAGGTGAAAATTTGATCACAGTGAGTTATTGCTAATTTGGTGTTTTGTTTATATGAGTTTGACTTATATTTGTTATTTTGTTTATTTTAAGTATTACTCTATTACAAATATCTTACTTTTTTGGAGTTCATTAGCTGGAGAATTGGTTAGGTTTTTTTTTTTTTTTTTTTTTTTTTTTTTTTTTTTTTTTAGTTTATTTATTTAAATTAAGTGACTGTATTTTTGGTTTTGGCTGAGAATTGGTTAGTTTTTTATTTTTTATTTATTATTATTATTATTTTAATAAATTAAGTGAATCTATTTTTGGTTTTTGATAAGATCTTAAAACGTAATAAGTTTAGGGAATTCAAGGTTTTTTTTTTTTGTTGACAGTGGTATGTAGGCAAAAGAATGAGTGAGATCATGTTCAAGTTGTTAGGTATGCTTTCCGAATTACTATCTTTATGATAAGGGACATCTTAATCATTTCAAGTAATTAGAGGGTAGTATTTGTATATTTATCTATTCAAAGGAGGAAGATGATGTACCCATTATATACTTAACAGAATAATATTTTCAATACTACGGTTTTATTTTTCTAGATTTTTTTTTTTGAATTCTAAACCATGTAACACACGTGTTTAATTTTCAAGTCATAAAATGATTGGTATAAGGTGATTTTTAGTAATTACGGACAAAACAACACACTTTATGTGAAAATAACTGTTTTCACATCTATGATTATTGATTACGACTTTTAAAGCACATTCATTATGTTATTTTTTATCAATCTACTATTGGATGTTACTTAATTTATTAGTTTGAATCATCTTTATTCATATTTTCTCTATTTTCACCAAATCTATTGTTCATAACGTTGGCATGGTAATTTAAGCATAATAATCACAATGACTTTGTTTTTGGTTTTGGGAACCTTATTTATCATTTTACCCCTTAAAAGCCTACATCATAACACCCATAATTTCATGTCTTCAAGCGCTTGGTAATTGTGTGATCGACTGGTATTCTCCTTGGAAACTATCATATTTCTATGTAAACACAATTTGTTACTTCTACAATGAGGTGGTATTCAATGTGCAAAAGATCTATAAAGATTAATAAATGTTTGCAAATCTGTAATTAACATGTTTTTTAAAGTTTCAATGTTATTTTACTTCATCAACCGTGTGGTACACGGGTTATAGCCTAGTAAGGAATATAAAAGTAAATTCCAAAAAAGTGAAAAACTTCTACCTATCCCAGGATTCTTCCCTAGTTTTAATGCATTTTTTAATTTTTTGAATATAAACAAACAAAATATGATATTTTTCAGGCAAAACTAATAATTATATTTATATTTATGGTCCTTTAACATACTTTATATTTACAATAAATCCTCGGTGTAAATGAATACCACTATGATCATATCATAATAAGATAACTATATTTACATTTATGGTCTTTTAACTTACCTTGTGATTACAATAAATACTCTATCTTTATTTTATAATAAAATAAATATATTTACATTTATGGTCCTTTTAACTTACATTGCGATTATAATAAATACTTTATCTTTATTTTCTTTATTTTAGTGAATATCAGTTACAAATCATAATAATATAACTATATTTATATTTATGGTCCTTTAACTTACTTTGTGATTACAATAAATACCCTATCTTTATTTTAGTGCGGTGTAAATGAATATCAGTTACGATCAAATCAAAATAATATAACTATATTTACATCAATGGTCCTTTAATTTATCCTATATTTACTATAAATATATAGTTTAGTATATCTTTATTTTAGTGTGGTGTAAATGTATACCAATATAATCATATGAAAATAATATAACTATATTTATATTTAGGGTTATTGTTACTGTAGCCCAATAAATTTTAGTATATTAGCTTAAATGGTCTCTTGTGACTTTCTTTTGTAGTTTAGGGGCATAAAGTTTATTTCTACCTGCTAAAAAAGACCCAATACTTGTTATTACCAGTATCCCTGATGACATGACTTTTTCAAAAGTTATAAGAATTAAACTAAAATCCACCTCACAAATTAGTAAATCCTAACCAAAATTTACTCAAACACTAATACTAAAATATTATAAAATATATTAGTTTATAACATAAATTAATATATATTTCCAGTCGATCTAAAACTCGAATTAAACCACAAAGAAAACAATAATCACTAACTCCATAAAAGCATCTCCTCTATCTCGACCTCTGATTAATGGCTGCTAATTAAACCCTAATTAGTTTTCCATGTCTATCTCTCTATATTTATATACACATCCACTAAACTTATAGAGTATAGAGAGAGAAGCAGAAATTAAGGGAAAATAAAGGTGTCGGTGCCTGTGGATTATCTTTTTGTGCACAGGTTTTGCCAATTTTGATTTATAGAAATCAAGCCTAAACGACATCCAATCTCTATTTTTAGTTTTGTTTGTCAATTCTTTTCGCCGATTGTCGACATATTCTAGACCGATGGAAGAGAGAAGAGGCGACAGTGGCGGTGAATTAAACGGTGGTGGTTAATGTAATTACTCATCGAAAAACGGTGGTGGTGAATTAAACGTTTTCATAGTCAGATTTTGAAGAACAAGAACTCTCCCATGAGGAAGATGACTCATTGCAAACCATCATCATCTTGGCAGCTTTCTTATTCTTCTTCTCTTCTTTCTTCATCCTCTTCGACACATTGCAATCATATTGATGTTCTTCCCTTCCGACCCTTTCTGCTATGTAATGAATTCAGCAACGCCTTAACCTCTATTGGAAGATTATCGAGTTCTATTAAACATTGGTAGATCTTGAATATTGTTTCGGTGGGGATTGAAGTGTCGATGTTATGAGAACCATCGTGGGGATCTGTCACCACCACAAATGGGGCGTTATCGGTTATCCAAACAGGAGCATCGTCTTCTTCGAAAGCCATAACTGCAACTTTTACAGAGTTTTTTTTTAAGAAGATAATATGGTCTCATTCTGTGAAATATATCAACTAGCAATCAGTGAAGGGGATTTTAAGAACACGAAACCCCTTAAAATTTTGACATAAGAGATTGAAAAATATAGACAGAAATGATTAGAGTACATACAGAAACAACGTTGAGCAACTTAGGTTTATCTTTACCGGAGTCACACATCTGGGCCACCGTCGGAGTCGGAGAAGAAAGCGGCGGAGTCGGATAAGATAACATCGGAGCAGGTGAAGATAAAAGACGATACATTAGGTGTTACACGTGTCAATTGAGTTTGCATCTAAACCTGCTGATTAGGATGGGTGTCACCGGATGACCCCTTCAAATTTTCCAAAAGGATCTTTTAAAACCAATATACAAGTTCGTGCCCTTCAAATGCAAAAAAAAGTCACGAAGGACCATTTAAACCAATATACTCAAGTTTGTTGGGCTATAGTCACAATAACCCTTACATTTATGGTGCTTTAAATTACCCTACATTTATAATAAATACCCTATCTTTATTGTTGTTGGGGGTGTAAATGAATACCGATTAAGATCAAAATAAAATAATATAACTATATTTATATTTATGGTCCTTTAATTTATTCTACATTTACAATAAATACACTGTGTAAATGAATACAACCACCAATAAATCATAATAATATAACTATATTTACATTTATGGTTATTTACCCTACATTTATAATAAATGCTCTATCTTTATTTCGGGGTAAATACGATCAAATCATAATAATATAATTATATTTACATTTATTGTCCTTTAATTTACCCTACATTTACAATAAATACCATATTTTTATTTTAATGCGGTGTAAATGAATACAAAATGCACTACGTAATAATTGTAATGTTATATAGTTAATGTCCCTGATAATTAATAAAAGTAAAATATGTCAGTGTTTGACAAAACAATGGTAAATAAAAGTAAAATTATGTTTTTTATTATTCGTTTAGTTGTTCGTGACCGTCATTTATCGTTTAAGGTTAGATGAACTAATATGAATAAATATGTATGCATGTTCGTTAGGTTCGTTGCCCGGTTGATATCACGAATATTAAAACTTAAAGAAAATTTTAAAGTTAGAAGTATTATATAAAAATCCCTATAATAAAATTGAGATATTATACAAAATAAAATTAATTATGTAATGATAAAAAATAAATCGGATTATATAAGTATTCAAAATAAAATTGATATATTATATGACAATTTCAATATTCCATAGATGTATATTAAAAGTTAAATATATATTAAAAGGTCATAAATAATTTTAATAAATTCATAAAGGAAACGTAAGTTAAGCTATTTTATTTATTTATTTATTTACTTTATTGACCAAGAGCAATAAAAACATCATTATGATCGAGACTGCCATCTTTATTATTATGTAAATTAATCATCCTCTATCCCATCACAATGGATTAATACAAGTCAAAACCTTTTTGACTCTTAAAGATGGTTTTAGTTCAGGTGTATTTTGAATCCCCATATATTAATGATAATGAATCTATAATTATTTGAATTTTAGAAAATTTCATGATCATTGACGGTGAAAAGGGAAAAGTTCCACATCATTTTCAAATTGCCTAATTAATATTGGTGAAAGATTAATTTGGTTACTATAAAGGGTAAAAAAAATAAAGCAACTTGCGATATCCGTAGAAAGTAGCTAATTATGTTCTATTTGTTGCAATATGAACATTTCTTTATCTTTCTCTACATGTTTTATTTTTTTTAACCACTAGTTAGTGGTTAGAAGTTAGTATCACCAAGTTACATTTATTTATCTTTCTTTATATATTTCATTTTTTTGAACGGCTGGTTGATGGTTAGAAGTTAGTATCACAAAGTTAGTAGTATTCACCAACGTCGATATTAAAAATCAAGAACCCCCAATCTAAGGGGCAAAACATGTGCCAAATGGTCTAGTCCCATATTGGCCTCTATATATTTCATTTCATTGAGGTGATGAAACAACATCACATATATATACCTACTATCTCTGCAAATCAACTGATCAAATGGCATGTGCATCATCATCTTCTCCATTGGCTCCGATGCTTTCTTCTCAATCATGGAATCGTGATGTTTTCCTTAGTTTTAGAGGAGAAGATACTCGAAAGACTTTTGTTGATCATCTGTATAAAGCTCTTTTGCAACAAGGTATTGACACTTATAAGGATGATAAAACACTTTCACATGGCGAATCAATCGGCCCCTCCCTCATGAAGGCTATTGAGGAATCACAGATTGCCATCATCATATTCTCTAAAAACTATGTAGATTCACCGTGGTGCTTGGATGAACTGGTACATATTATGAAATGCAAGGAGACGAGAGGGCAAATTGTGACACCCATATTTTATGATGTGGATCCGTCTGAAGTACGAAATCAAAAACAGAAATACGGAGAAATATTTGCCAAATATGAACCGGAATACAAAAACAAAGTTGAATATTGGAGAAAAGCACTTGTGGATGCATGTAACCTTTGTGGATGGGAACCCAAGAACATTGCCAACGGGTAATTTTCTTACCTTATATTCTTTTATACAAATGTTTTAATAATTCTTGATGATGTTGATGACCTTAATAACAACTAGTTTGTTAAGTTATAAGATAACTCAAGTGTAAGAATTATGATAAGCTTAAATTAAGTTATGACATACTTCATTGCGTTCTACCTATAACTCTGAACACCTTGCTGCAAGTTACAAAAATCAAATCAATCTTCATGTTACTTTTGCTGTTTGAAAGTATTCGTTGTTTCCAAGAAAATTGTCAATTACAAATTTTACAAGTGCAATATTCAATATGAAATATAAAGGGTGGTAAGGATTCTTTTTTTTTTTTTTTCATAGACCATGACACAAATAACCACTTTTTTAAATGTAAGCATGTATAAATTATCCTTGTATATTTAATGTGCAGGCATGAATCAGATGTTATCAAAGAAATTGTTGACGAAATTTCACTGAAGTTAGTGCCAGTAACTTCAAATACAAATGAGAAGCTGGTCGGAATAAAGGCCCGTGCTCAACGTTTGAAATCCGAGTTACAAATAAAGTCAGGTGGTGTGCGAATGATTGGAATATGGGGGGTTGGGGGTGGTGGTAAAACTACTCTTGCATCTTGTATATATGATGAACTCTCTAGAGAGTTTGATGGTTGTTGCTTTATTGCAAATATTCGAGAGGAATCAGGAAGGCGTGGTTTGGAAGAATTGCAAGAAAAATGCCTTTTAAAAATGGAAGCAAACACTATTGGAAGAGGAAGATGCTTGATAAATAAGAGGCTTCGCCACAGAAAGGTGTTGATTGTTCTTGACGATGTCGATCAACGTGAACAACTAGAAGCGTTAGCTGGATCACCTGATTGGTTTGGTGAAGGAAGTCGGATAATAATCACAACTAGAGATGAGCATTTATTAAAAGCTCATAGAATTGTGGTACATGAGATTAGCTTGTTAAACGCTGATGAGTCTATTGAGCTCTTTAGCAAGCATGCACCTCAGGGTTCCATGCCTATGGAAGATTATGTGCAACTTTCAAAAGAGGTGGTCTCTTATGCCGGTGGGCTTCCATTAGCACTTACAATTCTTGGTTCTTGTCTGTGTGACAAAAACATTCAACAGTGGAGGAGTGCTTTAGCGAGACTACAACAGATCCCTGATGCCAATATACTGGAAAAGCTAAAAATTAGCTTTGATAGACTTCCAAATGTTCAGAAAGACTTGTTCCTTGATATTGCATGTTTTTTCCGGGGGTGGAAGAAAGACAGGGCAATGGAGATACTTGATGCATGTGGTTTTAATCCTGTTATAGGTGTAGAGGAGTTGAGACAAAAGGCTCTCATAACTATTTCAAATGGAAGATTTGATATGCATGATCAGGTGGAAGAAATGGGACACTACATTGTTAGGGGGGAACATCCTAAGAATCCTGAAAGACATAGTAGAGTTTGGAAAAAGGAAGATGTTCTAACAATATGTGCTATGGATGCGACAATGGTAATCATTAAGCTAGCTTTTCATGATATATGTATAAAAAACACTTTTAATTCAACATTTAAACCATTTTATTCATCTATCATAGGATCTTGACAAGATTGAAGCAATACAAATTGATTACAATAGTTTTGGAGTACATGAAGAACCTCATCCGATTGTTGCAAACATAAGGAACCTTCGGTATATCAGATGGAAAGGTGATCCAACCAATCCTTTGGTTAATAACTTTCCACCAAGGGAACTTTGTTGTCTAATATTGCGTACAGGCTTGCAAGACCATCTTTGGAATGGTTATAAGGTATTTCTTATTGTTTATCTAATGCATATAATGAAAACAAAGTGCATGATGAATTATTGAGTTGATTAATCTAGATAGTAAACTTTAAGTAGTTAGGAATCCACAATGCAATAAACTTATTAGAGTTTAATGGATTGACACATCATCATTTTACTTTCTATACAACTCTACATTAATTTTTCTATAATTCACTGAACTGAATAGAGTTCAATGGAATATATATTTAATAGTTAAAATGTTTTTTTTTTCCATTGAACTCCATATCTATTGAATATTTGAATGCAAATATGGCATCCCACAATTGTAGTGTTTAATCTATTGAATCCCAATTAAGCATTGTGGATGCTCTTAAAAGGATATTAACACACAATTATGTCATTTATTATTGGTGTCATTAAGCAACTTCAATATATATATATATATATATATATATATATATATATATATATATATATATATATATATATATATATATATATATATATATATATATATACACACAAAAAAAAAAAAAAACTGCTTAGTATAATTTTTTCTTGAAAAGAAATACTATTTTCTTAATTTGAGAAGATTTCAATTTAAATCTATTTTTTTTCATTAATAACCATTATAAAACATTGATATATCACCAATTTGGATTTAAAAATATTTTATAATTTTGTTTTCATTTAGTGATTTTAGATATATAATTAAAGAATCACACACTTGAAACAATTTAGTTTTTATCTATAGTTTTTTTTTTGAATGGATTATATACACACCCACTAAATCCTACTTGTAACTACTCCATTGTTCATAATAAGACTTAAACCCATAACCTTTTAGAAGAGGAACACCTTTCCAACACCTTGATACCTATAGTCAAGGTATTCACATCACATTTGGTACACTAGCTTGACAAGACAAGGACGTTATTGTCTAATATCTAGATAGTTTTTGATAACATAGCACATGATAACAAGACTATCAAAATTATTGTATTACCCTTACATAGAAAATAACCAAACAAAGAATGTGTCTTAGAATCTAGATAGCGTTTGATGACATGTCACATGATAACAAGACTATTGAAATTATGATAGTACCCTTACATACAAAATGACCACATAAAAAATCTGGATAACGTTTGATAACATAGCACATGATAACAAGACAATCCAAATTATCATATTACCTTTACGTAAAAAATAACCACACAAAAAATATGTCTAAATAACTTTTGATAAGACCGGCACATGATGATGAGACTATCAAACTTATCATGTTGTCCTTATATACAAAATAACCACACAAACAATATCAACAAAATAACCACACAAACAATATCAATTTAAAAAGAAATAACAAGCATCCTCACAGCAAAAACGTAACCTTTAGCGATGACATAAGACGTCGCGATTGATGCCCCTTGTCGACGCTAATACCTCGTAGCTAATACTCGTTTGTCGTCGCAAATGGCGTCGTCTCTAATACTTTTCGTTGCTAAATGACTCTGTCGTCGCTATTGGCGTCGTCTCTATTGATATTGCGGCCACCGGTCGGAGTTTTTCCGGATACTCTTCCCGGAATCAGTAGTTATCGCAATTGGTCAATGTCGTCCGTAAAGGTGTTGTTGCTAATGTTTTTTTTTTTTCCTGAAAAAACAATTTATTTATGATATTAGTTTATATATATATATATATATATATATATATATATATATATATATATATATATATATATATATATATATATATATATAAATAATGCATGTTTGGTAAAAATACAGAAATAAATACATACCACATTACATACGTCAAATATACCATATTACATAAACTATTTAATGAATCCAAAATAAACATCAAATATATCATCCATAAATTATCTAATAAATCCAAAATAACATCATCCATAACATAAAACAATAAATATTATGTGTCTTAGTCTTCACCATCGTTGTTTTCCTCGTTGTTGATTTGGTTCTTAAACGAGCGAATAATATCTCAAATTGTCGTCACAGACGTCGAGTTTTGAAGAAAAACGTTCACATCAACATCCTACAATTATGTCACAAGCACATTAAGTCATTAACAATTTAACAAATTATCCAACTATCAAACCACTAAATGAATTAAGTCGTTAACAGTTTAACAAACTATTAAACCACCAAATTAATTAAGTCTTTAACAATTAACAAACTACCAAACCACCAAAGGTTACTATAAATGATAAATTAATGCAAAAACTAAATTCCATGAATTTTTGATTTCTTTCTAATAAGTATTATAAATTGGTTAATAATGATAAATTAATGCAAAAACTAAATTCTAATTATAACTTAACTAAACTACAATATTAAAATATCATATTTTACTTCTATTTATAAAATTATGACTTTAACTTTTCAACATATTATAGTTAACTTATTAGTATAGATATGTTGTTGTTAATGAGAAATTGTCATTTTAAATTCATAACTTTGTAAAATTTATGATTTTATGCAAAACAGTTAAATTATTAATTTCAATACAATGTTTAATGGTTATTTTAAATCAAAATTTCAGTTAAACTTTAGAAAAATCGAGGGACTATTGTATAAATACTTAAAAGTTATAAATAATCATGTTAAACCAAAATTGTAATCCTAAATTAACAAAAAAAAAAAAATATGAAAATATTTTTTATAATCAATAAAAATTTTCAAAAATTGTAACTTAAAAATATCTTACAATATGAATAGTTAAAACTAATATTATATAAAAAAAAATTATAATGTTATCTTTATAAACAAAAAAAAAACGTTTGTTCTTTTAAATAATTATAATAAAAGAAACTAGCAATATTCATCAAATAACTTTAAAAAAAATTTAATTTCTAAAACAAAATTAAAATAATTAAAAGTTTATAAATATGTTATAATTTAAAAATTTACAACAATAGTAGTTAAAAGTAACATTCTAAACAAAATTTATATTGTTACCATTAAAAATAAAAACAATGTTTGATGTTTTAAATAATTACAATGATAGAGATTAAAATCTTAAGCAAATAAACTTTTTAAAATTAATTAAATAATTACAACAACTATAAATATCATTAAGCCATATATTATATTTAATTTTATTCATTAGTAACCTACAGGTAGAGACCATTGAGGCAATTGAAATTATAGAATTTTAAAAGATGTCTATATTATTATATAATTCAAAACAAACAATGTTTATACCAACTTATTATAAGATTTATTATATAATAACTAACAACAACGTCATTGATATATATATATATATATATATATATATATATATATATATATATATATATATAATCATTTATTTGTAAAGATTTCAAATATATTATTGTATTCTGCACAACACAAGGTTATTCGCCTATTCTCTGTCTCTCTCTCTCTTTATATATATATATATATATATATATATGTGTGTGTGTGTGTGTGTGTGTGAGTGTTTATATATGTATGTGTGTATGTATGTGACAAATTAAAGAAAATGACCATAGCTACACATTTTTGAAGATCAAAAATAAAAAAAATTGAAAACAGATATTTAACAATCACTTTCGTCACTTTTTTTTTTTTTTTTTTTTTTTTTTTTTTTTTTTTTTTTTTATCTAAAACAACTTTAAATTAAAAAAAATAAAGAAAATCACATTTTAATGTATTATTATAATAAAATATTACTTATTAAAACTTTAATATTCTATAACATTTTAAAAACTTTACTAATATTCTAATAAAATATTATATATGGTATATAACGTAATATTCTATCAAATTTTATCTTATGTAAATTTAGAAAAATCTTTAATAAAAATCTAATAGAATAATAAATTTAATGTGACAATATACAAAATTTTAAAATCTTTATAATATTAATGATAGAATATTACTATAGTATTTATAGGAACAATATTTTATAGAATATATCATTATAACAATGGTTTTTTTAATATAAAAAGTGATGAAAACTATAAATAAATATTATTAATTTTGTTGTTGTTGTTGTTTTTTTTTTCTCACTGAAATATGTGGCTAGGATCACGTCCTCTTGTTTCTCTAAACAAAATTTTGTAGAGTAACTATGAAGTTTTTCGTAATGTGTGTCTAATTTCTACAATGCCAATCTTCCTTAAATACATGAAAGATGATGATTACAAGGAAAAACAACACCTAATAATAATAACACAATAAAGGGTTTTAGTGGGAAAATATATTTTTTGGGCCCATGTCATCCATAAAAATTTATATAATATGTGTCTAATATCTGGAACCCCCGTTTGGGGCTTTTGCCCCTTGAAACCCGCTAGGGGAGTAGCCCAAAAAAGCTCATAATCTCAGAGGGAGTCTTCAGGACCTCTCATTGAATCACTACCTTAACCTTGATAGG
The DNA here is from genome assembly GCF_052625555.1 of Lactuca saligna. Lineage (NCBI taxonomy): Eukaryota > Viridiplantae > Streptophyta > Magnoliopsida > Asterales > Asteraceae > Lactuca > Lactuca saligna. Next base: position 2,691,296 of record NC_136424.1, read on the forward strand.
ATTGAACATAATATCTTTTTGGTTGACGAGGTGTTCTAAAAACTGGACCTCTCATAAGGAAAAATCGTACTTGGAGAACTTGGTGTAGAGACTCTCCTTCCCCGAAACCTCTAATACCTCTAACAAATGACCATCGTTCTCTTCCTTCATCTTCGAGTAGAGCAACTTATCTTCGATAAACACCATGACAGAACGATCTAACATTGGTCGTCTTTTGTACACTCTTCTCACTCATCCCCATCTGGTGATAATTTGAATGTACATCAATCTTAGAGAAACATGTAACTCTTTGCAACTGATCAAACAAATCATTAATCGTCAACAACGGGTGTCTGCTCTTCACTGTGAGCTTGTTAAGTTCCGTGTAATTGATACACAACCTGTACGACTCATCCTTCTTATTCACAAATAGAATCAACGCTCCCACGACGAACTACTCAGCTGAATAGACTCCTTGTCCAAAAGCTCCTAAAGTTGTGTGGATAACTCTTGCATCATAAGGGCTACAACTCTATACGGTGCCTTGGCTATCAAAGTCGCACATGGAAGAAGGTATATCCTGAACTCGACCTGATATTCGAGAGGAATACCGGGAAAATCCTCAGGGAACACATCGATAAATTCCCTAATCACTGGTACCTATATGATAGTCTTCTTCTTCTTCTTCTTCTTTTCCTCTTGCGTATCAACCATATAAGCCAGAAATCCTGCACACTCGTGTTGCAAATACCTTATGGAACTTACAGCCAAACAAAAACAAAAACTGATCCTCGTATCCTCTTCCTGAATAATCAGTTCTCCCCACTTGGGGTTCGAACTCTCACCTGTTGTCGCCCACAATCACCCGAATTGGCTCAACTAATCCATACCGAGCACCATGCTAATCTCTCCCATAGGAATATGGATAAGGTATATAGGAAAACTCACCTTAAATATCTCTAGTGTACAATCACCATCTAGACCCTTGATGTCTTACCTATCTTATCTTTGACAATCTTGACCATAAGAGTATGGTTGATGTGTATTTTTAATGCACTAGTTTTTTTATTTATTTATGATTCATAGTCTATTGCATCTAAACCACACCTTACAAGTAGTGAGCCTAATTAAGTGTAGTATAGTTTTGATAAGAAAGAGTGTCACACTCAAGGGAAACGGTAGTGAATTTATATTAGAATATTTGATTATAGGCCACATTAAATAAATGAAAACAATAAGGGGGGGGGGGGGTCGAACTAGATAAATTGATTGATAACAAATCACTTTAGGTACTTTGGTTTAGATTAGATAACATCTCAAAATCATGATTAATTACTCAAGTGTAATGGATATTGATTCATTATCCACCGATTCCTAATATAACTAGAATCATGACTAATCCCAGTCAATCTAAAGTCTCTTAATTTCATCTTCATGTCATTAATTATCCACAAATTCATTGTTGAGTTCGTATTAAGCAAGAGTTGATATTTATTAATCGTAATGATCATAGGAATTAAATTATGGATAGAATTATCATCTACTCATGCACACATATTAAAGTTCATCACTTTATTATCCTAACCCTAGGTTATGATCAATCTCTAGGTATAGTTACCAATAATCATGGACAACTATGATTCAAATTAACATAGTCAAAATGGTCCTATAAACTCTATTAATTTAGAAATAGGGAATAAAGTAACAATCTTTAACACATATGGATCTTTCATTCAAACTCGACAAAATAATTTAAATAAGAATAAATAATCCAAATAAGAAGTTAATCCATAATCTTAATGATTCATTTAATCATAAACGTAAATCAAAGAGTTTTAACACCTTAATTTAGAAAGTAAAACACATATAGAAAGAATTGGAATGCTAATCATGTTCAGAAAAGCAAAACAAATGATTCCTAACATGAATGTGCTCTCGAATCCTTCAGTTCTTTGCTCCAAATATGCTTAACTGCCCTCTAACTGCATTCTAGACCCTCAAAACGACACTTTTGGGTTTATAATCTTAGGGAACGAATTATGGTTGAAGATATATCCCTGGGGTTAATTCTCGGATTAATTTAGAGTTACAGCATCACCACGATGTGGAGAAAGGTTTTCCACGCCGTGGGAGATGGTTTCTTCGCGTCCACGAAATTTTCCGAATTTCCACGCTGTGAAAACTCTTTTCCATAGCATGGTAACTAGGAATTAGAACTTTCTTAAAAAAAGTTGTCTATAATTTTGTGTAGTTTCCAAATTTTTTTGAATATCGTCATTCAGAGTTATGAGTCATAAGATATGGCTAAAACACTGACGAGAGGTTAATCTGCCAACAATATCCTTTATGCGTCTTTTTCAACTCCTTTCTCCTCTTTTTGCATCCCAACTCCGATTTTAACTATAATTGAACATTTCAAAGCATATTAAGTATCATATATCTTAAAATTTAACATTTTTACTCAAATATATTAGGATAATGGCCTAAACTACATAGTTAAATACGGCCAGATCAGTGGTCCAACACTTACTGAGCAACATCAATACCCTCATTAAAAGCAAGCGAAACAAATGAATGACTCGCCCAAAGTCAAATAAAACTAAGGCATATACGTAGTTGAATAGAAATGTACCTATCCACAAATGTAATGATAAGAATACAACAAAAGAACAACATAAGCATAAAATGAATACATACTAGTGACCATGTCGGGTACTGCTCTTGCCTCCTTTGCAGTAAGCTAATAAGCTCTACCCTTGGCCCTAGGGACCTCCACCCTCCCATGAAGTCCATTAGTCAATTGCAAAGCCATTGGTGCTGGAGCCCGTACCTCCTCTGCAGCTAGTCTAGGACAACCAATGTTAATGTGGACAAGCCGATTGAAATGATAGCATACCCTCACATCGTATTTACAGTCTTGATTGTAATGAACCTTCTGCCCACACTTATAGAACCTAAACACACAAAATTAACCCTTTTACATCTTCCTACACTTGACACAACGACCTTGGCTCCTCTGTTCGCAAGTACAATTATCAACATATTTGAACTTCTTAGCTACTATCGATGATGCATGAACTTACACTTGCTTTCTCTTCCCTTTCTAGATCTCTAACTCTAACTACCGAGTTCGTGTCATATCCACAATATCACCAAGCTTCTGTCACCTGATGTTAAGCACAAAATCCCCAATCTTCATCTTCATCATATCAGAGTAACGATATATCTTCATTTTCTTAGTTACAACATACTCAAGGCAAAACAACACCCTGTCCATGAATTCTTTAGTGATCTCAATCATTGAATCAATAGTTTGATTAAGTTCCAGGTACTCCCGAGTCACTCGATCATTCTCCACTAGGGGCACATACTACTCCCTAAGCCGAGTCATAAACTCCTCCAATATCATGGCCTCAAGCTCGGTCGCAATAGCATACTGAACAATCCACCCCCATAAATCCTTCCTCACATTCACCAAGAGATTCACAGCGAACCGTAACTTTGCATCCCTAGGTAAAAATGGCGTGAAAGGCACTTTCTACCTCTATGATCCAACACATGCTAATAATTAGATCCTTCTACCCCTTAAAGAAGGGAGACTAACATGTAGAAAAAGTCACGGTAAGTAACGCTCATAGTCCTCGTCTGACCAACCCCTCCAGTTGTCAGAGCAGAAGCATACTTCTCATTGAACATCATGATCAATTCATCTTTGGTATTTCCAAACATCACTAGCATCACATCGAGTATGAATTGCAATAATTCAAAAGCATTCATGACATGCAAGTCTGGCTCACTAAGACTTGCATCAGAGTTGCTCCTTACATCTCTATTAGCCACCATATTGTAGACATAGACAGAAAAGGTTAAAAAATATACATAGCGCTATACCTACACTATTCCTCCACCTACCAACTCCTTAGAACCCTTGCGACCCTTTTCGATCCAAGTACACATCCTATGTTTCTGGTATTGCGCGTTTATACTACCTTCCACACATATCCTTACTTGTTTCAAGAATTTCCCCAAAGTTTCTAATTTTCCCCTTACATCCACTACCAAATTCTTTATCATATATATATATATATATATATATATATATATATATATATATATATATATATATATATGCCTACATATGCACATACTACTAATCTTTTAAGACTCTCTAAGACTCCACTCTGTTATCATGTTAAATGAAATTTCTGTTGATATTGATAAGTCGCCTTATAAATGCACAGTTATATGTAGTCATGAATGAGATAGATAGTCGAATAATTGACTCTACCATAAGCCAACAACCAAACCATGATCATGCAATAAGGCCAAATCAATAATTCTAAGGCTATCTGATTCTAACTGCATACAACCCTAAAACATTCACTTAACAACTTATCAATATTAAAATATACTTCAAGTAGCATCTAGTTATCTATATATAATGAAAAAAGGCATCTTTCCTAAGTAGGTAAACTAACATGCAAATCTTGAGTAGATCCTTAGCCTACATTCTAGCATGCATATCTATCAAACATAAATAACATATAAGACCAATATTAGTATATTGGGAATTACACTTCTTGTCAAGCACCGAATGACTGTACACATCACATCATTCTTTCTTTTATAAAAATCTTTTCCAAAAAGTTTTATAAAATTCATTCAAGCTCTAGTTTAAGTTTGGACACACGCTCCTGTTCATCAGAATCCCTGAAATTGAGGATCTTATAACAACTTGTAATGTCCCAAATTTTCAACCAATATTTTATTTTTTAAATATAATTTAAACAACCAAAACCATTTTTTGAAAAGAAACATAAATATCCATTGAGTTAAAATATCATAAAACATATGTAACATCCCAAAAATACAACCCAAAATTTTTGTTTAATAATTACTGAAAACATCATGTCAATATCATAAAATAAAGCTCGTACGTCAATATCTCAAAACCATAGCAAGGTATTACGAAAAAAATGTATCAAGATTATATCAAATCATATCTATGAAGAGCTAAAACATCTCCCAGGATGAACTGAAGCTGTGGTGTGTGCGATGTCATCAATCCGAGCTCTTCCCTTTACTTGCGGAAGTACCTGAAACCAAAACTGAAACTATAAGCACAAAGCTTAGTGAGCTCCCCCAAACTACCACATACCATACAATAACATATAAACACATATTAGGCCTTTCCCACTGCATCGGACCAAAGTCCGAAAACTGCATTGGACCGAAGTCCGAAACTGACTGGGACCTTGTCCCATGCATCGGACTGAAGTCCAGAACTAACTGCATCAGACCAAAGTCCGGAACTGACTGCATCGGACCAAAGTCCGGAACTGACTGGGACCTTGTCCCCTGCATCGGAACGAAGTCCGGAACTAACTGCATCGGACCGAAGTCCGGAAACTAACTGAGCATAGCATAGCATAGCATAAACATATCAACTAGCATGAACACATAAACTGCATACTGACAAATAAACTGCATACTGCATCGGGTCGTAGCTCGGAACACATAACACATAAACACTATCTGAGCCACGAAGGCATCAAACATTCTGACTACTGCATCGGACCGAAGTCCGGAAACTACTACTAATTAAACGGGCCGGCATTGTGGCCTTAGACCCGTTCCTACTAGAAGGAAACTCACCTCGTACACTGGCTGCTAAATGAATTGTTCTGGAAACCAACTGCTGCTGCTCCGGTATCTCCTCGATTATAATTTCCATAAATACACTCAATCAATTACTGATAACTATACAGAGGGTAAAATGACTATTTTACCCCTGGTCAAAGTCAACCTCCAGTTGACCGGACTCGCCGAGTCTGAGGAACTACTCACCGAGTTCTGTCGAGCAGATTCCATACAACTACATTCGAATCCGCTCTATGGTTCCTAACACGTAGATCTGAAATCTTGGAACCATCTGAACACGTAAAGTTGCTAAATTTACATGTAACTATGAAGGAATGAAGCCTCCCTACTCAAACACCACTTTTCTTGGGAAAACTCATCGGACTCGCCGAGTTGCTCATACAACTCGTCGATTTCTAAGGCAAACTTCATCGGACTCGCCGAGTTGTTCTTCCAACTCGTCGAGTCGACGGCTAACTTTATATAACTCGCCGAGTCGTCATGAGGACTCGCCGAGTTCATTCAGCCCTTTTTCCATACATGTCCGATCTGAGCCATGCAGCTGCTACAAATCATGGATCTAGACTTCTAGGGCATGTTTTTTCATGTAAAGTTGCTAACTTTACGTGCATGCATGTCTTTAAAGGCTTCATATGACCAAAATAAGCTCTTAATGAGGTTCTAGGCTCAATGGAGACTTTAATCACAACCACAACCAAAACTTTATACTTCTAGCATGCCATGAGTGTCCAAATATGAGGTATAACCCGGCCACAAGGCCTAATCACAAGGGATTTGGGGTTTTAGGGCTTAGAAACCACAATTTATGGACAACATAGATCTATACGATTAATAAGAAAGGTATAGAATTTAATACCAGAAAAGATGATCAATAGATTGTGTATTCTGGATCTACTTCCTCTTCCTTGAACTCTCCAACTTTCTCCTTCTCCTTCTTACTCCAAAGATGCCTTCACAAGCAATAAACACACACACACACACACTCACTAAGAAAACGGCTAGGGTTTTATAAGGAATGATCTGAGGGTGATGGAGGCTGAGATGGGGGCTATAAGGATGTTTAAATAGGTTGCAAACCCTAAGAATTAGGGTCTCCTCCTGATTGGCGTACTCGCCGAGTCCATGCGTGGACTCGCCGAGTAAATCGCTTAAAGCCCGTATCCAACTTGACATCTACTCGGTGAGTTAGGGCTACAACTCGCCGAGTATCTTTTCCTAAAAGAACATTTAATCAAAATAAATACGTACCAGGAACGGGACGTTACAACATAATCATAGAGTCAAGCGGAAGTCTAAAAAACACAACATAGATGTGAATACTGAACGATTTTGAGCATTCGAACACTCCTAAGGTGTACATGCAACCCTAAATACCTTGGATCTATGTTTTCTCTATTATACATGCAAACTTTCATTTTCCAAGGTATTACCCTAACTAGCATACAAAGCTTTGATACATGGGTAATGAAACAAGTTAGATAACATACCTTTTGTTGTAGCTTGTTGCTTGGAGCTTTAAGAGCCTAGCACTAATAATGTGAATGCCTCAAGTGGAATCACAAATCACCACTAACACTTGGAAACTTGGAAGAGGACTCTAATGCTCACAAAAATCGGCCACTCTTTGTAAATACTCTAGGTGCCATTTTCTTGAACCAAAGGGCTTCTTATATAGTGTGGTTATATTAGGGTTACACCATGTAAACCCTAATGTGCATGACTTTCCACATTCCTCATGATGCATGGGTTTTAACCTCCATGGAGTATCCATGGGCCACCATATGGGTTAAGCCCAACATAAGGAGTCATGGATTATTAGCCCACATTATAAGAATGAATGATTTACACAATCAATCCCTATATATTTAATTAGTCTCTTTTGACCACAAAATTAGTTCCATATTAATTCTTGATCAATACTAATTAAATAATATGATTTCATATTAATATATTGTAACTTATAATATATTAATAAATCATACATATCCTTTTCTCAAAAATCCAAATTGTTCTGGTGAAGTGTAACCCAAATGGACCATGCTAAATCGGGTAAAGTACATACCAAATATAGTTATGGACTTAGACACCTTATCAAACAGTCTCCCACATGGATAAGTCTAATAAATATAGTTGCAAGTACGACTTCAGCAACCGACCAACAATCTTAGCTCTTAAAAATTTGTTGAACTAAGATGCGTCATTTTAGACGAGTGATCATATAATCCTCTGTTCTCAAGATATCAGGCAGAAAAATACATGGAACAACATTATACTTATTGTCCAGCAGTTTGTTTCCCGATTTCTGATTTGTTTAACATAGAACTTAATCTAACACATCAATTGAGTTCTGACCGGTCCCGACACATAAGTCGAAAAGAAATCATCGAGGGGTCCAAGATATCGCTTTTAATCCTCCAAGGATTAAAAGGAACATATAAACTTTGAATCATATGCTTGTACTAACTATTCGCCAAATCATACACAACAACACATTTTATAACATCCAGTTACTAATGCGTTTTCGTACTTTCAATGCACAATCAACTCATAGTTAACAACTCATATCTCTTGGTTTGAATACTTACATGATATTATCGTCTCACGATCACTGGAGATGAATTCCATGAAGTGATACAAGTGAGCATGGGTTTAATCCAATACTCAGAACTTATGAGCACTCATGAATGTCATAGAAATGTCTAACCATTTCAGATAATCTACAAGCCAAATTCATGACAGTCTTGATTCAATACCTACTTCCAAAGTATGATTGACCATGGACAGTTTGAATAATCTTATTATTCTGGAAGTCAAAACATGTAAAATTGAAACAATAGTAAATAATTGACACAAGATAGTATCTTTACTCATAAATAAACAACAACTTTTATTTAATCATCGAATGTCAATTACATTTATGTATTACACGTTTGAGAAATAACTATCTAATCATTAAAACTAATATCGTCTTTCAGCTCGATGCGCCTCGCATGCTGCAAATGCTTAACCCTATTCAGTCCCTTCGTGAGGGGATCTGATGGGTTCTCTTATGATGATAGCCTCTTTGCTACGAGGAGTCCTTCTTCTATCTTGTGTCTTATGAAGTGATATTTTCTGTTAATATACCTGGATCTGCAACGATCCCTTGGTTCCTTGGCTAAGGCAACCGCACTGTCACTATAAAAAAATCTCCATAGGCTCCTTTATGGTTGGTACAACTCCAAGGTCACCAATGAAGTTCTTCATCCATATCGCCTCTTTTGCACTTCACTTTTTGATATGTACTTTGATTCACACATTGAATCAGCTACGGTCTCCTGCTTGGAACTTTTACAAGTAACTGCTCCTCCATTCTAGGTAAATACCCAACCTGATTGAGAGTGGAAATTATCTCTGTCAGTCTGAAAGCTGGCATCACTATACCCTGTCACTTTCAAGTCATCACTCCTACTGAGGATAAGATCCCAATCCTTAGTCCTTCGCAGGTACTTGAGAATATTCTTTACCACAGTCCAGTGAGCCTTACCAGGGTTTCCCTGATATCTTCTGACCATGTTCAAAGCAAAGGCCACATTAAGGCGAGTACAAGTCATAGCATACATGATCGAGCCAACAATGAAAGCATATGGTAATCGACTCATCTCAACTATCTCAGCCTCTGTACTCGGACTATGAGTCTTACTCAGTCTGGCATTGTGCTGGATCGGTAAGTCACCTTTATTGGAATTTTTCATGTTGAACCTCTTCAATACCTTGTCCAAGTAGATACTTTGACTAAGTCCAATTAGTCTCTTACTCCTGTCTCTCAATATCCTTATCCCTAGGATATAGTCATCTTCTCCAAGGTCCTTCATAGCGAAACACTTCCCAAGCCATGCTTTTACCTCCTGCAAGGTTGGGATGTCATTTCCTATGAGTAGTATGTCATCCATATACAATACCAAAAAGCTAACTATACTCCCACTAGCTCTAACATATACACAGGACTCACCCTCATTTCTCGAAAAGACAAACTCTTTTACTTTCTCATCAAAACAAAGATTCCATTTACGAGATGCTTGTTTTAATCCATAAACGGATTTCTCAAGCTTACACACTCTATTAGCATAATTAGCATCAACAAAACCCTCTGGCTGACTCATGTAAACATCCTCAGCCAACTTTCCATTAAGGAAAGCGGTTTTGACATCCATTTGCTATATTTCATAGTCATGAAATGCAACAATGGCTAGCATAACCCTAATGGAATTAATCTTTGCTACTGGTGAGAAGGTCTCGTCATAGTCAATTTTCAGAGTTTGAGTAAAGCCCTTCGCAACCAGTCGTGCTTAATATGTGTGCACTTTCCCATCCATGTCGTTATTCTTTTTGAAGATCCATTTGCACCCGACTGTCTTACGATCTGGTACATTGTCAACCAAGTTCCAAACTTGATTGTCATACATGGACTGAATCTCGCTGTCCATAGCCTCTTTCCACTTTGCAGACTCGGGGCCTGCCATGGCTTCCTTATAGCTGTTAGGTTCATCCAAATTTACCAGTGTGCTATCACTGATAAATGTATCACCTTCTATAATAATATGGAAACCATAAAAATCAGGTGTATTCCTAACTCTTTTGGAACGCCTCAGAGGTACAGATTCATCAATCGGCACAACAAGAGTTTCCTCCTCAGGTTGATCGCTAGTGTTTGAGCTTCCTTCACCGCTTTACTCTTGAAGCTATTCAAGGTCAATTTGCCTCCCACTATTTCCTTGGCTTATGAATTCTCTCTCACGAAAAACTTCTCTCCTCGCAACGAAGACAACATTGTCACTCGATCTGTAGATGAGATAACCAAAGGATTTCTGTGAGTAGCCGATGAAAATACACCGCTCACTCCGAGGTTCGAGCTTTTTGTGAGTCTCGCATCTCACGAAGGCCTCGTAACCCCAAACCTTGATGTGTGCTGACGAGGGAAACTTCCCTGTCCACATCTCGTAAGGTGTATTGGCAACCTTTTTTGCAGGGACTAGATTAAGGATATGGGTGGCAGTCTCTAACGCATACCCCCAAAATGAGATTGGTAACGAAGCTCGACTCATCATGGAACAAACCATGTACAACAAGGTTCGATTACACGTCTCATCCACACCATTAAGCTGTGGTGTTCTAGGAGGTGTCAATTGTGAAGAAATTCCACATTCTTTAAGATAGTATAGGAATTCGATACTAAGATACTCTCCACGTCGATCGGATCGGAACATCTTTATCTTCCTACCCAGTTGATTCTCTAATTCTTTCTTAAACTCTTTGAATCTTTCAAAGGTTTCTGACTTATGCTTGATTAAGTAGGCATATCCATATCTATTATAATCATCAGTAAAAGTCACGTAAAAGTGATTAACATCCTTTGTGGCGGTTCTGAAGGGTCCACACAGATCTGTATGTATGAGGTCCAATAAACCTTCACCCCTTTCACAAGAACCAGTGAAGGGTGATTTAGTGATCTTCCCAAGTAAACAAGATTCACAACTATCATCTGAATTTAAGTCAAATGATTCCAAGACTCCAATCTTTTGGAGTTGGCCTATGCGCTTCTTGTTAACATGTCCAAGACAATAATGCCATAAGGATGCTTTATCCAAGCTAGTGGAAAAATCAAAATGCAGTAAATTATTTCCTAAGTTGTCTACAACCATCACAGTTTTATATACACCATTACAAGGTAATGCTCTAAAATAAAAAACACCATTATAATAAGCATTTATTACACCAATTTCATTATCAAACGAAAATGTGAAACCTTGTTTGTACAAACCGTGAAAAGAAATAATATTTATCACCATTTTAGACGAGTAACAACAATTATTCAAATCTAACTTTAACCCATTACAAAGCAATAAAGAATAAACTTCAATCTTGGTGACAGGTGAAGCTTTCTTATTCCCCATGATTAAGTTTATCTTCCCGTGCTCCATATTCTCACTTCTTTTTGGTCTTTGCGAATCAGAACAAATATGAATACGATAGCCTATATCAAGGACCCAAGAATTAGTATGCGGTGACTTATTAGACAATATAGTGAAAATACCTGCATGGGTGGGTTTTACTTTCCCATCCTTAGCATCCTGCAAGTACTTTGGGCAACTTCGCTTCTAGTGCCCCTTATCATGACAATAGAAGTACTCGGCTTCTTTTGGGTTGGAGGAGGGAGTAGCAGGACAAACTTTAGTCTTGCTTGAAGAGGATCCATCAAGAGAATTTCCTTTGTGACCCTTGGAAGGGGTCTTCCTCTTCTTTCCCTTTCCTTGCCTGATTGTCAATACTGGAGCAAGAGTAGGAGTGATAACAACATTCTTACCTTTGAGACTACTTTCAGCAGTCCCCAAAAGTCCCCGAAGTTTGCTAAGTGTGACCTCCTCCTTGTTCATATGATAGGTCATGCGGAACTGATCATAACATGGAGGTAAGGAGTGTAGAATAATATCTATAGCAAGCTCCTCATCAAAGTTCACATTTAACTTAAGCAAACGGTCCACAAATCTTTGCATTTTCTGCAAGTGGGTCGTGATGGGCTCTCCATCAATTATTTTTGTTGTTATCATGGAGGTGATGATTTCATACCTCTCTTGGCGTGCACTATGATGGTATATTTCCATCAGGTCTTGGTTCATTTCAAAAGGGTAGAATTCCTCATAAGAATTTTGGAGTTCTGGTGTCATTGTCGCCAACATGATGCAAGACACCTAAGTGGCATCCTTCTCATGGGTAGTATACTCAACAATCTCCTCGGGAGTAACAAAAGACTCATCGATAGCCTTAAGCTCCTTGTCAAGGACATATTCCTTGTCCTCGTAGCGCATGACCATCCTAATCCAATCATTAAAATTAGTTCCATCGAATATGACTCTCCCACAAAGGTTCATGAGAGAGAAAGAGCCGATAGGGTTTGATCCAGAAGCATTGTTGGAAGAGATCTGAAGGAGAGGAAATACAAAGTTTCGATTAGATATAAAGTCCTTAATATAACACCCAAAATGAAATATCAAGGCTAGGACCCAACACAATTACAATTTGGAAGAGGGATGCCATAATCCAAGTTGCAAAATATTTGAGGGTAGGTAAATGACGATTTACCAATTTCCACCATGAAAAATGAAATTGATTTATTAGGTTTTAGATGAATTGAAATTCCTAGATTCTTTTGAGACTCATTAAACTTTTCAATGACATGTTTAAATCTCGATTATGCCCTTTAAGTTTGTTATCGGGATACCGAAGATCACAAACAAGGTGTGAATAACCATACAAATATACTTGGTACTCTTAATGTTATTTATCACCTAATCGATGTGCCGGTTAACCACACACGCTCCATCAATCTATGGCAAACATTAAGCTACCCTTTGCCACCTTTACTAGTCCATGTTAGTGTGTTGGTTAACCATACACGCTCCACTAACGAGTTGGTAAAATGCAAAGTGTAATTTCATGGGTTAGCATCAATTCATATTTTCTTAAAGTAACTAAGGTTAGGAATTTATAAAACATTTAGTTACTTTATAATTATCATTATACTAAATGATAATTAATGTCCTATCCTACCCGTTCGGCTAATGACCCTCCACCAGTCAAGGAAGCGGTGGGTGAGAGTGGACACCCATTAAACCACCATTTTATAGGCAGTAACCTTATACCCACCTTATAGACCGACTTTATGAATGAGGTCTACTAACGGTAAGACTGACTTGTTCTTATACATATATATATATATATATATATATATATATATATATATATATATATGTATATATATTATTAAACTTATAATATTATAATAGTATAAGGGTTGAAATTTAAACTTTTAAAACTCTAGGGTTTGGAATTAAAGTATTAATGTGTGAGTTTACAAATTCCAAAACTCGAGGGCAAGTTTTGAAACTCTTCAAAACTTTTCAACTTCATAACATATGAGTTTAATGGTTCTTAAAATGAGACTCTTCATTTTTCTATAACCTATGACTTTCAATGATTCATTTAAAAGAAAAACTTTTGGAATTCCATAACTTGAGGACAAATTATGGAGTCCATTAAAATCATCAAGAACAACAATTCAACTAACAAGAATGTTCAAGTTATAGATTAAACTCATATGAACAAGTTAATTCAAATCAAACAAATTCCATGTAATTAGACTAATCATATAAATGAATACAAAATATGAAAATTTGACAATCACCTTTCAAATGGATGAGCATGATCATTACCATATCTTAAAAAACATATTTTTATGATTCAAAACAGTTTGGGGTAATGATCATATCCATTTGGGGCCAAAAAATCATTTTTCTACACTCTGCCCAGCCAACTCGGTGAGTCCATGAACCCGACTCACCGAGTAGCTCATTTTGTACATGGACTCATCGAGTCCATCAGTAGACTTGGCGAGTTCATCAGTCAGAATGCATAAAACTCGATTTTTTCAACTTCTAATAGCAAGTAGCATCACGTATAATTGAAAACAAGCCTAGACTCTGATACCACCGAAAGGTTTTGAGCATTCTAACACTCTTAAGGTGTACATGTAACCCTAAATACCTTGGATTTATGTTTTCTATATTATACATGCAAACTTTCATTTTCCAAGGTATTACCCTAACTATCATACAAAACTTTGATACATGAGTAATGAAACAAGTAAGATAACATACCTTTTGTTGTAGTTTGTTGCTTGGAGCTTTAAGCGTCTAGCACCACTAGTATGAATGCCTCAAGTGGAATCATAAATCACCACTAACACTTGGAAACTTGGAAGAGGACTCCAATGCTCACAAAAATTGGCCACTCTTTGTAAATACTCTAGGTGCCATTTTCTTGAACCAAAGTGCTTCTTATATAGTGTGGTTACATTAGGGTTACACCATGTAAACCCTAATGTGCATGACTTTCCACATTCCTCATGATCCATGGGTTTTAACCTCCATGGAGTATCCATGGGTCACCACATGGGTTAAGCCCAACATACGGAATCATGGATTATTAGCCTACATTATAAGAATGAATGATCTACACAATCAATCACTATATATTTAATTAGTCTCTTTTGACCACAATATTAATTCCAAATTAATTCTTGATGAATACTAATTAAATAATACGATTTCCTATTAATATATTATAACTTATAATATATTAATAAATTATACATATCGTCTTCTCAAAAATTCACATTATTCTGGTGAAGTGCAACCCAAATGGACCATGCTAAATTGGGTCAAGTACATACCAAATATAGTTATGGATTTAGCACCTTATCCAACAAATACAATCACATCACACCCTTGCCCTTCTCACAGGAACAAACTAAAAAACATTTAAATATATCGGGTAAGCACAAAGCTTAGTGACTTCCCTAGTATACCACATATTCCATTACACATTCAATGCATAAAAACTATAGGCTCACGATCCCATCGTGAGCCCCCCATTCTACCAGGCATGTAGGCTTGCAGTCTAATATTGTTTCGCCATCATCCCATCGTGCATTCTTCATCATCCTAGCGGACCTGTAGGCTTTCGTTACCATCTTATCGGGTCTGTAGGCTCATAGCCTATGATTGTTCCATAATTATCCCTTAACTCAATACCATTCCTGCTATCATCCCAGCCAAAGGCAAATGATCTCATCATAATACCCACCAACTAACATAACAAAGACTACTCTAGTATAATCATACATTCATATAATATCAATGCGCAAACATCCTACCACGCAAAGGATATATAATGTCACACATCGTATAATGAGAGAACTTAGCTAAAGCTAGTAATCTGATTCTCACACAGAAGTCTCCGCAACGGATCAACTACCTCGGTCTACCTAAATTCATCATTAAATGCGTCTCAGTGACCATAACCAAACATATGTTAACTAAAGTATAAAACTCCATGTATCATCAAAGTTTGACTAAAAGTTAAATTGGTCAAATGTTCAATGCGTTGTGTCTAGCATAGGGACGCATCGTGTCCAGTACAGTCCAAAAGAGTCGCGAACCAGGCTACAATTCATGTTGCGACCAACGTTTGGTCGCATCGTGCTTCCTGGGCAAAACAACTACTTCTATTAATTGATTAATCTGTTACATAACGGGCTATAACTTTCTAGACACCATCTTGGGAGGTGTGTAATGAATAAATATTTGAATTTTACTAACATGCAAGCCCTTAACATATCAAATACTAACCCTAGATCCAAAACGATGCCAAAAGGATAAGGATTTCTTGCATGGTTCAAAGAGAGTTTAGCATGCACTCTTTTTACTTCATTGAGTCTTGAAAAAATCCATTTAAGACAACCCACAAACCTAGAGTTTTCTGAACTCCAACAATATCATAGCAAAAAGGAAAAAATGATTAAAACTCTAGATCTAGAAGCAAAGAGCCATAAAGGTGCATGCTTTGTCACTTACAAAGCACTATTAGAGGATACAAAGGCTGAAACTCTTTGGATCTCCCTTCATTTTCACTAAATATTACTTTCTTCTTTTTCAAGCTTCACACCAAAGGTACGAACACACAAAAACAAGGAAATAAGGCTACTAGAGGTTTACAACCGTAATGAAAGAAAACCCTAGGATTTAGTGCCTTTAAATAGTGTTCAAATCCTGAGATTAGGGTTTTGGGTTGTTGGTGGCGACGTGTCGCGAAATCCATATGGATGCGTCATGTATAAAAATCCCCCACGTCTCGTGAACAATACATAGACACGCCACAAAGTTGTTTTCCACCCAAAACCTTCTTTTATATTTTCCTTAAACTTAATTAAAATTGGATGATTAAAACATGATCGGAAAGTAGGCGTTACATGACAATCTCGTTTCATGTGACTAGTTTGTTGCAATTCCAACATACAAATTTTGGTTTCTTGTTGGAACCTTTATGATGGTCATATTTCTTTTTCCCTTTTTCCCTTATTATTTTTCTGATGTTTTTCATCTTTCACCATATTCATAAAATATCTAGAAACTTCCTTTTCCTTTCCTTTTCCATATTCTTGAACCCGAAGGCCCTTTTCAATTCGTAAGTGGCTGCCAAGTAATATAAGAGAAAAATCTTCCTTTTGGTTTTTTAGTATGTGCTTGAAATCCTTCCAAGATGGGGGCAATTTTCTATGACACTTATGACACAAATGGACATATCCAATTTCATCTTGTGTTGTTCAAATTGTCCCAGAATCCCCATGACTTTGTTGTACTATTCCATGATAGGCACTGAATCAACTATTTTGTAATTGTTAAAATTACTAACAAGAAACTTCTTACTAGAGGCATTCTCTACCATGTACTCGGATTTAAGGCATCCCAAAGATCATTTGCATATTCATGATTTTGATAGAGATCAAAGAGCGAATTTAACATACCATTCAAAATGTGCTCATGACATATGTAGTCATCGTTTTCCCACTTGCATCTTTGTCTGGTATGTTTCATAGTTTCGTCTTCTGGTGCTTTTAGTGCAGGAGTACTTAAAACATGAACAACTTTCAGAGTGGTGATACGGAAATGCATCTTTTTATGCCAACGACAAAAGTCGTTTCCTTCAAACTTTTCTAGTTTTCTAAATTTAGAACTCATGTCCCTGGCATATTTTGCCATTGCTATTGCTTGTAAAATTATATATTTCGAATGTTAGTTTTATGAATTCGAATAACAATATACTAGGATATTTCATGGATCGTGATTATGTAACTTTTCGAAATCTGTAATTCTTCCGTATTGCCCGGGGTTACACGAATTTAGAAGTGGAATAATCCAAGAAATTAAATTCCGAATACAAGCCTAATCGGATACGAATCACATAATTAACTTGTGTTTATTTGCGTTTCTTCTTTGATAATTATGCAGATTAACGATATAGTTTTTCGTATTGTATGTCTATGGTCTACAGTGTCAATCTTCCTTAAATACATGGAAGATGAAGGTTACATTATCAGCGGAACCTCCGCTAGCAGCGCTGCCATCGGACCCTCGTATTCCCGAGTCCACTTTCATCGGTTTGAGTATGCATCCCCTAAATCCCAACTTAGAAAGTAAACTGAACTACGTTTGTCTCTATAGTAATATTAACTACACCAAAATATGTCGATAACATTAAAATCACCAATAATATGTGTGTATATATATATATATATATATATATATATATGTGTGTGTGTGTGTGTGTGTGTGTGTGTGTGTGTGTATATATATATATATATATATATATATATATATATATATATATATATATATATATAGGATATAGATCCGGTAAGAAATTTTTTTTGGTAGGAAGGTAAGAAGTTTTTTTTCTACATAGTTTTTTGACGAACAAAAAAAAATGAATCACTAGATGATTCATTTGTAAGATGATTCACAAGAAAAAATTCTCAAAAAAACATATTTATGATTCATTTTTAAGTAAATTAAGAAAATATTCATTTTTATGAGAATTTTAGTGAATAACAACAAAATCATTATATAAATGAATCATCTAGATGTTTTTTTGAGAATTTTTTCTTGTGAATCATCTTACAAATGAATCATATAATGATTCATTTTGTTTGTTCGCGAAAAAAATATGTAGGAAAAAAACTTCTTACCTTCCTACCAAAAATTTCCTTCTTATTTGATCTTGACTCATATATATATATATATATATATATATATATATATATATATATATATATATATATATATATATATATATATATGTTCAGGTTCATTTGAGACCATGCTAATTTTGTGAGACCGTGACACCAAATCTAAAAATAATTTTAAAATGCAAAATAAAAGGAAATTCATTTTTTTAATTATTATTTTCGGAACTTTATTTAAAGAAAAAAAATTATCGTTTTTTTTTAAAATACGTGAAATATTCTAATAGAATATTACACTGTACATATTCTAATATGATTTTTAGAATGCTTAGAATATTCTACTAGATTTGTCAGATCTGTAGAATATTCTAAATATTCTACTAAAATATGTAAAAAATGATTTTTTTTGTATTTATTTTTTATTTTTTTGGGTATTTAATTGGAAAATATATATTCCGAAAATAATATTGGAAAAAAAATTTCGAAAATTTTCAATTATTTTGTATTTTAAAAATGTTTTTGTTTTATCTAATAAATGAGTGACTATGATTGCGTCTCACGGTCTTATAAAATTAGGTCGTCTCACATGAACCTATATATATATATATATATATATATATATATATATATATATATATATATATATATATATATATATATATATATATTAGTTTTAGGGAATTCGAATAACAATAAAATTGGATATTTCATTGATTGAAATTGTGTCACTTTCTGATATGTGGAATTCATCCCTAATGCATGGGGTATATGAATCCAGAAGTAAGATAATCCAAAAAATTCAATTCTGATGACAAGTCTAATTATAATCTAAAACAAAAGAAATACCTTGTTCTGATTTGCGTTTCTCCAAAGACAAGTCTTCAGAGTAACAATGTAGTTTTTGGTAACATGTATCTAATGTTTGCAATGTCAATCTTCCTTAAATACATGGATGATGACCGTTACAAGGGAAAACGACACTTAATAATAATAATAATAATAATAATAATAATAATGACATAATAAAGGTTTTTAGTGTGAAAATACATTTCTAGCAGAATCCCCGCCATGTGCTTTGTCCCTCGAACCTTGCTAGGGGCGCTGCTCCTTGGAACCTCGGATGCTGAGCTGGATCCCCATATTCCCGGTCCATGTTCATCTATCCGGGTGTACACTCCGCACCTCCGGTCTCGGAAAGTAAATTGAAGATAATACTAACTACATTAAAATATGTTGGTAACACTAAAATTCTCAACAATGTATGTTTGTATGCATGTATGAATAATAAGATTTTCGTTGTATCAGCTTGATATATTTATACTTGTTTGCATTGTATACAACAGTATCTACCAAATTTGAAGATAATGGAACTTTGGTATTTGGATAACCTAATCATGACACCAAATTTTGATGGACTTCCCAAGCTTGAAAGATTCATTCTTAAAGGATCTCCACATTTGAAAGAGATTCATTCATCGTTTGGAGGCTTGGACAGGCTTGTTTGCTTATGTATAGTAAAGTGCGAGGGTATTAAGAAATTTCCATCCATTACTCGACTACAAAGAATCGAGACCCTTTCATTTGCAGGTTGCCCTAGACTTATTGAGTCCTTAAAGATCCAACAGAAGATGGACAGTTTGGGAGATGAAGACGTTAGCTCTGGTGCTTGGGAGTCATCCAACTTAAACCACATAGGGTTATGTATTCTTGGCAGATGCTTAAGAGATTTGTGTCTGGGCTTGTGTGGTTTTGGAGATGAAGACACCGGCTCTGCTGTTCGGGATTTGCCCAACTTAAAACATATACGGTTATGTTTTTGTCGCCAATACTTAAGAAAGTTGGATCTGAGTGGTTGCAATTTGGGAGATGAAGACATGATCTCTGCTGTTTGGGAGTTACCAAACTTACAAGAACTTGATCTATCACACAATAAGTTTTCACGATTAGAATTTATTCTCATACGAACTCCGAGCCTCAAATTTCTCAATGTGTCAGATTGCAAACGCCTTGTAGAATTGTCAGAGCTCCCATCTAGCATAGCTGTTCTTAAAGCAAACAATTGTAGCTCACTTGAAACATTTGGAGATATTTCAAACTGTAAATGGCTGTGGAAAGTCTCGTTTCGTGGGGCCAACAAAGTAGGTGATGGTGATCCACCTGATGGTACATTGCTAGACTCCATGCTCAAGGTTAATTTGGCTCTACGTTAATTCCTTTGGAATTTCAATCTATAATATTATACAAACCCAAACATGCAGAAGAATCACGACTGAATGTGTTTTACATGTATGACAGGGAAATGCTTTTAATGATTACCGTATCAGTGTCACTCTTCAACATCATATTCCAAAGCGGATTGTTGGTAGGCTCTTACGAGGGAACGCATTTACACTGCGTCATCTTCCATGTAATTGGTACAATGAGTTTTGTGGGATCTTAATTCACGTTGTTACCTTCAAAATATTTCCAGAAATTCATATACTCATCAAGCAGGAGGTCGATGAAGTTTCTCGATTTGAGCTTGGCCATGGACGAGAATCCAGTGAAGAACTGGAGTCTGAATATGATGGAACAAAGACATATGTGGGATATGTTTCCTTTAATTCATTGAGGGGCACTGCATTCTTGAATTCAACATACAATGTCATTTTGATTTCTCTACGCCAGCATGGGTTTCCTATTGGAGCTACGGATAGAATAGGAGCTGCACTCGTTCCTAAAAATGATCCGGTGCAAACAACAAAACTCGAGACAGATTGCTCAGAATTTTGGGATGAAGATCATTTTAGACCCACATTTACGATCAAACAAAATACAAAGTCATGTATTAATATTTTATGGCGACCTAATCATTAGGACAACATCTAGCAAACTCATATATATAGATATCTTAATTTCCTGCTTTTCTCTTTGAAGGATTGCTCTGCCGCTATTGTTTTTTTGCTTCTGGCTTAGTAGTTTCTTTTACCATCATTTACTTTTTTTTTCCTGCATCTGAGTGTTGTTCTTTTTCTTTCTTCTAATAACAGAATCCTTAGAATATATATGGATATTTCAACATAACTTAGTGTGGTGATCGAAAAGTTATTTAGAACTTATAGTTTTGATCGTCCTTATTGTTTTCTATCAAGAAATACTCGAGTATAATCTGATAGTAGCTAGTATAATGTATATAAAATCAGTTTTTAGATTTGTCCACACTCCATATAGTTAAATGTCACAATACGTGAAATATATTCTATTTTGTCTAATTTCATATATAAACTTTTGTATCAAAGAGTTCATATTGCTTATAAATTGATCATTCAAAAATTCGATTAATTTTACCGTTTATAGTGCCTTGTAATCACCTCTCATACCTATAACAATTTGTAAAAAAAGTATTCATTTTAAACCACTTCTAATCACCTCTCAATTCTATAAATAGAAAACTGGTTTAAAAACTAAAAGTAAGGTGAAACGAAGAAATACATATGTACCCTCAAGTTTTGGTGGTCATTTTCAAGTGCTATTCTGTCATTTTTGTTCTTAGAAACTAAATTATCAATAATCAAATATCACAATTTTACAGGCACATTTAGAAAGTTGTGCCTATGTTTGAGAAAATTACAGAAATGGTCCGTGTATAAAATTATAATTTATCTATTGGTCCCTATGTTTAAGAAAGATACATAAATGGTCTTTGTAAAGTTATTTAATGGTTCCTATGTTTGAGAAAATTACAAAAAATGGTCCTTGCAAAATTATCTAATGGTCTCTATGTTTGAGAAAATTACAGAAAATGGTCCCTACAAAATTATTTAATGGTTTCTAAGTTTGAGAAAATTAAAGAAATGGTCCTTCTACAAACTTCATATTTTATTTAATAGTCACTATGTTTGAGAAAATTAGTTAAATGATCCTTGCAAAATTATCTAACGGTCCCTTAATTTCCTTAGTTTGAGAAAATTACAGAAATGATCAACGAGCCAAAATTAGATAATTCTCTATGAGTAAGAAAAAATTAGAGAAATGGCCCTATGTAATAGCAAAATTACAGAAATTGTCCATGTATAAGAAAAAATTACATTAATAGTCCTTATGTAGAACAGAGTTGCAAAAATGGTCCATGTGTAAAAGTAAATATTACAAAAATGGTCCCCATCAAAATACAATAGACATTGTGTAATAACAAAATTACAGAAGTGATCCCTTTGTAAGACAAAACTACAATGGTGCCAGTGTAATAGCTATTTCAGTAAGGATAGTAATTGTGAAGGGCGTAGAGGTATGCACTGAAGAGATTTTTTTTAGAACAGCTAACATATCAACTATCCTCTCTTAAATCTACACCTTTAGTCTACAAAGAGACTTGATTCCTCAACCTTTGGTTGAAGGGCACCTTTTCGTCAACTCCTTATACCGCTAGGAATAAACCCTTTGGTTTGAAGTATTAGTATTTATTTTAGGGCTAATTAGGAAAAAGCACTATATTTTTCCGAGTGTTCGGTTTAAGAACCAATTTTTAATACGTTCTGAAAAACCACCAATTTTTATTAAAATATTTTAGTGCGACCACTATTATTTGCACCTGTTATGTGTTATGTGTTGTGTTAATTACGAAAAGATACTATATTTTTTCAAAAGTTCGGTTTAACCACCAATATCTGTTCAATTCTTAAACTAATTGTCAGTTCAATATATATCGATTGAAGGCAAACGGGCAACAAGCTGCGCCACTAGTTCTTTCTGGATGGCAAAACCAATTCTGTTGAAAACAACATTTGTGGATCTAGGAGATATGACATTAGAATGCATGACCCGTTGGACTCTATTAAGGAGCTCCACCGTTTCTGGTGCGAGAAAACCAAATGTATCGAATGCAAAAGGAACAAACACATGTTGATTTTCTCTACATGCATTCTCGTGCTTCACCACTTTGCACGCAACGGCTTTCAAAGCGGCATGCCCAGCTGCGAAACCTCCGCTCCCCAAACCAACAAGAGGAGAGACACCAGTAAGATCCGTGCACACATGCTTCCATCCTATCCATCCAAAGACCAAAATGTCAGCCAGTCTAAGCGTGGTAAAACTTTTATCCAAAAAATGGGTAGTTTTTTCGTAATAACCCTTCATTTTAAACCACTTCTACTCACATCTCAGTCCTACAAATTGAAAAACATGGGTAAACATTCAAAGTAAGGTAAAATAAACAACATATACAAAATGTTACACCAGGATAACACCAGATTAGATACAAAAAGAAAAGGCTTTAATCATTTGTTTATTATAGCATCCTACTTCCTTTCCTTCCTATTTTTTAAACATCTAACAAATTACGAGAATGCCATCTAAATAAAAAAGCAATTATAAGCATAACATTTCCATTTTTTTATATGTTTAGACATTATACAATGAATAATCTACCCATTAAAAAAATATCATCCAAATACAAAACAAGTCGCATTTTACTTTAAACAAATTATTTTTAGGATGTTGCTTAGAAAAATCTATCCAATTACAACAGCGAAAAATTGCTTTCTACTTGGATGATGTTGGAGTAGATTTTTCGAAGCTTTCTACTTGGATGATGTTGGAGTAGATTTTTCGAAGAACAATGTTGTAATATGAAGAAAGGAAAATAGGATGCCATAACAAACAAATCAGTGAATGTGTGTTTCTATTTCTTGCATTTAACCTCTTATGAAAAATTCTAAAAGTATTAATTTCAAACCACTTCTAATCACCTCTCATCTCAATATGGGAAATAGAAAACTTGTGTCAAAACTTAAGAGTAAGATAAATAATAAAAATAAAAACAAAAACAAAAAAATATACAAATATTCTCCAACTGGTTCGCAAGGGCCAAACCTGACGATAAAGACATCAATCTCCTCAACTTTACTCGGATGGCCTACGAGAAGAAGCTGCCAAAACAAAATGAATAATGGAATATTATGGTGATTTGTTTTATCGAATATAATAGATATTTAACAGTTGGATTTAAAAACATCAACAGTTTGATGATAGCACATTCCAAATGTTCAGCAGCTTCAACTAAAATTTCATCTTTGATCAATATCAGCCCCATATATAATAAATAATAATGATCATTAATGGTTTGACGTACTCAAGGTCCTTTTCAAGTGCCGGTCTGTAATTTATGTTCTCCAACACTTGCAACACATGCACCTACAAATAGTTAACACGGTACAGTTCTACATTTAGCTGGAGGCATGACTATCGCATCCTAGTTTCCACTAACTCTCTCCTCTCATGGTTTTAGGAAATGATGACAAATAAATAGAAATAATAAATGAAAGATTAACAACCAGATGTTGGGAACGAATATCGGCTAAAAAGCTTCCAATATATGCATTAATGAATATTTTTCTTTATATGTTGTCTTACACTCTTGAAGCCCAAAACATGATCCATTGTCATTTGTTGGCCACTTTTCCCCTGGATAAAGCAACGCCAGGAATCTACAGATAAAAATTAAATGGTTGTACGGTTATTACAAGATGCAAGATCAAAACTAAAAATGGCTATCATGCAGAAAACTAACACATGATAATTTTATCAATATTAGTTAACACTTGATAAATTAAAAATCCAACATTGTGGGAAATTAACCCAATTATAACAATGTACTTTCAAAATTGTTCTTATTAAGAGGAGTTATATGTCCTACTAGCGAGTTTATATTTGAATGGCACTGCTATAATTGTTTAAATGACAAAACTACCCGATTTTGTAATTATTCTTTCAATTTTTTCTTATAGGGAGAAAACTTTGAAACATCCACCCACTTATTTCATTGACATTGTACCTTCGATTTTTTTTAACTAACAAAACATTGTACATGAAAAAATCTACCCAATTATTTCAATAAATATTTCTTTATACTTTGATGACATTGCTATAATCATATTTGTCAAACTCATACGAGTCTATGAATCGAGTTATTTCAAACCCAAAAAGTAGTGACTTGGTAATATGGAATTTGATGGTTAACTCGTACCGAGTCAAGCCAAATCGTGACTCGGACGAGTCATATATCCTACCGGCAGGTAATAATCCTTCTTTTGGACCAAGGGCAGTACTATCTAGTGACTACATGTTGGGCTGGAGGAAAAGACCAAAATACATTCTGAAAAAAGTGAAGATAAATTCGAAAAAAAAAAAAATCAAAAACCTTGTTTGTTTCGGAGGAGGTCAACACCAATTCCATAAAAAGTCAGACGTTCATTATTCTTTCATAAGAATTGAAGGAATTAAAGCTAAATCCTAAGTCATCTTTTCGGGGAGGAAACCATTGACAAACATCAAAATCTCCGGTTCTAAAGACCTCATCCGGTGGTGACAATAAGCCTTAGTGGTTGACTTCTTCTTCTCTCTCATTAGTGAGCAGATTGTTGTTCTAATGACGATCACTTTGAACCTAATTTCTAGTTTACGATCTTAGTTATGTTTCTTTAAAAATGGTACATTCCAAACACCGTCTAAAAAAGCTAAAGCTAAAATCAACCTGAACAAGGGTTAGGTATCTAATAGCTTCCTAGTATAGCAAACTACCCTGTAAAAGCATCATATTAATCATCAGTGGCATTGTCTTATTCTTGGATATTCAAGGGTAAGTTTTATCAACAATGACAACAAGAAAGGACCCGGTTTTGAAGAAAAACGGGTTTTATTAGTAGGGAAATAGGGGCTTTTCATTTATGATCCGATTTAAAACAAGTAACCAGGTTTTATACTCTTTGGAGTTTGGATGCTTTCACATAGGACTCGCCTTCATATAACCCTGTTGCAAAACCGGGTTCTATTAGCCATATTAACCGGGTTTATAGCCTTTTTTTGTATAAACTACAAGTATGTTAGTTGTAATATATTATATACATGAGAACTTAAATTCACTCGGGGAAGATAAAATCTAGCAAAAAAAGGAACTATAACTTGTGAGACATTGCAAGTAGACCATGTAATACTAGAACAAAAAGTCAGAGATGTTAGAGTACATGTCTTGAATACGTAAACAAGAATAAGTTTAACTTAACATAGGATGTTAGGAATTGGAAGAGACTTTTAAAGAGCGTTTTTGGAAGAAATGGAATCTGTTGGGAATTGGAACTTGAAGTAATCACAACCTGCTATATGTTTTGTTGGCAGAAGATGAAAATAAATGATAATATAACCATATGATTATTGAAAGAGGGAAATTACAAGGTTCTCAATGAAAAGCATAAAAGGCTACAAAGAAGAAAGGGATAATAAATACAAGCTAAGACCAACCCTAATGAGCTAAAGCCTAAAGGGCCCATAAACATGTGAGCTAACAACATATAGACTAACATCCCCCCTCAAACACACAATGCCACAACAATAAGCATTGAGAGTTTATCAAACAAGAAACAAAACCGAGATGTTGATAGAGCGTTCGTAAAAATATCCACAAGCTGCAACGTTGATGAAACAAACATAAGCGATATGGTTCCAAGTTGTAAGTGATGACGTGTGAAGTGACAATCAATCTCAATGTGCTTCGTCTGTTCATGGAAAATAGAATTCTTTGCAATTTGTATTTCACTTTTGTTATCACAATGCATGGGAGTAGATGAAGAAATGTGAACCCCCATATCCGAAAGACGCCACTTATAAGGTACGCATTTAATTCAAGTCAAACTTCATATTTTACCCTTGGACTCGACGAGTTGGAGGCTTAACTCGTCGAGTAGGATCGACTCCGGGTCGGGGAACTATGTGACTTACTCGATGAGTCGGAAGACCGACTCGGCGAGTAGGATCTGTTTGATGGAAACCCTAATTTTTAGGGTTTGTCCCCCTATTTAAAGAAACATAACACCCTTGTAGCCTCCTTATCACTCTCTCAACGCTCAGAAAACCCTAACTTGCCACCTTGAGCCTTGTGAGTGTTTGAGTGCCATTTTTGAGTAATATTGTGTGATTTGAAGTTTGTGTGAAGAAGAGGAAAGAGGAGGAATTTAAGAGAAGATTGTAGATCTAGGAACAACATCATTTTCTCCTCACTTTCTGGTAATCAAGCTTCATACTTGACTTGTAGTTTCTTAGATCTCCTTGTGGTCATTTTTATGGAGTTTTGGGTCCAAGAAGCTTGATCCTTGGGACTTGGATGTCACAAGTTAATATATCTTCAGATCTGGAACCTTGGAGGGTCCTCATGGCATAAAGGTGCCATATTCATGGCCATGGGAACCCCGTGTATGAAATAAACCCCATTTTGTCCCTTTGAGCATAAAAGTCCCATGCATGTACGTAATGTTCATGACTTTACGTGTTATGTCGACTTAAGGAGCCTAGATCTACCTTTTGGATGAGAGTTGTACATAGAAATCGAGTTATGGACTTGGGCAATAGTCGACTCGACGAGTCGTTCTTGGGACTTAGCGAGTCCGGGGGTTTGGTTCCCCCAACCTATTATGATTTACAGGAACCCAGTTGAGTTAGAAGGGCTGTAGTTGAGTCAAGAAGAAGGGCCCAACGAAATAGACATAACTATGGACCTGGAAGCCATGGGACTCGATGAGTGTATGAACGCACTCGGCAAGTCTAAGGCCATCTCCCAACCCATGAAGATGGACTCGACGAGTTGTTCATATAACTTGGCCAGTCACAGACTAGACACGTTCATATGACGAAGATAAACTCGATGAGTTCAAGGAGGAACTCGGCGAGTGAGTTGAAGATTGTCCCGATGATATGATTGAAGGAGAACTCGTCGAGTTCTTGCTAAACTCGACGAGTTGAGTCGGTTTGGGGGACAAATGATGGAATAGGGACTCGGCGAGTTGGCGGGCCAACTCGGTGAGTCGAGTAAACTGGAAGTTGACTTGACCATGATATTGACTTTGGCCAAGGGTAAAATAGTCATTTTACCCTAAGATCAGTTACCAATTTTTGACTATGTGTCTTTATGGAAATTATAGTCGGAGAGTCGTCGGAGCAGCAGATAGAGATTTCTCACCGAAAGTTGCAGCAGTCGGTCACACAAGGTGAGTTTCCCTTCATTAGGAACGGGTCGAAGGTACCAAGGCCGGCCTTTAGCGCGTTATGATTAGTAGTTGAGTGTGGGCGGGGCCCGTATCTCCCAATTAGTTGGGTGTGGGCGGGGCCCATATCTCATGGTAGCTGAGTTTGATTATGATATAAGTCTGAATGATAGATCTAGTTATACTTGTTGAATGTGTGATACTTGTATGTCTGCCTAGTAGCTGAGTGTGGGCGGGGCCCGTATCTTAGAGCTAGCGGAGTGTGGGCAGGGCCCGTACCTCCTAGTTAGTAGAGTGTGGGCGGGGCCCGTATCTCCATAAGTGTGGGCGGGGCCCGTATCTCCTAGTTGCTTGTTATATGTGTATGGTATGTGGTAGTTGGGGGTGGGGGTGGGGGCTCACTAAGCTTCATGCTTACTGTGACATCCCCAAAATCACGGCCAGAAAAGACCGGTTTTGTTTATACTTTATTTCAAAATCAGAGTTATCTTTTAATAAAAGGGTTGCGGAATTTGTCCCAAAACAATAATATGATAAAGATTTATCAAAAGCATTTCCATAGAAATGTATTTCATTAAAAGACTCGGGATGTCATGTTCGTACAGATCAAAAGTATAAACAGTACAATATAAGCCTTACTACATTATTTCATATCTACAGGCCTATATCCGTAATCCCTCGTCCAAAACATCACACCTATGCTCATGCGCCACTACCTGTAATGCATAAAACTGAGTGGGTCAGGCTTGGGAGCCTGGTGAGCACATAGGGTTTTCAACCCACAATAAATAAGTTTATTAATTTCATCAATCAACAATAACCCGATTACCCGTTCCCGTTATCCTCACTTTACGTCCCTAAACACCTATCATAAGGGACCTAGCCTAAGGATCATCATCGGGACGAACACTACTGCTAAGGGGATTCCTCAGCAATAAATGTCCTAATAGGCAACCATATGGGGGATGGAGTACACTGGTGAACACATCGTTCACAACACCTACAGGTTGCGAGCCTGCTAGTGTTCCACTGGACTGTCTAGAAGAGTCCGTGGTCGTCATCTATACTCCGCTAGATGACTGGATCAACAACAACAACATCGAGGCCTCTCATCATTTTATCACACATCACCTATTACATCTACCCATGTTTTACCTCAACATTTTCGTAGATATAAAATACATATACAGTTTAAATCATTGAAAACATGTATAACAACGTTCATCTAACGTAGATAGCAAGTATTCAGATAATATGCACACATAGCACGTAATTTATATAAAATACTTCATATCTATGTGTAAGCTGAAAGTAACTATGCACTCACCGGAAAAGGTGGTGATTTCGAACTCAGACAGCGCTTCGCTTCTTAAAAAGAATTTTTCTTCGACGAAACCTAGTATTATTACCACTAGAGTTTAGTTTATTATTCGTCGAGACTAATTAATAGTCTAGCTATTATTATTATTATTATATAAGCGTCAAAAAAATACTTATATAACCCATAATAATAGCCCAAGTATTTATTATAAGTTCCTAATAACGTTACTATAATTAAATAAAAGTTATATTAAAAATAGCGTAGGCGTAGCTCACTTACAGCGGGTTTTATAGAAAACCGGGCTTTGCTTGGAGCAGCGTTCCCGAGCCGAAAAGCTCTTCTTCTCAGAGCCTTCGAGCACTCCGGGGCTTCCGCCTCGTGCTAGGGAGGTTCCCTAGGCTTTTCGGGGGATTTCGGGGCTAGAGAGAGGTTCTAGAGAGGGAGAGAGTAAAGAGAAGAAAGAATGGGAAAGGTGTGAAGAAAATGAGGGTGGGAGAGGTGGTATTTATAGGGTGAAATGTGGCTGAACTTGGGGCCACATGTCACCATCTGGTGGCAAGCCTTGGGGAGAAAGCAATGGCCAAGATTGTGCCACATCACCCATTTTCGCACAGCACACTTCCGACTTCTAAAATCCGTAACTTTCACATACAACCTCCGTTTTTGACGTTCTTTATATCCACGCGTAGGTAATAATAAGATCTACAACTTTCATTTTGACACCGTCAGCTAATTCTCGACCGATCTTAAATTTAACAGTACAAGGAGATTATACTGTTAAACGTCTGCGTAAAATTAATAACTTCTACATACGGACTCTGTTTTTGTCTGTCTTTTTACTGTTGATTTCCTATTAATGAGATCTTCAACTCTCATTTACGTTGCGTAAGCCAAAAACCGCTCGAACTAAAATTCGAGTTTCAGGTCGTGCACTGCTAAGCCGAATCTTAGAAAAATCATAACTTCTTCATACGAAGTCAGATTTGGGCGTTCTTTTTATCGATGTTCTTAGTTTAACATATTCTACGACTTTTGTTTAGATTTCTAAGGCTAAAAAGTCTTCTATTGTAAATTCACTATTTACGTCTCCCGGTGTCGTGCCGGTTTTGCCGTAAAACTTCGGCAGGCCATAACTTCTTCGTTATAGCTCGGATTTCGGCATTCTTTATATGTACGGAAACCTTGAGACATATTCTACAACTTTATGTAGAGATATCGGGATTATCTCACACTTTAATTTTGACGCTCATTTTTATTCTTTATTAATTATACATTTACACATAATTCACATAATACTCAAATATTTCATATTTATTACTTCAAAAAGAGTTACAATAGTTGACCTAGACTATTACATTGACAAAAATGCTTAGCCCTGAAAACTCGGGCGTTACAATTCTCACCCCCTTAGGATGATTCCGTCCCGGAATCATGCATCAGCAAACAGATGTGGATAGCAACTCATCATGTCATCCTCTGTTTCCCAAGTGAGATTCGGCCCATTCGAATGTTTCCATAGGACTAGCACCAAGTCGACCATCTTGCGTCGTAACTTCTTAGTCTTACGGTCAATAATTGCCTCAGGCTCTTCGATCAACCTTTTATTCTCATCCATCCTTAATTCCGAGATTGGAATTATGTCGGGAGCATCTCCCATGAATTTCCTCAAATAACACACATGGAAGGTGTTATGAATACCATTGAGTTCTTCGGGCAATTCCAGCTTGTAAGCTTGGTTCCCAATCCTCTGAAGAACTTTGAATGGTCCAATAAACCTTGGACTCAACTTTCCTCGTTTCCCAAATCGTATAAGTCCCTTCCACGGTGAGACTTTAAGTAAAACTGAATCCCCAACTTCGAAGGTTATCGGTCGTCTTTTCTTGTCGGCATAGCTCTTCTGACGATCCTGAGCTGCTAACATTCTTTCCCTAATCACCTTCAATTTCTCAGCAGTCTCATGGACTATCTCAGGGCCCATAAACTGCTTCTCTCCGGCTTCAAGCCAACAAGACGGCGTACGACACTTCTGCCCATACAAGGCTTGATAAGGAGCCATCTTGATGCTCGAGTGAAAACTATTGTTGTAGGAAAATTCTACCAGAGGTAAGTGCTCGTCCCAATTCCCTTGGAATTCGAGGGTGCATGCTCTCAACATATCTTCCAACGTCTGAATCGTTCTTTCACTCTGACCATCAGTTTGCGGATGGTAAGCAGTACTCAAACACAACTTTGTACCCAACTCCTCTTGTAGACTCCTCCAAAACCTCGATGTGAAACAACTATCACGATCTGACACAATAGTAAGAGGGACACCGTGAAGTCTTACAATTTCCTTCACGTAAGCATTTGCGAGCTTATCCATAGACCACTTCTCGTTGGCTGCTATGAAGTGTGAACTCTTGGTGAAACGATCCACGACTACCCAAATCATGTCGTGACCATTCTTCGTTCTGGGCAGTTTAGTCACAAAATCCATGGTGATGTCTTCCCATTTTCCCATGGGTACAGGTAAGGGTTCTAAACTCCCATACGGTTTTTGATGTTGTGCCTTAACCCTCGCACATGTTACGCAGTCAGCCACATACTTCGCAACATCGAGCTTCATCGTCGGCCACCAGTAGTAGGGTTTTAGGTCCCTATACATTTTAGTGCTACCGGGATGAATCGAGTACATGGTCTTGTGTGCTTCTTCCATTAGAAGATCTCTTATTCCTCCCGTCTTAGGTACCCAAATTCGATCTTGGAATACATTCAGTCCTCGACTGTTCGTACCGAACACTAACGTTTTTCCCAAACGTTCTTCCTTTCGGTCATTCTTTTCTAAGGCTTCTTCTTGAGCTTTCCTTATACTTTCCACAACCATCGAGATGACTTCAATTCTTAACGCTCTTGGCCTTTTTCTTTCAAGATTGACTTTCCGACTGAGAGCATCAACAACAATATTTGCTTTACTTGGGTGGTAAAGTATCTCACAGTCGTAGTCCTTGAGAAGTTCTAGCCAGCGTCGTTGCCTCATGTTCAACTCCTTCTGATTAAAGAGATATTGGAGGCTCTTATGATCAGTGAAGAGCTTTCACTTCGTGCCGTAGAGGTAATGCCTCCATATCTTTAAGGCAAATACTACCGCTGCCAACTCCAGATCATGAGTGGGGTAGTTCTTTTCGTGCTCTTTCAATTGTCGAGATGCGTATGCTATCACCTTTTCTCTTTGGGTCAGAACACAACCCAAACCGACTCCAGATGCATCACTATAAACTGCGAAATCTTCGACTCCATTGGGTAGAGAAAGTATCGGTGCTTCACATAACTTCTTTTTTAGCTTCTCGAATGCCTCATCGTGTTTCTCACTCCATGTATACGTAGCTCCTTTATGGGTCAAAGCTGTTAATGGAGCAGCTATCGAAGAAAAGCCTTGGATAAATCGTCGGTAGTATCCGGCTAATCCTAGAAAGATTCGAATCTCCGTGGGACTCTTCGGACGTTCCCACTTCATTACAGCCTCGATCTTGGCAGGGTCAACCATTATTCCTTCTTGGTTAACAACATGACCCAAGAATTGGACTTCCCGTATCCAAAAGTCGCATTTGGAGAACTTTGCAAAAAGCTTCTCCTTCTTTAACACCTCCAACACTTCTCGTAGATGCTTGCCATGCTCTTCCTGGCTTTTCGAGTAGATGAGAATGTCGTCGATGAACACTACCACAGATTTATCGAGGAATGGTTTACAAACCCTATTCATCAAATCCATGAATGCTGCGGGAGCATTGGTTAGTCTGAATGACATAACCAAGAACTCGTAGTGTCCATATCTTGTTCTGAATGCAGTCTTCTCAATATCCTGCTCTCTCACCTTCAACTGATGATATCCTGACCTAAGATCGATCTTTGAGAAGTAGCTCGAACCTTGCAGCTGATCGAATAGATCATCAATCCTCGGTAATGGATACTTGTTCTTCACCATTGCCTTATTCAACTCTTGGTAGTCTATGCACATCCTCATGCTTCCGTCCTTCTTCTTCACGAATAACACCGGAGCTCCCCAGGGTGATGAACTAGGTCGAATGAAACCGCTGTCCAACAGCTCCTAAAGTTGCGTCATGAGCTCCTTCATCTCCGTCGGTGCTAATCGGTAAGGTGCCTTTGCTATCGGTGTTGTTCCTGGTAATAAGTCTATACGAAATTCTACTTGCCTATCAGGTGGTAATCCGGGAAGATCTTCGGGAAAGACTTCCGGATAATCGCACACAACCGGTATATTCTGCACCTCTTTCTTTTCTTTCATAGCATCGATTACGAATGCCAAGTACGATGCACATCCCTTGGACAAACATTTCTTGGCTTTCATCAAGGAGATGATTCCAGAACTCACTCTGCGTTTGTCCCCGTACACCATAAATGATTCCTTTCCGGGTGGGTTTATCCTAACTATCTTCTTTCGGCATAATATCTCGGCATCGTTGGCGCTAAGCCAATCCATACCCAAAACGATGTCGAAATCGTTTAACTCTATGGGTAATAGTTCCTCCTGGAATTCGTTTCCGTTTAGGTCAATGACGATGTTCCTAATACGATTACTAACAGGTACGAATTTGCCACTGGCAACTTCTACAATTAGGGCGTTATCAAGTTTTTCTACAGGTAATGCTAATTTCGCACTAAATTTATGCGACACAAAGGAGTAGTTGGCTCCGGAATCAAACAGTATATTTGCAGGCAAACCATTTACAAGAAAGGTACCTGAAGCGACGTCTGCTGCCTCCTTTGCAGCCTCGAGCGTCATCTGGAAGGCTCTCGCCTTCGGCTTTGGTGGTATGTTGGGTCTTCCTGCCTCCTTCTTCTTCGGGCAGTCCTTCAAAATGTGCCCTTCTTCATTACACCCATAACAGGCCTTTTGGTTAAGGGTGCATTCATTGGCATAGTGCCCAGGCTTTCCGCATTTGTAACAACTGACCCCTCCATCACACTTCCAAAAGTGATTCTTCTTGCACTTGTCACACCACTTTGCTTCTGATCCTCCTCCTCTTGAACTAGGTTTCGAGAATCTACTCTTCTTGTTGGACTTCGAGGATCCATCGAACTTTCGTTTCTCACCGACCTCAGCCCTTTCCAGACCTCTTTCCTTTTGTTGGGTCTCCACATTCTTAGCTGCTCGAACAGCTGATTTCAGAGTGGTTGCCATCTTGACTGTTGGGCCAAAGTCAGCCGACAGTCCGTTTGCGAATTTCTCAATTTTAGAAAGTTCGGTTGGCACTAGGTATGGAAACAACTTCATCTTTTCCATAAATGCAGTAGCATAGTCATCGATGCTCATTCTCCCCTTCTTCAAATTTTGGAACTCATTGTTCAGATCAATCAGGTCTATCTCTGAACAATACTGCGCCTTCAGTTGTTCCAAGAACTCATCCCATGACATTTTCAGGGCTTCTCCTCGTGGCATCGTATCTGCCAATAGCTTCCACCAACTCAAGACTCCAGTTTTCAATTGTCTTACAGCGAAGACAGTCTTCTGCTTTTCGTTGCAGTCGCAACTCTCAAACACCATCTCCATCTCGGAGATCCAGTCCATAATCTCAACATGCTTTGGGCTTCCTGAGAGACTTGGTGGTTTTGCACCCAAGAAATTTTTGTACATCCGCCCATCCTTGTTGTTTCTTCCTTCTGGGCCATCCCTTTGTTCACCTTGAGTCCCTATTTGACTCACTTGATGACTATAGTTCCCTTCCTCAGATGGCTCGGGAACTGGCTCCATTGGTTCAACATGTATGGTAGGTTCGTCCCTATTCTCGCGGAGCATCCGTCTCATTTCTTCCCTTTGTTCAGCTAGCATAGCCTGAATCATGGCTTGAACTCTAGCCATGGTAACTGGCTCAGGTGCAACTTCTTCAACAATAGGTATTTGCTGAACTACTGGGGGTTGGTTCCTACCTCCATTTGTGTTCACGTTTCCACTACGGGTCCTTGCCATCTTGATCTATACACCGAATAAGGTGAATTTAGATCTTTATTTAGGAGAGACGTTTTAAATCATCCTTATCACTCCGAAACGTTTACATGCTAGTTCTAATATCGTAGTCGTACGTTTAGAATCCTAAACACATAAGGTTTTCAGATCCGGTCGGTAACAGACCATAGATCCGAACAAAATAACAGCATATCATACATAAAGCATTTAGCACATAAAAGCATTCTAGGCACAATTCCTAAAATAAGCTAGTGCTCACACCTCACAATCATCGCTTAGCATTCTAAGTTTAAGTCTAGAAATCCTACAAATTCCTAGTTCGCTTAAACTAATGCTCTGATACCAACTGTTACATCCCCAAAATCACGGCCAGAAAAGACCGGTTTTGTTTATACTTTATTTCAAAATCAGAGTTATCTTTTAATAAAAGGGTTGCGGAATTTGTCCCAAAACAATAATATGATAAAGATTTATCAAAAGCATTTCCATAGAAATGTATTTCATTAAAAGACTCGGGATGTCATGTTCGTACAGATCAAAAGTATAAACAGTACAATATAAGCCTTACTACATTATTTCATATCTACAGGCCTATATCCGTAATCCCTCGTCCAAAACATCACACCTATGCTCATGCGCCACTACCTGTAATGCATAAAACTGAGTGGGTCAGGCTTGGGAGCCTGGTGAGCACATAGGGTTTTCAACCCACAATAAATAAGTTTATTAATTTCATCAATCAACAATAACCCGATTACCCGTTCCCGTTATCCTCACTTTACGTCCCTAAACACCTATCATAAGGGACCTAGCCTAAGGATCATCATCGGGACGAACACTACTGCTAAGGGGATTCCTCAGCAATAAATGTCCTAATAGGCAACCATATGGGGGATGGAGTACACCGGTGAACACATCGTTCACAACACCTACAGGTTGCGAGCCTGCTAGTGTTCCACTGGACTGTCTAGAAGAGTCCGTGGTCGTCATCTATACTCCGCTAGATGACTGGATCAACAACAACAACATCGAGGCCTCTCATCATTTTATCACACATCACCTATTACATCTACCCATGTTTTACCTCAACATTTTCGTAGATATAAAATACATATACAGTTTAAATCATTGAAAACATGTATAACAACGTTCATCTAACGTAGATAGCAAGTATTCAGATAATATGCACACATAGCACGTAATTTATATAAAATACTTCATATCTATGTGTAAGCTGAAAGTAACTATGCACTCACCGGAAAAGGTGGTGATTTCGAACTCAGACAGCGCTTCGCTTCTTAAAAAGAATTTTTCTTCGACGAAACCTAGTATTATTACCACTAGAGTTTAGTTTATTATTCGTCGAGACTAATTAATAGTCTAGCTATTATTATTATTATTATATAAGCGTCAAAAAAATACTTATATAACCCATAATAATAGCCCAAGTATTTATTATAAGTTCCTAATAACGTTACTATAATTAAATAAAAGTTATATTAAAAATAGCGTAGGCGTAGCTCACTTACAGCGGGTTTTATAGAAAACCGGGCTTTGCTTGGAGCAGCGTTCCCGAGCCGAAAAGCTCTTCTTCTCAGAGCCTTCGAGCACTCCGGGGCTTCCGCCTCGTGCTAGGGAGGTTCCCTAGGCTTTTCGGGGGATTTCGGGGCTAGAGAGAGGTTCTAGAGAGGGAGAGAGTAAAGAGAAGAAAGAATGGGAAAGGTGTGAAGAAAATGAGGGTGGGAGAGGTGGTATTTATAGGGTGAAATGTGGCTGAACTTGGGGCCACATGTCACCATCTGGTGGCAAGCCTTGGGGAGAAAGCAATGGCCAAGATTGTGCCACATCACCCATTTTCGCACAGCACACTTCCGACTTCTAAAATCCGTAACTTTCACATACGACCTCCGTTTTTGACGTTCTTTATATCCACGCGTAGGTAATAATAAGATCTACAACTTTCATTTTGACACCGTCAGCTAATTCTCGACCGATCTTAAATTTAACAGTACAAGGAGATTATACTGTTAAACGTCTGCGTAAAATTAATAACTTCTACATACGGACTCTGTTTTTGTCTGTCTTTTTAACGTTGATTTCCTATTAATGAGATCTTCAACTCTCATTTACGTTGCGTAAGCCAAAAACCGCTCGAACTAAAATTCGAGTTTCAAGCCGTGCACTGCTAAGCCGAATCTTAGAAAAATCATAACTTCTTCATACGAAGTCAGATTTGGGCGTTCTTTTTATCGATGTTCTTAGTTTAACATATTCTACGACTTTTGTTTAGATTGCTAAGGCTAAAAAGTCTTCTATTGTAAATTCACTATTTACGTCTCCCGGTGTCGTGCCGGTTTTGCCGTAAAACTTCGGCGGGCCATAACTTCTTCGTTATAGCTCGGATTTCGGCATTATTTATATGTACGGAAACCTTGAGACATATTCTACAACTTTATGTAGAGATATCGGGATTATCTCACACTTTAATTTTGACGCTCATTTTTATTCTTTATTAATTATACATTTACACATAATTCACATAATACTCAAATATTTCATATTTATTACTTCAAAAAGAGTTACAATAGTTGACCTAGACTATTACATTGACAAAAATGCTTAGTCCTGAAAACCTGGGCGTTACACTTACAGTTTCAGTTTTGGTTTCAGGTACTTCAGCTAGCAAAGGGAAGGGCTCGAGCTGATGGCATGGCACACACCATAATTAATTAGCCTAGGAGTTTAATATGATATTTTATGAGACAGTTATTTATTGACAGATTTTATGAGATTCGAAATATATGTCTGATGATTTTTTTTATGATAATGAGATTATGATTATCAAATGATTAAAAAAAAATTTGGCTTGTATTTTTGGGATGTTTCACTACCGTAACCAGATAATCTCACATGTAGTCACACCTATAGCACAATACTCAACCTCTGTGGAAGATCTAGAGACTGATACCACCATGCTTTAAAAACCCAATACCACCATGGTCATCACCAGTAATGATCATGTCATCTATATATATAAGGACAAAAGAATCCATCCTGCACTTGAGCATCTAACAAACAAAGCTGAATCATGATTACTCTGGACAAATACAAGATAGTTAATCACTATAGAGAATTTCTCAAACAAAGCACCTCACCCGTCTGATGTTGAATTCATGGGGGGGGGGGGGAGGGGAGACATATAAACCTATTTATGAAGGTCACCATTCAAAAAGCATTATTGATATACATTTGAAAGATCTCCCATTGTCGAATAAATGCAACTGCAATCATAGTATGGACTATCATCATCTTTGCAACTAGGGCAAATGTCTCCTTATAGTCAAAATTGTACTGTTAGGAATACCCTTTTGCTACAAGTCTGGCCTTGTACCATTCAACATAACCATCAACTTGTGTTTTTATCTTGTACACCAACGATAACCAATTGTATGTTTCCTAGGAGGAAGAGAAACCAAACCCCATGTATGAGTTTGGTGAAGAGCAGTGAGTTACTCAGCCATAAAATTCTACCAAATAGGATCTAATACATCTTCTCTATACATTCAGGTTTAGATAGATGATGGATGCTCGCTATAAATGAAACAAATGGTCCTGAGTATGTAGAGTAAGAAAAATCTGGAAGTTTTGTGGATTTGATAGGATAACCTCCTGAGGCGTGGTGGAGGTGGGTTATCAATCTCAGCTGTCAAAGGGGCGGACTCAAGAATAAGAGGACCCGAGGAACTCTCTAAATAAGTGGGCATGTCATGAACTGGAGGATCAAGAGGCATAGATGATTCTCGAGCAATTCCAATTTGGCACAACATTAAAAAAAAAAACTCAATTCCAATTTGGCTCCAATCCTAGAACAAAAAAAGTATGAAATTTGAAATGTTTGAACATTACTTATTGAGCAGAATAACACGTAGTAATTTTACTAAAATATTAAAATAAGACTTAACTATATAAGTTAACATATAATAGTCATCTAATATTCAATATAATCTTGATCAATAAGATAATACAATTGATAAATTACAGTGACAATAATAACCAAATTAAATTGTCTGTGTTACTGTGTATTTGGTTTGTGATAATCAAAGTAACTTTTAATAAGAAGAATCATATTGAATGGCATGACTATCAAATAAAAATTAGTGCTTTCTGGTACATAAGTCCAATCGGGTGAAACTAATTCACCAAAAACTATTATTAAGTATAATTTTTTTACTTTAGTTAACGATATAACTATGATTTGTTACTGTAAGAATAAGAAGAATGTGGAGAAAAAGAATAGCATATTACAACAGCCAAAGTCATTGCTCTTGGAGGTACACTGAAGGCTTATTGTGAATGGAAGAAAAAGCTACATCAATGCTTTTGTTAATTCCTGACTTATTTTGTCTTGCATTTAAAGGATTGTTTTGTATTTTGTAGTGTTGGGTAAAAATGCTGAAAGTAGTCAAAGTAGTAATTGATCATTCATTCTCAAAGATTTTGAAGACCCTCAATAGTTATAATTAATTAGCTCAAATCGATTTCCTAGAGTAATACTTTCTCTTGGTTGATTATGTTGCCAAAAAGAAGGGCAAAAAAGGAAGAGCATATATGGTGCTTATTAACGACTAAAATAAGGAATGTGGTGAGATACAAAAGGGAAGACGACGAGACTGAACAACGATGATCGTGGGGAAGAAGCGAAAAGCATGCACTGTGAAGATTTCCTATGTTTTAGGAGTAAAGGGAAAAACCATCCATTGTTTTCAATTTTAAAGATTATTAAATATTAAAAAACATTAAAAAAAATAGGTTTGGGCAAATCCGATATTTGAAGAGATTAACAAAGGAAAACATGATATTTAAAGTTTAGCTTGGGCAAATACGATATTTAGACGTTTAACAAGAGCACATACGAAATTCTCCCATTAATGAATAGTAGTGAATTATGTCATTTACTAGTTTATGAATTTTGAAATTAGAAGGAAAGTTTACATTAATGAAATTGATATCCATTTATTATGATATATATTACAATTTTTACATATCAATATATTATGTGAAGTTTAATAAAAATGAAGAAACCATAAAATCCGATGTGGAAAAAAATAATTTAAAATAACCACAAAATGACATGTGAAAAAATAAATAAATGAGAGTATCACATGTAGCAAAAAAGATCCTTATTTATTAGAGTTAATGCATATGGAAATATCATTTTATCAAGAATTTAAGAAAAGTACTTGTTACCACTGATCATTTAACAAAAATAATGCTAAAAAAAATATTGAGAGCATGAACTATAGTCGTTTACTTGATGATGTTAGCCTAAGTATCAGGTCAACAATACAATCTTGATTGATGAATCAGGTTCAATGGTAATTGTCGATGTAAGGCCAACTTCCTCATCCCAAAATTCTGAGTTTCCTGTTTCTTCTTTTGTTGTTTGCACCAGATCATCTATATTTTTCCTAGGAATGAGTTTAGCTCCTATTCTATTTCTAGTTGTCTCTATAAGATTGAAATCAAATTGATCTACCGAAATCGTGATCACATTGTAAGTTGAATTCAAGGATATAATGTGCCTCAATGAACTAAAGGAAACATATCCTACATGTGTCACATATTCTGGGTCCAGTTCTTCATTGGATTCCTGCTCCAGTTCTTTGTCAGAACCATACCCTAGTTCTTCATCAAAATCCTGTCAAAGCTCAAATGGAGGAACTTCATCTACCCCGTGCTTGATG
Source organism: Lactuca saligna (assembly GCF_052625555.1). NCBI lineage: Eukaryota > Viridiplantae > Streptophyta > Magnoliopsida > Asterales > Asteraceae > Lactuca > Lactuca saligna. The sequence goes on from NC_136424.1 coordinate 2,732,592, forward strand.
ATTATAGAAAGAAATGGAATTACGTTGAAGGTAACAACGCGTATTAAGAACCCACAAAAGTTATTGTACTAATCATGTGGAAGACATAATGTAAATGAGTTCCCTCTAAACAGCCTATCTACAGACCCCACTAGAATCTCAGGATGAAGAGTAACATTGATAAGGTGATCTTCAATAGCATTTCCCTACCATGGGAAACACATCATGTTATGATTCTTATTAGGCGCATTCCGCAACATAAAACTATACGTTAAACTTTTGGCATATACATGTTATTGAAAATAATTATGGTATTAACATTAACTATGAAATAATAGTTCTTACATTAAGTTTATATATAAAAAATTAATTAATTAGAACAATATTATAAGATAATCATACCTTAAAATTACATCACTCAATGGCCTCGTGTGACTTGTTTGTAAAGTAACAAAACATAATTTATAATTTGTGTTATTTTTAACTTATTATTTTTAATTGATATAAAGCACATTTTAGAAAAATTTCAATTATTACAAAAAAGAAACTGGATATTTTTTTAGTTAATTTAATATTTCAATGTATGTTTTACATTTTATTTATTTAAATATTTTTAACTATTTTGAAAATAATTTTTTTGAACAATTTGTTTTTAAGCCTGTTTGATATTTTAGATTATGTTTTGCATATAATACCATACTTAATTTGACAAATTCAAAATACTATAATACTAATTCAAAATGTTAATTTAGATTTTGCATTTAATATCATATTTAATTTGAGATATAAAAAAATTATATTAATAATTTATAAAGTTTACAACTAAAATGATAATTTTATATTTAGTAAATTAAAAAAAGTTAGAAGTTGAAAATTTACGGATGTTCAATTTAATAGGGTGATAGTCATTGGAGACCATTCTAATTTTGTGAGACCGTAAGACTAAATCTAAAAATAATTTTCAAATGCAAAATAAATGGAAAAATCCAAATTTTTTTTTTTAAATATTATTTTTGGAACTTGAATTAACTAAAAAAAATAATAATAAGGAAAATAAAAAAAATCCCGTTTATTTTATTTTATTTTTTCTTTAAAAAAATACGTGAAATATTCTAATAGAATATTACACTGTACATATTCTTAAAAATAATTTTAAAATACAAAATAAATGGAAAAATCTAAAAACTCTTTTTTTAAATATTATTTTCGGAACTTGAATTAACTAAAAAAAAATTCTATTTTTTTTGAAAAATACGTGAAATATTCTAATAGAATATTACACTGTACATATTCTAAAAAATAATTTTAAAATGCAAAAAAATTGGAAAAATAAAAAAAATTTAATATTATTTTCGGAACTTGAATTAACTAAAAAAAATTATAAAAAAATAAAAAGTAAAAAAATAAAAAAATACGTCTCACGTTCTCACAAAATTAGGCCGTCTCACATGAACATATATATATATATATATATATATATATATATATATATATATATATATATATATAAGTTTAAATATGATCATTAACTTTTTTATGATCAATAGGATAAGTTTTTTAACCCTTATTTTTGAGGTTATTTTTTATCAAAAAAAAATCTAAAAATATATAAATTCATGATTTTTCAACCTCTTACCATATTGATTATATGATAAATATTACTCTATTGTAATATCATAGACCCTCAAATCTTAACCACTGATTCTACTCATCCGTTGGTCTAGAATTGCCCTTATGGGCACACAATAAACGTAAGAAACACACGAACCTAGCCATATATATATATATATATATATATATATATATATATATATATATATATATATATATATATATATATATATATATATATATATACACACACACACACACATACAGAGAGAGAGAGAAGTAGGAATAGTTAGGAGCTCAAAAAATGGTAGGCACCGCGAGGACAATTTTTGACCTCAAGATTGAAAAAATAAATGTGTAAGATTTGATTTTATTTATCGTTAAAATCTTGCGAGATGATGACATTTTTGTACTGTGATATTTTGATAATTTCAGAAGAATGTTACTTGTTTGGATGGTATAAGTGGAAGAGTAAAAAGATTAAAAGAAAAAAGAAAAAAAAAATCGGGCCATGTGGCCTCTCTAGACATTGACACGTGCCCCCACCAAGCATTACAAATGTCAAACCCTTATTGGCCGATATATTTTTTTCCCACTTGCTTAGTTTTTTGGTCATAACTTTTTTTTCCGTTGAAAAAAAATACTAAAAAAACTAAAGTTCTTAATATTTAATTCTCTACAAAATGAACACAATCATGAAAATTTGTTTTTTTATATTTAAAAAAAACCTAGAAAAAAAATTCTTCAAAAGTTATAAAAATTTAAAAAATATTTCTATTCACTATTCTAATGACTTTGTAAAAATAATTTGTTTTTTTTTAAATAAAGTGTTTTAAATACCAAATTTGATTTTAAAAGACTAAAAGTGTTTTAAAATAATGTTGAACATAATATGACTCAAATAGAATGATTCAAAATATTTATGATTTAATATGTTTATGATCCTTAACTTGTAATGATCTAAAAATATTTAATGATCCTTAATTATTTTATTTTTTATGATTTAAAATTAAATGATTCAAAAATATAATGATCTAAATGTTGTATTGAACAATAAGTTTATTTAATTCAATATATTATGATCTAAATTAATATTATCCAAATTAGTATGATCCAAAAATATATGATACATAGTATCGATATAATTCAAAACATTATGATTTAAAATAAATTGATTCAAAACATTATCAAGTAAGTTTGACGTTATAATTATAGAAAATAATATCCACGATTCCTACCAATTTTTATCGATATACCAAAAGTGGATAGAGACAAACCTTAAGCACATAATCTAGCAACATGGAACCAGCAGCTAAACCTACTTCGTGGGCCCCAAAAAGCGAGACTTTCCACAACCATTTACAGTTATAAGTATCTCCAAAAGTTTTAAGTGACTTGCAATCATTTGCTTTAAGAACAGCTATGCTTGATGGGAGCTCTGATAATTTTACAAGGCATGTGCAAGATGACACATCGAGAAATTTGAGCCGAGGAATTCGCATGAGACCAAAACTTAAGCATGAAAAGTAATTTCCTCCTAGATCGAGTTCTTTCAAGTTGGGTAACTCCCAAACAGCAGAGCTCATGTTTTCATCCCCCAGTTAACAGAAACCGAGATCCAACTTTCTCAAGTACTCTCTGCGAAAAAAACGAAAATAACGAAAATAACGTAACTGTATGTTGTTCAAGTCGGATAACTCCCTAACAGCAGAGCTCATGTCTTCATCTCCCAAACTGTCCATCTTCCGTTGGATCTTTGAAAGCTTAAAAACTCTAGGGCACTCTGCGAATGAAAGGGTCTCGATTTTCTTAAATCGGCTAATAGATGGAAACTTCTTAATACCCTTGCAGTCTATTATCGATAAGCAAACAAGCTTGTCCAGGCGTCCAAATGATGAATGAATCTCTTTTAGTTTCGGACATCCATGAAGCTTGAATCTTTCCAGAAGTGGAATTCCATCAAAATTTGGTGTCATGACCAGGTTTTTCAATTGCCAAAGTTTAATCATCTTCAAATTTGGCAGATACTGTTGTATACAAGTGTAAATAATTAAGTAAATAATGTACTAAGGTACGTGATAAGAGCTTAACAAAATCCGAATGGAAATCATTTGAAGTGTTTGACTGTTTAATTTAATATGTAAAAATCACTTAATAAAACAAAGAACATACTTTTAAACTCAAACTGACGGATATATCGATTTAATAAACAAAAATATAGAATTTAAATTGAAATCTTACCTATATATAACAAAATAGTATTTATTTTCAAAATACAAAAGCAATTGTGTATGTATGTTTAGACAAACGATAAAAGGTGACAAAGGTATGTTTAGACAAAAGGGTACTCATGTATCCATTTAACTAAAAATTTACTCTGATGGATTACAGTCTATAATTAATTCACTATCTACTTTGTTTTCATTTGTGATTTGGATAAACAATAAGAATTACCTTATAACCATTCCAAAGTTGGTCTTGGATGGCATATTCTAATACCAGACAACAAAGCCCCCTTGGTGGAAAGTTATTACCCGACGGATTTGCAGGATCACCTTTCCATTGAATATAACGAAGGTTTCTCATGTTTGCAAGAATAGGAGGAGGTTTTGCCTCTCGAAAGCTACTATAATCAGCTTTTATTGCTTCAATCATGTCAAGTTCCTGTGAAGAGGAACAAAATGGTGCCATTAATTTTGAGCTAAAAGTGATTGTTCATACATATATCACACAAAGATAAATTAACTGTTACCATCGTAGCATCCATAGCACATATTGTTAGAACATCTTCCTTCTTCCAAACTCTACTATGTTTTTCGGGATTCCTAGGGTGTTCCTCTCTAACAATGTAGTGTCCCATTTCTTGCAACAGATCATGCATATCAAACCTTCCATCCAAAATAGTTATGAGAGCCTTTTGTCTCAACTCCTCTACTCCTATTACAGGATGAAAACCATTAGCATCAAGCATCTCCATTGCCGTATCTTTCTCCACCCACCTAAAAAAACATGCAATATCAAGAAACAAGTCTTTCTGAACTTTTGTAAGTCCATTAAAGCTGATTTTTAGCTTTTCCAGAATCTTATTATCTGGGATCTTTTTTAGTCTTGCTAATGCACTCCTCCACTGATCAATATTTTTGTCACAAAGAGAAGAACCGAGAATTGTAAGTGCAAATGGAAGCCCACCGGCATAAGAGACCACCTCTTTTGAAAGTTGCTCATAATCTTCCATAGGCATGGAACCCCGGAATGCATACTTGTGAAAGAGCTGAATAGCCTCGTCAACATTTAACAAGCTAATATCATGTACCACAACTTCATGAACTTTTAATAAATGCTCATCTCTGGTTGTGATTATTATTCGACTTCCTTCACCAAACCAATCAGGTGATCCAGCTAACGCTTCTAGTTGGTCAAGGTGATTGACATCATCAAGAACAATCAAGACCTTTCTATTACGAAACCTCTTATCTATCAAGCTTCTTCCTCCTCCAATGCTCTTCCCTTCCATCTTCTTAAGAATTTGTTTTTGCAATTCTTCCAAACCATGCCTGCTTGATTCCTCTCGAATATTTGCAACAAAGCAGCAACCATCAAACATTCTATGGATTTCATCATATATAGAAGATGCAAGAGTAGTCTTACCGCCACCTCCACCCCCCCATATTCCAATCATGTTCACACCACCCAACCCAATTTGTAATGCTGATTTTAAACGTTGCACGCGAGTCACTATTCCGATCAGCTTCTCATTTACACTTGAATTTACTAGTTGCAACCTTGATGAAATATTGTCAACAATTTCTTTGATAGCCGCTGATTCATACCTACATATTGGGTATACAGGAATAATTAAGACATGATCACATTGACAAAGGAGAGAATTCGTTGTCATGCTTTAATTATGAAAAAAGGAGGAGACATAACCACGTACCCATTATACTTCAGATTTAATATAAAATTGTAAAGTTAATATACCTACTTAGTTTGTAACAATATTTTTGGGAAATGTTGAATAGTTTCAAACAGAAAAAGGTGAAGAAAGATGAATTTGATGTTGTAGCTTCAAACATGGCGTTATGTAGAGAATTAAAGGTAAAACTCAACGTCATAACTTAATCTGAGCTTATCCATAATATGAGGACTTGAGATATTTTTTAATTAACCAAACTGACCAACTGATCAAGTAAAAGCCTCTGTTTAATCAAGGTTATCAACATCAACAAGAATACTTAAAACATTTGTATAAGATCTTATAAGGTACAAGGATAACTGTCTCGTAGATCAAACATATCTTAAGCATAAAAAGTGAAAATAATAATAATAATAATAATAATAATAATAATAATAATAATAATAATAACAATAATAATAAAAGATACCTGTTGGCAATGTTTTTAGGAACCCATCCAGAGAGGTTGCTTGCATCTACAAGTGCTTTTCTCCAAGATTCAACCTTTTTTTTGTTCTTCAGCTCATGTTTGGCAAATGCCTGTCCGTATTTCCGTTTTTGTATTCGCACTTCAGACGGATCCACATCATAAAATATGGGGATCACAATTTGCCCTCTCATGTCCTTGCATTTCATAATATGTGTAAGTTCATCTAAGCACCACGGTGAATCTGCATAGTTTTTAGAAAATACAATGACGCCAATATGCGATTCCTCAATAGCCTTCACAAGGGATGGATGTTGAAGGTCATCACTAGCCCAATAGAATCATGTTATTGTCTAGAAGAAGTTAGCATGTTCTAGAATGATCTGGAAGATTCTAGAACATTATGGAATACTATGGAGGAGTGTTGAAGATGCTGGAAGATTCTAGAATACTCTAGAATGAGATGGAAGACCCTGGAAGGCTATGGAACATTCTAGAACACTATGGAAGACACAAGAATGTCTATACTTATCTAGGACATTATAGAACATTCTAGAAACATATAAAAGCTTGTAATAGATATAGAATATGGTAGATAGTTCTAGAATAGCCATGAATGTATGTAGATCTAGAAACTTCCTATAAGGAGGTGGAAACACCTATAAATAGGTGTGGAGCTCATTTGCTCCAAACAATCCAACATCCAAGTATCCAAGAAAGCCTCAAAGAAAGCAAAGTGTGTAGTAGTCTCATAAAGTGTAAGTTCTCCTTAAGTGTCTTAATAAAAGTCTTGTTGTTTCCCATATAAAAGAGTCGTGTTCAACAATCTGGTATCAGAGCAAGGTTTCTTGATAGTGAGAACGAGTGATTCTTGTTGTATCGTGAGTAGTTTGTGACTCTGCAAGTTTAGTGTCGAAACTAGCTTGTTTGGTATTACCGAGGTACTGCCAACACGATGGGTGATCTCCAAGTCGTCAGAGGAATCAAGAAACTCAACAACAGCAACTACAAAACGTGGGAAACATGTATGAAGTCCTACTTACAAGGACAAGATCTATGGGAGGTTGTTGGTGGAAGCGAAACTACGCCACCAGAGGAAGACGTTAATGGTGCTTTCCGCAAATGGAAAATCAAAGCAGGCAAAGCAATGTTTTCCTTGAAGACCACAATCGAAGAAGAGATGTTGGAGCATATTCAGGATGAGAACACCCCAAAAGAAGCTTGGGACACGTTTGTGACGCTTTTCTCAAAGAAGAATGATACGAGACTACAACTTTTGGAGAACGAGCTATTATCAATCTCACAACGTGACATGACGATTGCTCAATATTTCCACAAGGTCTAGTCGATATGTCGGGAGATTACTGAACTAGATCCACAATTCGTCATTGCAGAAGCTCGAATGAAGAGGATCATTATCCATGGACTGAGGTCGGAATATTGAAGCTTTGTTACTGCTGTACAAGGATGGCCCGTTCAACCATAACTTGTAGAGTTTGAGAATTCGTTGGCCAACCAAGAAGCTATGGCTAAGCAAATGGGAGGCATCACGCTGAAGAGTGAAGAAGAAGCACTCTACACAAGTAAAAATCGGAGGAATTTCAAGCCACCGTCTAAAGAAGAATACAAAAATGCTGACAAAGGGAAGAGTCAGCCAGGAACCTCACAACAATGGAGATCTCAAAAGACCGACAATAAGAGTTCTCGGGGGAGGAGGTTCAAAGGCAACTGCAACAATTGTGGAAAGTGGGGCCACATGTCCAAGGATTGTTGGTCAAAGAAAAAGTCTTTGGAAAGCAATGTAGTAACTTCCAAAAAGGAAGTAGAGGATGAATGGGATGCTGAGGCACTATGTGCTATAGAAGAGAATAAGACTAAAAGAGGAAGGCTAATGTTCGTGGATGCCAGGGTAAATGGAGGATACACCAAGGCTTTAGTAGATACAGGTTCATCCCATAATTTCCTTGCTAAAGATGAAGCTAAAAAGTTGGGCATCAAATACACCAAAAATCCAGGCCGGTTGAAAGTCATCAACTCTTTATCCAAGCCTATCATTGGTGTTGCATATAGAGTACCTCTTAAGATAGCAGAATGGGAAGGCACCATAGACTTAACAGTGGTGAATATGGATGACTATCATATGCTATTGGGAATGGATTTTCTAGACAATGTACGACCATGGTCATTTGAGAGAGATGATACCATGCGTATCACCAAGGGTTCAATAATTCACATTGTACCCTTGAAGAGAAATAGGATTGGATCCCAAATCCTATCAACTATGCAACTCAACAAAGGTCTCAAGAAGAGTGAGGCAAAGTTTATGATAGCCTTGAAGGAGGAAATTGTTCCCTCAAAGATGGACATTCCGAAGGAGAAGAAGAACATAATGTCACTAGGGTTACATAAAAACTCGCATCTTAGAAGAAAAGTGGAACATGTGATGGAGAAACCGGATAAGGCGAATAAGAAGAAAAACACATTAATTCGTAAGAGCAAAGTAAAATCTCTCAACCAAGCAACATCTAAACGAGATGATCAGATCAATAAGGGATCACGTCATAACATGTTACAGGAATTTTCCAGGGCTTGTAAAAGGGACACCCCACATGCTTACAAGTTCTCCAACGGGAGGCATAAGAAACTATATAAGAGAGTTCAACGGGGTCACGAACAATATTATGGTGCAACAAAAGGCAACCACAAATGTCGTTGTCAACTATCGAAACAATATACGAAGCAACAACTGCAACAACTAAGGAAAAACAAAACATGTGGAAGAGAAAAAGTTCTCAAGGAAGAAGTCAATATGAAACATATCAAGACTAATGACCAAGTAGCAAATGGAGTTCATAAAGGGTTAAGTACTAACAAATATGAGGGCTTTAATTATCAGCTCAACATGGTACAACGAATAGGGGCTAGTGCTGAGGGGGAGTGTTGAAGGTCGTCACTAGCCCAATAGAATCATGTTATTGTCTAGAAGAAGTTAGCATGTTCTAGAATGATCTGGAAGATTCTAGAACATTATGGAATACTATGGAGGAGTGTTGAAGATGCTGGAAGATTCTAGAATACTCTAGAATGAGATGGAAGACCCTGGAAGGCTATGGAACATTTTAGAACACTATGGAAGACACAAGAATGTCTATACTTATCTAGGACATTATAGAACATTCTAGAAACATATAAAAGCTTGTAATAGATATAGAATATGGTAGATAGTTCTAGAATAGCCATGAATGTATGTAGATCTAGAAACTTCCTATAAGGAGGTGGAAACACCTATAAATAGGTGTGGAGCTCATTTGCTCCAAACAATCCAACATCCAAGTATCCAAGAAAGCCTCAAAGAAAGCAAAGTGTGTAGTAGTCTCATAAAGTGTAAGTTCTCCTTAAGTGTCTTAATAAAAGTCTTGTTGTTTCCCATATAAAAGAGTCGTGTTCAACAATGGACAGATCGATGATGATGCGTTTCTTCGTCCTTGTAAGTGTCGATTCCTTGTTGTACAAGAGCTTTATAGAGATAATCGACAAAAGTCTTCCGAGTATCTTTTCCTCTAAAGTTAAGGAAAACGTCATGATTCCATGGCTGAGAGGAAATGGCTGGAGCCCGTGGAGAAGATGATGATGATGAAGATGCCATTGATCAGTTGATAATTTGTTGAGATAGAAAGGTATGTGATGTGGTGTCACCACCTCAATGAAATGAACTATATAGAAAAGAGAGAAATGTGAGTTTCTAAGAAAATTTCAATTTACCAGAAGCTCACGATATATCTAAGTAATGACATGTTGATTAGTTGACATATATATATATATATATATATATATATATATATATATATATATACAGTGTTGTAAACTCGCCGAGTTGACCGATTACTCCTCCGAGTACTCGCTACTCGGCCCCTTGCCGAGGTGAGTTAGAAAATCCCGAGTACTTCCCGATCGACCCCTTACTGAATTGAGCAGTGTTGTAAAACTCGGTCAACTCGGTGATTAATATGTATGGTATACTTAATGATTTATTATTTAACATACACACATGTGATTATTATTACATATATATCTTAAATTTTCAGTAATTATTCACGAAGTGTGACCATTATTTGTTTTTTTAGTTTTTTTGTATTCACATGTATCTAATTTTGTTATATATTTCAATAAACTTATGATATTAACTTATGATTTTGACATATATAGTTTCCCTAAAAATATTACTACATGAATTACCAAATCTGCGTACTCCCCGAGTACTCCTGAGTACTCCCAAGTACTCGCTACTCGGTAGTTGGCCGAGCAGGTACCGAGTAACGAGTTTTACAACCTTATATATATATATATATATATATATATATATATATATATATATATATATATATATATATATATATATATATATATATATATATATATATTAAGAGGTGATTTTCCAAGAAATTAATTTCCAATTTACCAACAGCTAAATATAATATGATTTTTATTGCAACAAATGACAACTGTTGAATTATTTCAACCAATATACACAAACAAATGTGATTTCTAAGAAATTTCCGGTTCACCAAAATCTAAAGAAATATCCACTTGACATTTTCAATATATTTAAATTACGATAATGAATGATTTTTTAATTGCAAAAATCGGATTACTCTCAAGAACATCATCCATTATGCTCTCAAAAAATTTCGAGTTCTTCACTACAAAAATCGGATTCGAGGCTTCTTGGTAATTTCTATGTTAAACTCAAAGTATTTTATTTCATGTTTAGCCTAAGATCCTTCCACTTACACCCTCATTTTTGTGTATATGACCCTTAGAACATCCACATTTCGAGAATCTCTCCAAGACACAAAGCTAGGCTCGAAATTTGCTTCTTCTTTTTCCTTCCACATGAAACTCTTCAAGGTGAGATTCATAACCCACAATTTTTCGTGTTTTTTATACTTTTGGGGGGAATACAAGTCAAATCTCGTTTAACCAATGGATAATTGCATGTACCGGGGTGTAATGTTTTCAACCTTTGAGTATTTGCATGAACATGGAGTTTATCTTATACAACTTCATAAAAATCCTGAGAAATGTGTTTGTTAACATATATATTGCATGAAAACTTATGGATAAGAGTTATAGCCTCAAAAAATAGCAAAAATGTGTGTTGGTTTCAAACATATATAACTTAAACTTAAACATCAGCTTTCAACAGAAAAGTTATGGTCCATTTAAGGACTATTTTGACCATCTTGAACTTAATATTTTTCAAAACTGTTTAATATGCAAATAGTTTAGGTTTATTCTAAGGACTACTCGCATATGTTCATACGATTTTTCTACAATTTTTGGCGATTTTTACAAAACTGTCTATCATTTCAGGAATGATTTCAGACCAGTCTGTGAAGATGAACATTTTCACACTGGTTTGAGGCCATTAAAAATTATGATAAAAATCATGAACAAATTAGACTCATTTTAAAAACTCTCAGAGTTTACGGATCCAAATTTCGACTTATGATGATTTTTCTATAAGTTTTCTAAAAACAGGGACAGAAAAGTCAAAAACAAGAAATTGCCTTTATCATACTAAAAGCTCTTATACTGGTATTAGATGTAAGTATATATATATATATATATATATATATATATATACCTTCAGATCCGGTTGGCAACAAACCGTAGATCCGTACAAATAATATCATATATGGCAACATATAACATTTAGCACATAAAAGCATTTTAGGCAACTTCCTAAAATATACTAATGCTCGTGTCTAAAATTCAATAGACACTTAACTCAAAATTCCACTTAGCATTCTAATTTTAAGTCTAGAAATCCCACAAATTCCTAGTTCGCTTAAACTAATGCTCTGATACCAACTGTGACATCCCAAAAATCTCGGCCAGAAAAGATCGGTTTCATTTATGCTTTTTAAATAATTTTGATTTTAAAAGAGATGCGGAATTTGTTCCCAAAAACAAAACATGATAAAATAGATTTTTTTTATCAAAATATTTCATAAAGAAATATAATTTCATTTCATAATCAAAAATCGGGATGTCATGTTCCGATACAAATCATAAAGCAGAAATGATAACATTACAAGTTATTCAACAAATATATACATATACAGACTTGTAAACAAAACAACTTGATGATTCATCCATCTTATGCCCTTGCGCCACTTCCTGTAATACAAATAAACTGAGTGGGTCAGGGTTCGGGGCCTGGTGAGCATATAGAGTTTTCAACCCACAATAAATAATTATATTTAATTTCAACAATCAACAATAACCCGATTACCCATTCCCGTTATCCTCACTTTACGTCCCTAAAAACAACATCTATTATAAGGAACCTAATTTAGGATTTTCATCGGGACGAACATTACTGCAGAGGGGCTTCCTCAACAATAAGTGTCCTAAAGGCAACCATGTGGGGGATAGAGTAAACCGGTGAACACATTGTTCACAACACCTACAGGTTATGAGCCTACTAGCGGTCCACATGACTGTCTAGAATAGTCCGTTGTCGTCATCCATACTCTGCTGAATGACTAGAATAACACCAACAACGAGGCCTCTCATCAATTTATTTCATTGCACACCAACTGTCTACCCATGTTCAACCCAACATATTAGTAGATAAAAATATACATGTTTTATACATAATTTTTAAAAGAAAAACTATATAGCATGCTCTTTCAATACTCCCTCCAAATAGCAAGAAATACGTAAACACATAACAAGAAATTTCAAGGAGAGTCATATAAGTCTATGTGTTAGAAGGTAATAATAATACCCTCACATAACCCTTATTCTTAAATACATTCAACGATTACTTGTATAATATCATGTATTGAAAGGGACTATACATTCACTTGATCAGAAGATGATCGGACAACACTACGACTTGCAGAAGTAGTATTCTTCGGTAGATCTGGAAGATCTTCACAAAAACCGGGCTCCTCGCGGGCAGGGCTTCGGCTCGGAAATCTCACTTCTTGGGATCCTCGGGGCTTTAGAACTTGCTTCGGGGCTCGGGAATGATACCGGGGCTTCGGGATATAATTGGCACGCAAATCGAGGCAAAAACTAGAGATAAGAAAGGGTTTGAACAAAAGAAATCGGTAGCTCTCGCATTCTATTTATAGGATGTTGGGTCTGGGATTACTCTGGGCGTAATTTTCAAGTACGTTGGGCGTAATTTTTGTTACGTTGGGCGTACGCTTCGGATAAGCTTTGGTACGTGTGCCATGATCTTCAAAAATTCATAACTTTCACATACGAGCTCCATTTTCGACGTTCTTTATATCCACACGTAGGTTTAGAGACCGTCGGGTAATTTTGACTTTATTTTTTATTATTTATTTTTAGTAGGTCGGGATAGAAAAACTTCGTTAGAAATTCATAACTTCTTCGTCTGACGTCCGTTTTTGTTTGTCTTTTCACCAATGCACTACTATCAACGAGATCTTCGATTCTCGTTTAGAAAGTTTCGGTTAAAACTCGCTCGATCTTAATTCAAACTTTTGCGCTGTCTACTGCTAAACTGAAACTTCGAGAAATCATAACTTCCTCATACGAAGCCAGATTAAGGCGTTCTTTTTATGCACGCTTTCGATTCAACATTATCTACGTCTTTCGTGTTGATCACTAAGGCTAAATATTATTCCTTCGTAAATTCACTATTTACGTCATGCTGTGCCACACCGGTTTTGTCACGAAACTTCGACAAATCATAACTTCTTCATTATAACTCGGATTTCGGCATTCATTATCTCTTCGGAATCCTTTTTTCAACCACTACATCTTCATGCAAAGATATCGGGCATATCTCACACTTTAATTTTGACGCTTATTTTATTCTTAATTCATTAAATTATAATAATTAAGAAAATAAACACATAATTCATATAATTCACATAATTCACAAATAATACATTTTTATTATTTCAAATTTGGGTTATAAAGGTTAACCCAGACTATTACATTGCTAAAAATGACAATCCCAGAAACACGGGTGTTACAATATATATATATATATATATATATATATATATATATATATATATATATATATATATATATATATATATATATATATATATACTTTTAAAACATCTAAACATGTTAACTTATATGTATTTATATATATGATTATATAAATTGTCTTGACGAACAAGCATAATAAATTATAATCGGTATAGTTTGAAGGTCTCAAACCTCAATTTCAAAGGACTCATAATTATTTAAAGGCGTAATTATCTTATTTTGCAAGTAAGACGAAGTCATAGTTCACGTAAATCTATTAAGGCTCTTGTGAGATATTCTTTCATTGCACATACCTAGCATGCACCGCAAGTCCTGTAGTTATAATCAGAGTTTCCTGGAGGGAGAGCGAGATAATTGTGTATAGATCTATACGGGGTTGACATCCCCACACTTGAGTTGTTCGCTACAGCTAGACGGGGCCAATCTAGGGTGACAAATATCTTATCAAAACCGACGCCCGAAGAACGCCATGACAGGCATATCAGTCATATCAAGCATGGTCATAGCGACTCACATAGGGATTAACAATACGATTTTGGTTTACAGGAAGCTTACACTTCATCGGTTTTAATTAACTATAAAACTGCAAATCATTTATCAAGTATTCAGTGTCTTACAATTCCGGTCTTAGGGTTTAAGACTATAGTTTTCTTACATCATAAAATATTGGATTTTCTGGGAATGTTCGCTTCACAAATACAAACAAAAGAATACAAAGGACATCCATGCATATATTCATGGTTTTAGAACGAGACTTACTGTAACGACCCAAAATTCAAGACCAAAAAAAATTTTCTTTTAATAAATCATTACTTAAAGTAAATTCATCATTCCAAAACATAATATGAGTATAAGTTTTCAAAACACATGTTCATTGTAATGCCCGCAGATCCGGGCTAGTCAATTTAAAGGCAATAGGGGTCAAAAACGACTTTTCGACAAAAAGATTATTTAGAATAAATAATCTTAACCAAGTTGTAGAATATGTCACAAGGTTTCCGTACATATAAAGAACGCCGAAATCCGAGTTATAACGAAGAAGTTATGACCCGTCGAAGTTTCGCGTCGGAATCGGCACGGCGCCGGGAAGCGTAAATAGTAAATTTATGATAGAGAGAGATTTAGCCTTAGCGCTCTAAACGAAAGTCGTAGAATATGTTAAACTAAGAACATTGATAAAAAGAACACCCAAATCTGACTTCGTATGCAGAAGTTATGATTTTTCGAAGTTTCGGATTAGCAGTGTACAACCCGAAATTCGAATTTTAGATCGATTGATTTTTAGCCGACACAACCTAAACAAGAATCGAAGATCTCGTTATTAGTAGCTTAATGATAAAAAGACAGACGAAAATGGACATCGGATAAAGAAGTTATGAGATTTTAACAGACCAATCCTGTCCCGGCCTCTTAAAAATATAACTTTAAAAATAAAGTCAAAATTAGCCGACGGAGTCTAAATGAAAGTTGTAGAGTACGTCTCCACCTACGCGTGTATATAAAGAACGTCAAAAACAGAGTTCGTATGAACGAGTTACAAATTATAATAGCATATTTACGTATTAAAATAAAGTATAAATCATGTATACGTACACATATATATACATATGTATATATCATTAGAAAGGTATCGACGATGCGGTCATTATAAGACTAATGTTGAGTTCTTTCGACATTATTTTAGTACAAATATCATTAAATCCATTTAAAATAGTATTATAGAGGGGTGTTTAGTTGTTTATATAACTAAAAGGTCATTAAGTAATTATGGAGGGTAGTTTTTGAAAATTCAATTAGTATAAATAAGAGCCTTGGGCTCTCATATTTCTTGCACCATTCTCTTGATTCAAGAGTCTTTCTCTCCTTATCACCCGAGCATTTCGGTCCCTCGTGATTCGACTTCTCTTTCTGTAGTTTTAGTATAGTAAGGTGAGCGCTGAAGCGCTGCACGAATCTTTCTTAGAAAGATTCAGCGACGAAGTTCTGCCCCTGCAGAGCCCGACTCCTAGCTAAAATCCCCTTGAAAGTAAGTTATGCTTACCCTATTTTAAATATAGTTTATATTTAAAATTAGTATTGTTATTATAAATTTATAATAAATATTTGAGCTATTATTATGACTTATATAAGTGTCGTTATAATATCTTTTAACTACTCGCGGTACGGGAATCTGGTTTAAAGGGCCGCATAGGGTTGTTGGATTTTAGAAGTGCTATACGCCAAAATGGTCCTGCCCTCCGGTGTTTTATGTCTGGCCCCTGTCTGTACATAGTAGTTGGAAAGTATTGTTTAAACGCTTATATAATAATAATAATAATAAGACTAATAATTAGTGACGGTAATATTAGACTAAAATCTAGTGGTGATAATATTAGGTTTCATCAAAGGAAATTATTTTAAAGTAAACGAAGCGCTGTCCGAGTACCGAGTCACCACCTTCTCAGGTGAGTGCATAGTCCCTTTCATCTTACACATAGATATGAAGTATTTTATATAAACTATGTGCTATGTGTGCATATTATCTGAATACTTGTTGTCTATGCTGGATGAACGTTTTATACATGTTTTAAAGAATTTAAGCTGTATACGTATTTTATATATACGAATATGTTGGGTATGAGATGGGTAGATGAATGATGAGAGATAGAAGATGATACATTGGCAGTTATAGACTTAGTGTCTATGGGACAAACACCGGTAGCTATGGACTTAGTACCTGTTAAACGTTGGTAGCTATGGATTTAGTTCCTGTTGGGAATTGGTAGCTATGGACTTAGTACCTGTTGAACATTGGTAGCTATGGACTTAGTACCTATTAGATAAAGACTGGTAGCTATGGATTTAGTACCTGATGAATAGACCATAGCAGCTATGGAATTAGTGCTTTATGAACGAACATTGGCAGCTATGGATTTAGTGTCAGTCCTATAACCCTGGAGGTAAGGGACTTCGGAATAAACGAATGCAGGATAGACGACTCTTAGGTTAAATCCTTAAAGAGTAAAGAAGATAATGGGGATGGGTAATTGGGTTGATTGTTTGATTGAACATAGTAATTATGTTATTGTGGGTTGAAAACCTTATGTACTCACCAGGTTTCCCAACCTGACCCACTCAGTTTATGTATATCACAGGTGACGAAGTGAAGTGACATTACACTGAGAGATTTAAAAGAGATGTAGATCACTAGTGTAAATCATTGTAAGTTCTGTTTATGCTTATGTTTTGGTATTAACGATGACATCCCAAACATTTTAAAATGAAATAAATACGTTTCTTCGAAAATGTTTTAATAACGTATTTACCATGTTTTTCTGGGAACAAATTCTGCAACCTTTTTATAAAATGAAGTACTCTGATTTTTATAAAGCATAAACAAAATCGGTCTTTTCTGGCCGTGATTTTGGGGATGTCACATTCATTATCAGAGTAAACATTCCCAGGCTGTCTAATCTATGGTGTGTGCCATGCGATCACCCCGAGCTCTTCCCTCCGCTACCGGAAATACCTGAAACCAAAACTGAAAACCGTAAGCACGAAGCTTAGTGAGTTCCCCACCCTACCACATACCATGCATAACCATATACTGCACATACTGGGCCACGTCCCCTATCTTGGGCCTCGCCCGCTACAACGGCCCCGCCGCTCCAGACCCCGCCTGGCTTCGAGCCCCGCTCGGATACAGATTTGTTTTACTTAGGCCTCGCCTGTCACAGGGCCTCGCCCGTCAACAAATAATAACGCATAAACATTTCACAACACATAACTAACACATGCAACTGGTTCTGTCCTAAGGCCTCGCCTATCTTGGGCCTCGGCCATGTCCTGCTACTGATGAGTCATGGAACCCCGTCCACGCTACTAATGGTAGTGAGGTACGGGCCTAGCCCACTCTCACTCCTGTTCTAGTTTCAGGCCTCGCCCCTATTCTGCTACTAATGAGATATGGAACCCCATCCACGCTCTACTACTGGTGAGATATAGGACCTCGCCCACACTCACCTCCCTACCAGGCACATACATGTATCACACAGACAACAAGTATAAACTATCATATAAACAATTCCTCAGGCACCCGCCCGCTATTACTGGACCTCGTCCTGAAAATAATACTAGCATACTGTGCCTAGGGCTAACCCCCGGGTCTTCTACTCATAACTACATGGGCCGACATTGTGGCCTTAGACCCATTCACACAAAGGGAAACTCACCTGCACTGGCTGAACTTGCTGATGATCTCACTAGTTGCTGCCTGGTTACTCATGGAACTCCTGCTCCCCTTGCTCCCCGAACTATCAATATCAATGCAACACTGAGTCTAACTGACCCCCGAAAGATAACCAAGTCCACCCTGGTCCAAGGTCAAAGTCCTGGTCAAAGTCAACCTTCCAGGTCAACCCTACTCGCCGAGTCACCCTACTGAATCGCTGAGTTCATAATATTCAGATTCCTTCCATTCATGACTCGACTCACCGAGTCAGTCCATGACTCGCCGAGTCTACCGATTTCTGAGTCCAGACCTATTCAACTCACTGAGTCTCCACCCGACTCACTGATTCGAGTCTCAACTCGAAGGGTTTAGGGTTTCGCAACCTGACTAGCCGAGTCCAAGAACAAACTCGCCGAGTACAAGGCAATCTTCATACGACTCGACGAGTTGTTCATCCCACTCGTCGAGTTTCTCCACAACTTCATGCTACTCGCCGAGTCCACTCAAAGGACTCGCCGAGTCCCTTCAGTTCTCCTTACATGCAGAGGATTTTAGAGTCATGCATGGACTCCAAACTGTAGATCTACCCTTCCCAAGCCTATTCCACACGTAAAGTTGCAAACTTTACGTGTAGAGAAGGAGATCTAGGCAAAACATACCAAAAACTAGGGCTTAAGGCAAAAAGACTCCATGAACCACTCAAGGGCTGATACTTTACGGAATTCTAGACCAAAAAAAAATATGGATGTGAGGTAGCAACCTCAGATCTGGACCTCAAGCTCGAGATTGATTTCAAACATGGCTTAAAAGCCCCAAAACTCATAACCAAGGAAAATATGGAGGGGAGAAACGACTTAATACCTTCAAATGATCTGAAATGATCCCCAAACTTCGGATCCAAAGCCACTCCTTGATTCTTCAAAGATTCCCACTTCTTCTTCTTCCTTTAAATCACTCAAAAATGGCCAAAAGCATGAATGAGCACAATGGGGGCTTAGGGTGCGTCGTTCTGGGCGTGAGAGATAGTAAAGGAGCACTAGGAAGAAGAATGAGGCGATT
This sequence comes from Lactuca saligna, assembly GCF_052625555.1. Lineage (NCBI taxonomy): Eukaryota > Viridiplantae > Streptophyta > Magnoliopsida > Asterales > Asteraceae > Lactuca > Lactuca saligna. The sequence continues at coordinate 2,751,882 of NC_136424.1, forward strand.
AAATAGGCTGCAAGCCCCGGATTTAGGGTTTTCCTCGCACAGACCCTACTCGCCGACTCGCCTTGGCCGACTCGCCGGGTTGGTCACTTATTCCTCGACTTGGATCCCGCTCGGACTCGTCGAGTCCTTCCTTGGACTCGCCGAGTCGACCCTTAAGTTAGGGCTTTTCTTTCCTTTCTTGGCCTTTGAAACTTTGGGTGTTACAACTCTCCCCCACTTAAACGAAACTTCATCCTCGAAGTTTACTATACTCTACTGCCGGCGATCTGCCTCCAAAGCCCCACCATCCATTCTAGCACCAGCTGCCTAACTTTGCTGGCCTTCCGTTCAATCATTCAGACCAACGCCAATCCTTACAGATAATAATCTCAGGTCCATCCTGAGCCTAAACATCCTGTAACACAACTTACTCAACCGACAATCTTTCTGGTAATCTCCAAATACTGCACTGACCCCGTAGGGGTTCACCCTTTCTTTCCTTACGCGCTTTCCTTGCCTCTCCCAAGGCAATGCTCCATAACCATCTATCCCTTCTGCCACGGTGAAGACCCTTTCCTCACCAAATCTATTACTCCCGCCACTCTCAGTACGGGTCATCGTTGCCAGTACCCACTGGGCATTCTTCCTGCTATCAGTCGGTGTCGAGCACCCCACGATCGACTGACTGAATTCCACCATACTCTGCATCCCCGCACTGCCACTGACTAGAAATCCAGCTATTCTTATCTGGCTTCCGAATAAACTGAGACCATCCTGGTCCCTACCAACCTATCAATATCTGGATTACCGACTCTCACCGATTACTGACCCAGCACAACCACTAGTCGCTCCCAGCGACATTCGAAGATACTTCAGCCACCTATACTGCTCAATCTATTCTACCATGCTGGCACTACAATTTCCTGGGATCCCCGATCCCCTTATCTAGACACTAAGATCCTTACCAGGTCCCACCTGTGCTACTAAAACTCACGGGCCTCGCCCACGGGTCTCACCCAATGATACTACTGAGCCACCCTGCTCTCAGGTCTCACCTATACTGCTATCCTCATACGGGCGTTGCCCACGGGTCTCACCCGACTATATCCTAGAGCGGCCTCTTCCAAGGTCTCACCTCTCAATGGCTATACATGCAACTCCTTACCATTCTCATCCATTCTCCATTCCCGATCCCTATCTGAATGCTAGGAGATAAGGGCCTCGCCCCGACTCCGCCAACGAAGCTACTACAAAATGCTACGGCTGCCCTGTAGTCTGACGACACTTCCACCATTGACTGCTAACACGAAAACACCTCCTGCTATTTGACCTCAAGATCTCCATTCCGACTCACACGAGTCCTACATGTGACCCTTAACCTAAATCACATACTCACCATTACCCTTTACACGCCCGCACTGATGGGAAGTTCTCAAACTCCCAACCCTGAACTTCTCAATCTGTCAAATGCTGAACTACCTTCTTTCCTTCTCAGAAATCATATACCCGATCTAGATTTGCGTGCCTTTACCCTTATACACTCGGAGGATTCTCCCCCACTTTGATCCTGCTTACACCTCGATGATCGATGAGAAGGAATCCCAATCCTTGCTACCATAATCAATCCGCTGAGGAATCCCAAGCTTACCATAGCTAAGGATCTAACCTGTCCATTCTAAAACTTATACGACTCCGAACTAGCGAGACATACCGAGTCTCTCCAAGGCATGCTACTGATACTGCACTCAAGGTAACCTTCTTCGATACAACCCATCCCTTAATTACTAACCAATAACCAAGGTATGCAAATGGCATATAACTCGATCACATTGAACCCGCTCGAAAATAAAATGCTCAACCGCTAATGATGCAGAATCATAACAATATAATCATGCACAAAATAAAAGAACTGAAAATGGAAGTCGCATACCTGCAATGTCCGGCGCTGCTCGCATCTCCAAAGTAGCCATTTGAAAAGCCCGGCCTCCTACCGCAGGCACCTCCGCACGGCCCTGACGGTCGTCTGTGATCCTCAAAGTTGCAGGGGCAGGTGCCATCACCCGTCCTGCTGAAAGCAAACTGGGGCACTGGGCCTTCTTGTGTCCCCGCTGATTGCAGTGAAAACATATCAAGTCTGATCCCTGAGTGATGGTAGCAGTACAATCTTTGCTAAAATGACCAGTCCGACCACACCTGAAACAGCCAGACTCACCACCACTACCACTCCTGCACGCGCCCCTGTGCGTCCCGCCACACCTTCCGCATCGACTGCGGTCCTGATAATCCCTCGACCTCGAATCCGATCCCTTGGGCCTTTTGCCCGAACTCGCGGCTACCTGAACCTCATCCGGCTTCCTCTTCCGGATCTGCTCCAAATCAATTTCCCTCTCCCTGGCCCGAGAAATCATATCCTCCAGAGTCTTACATACGGACCTGCTCACGAACTCCCTAATGTCATCCCTCAGCATCTCGTGATATCGTGCCTTCTTCATCTCCTCATCCGCGACATACTGCGGAACAAGAAGGGCTCTCTCTCTGAACTTGGTGGTGATCTCCGCCACAATCTCAGTAGTCTGCGTCAAATCCTGAAACTCCCGGGCCAACTGCTGCACCTCAATAATCGGTGAAAACTCTGCTCTAAACCTCGCTGAGAAATCACTCCAAGTCATCGCGTCCAACGTGGCATCATCACCCAAAACGTGACCAATCTCCTCCCACCAATCCCTCCCTCTGTCCTTCATAAGACAGGAAGCGAGTCTGACCTTGTCCTCCTCAGGACACCGGCTCGTACGGAATGTATTGGCAACATCAGCCAACCATCTGCTGCTAGCGATGGGGTCCCTAGCCCCATGATAATCTGGTGCCCCGCAAGCCCTGAACTCCCGAAATGTCAAGGTACGCGCTCCCAACAAAGCCATCATCTCAATACGGAAGGCTCCCAACCTCTCATCCAAAATCTCCAATATACCCTCCTTAACCGTGCTAAAGATCACAGGAGTCTGAGCTAGAAGCCCCGGTAATATTCCCGAGCCCCGGTAATATTCCCGAGCCCCGAAGCCCCGGTAATATTCCCGAGCCCCGAAGCAAGATCCGAAGCCCCGAGGATCCCGAAGAGCGTTATTCCCGAGCCGAAACGCTGCCCGCGAGGAGCCCGGTTTTGTGAAGATCTTCCAGATCTACGGAGAAACACCTCTTCTGCAAGCCGTAGTGCTGCCCGATCATCTTCTGATCAAGTGAGTGTGTAGTTATTTTCATTCCAATGCAATATTATGAAGTATTTCCTATAAAATACGTGTTATGTGTAGATATTTGGTTGTTATACGTGTGAGTGTATATTCACTCTCTTCTATCTTATAGATCTGATGTATTCTCTATGAAATACGTGTTATGTGTGTATGCCTCATCTGTTATGTGGAATATGTATTGCTTAAAGCATGTTATACAGGTTTTTAAACAATGTATAAAAACGTATATTTTTATCTACTAATATGTTGGGTAGAACATGGGTAGGTAATTGGTGTGTAATAAACAGATGAGAGGCCTCGGTGTTATTGGTGTTATTCTAGTCATTCAGCAGAGTATGGATGACGACCACAGACTATTCTAGATCGTTCTGTGGAACACTAGCAGGCTCATTACCTGTAGGTGTTGTGAACGACGTGTTCACCGGTGTACTCTATCCCCCACATGGTTGCCTTTAGGACACTTATTGTTGAGGAAGCCCCTCTGCAGTGATGTCCGTCCCGATGGAAAATCCTGAAATAGGTTCCTTACAATAGACGTTATTTTTAGGAACGTAAGGTGAGGATAACGGGAATGGGTAATCGGGTTTATTGTTGATTGTTGAAATTAAATATAATTATTGTGGGTTGAAAACCCTGTATGCTCACCAGGCTCCCAAGCCTGACCCACTCAGTTGATTTATTTTACAGGAAGTGGCGCAAGAGCTTAAGATGGGCGAACATCAAGTTGTTTTGTTTACAAGTCTGTATATGTATATATTTGTTGAATGACTTGTAATGCTATCGTTTATGCTTTATGATCTGTATCGGAACATGACATCCCAACTTTGATTATGAAATGAAATCATATTTCTTTATGAAAGGTTTGATAAATATCTATTTTATCATGTTTTGTTTTTGGGAACAAATTCCGCATCTCTTTTAAAATTAAAAGGATTTAATCTGAAAATGTTTAAAAAGCATAAATGAAACCGGTCTTTTCTGGCCGAGATTTTGGGTATGTCACAGTTGGTATCAGAGCATTAGTTTAAGCGAACTAGGAATTTGTAGGATTTCTAGACTTAAACTTAGGATGCTAAGTGGAGATTGTGAGATGTGTGTCTGATAAATTTTAGACACGAGCACTAATTTATTTTAGGAAAGTTGCCTAAAATGCTTTTATGTGCTAAATGTTATATGTCGCCATATATGATATCATTTGTTCGGATCTACGGTTTGTTGCCAACCAGATCTAAAGGTTTATGTGTTTAGGATTCTAAGCGTATGTATACAATATTAGAACTAGCATGTAATCGTTTGGAGTAATAAGGTGAAATTATTCGGTGTATAGATCAAAATGGTGAGAACAAGAAGCGGAGTTGGAAATGCTGATGAAAACAGGAATCAACCGCCTGTAAATCAACAAGTACCTGTCGTAGCTGCTGCACCTGAGCCGATAACAATGGATCGTCAGATGGAAGAAACAAGACGTCTGCTTAGGCAGAATCGTGAAGAACCGTCAATTCATGTAGAAGAGCCCGAGGAGAATGGAGGGCAGTCTGAAGGAGAAAACTTTAGTGGGATCATTGGTCAAGACAAACAACCAGTGGTTAGACGCAATAACCAGTATGGAGGAAATGATGGTCGTGGGTGCAAGTATAAGGATTTCATGGCATCCAAACCACCATGCCTATCCGGAAGCCCGACACCGGTACAAGTTATGGACTGGGTCTCCGAAATGGAGACTATGTTTGAAAGTTGCGAATGAAGCAACAGGCAGAAGACCGCTCTTGCGATCCCTCTGCTAAAATCTGGCGTGTTGAGTTGGTGGAAGCTGTTAGCTGACTCTATGCCCAAGGGAGAAGCAAGCAAAATGTCTTGGGAAGACTTTGTGGAACAACTAAAGCTACAATACTGCTCCGAACAGGACCTTCTGGAAATCAGTAATGAGTTTCAGAATTTGAAGAAAGGGAAATTGAGCGTTATTGAATACGCTACAAGTTTCACGGAAAAGATGAAGTTTATCCCATATTTGGTGCCTACAGAACTCTCTAAGGTCAACAAGTTTGCCCTTGGACTACCAGCGGACTATGGTCCAATGGTTAAGCAAGCAACCACATTGAAAGCCGCCATCTGGGCTGCTAGAAATGTTGAGACCCAGATCAGGGAAAAAGGTCTGGAAAGGTCAGAGGTTGGTGAGAAATGGAAAATCGATGGATTCTCAGCGTCCAGCAAGAAAAGTAAATTTTCTAAGTCTAGTTTGAGAGGAAGTGGAGGAAAGGTAGAGGCGAAATGGTGCGACAAGTGCAAGAAGAAGCATCATGGGAAGTGTGGCGGGAAAACCACATGCTTCAAATGTGGAAAGCCAGGGCATTATGCCAACAATTGCACCTTCACCAAGAATGTTTGTTATGGTTGCGGTGAGGAGGGGCACATCTCAAGAGATTGTACGAAAAAGAAGGAAGCAGTAAGACCCAATATTCCGCCAAAGCCAAAGGCGAGAGCATTCCAGATGACACTGGAAGCTGCTAAAGATGAAGCTGATGTCGCTTCAGGTACCTTTCTCGTTAACAATTTGCCTGCCCAAATATTATTTGATTCTAGAGCCAACTACTCCTTTATATCGCATGAATTTGGTAGAAGACTAGCTTTGCCTGTTGTTAGACTAGATAATGCTCTATTAGTCGAAGTTGCTAGTGGCAAGTTTGTACCTATTAGCTATTATATGAAAAACATCTTAATTGACTTGAATGGGAATAAGTTCCACGAGGAATTATTGCCTATCGAACTTAATGGTTTCGACATCGTTTTGGGAATGGATTGGCTTAGTGCCAATGATGCCAAGGGATGTACATCATATTTAGCATTCGTGATCGATGCTAAGAAGGAAAAGAAGGTGATGCAAAATATTCCTGTTGTGTGTGATTATCCGGAAGTACTTCCCGAAGATCTTCCTGGATTACAGCCTGATCGACAAGTGGAATTTCGTATTGACTTGTTTCCCGGAACAACGCTAATTGCAAAAGCACCTTATCGATTAGCACCGACGGAGATGAAGGAACTGATGATGCAACTTCAGGAGTTATTGGACAAAGGTTTCATTAGACCTAGTTCATCACCCTAGGGAGCTCCGGTGTTATTCGTAAAGAAGAAAGATGGAAGCATGAGGATGTGCATTGATTACCGAGAGTTGAACAAGGCAACAATAAAGAATAGATATCCGTTGCCAAGGATTGATGACCTATTTGATCAATTGCAAGGTTCGAGCTATTTCTTGAAGATCGATCTAAGGTCAAGATATCATCAGCTGAAAGTAAGAGAGCATGATATAGAGAAGACTGCGTTCAGAACTAGATATGGACACTACGAGTTCTTGGTTATGTCGTTTGGACTAACCAATGCTCCGGCAGCGTTAATGGATTTAATGAATAGGGTTTGCAATCCGTTCCTTGATAAATCTGTGATAGTGTTCATAGATGACATTCTGATTTACTCAAAAAGCCAGGAGGAGCATGGCAGACACTTGTGAGAAGTGTTAGAAGTCTTGAAGAAGGAGAAGTTGTATTCTAAGTTCTCCAAATGTGATTTTTGGATTCGTGAAGTCCAATTCTTGGGTCACGTGGTCAACCAAGAAGGGATAATGGTTGATCCAGCAAAGATCGAAGCTGTGATGAAGTGGGAACAACCGAAAAGTCCCACGGAGATTCGAAGCTTTTTAGGATTAGCTGGATATTACCAAAGGTTTATCCAAGGCTTTTCTTCGATTGCTACTCCATTGACAACTTTGACCCACAAAGGAGCTACTTATGCTTGGAGTGAGAAGCATAAAGAAGCATTCGATAAGCTAAAGAAGAAACTATGCGAGGCACCAATACTTTCTTTACCCGATGGAGTTGAAGACTTCGTTGTTTATAGCGATGCGTGTGGTGTTGGATTGGGTTGTGTCTTGACCCAAAGAGATAAGGTGATCACGTATGCATCTCGACAGCTGAAAGAGCATGAAAAGAACTACCCGACTCATGATTTGGAGTTGGTAGCGGTAGTTTTCGCTCTGAAAATATGGAGGCATTACCTCTATGGCACGAAGTGCAAACTTTTCACTGATCATAAGAGTCTCCAATATCTCTTCAATCAGAAAGAATTGAATATGAGGCAACGGCGCTGGCTAGAATTACTTAAAGACTACGACTGTGAGATACTTTACCAACCTGGTAAAGCCAATGTTGTCGCTGATGCTCTCAGTCGGAAAGTCAATCTTGAAAGGAGAAGGCCAAGAGCGTTGAGAATTGAAGTTGTCTCGACTATTTTGGAAAGTATAAAGAAAGCTCAAAGCGAAGCTTCTGAGAAGAATGACCGAAAGGAGGAACGTTTGGGCAAAACGTTGGTGTTCGGTGTAAACAGTCACGGAATGAAGGTGTTCCAAGATCGGATTTGGATACCTAAGACAGGAGGAGTCAGAGATCTTCTGATGGAAGAAGCTCACAAGACCATGTACTCGATTCATCTCGGTAGTACTAAAATGTATAGGGACCGGAAACCCTACTACTGGTGGCCGACGATGAAGCTTGACATTACGAAGTATGTGGCGGAGTGTGTGACTTGTGCGAGAGTCAAGACACAACATCAGAAATCGTACGGGAGTTTAGAAACATTGCCTGTGCCTATGGGTAAGTGGGAAGACATTACTATGGATTTTGTCACTAAACTGCCCAGAACAAAGAATGGTCACGACATGATTTGGGTGGTCGTCGATCGATTCACTAAGAGTGCGCATTTCATAGCAGCCAGGGAAAAATGGTCTATGGAAAAGCTTGCGAATTCTTATGTGGAGGAAATTGTGAGACTTCACGGTGTTCCGCTAACAATTGTGTCAGATCGTGATAGTTGTTTCACCTCAAGATTTTTGAAAAGTCTACAAGAGGAATTGGGTACCAAGTTGTGTTTAAGTACAGCTTACCATCCGCAGACTGATGGTCAGAGCGAATGGACAATACAAACACTTGAAGATATGTTGAGAGCGTGTACCTTGGAATTCCTAGGTAATTGGGATGAACATTTACCTTGGTAGAATTTTCCTATAATAATAGTTTTCACTCGAGCATAAAGATGGCACCTTATCAAGTTTTGTATGGATAGAAGTGTCGTACGCCGTCTTGTTGGCTTGAGGCTGGGGAAAAGCAGTTTATGGGGCCGGAGATAGTCCATCAAACTGCTGAAAAGTTGAAAATAATTAGGGAGAGAATGTTAGCAGCTCAGGATTGTCAAAAGAGTTATGCTGACAAAAAGCGAAGACCGATGACTTTTGAAGTTGGAGATTCGGTTTTGCTTAAAGTCTCGCCGTGGAAGGGACTTATAAGATTTGGAAAAAGGGAAAAGTTAAGTCCGAGGTTTATTGGACCGTTTAAAGTTCTTCAGAGGATTGGGAACCAAGCTTACAAGCTCGAACTACCAGAAGAACTGAATGGAATTCATAACACTTTCCATGTCTGTTATTTGAGGAAGTTCATGAGAGAAGTTCCCGACATAATTCCACTTTCGAAGTTGAGGATCGATGAGAACAAAAGGTTGATTGAGGAACCGGAGGCAATTGTTGACCGAAAGACTATGAAGTTGCGACGTAAGATGGTTGAGTTAGTGCTTGTCCAATGGAAACACGTGAATGGGCCGAATCTCACCTGGGAGACGGAGAGTGACATGATGAGTCGCTATCCGCATTTGTTTGCTGGTGTGTGATTCCGGGGACGGAATCATTCTAAGGTGGAGAGAATTGTAACGCCCGTGTTTCTAGGCTTGCCACTTTTAGCAATGTAATAGTATAGTTTAACCTTGTAACTCAACTTGAAATAATAAGAATGTATTATTTGTGAATTATTTGAATTATGTGATTTATGTGTGTATTTTCTTAATTTTTATAATTTAATGAATTAAGAATAAAATAAGCATCAAAATTAAAGTGTGAGATAAGCCCGACATCTTTGCATAAAGTTGTAGTGGTTGAAACAAGGATTCCGGAGATATAAGGAATGCCAAAATCCGAGTTATAACAAAGAAGCTATGACCTGTCGAAGTTTCGAGACAGAACCGGCACGACGCCGAGTGATGTAAAATATGAATTTAAGATAGAGCGATATTTAGCCTTAGCGATCTAAACGAAAGTCGTAGATTTCGTTAAACCAAGAGTGTGCATAAAAGGAACGCCCAAATCTGACTTCGTATGAGGAAGTTATGATTTTCTGAAGTTTCGACGTGGTAGTATGCAGCTCGAGTACTCGATTTGAGATCGAGCGGTTTTTAGCCGAAACAATCTAAATGAGAATCGAAGATCTCGTTGTTAGTAGCGAAACGATGACAAGTTAGGCGAGAACGGACGTCAGACAAAGAAGTTATGAATTTATAACGAAGTTTTTCTGTCCCGACCTTCTAAAAATAAATAATAAAAATAAAATTCAAAATTAGCCAATGGAGTCTAAATGAAAGTTGTAGAGTATGGTCTGACCTTCGCGTGGATATAAAGAACGTCGAAAACGGAGCTCGTATGCGAATGTTACGCAATTTAGAAGTTCGACGAGTCAATTATGCCCCGCGTAATTTGAGTACGCCCAGTGTACTCATTTGGATGCAACTTGTCTGACCGATACTCGAGTGCCACCAGTCGACGCACGAAGTGACGTCAAAGTACGCCCTGCGTAACTCGCGTACGCCCTGCGTAATTTGAGATTACGCCTCGCGTAATCCCAGACCCTCAGCCTATAAATAGAACTCGAATTCAACCATTTTCTCTTGTTCAAACTCTTCCCTCTCTAAGTTTTGCCTCGTTTTGCGTGCCGTTTATACCCCGAAGCCCCGGTAATATTCCCGAGCCCCGAAGCAAGATCCGAAGCCCCGAGGATCCCGAAGAGCGTTATTCCCGAGCCGAAACGCTGCCCGCGAGGATCCCAGTTTTGTGAAGATCTTCCAGATCTACAAAGAAACACCTCTTCTGCAAGCCGTAGTGCTGCCCGATCATCTTCTGATCAAGTGAGTGTGTAGTTATTTTCATTCCAATGCAATATTATGAAGTATTTCCTATAAAATACGTGTTATGTGTAGATATTTGGTTGTTATACGTGTGAGTGTATATTCACTCTCTTCTATCTTATAGATCTGATGTATTCTCTATGAAATACGTGTTATGTGTGTATGACTCATCTGTTATGTGGAATATATATTGCTTAAAGCATGTTATACAGGTTTTTAAACAATGTATAAAAACGTATATTTTTATCTACTAATATGTTGGGTAGAACATGGGTAGGTAATTGGTGTGTAATAAACAGATGAGAGGCCTCGGTGTTATTGGTGTTATTCTAGTCATTCAGCAGAGTATGAATGACGACCACAGACTATTCTAGACTGTTCTGTGGAACACTAGCAGGCTCATTACCTGTAGGTGTTGTGAACGACGTGTTCACCGGTGTACTCTATCCCCCACATGGTTGCCTTTAGGACACTTATTGTTGAGGAAGCCCCTCTGCAGTGATGTTCGTCCCGATGGAAAATCCTGAAATAGGTTCCTTACAATAGACGTTATTTTTAGGAACGTAAGGTGAGGATAACGGGAATGGGTAATCGGGTTTATTGTTGATTGTTGAAATTAAATATAATTATTGTGGGTTGAAAACCCTATATGCTCACCAGGCTCCCAAGCCTAACCCACTCAGTTGATTTATTTTACAGGAAGTGGCGCAAGAGCTTAAGATGGGCGAACATCAAGTTGTTTTGTTTACAAGTCTGTATATGTATATATTTGTTGAATGACTTGTAATGCTATCGTTTATGCTTTATGATCTGTATCGGAACATGACATCCCAACTTTGATTATGAAATGAAATCATATTTCTTTATGAAAGGTTTGATAAATATCTATTTTATCATGTTTTGTTTTTGGGAACAAATTCCGCATCTCTTTTAAAATTAAAAGGATTTACTCTGAAAATGTTTAAAAAGCATAAATGAAACCGGTCTTTTCTAGCCGAGATTTTGGGGATGTCACAGTAACCTCCGCTGATATCAACTCTCTCATCCGCTCCTCGAGCTGCTCGTCCCCTAAACCCGAGCTCAATCCCTCTCCGGCGCCTGATCCGCCTGCTGGTCCATCTTGCAATGTCACCATACTGAAACATATAACATAACCGCTATCAGAATACTCCTCACTGTTGCGAGGCTAAACATACTCACTCCAGGTTCCCGGTCTTGTCTCGGCCTTTCCTGAATCGAGTACGGATCCTCTGCTTTCAGTAGTACGGGCCCATACTACCTTCCACATCTATCCGTACTTTCCTCAGGAACTGCTTTGACTCCACCAGGTCCCTTTTCTACTTCTACTGCTCCCAGCACTACCTCATCCTAGGCTTACCCTAGGGAAACCTTTGACTCAACTCAAACCAGTCCTCAGCTGCTGAAGGCCTCCTCGCAATGCCAATTAGCCATCACCTGGATACCATCACTTGTAACGAGGCTCAGATAATCCTTCAAGTAAAAGACTCGTTCCTACAACGGTTGGACTCAAACAAGAGCTGCGCAATAGGACCAAATCCAACACTCTGAGATTATTCAACCCTAATCTCATGTGACGTGACGTATCCACCTAATGGCTAACTCCCATCACTTAGAATCCCACAATGCACAAAGCAAGCAACATTCATACAAGGGAAAATCTAACCATAACATACTCAAGCAATCATATCCACATAGCAAGAATCTGAACTAGCATGCAACACAACTCATAAACTCAGGCATAACCTAATCAGGCTATCCTACTACTGACTATTCAGCACTATCATGCAGATCAAAAGCACATATAACAGGCACATAAGGCATCCTCCCTAGATCCTTAGTCCTAATCTAGCATGTTGTTCTATTAACTGATGATCAAAACATAAACTTGTATGGGTATTTTGGGGTACTTACTTGAGCTCGGTTGATTGCATGCACCACACCTCTTTTCTCTTTTCAAAGTTTTTATCTCTCCGAATTCTTTTTGCTTTTCTAAAACTATTTTCATTAGCAAAACTCCCTTTTTACAAACTGTCTTTTCATTTGAAAACTTCTTTACCAATTCCTCAGTTTGAGTTCAGACACCCCCGAGGGCATGTCCGAATCCCTCAAACCAAGGCTCTGATACCAACTTGTAACGACCCAAAATTTAAGACCAAAAAAAAATTTCTTTTAATAAATCATTACTTAAAGTAAAGTCATCATTCCAAAACATAATATGAGTATAAGTTTTCAAAACACATGTTCATTATCAGAGTAAACATTCCCAGGCTGTCTAATCTATGGTGTGTGCCATGCGATCACCCCGAGCTCTTCCCTCCACTACCGGAAGTACCTGAAACCAAAACTGAAAACCGTAAGCACGAAGCTTAGTGAGTTCCCCACACTACCACATACCATGCATAACCATATACTGCACATACTGGGCCATGCCCCCTATCTTGGGCCTCGCCCCCTACCTCGGGCCTCGCCCGCTACAACGGCCCCGCCGCTCCAGGCCCCGCCTGGCTTCGATCCCCGCTCGGATACAGATCCGTTTTACTTAGGCCTCGCCTGTCACAGGGCCTCGCCCGTCAACAAATAATAACACATAAACATTTCCCAACACATAACTAACACATGCAACTGGTTCTGTCCTAAGGCCTCGCATATCCTGGGCCTCGCCCATGTCCTGCTACTGATGAGTCATGGAGCCCCGTCCACGCTACTAATGGTAGTGAGGTACGGGCCTAGCCCACTCTCACTCCTGTTCTAGTTCGGGCCTCGCCCCTATTCTGCTACTAATGAGATATGGAACCCCATCCACGCTCTGCTACTGGTGAGATACGGGACCTCGCCCACACTCACCTCCCTACCACGCACATACATGTATCACACAGACAACAAGTATAAACTATCATATAAACAATTCCTCGGGCACCCGCCCGCTATTACTGGACCTCGTCCTGAAAATAATACTAGCATACTGTACCTAGGGCTAACCCCCGGGTCTTCTACTTATAACTACATGGGCTGGCATTGTGGCCTTAGACCCATTCACACAAAGAGAAACTCACCTGAACTGGCTGGACTTGCTGATGATCTCACTAGTTGCTGCCCGACAACTCACGGAACTCCTGCTCCCCTTGCTCCTCGAACTATCAATATCAATGCAACACTGAGTCTAACTGACCCCCGAAAGACAAGCAAGTCCACCCTGGTCCAAGGTCAAAGTCCTGGTCAAAGTCAACCTTCCAGGTCAACCCTACTCGCCGAGTCACCCTACTGACTCGCCGAGTTCATAATATTCAGATTCCTTCCATTCATGACTCGACTAACCGAGTCAGTCCATGACTCGCCGAGTCTACCGATTTCTGAGTCCAGACCTGTCCAACTCACTGAGTCTCCACCCGACTCATTGATTCGAGTCTCAACTCGAAGGGTTTGGGGTTTCGCGACCTGACTCGCCGAGTCCAAGAACAGACTCGCCGAGTACAAGGCAATCTTCATACGACTCGACGAGTTGTTCATCCCACTCGTCGAGTTTCTCCACAACTTCATGCTACTCGCCGAGTCCACTCAAAGGACTCGCCGAGTCCCTTCAGTTCTCCTTACATGCAGAGGATTTTAGAGTCATGCATGGACTCCAAACTGTAGATCTACCCTTCCCAAGCCTATTCCACACATAAAGTTGCAAACTTTACGTGTAGAGAAGGAGATCTAGGAAAAACATGCCAAAAACTAGGGCTTAAGGCAAAAAGACTCCATGATCCACTCAAGGGCTGATACTTTATGGAATTCTAGACCAAAACAAGCATGGATCTGAGGTAGCAACCTCAGATCTGGACCTCAAGCTCGAGATTGATTTCAAACATGGCTTAAAAGCCCCAAAACTCATAACCAAGGAAAATCTGGAGGGGAGAAACGACTTAATACCTTCAAATGATCTGAAATGATCCCCAAACTTCGGATCCAAAGCCACTCCTTGATGCTTCAAAGATTCCCACTTCTTCTTCCTTTAAATCACTCAAAAATGGCCAAAAGCATGAATGAGCACAATGGGGGCTTAGGGTGCGGCGTTCTGGGCGTGAGAGACAGTAAAGGAGCACTAGGAAGAAGAATGAGGCGATTAAATAGGCTGCAAGCCCCGGATTTAGGGTTTTCCTCGCATAGACCCTACTCGCCGAGTCGCCTTGGCCGAGTCGCCGAGTTGTTCACTTATTCCTTGATTCGGATCCCACTCGGACTCGTCGAGTCCTTCCTTGGACTCGCCGAGTCGACCCTTAAGTTAGGGCTTTTCTTTCCTTTCTTGGCCTTTGAAACTTTGGGTGTTACAACTCTCCCCCCCCCTTAAAATAAACTTCGTCCTCGAAGTTTACTATACTCTACTGCCGGCGATCTGCCTCCAAAGCCCCACCATCCATTCTAGCACCAGCTGCCTAACTTTGCTGGCCTTCCGTTCAATCATTCAGACCAACGCCAATCCTTACAGATAATAATCTCGGGTCCATCCTGAGCCTGAACATCCTGTAACACAACTTACTCAACCGACAATCTTTCTAGTAATCTCCAAATACTGCACTGACCCCGTAGGGGTTCACCCTTTCTTTCCTTACGCACTTTCCTTGCCTCTCCCAAGGCAATGCTCCATAACCATCTATCCCTTCTGCCGCAGTGAAGACCCTTTCCTCACCAAATTTATTACTCCCGCCACTCCCAGTACAGGTCATCGTTGCCAGTACCCACTGGGCATTCTTCCTACTATCATTCGGTGTCGAGCACCCCACAATCGACTGACTGAATTCCACCATACTCTGCATCCCCGCACTGCTACTGACTAGAAATCCAACTATGCTTTTCAAAATGACTTGTATTCTCAGAGATCCAGTAATTGATAATCAGCTCTGCGACGAGATCAAGTGGTGCAACCTTAGGAAATTTTACTTTTTGTCACTTTTTTGTAACTGGTGAACAAATACAATATGTAAACAATGTAAGTTTGTATTTTCAATGTATGTCACTTGTAATGCTATGTTTCATTCATATTCAGATGTTATGGTACTACACAATGACGTCATCTTCCCTCGGACGTTTCTGTCGTCCTAGTTCGTGGGCGATAGATTGGTACTAGAGCATTGTTTATGGTGAACTAGTATATCAAACCATACAAGATATACAACTATAAATACAATGGGACTAAAACATTCTGACTAAAATTATACCTTAAAAGTATAAGTATTTTATAAAAGTATATATACACCTATTAGAACGGTGTCATAATAAGAACAAAATAAAAGTATTTAGATGTTGGACACTACAGTCAAACCTAGAAAGTTATGCAATCATATCTGAGATAACTATAGCATGATCAACTATATTTATTTGAGATACGACCAACATGTGTTTGGGAGTGATAGTGGTGTTGCAACAACTATAAAACTTACCAACTGTACATGCAAAGAGACATTAGGATCAAACATGAAGTTTAAAATATTATAGGAGTATTTTAGGATACCATATAACCCTCGCACTTAAACCTTCTACACACTTCTCACACCTCTATTTTCGCGCAAGCAACATGGCTGAGTTTCACCACGAAGACCCCTACTACCCGGCCGTAGTGGCCAATGAATGGATCAAGGAGGAGCCAGAAGAGGTTCAATGGAGGAACCTAGGAGTGGGTCCTAAAGAATACCAAAAATGAACTACGAGGGGGAGAATTTTGATGAGGATTCAGATGAGGATGAAGGCACCGGAGGGATCCTTAGTGAGCCTTATCCTTCGGGAGCAATACCAAACCAACACGCAGAGCAAGAGGACACTACCAACCGTCTACGCTCCCTAGAGGAAGAAGTGGCCACCATGAGGCAACAACTCATTATAGCCGAAGCTAAGGTAGCCCTAGCAGAGTAGAGGGTGGAAGAGGCCACTCGTGAAATGAGTGAAATTGCCGAGCACCTTGTGCGCTATTTCGACATATGAGCATCACTGCACTAATCGCGGTATGTCGTAGGTTTATTATGTATTTCGTTATAACTAGTAGTAGTAAATCAAGATAGGTACACCCTCCAAGAACCCATGTAATCTGAACCAACTAATTGTACTGAAATCTATATTCTCTTTTGTTAAACTTAACGATCATCTAATACCTACCACTACGTATCACCAAAAATACATTGAAGGAATGTAGATCGAAGCCTTTAGAATCATACAACAAAACATGTGACTTATATATGTACATAAATAAATGTATGTCTATGAATATATATGAAATACAACTAGAAATAACTATAGTTACTCATGAACTCGCTTCTCATCATACAACAGAATCATGCCTTCCCATGGAGACAACCAACACGCCGGCAAAACACCGATCCTATGGATAGACTCCGCCACTTTCCAAGCTAGTGATAGTTGCTGTGATAGCCATCATGGCACAACTCAATGGTAACAGCACAAGCGGAAATGGAATAGGTGTCGACTATTCCAGTCGTGGAAATAGCCAAGAGCACCAACGAGCGGCTACCTACCAAGACACCCCAAACCACAAATCCAAGAACAAGAAACGAAAGTCTTGGAAAAAGAAAGGAAGTAGCTCAACTCAAGGACCTACCAAAAAGCAACAAGTGGTAGTAGCCCATACCCATACTGACCTTACCACCTCAACACCGAGAGCACTATATGTTGGGATTCACCCAAAATGCAACAAGTGCGGTTTCCATCACTATGGAGCATGCCGAGAGTTACACTACAAGATTTGCAACAGGAAGACGTACACTGCCCATTTATGCAAGGCATCGGCACAATCAATCTCCTAGGTCCCCGACATCGGAATAAACTCGACCTATTACAGGTGTGGTGGGCCAGGACACTTCAGGAGGAATTGTCCAATAACAAGGAACTATGACGGGGATGGAAGGGTGTTGATGATCATTGCAGGAGAGACCCTCCTGGAATCTCCTATGAGTAGTGGTACGTTTCCCAATAAAGATATTTAAAGTATTTAGTAAATAATTATAAATTACACTCTCGTCTGAACGAATCATATCAACCATATAAAAACTAAGGATCCTTGTAAGTGAGTTATGATGGATTAGTGTATACATTAGGGTCATATATAATTGAGATTTTAAAGGCTTAGAGTGTGTGATTTTGCCTTATTTCCTGTTCCTTATTTGGTTCTGGATTTAGGGCAGAGTCCCTCAGTCGGCGGTCTTACCAATCTTAATTATACATGACTTGTATACACCAAGCGATTATAGAGGGGCCTGGTGGGGACTATATTATGAAGTTTCATTGCTAATAATCGGAGCACTCATACTCACTAAACGTGGTACAAAATATTTGCAGTAGTAATAACAAGGATGAAACTGGTAACATTAAAAATGTGTACGTAGAACACACTATCATTCAAAACAAACCTCCCTTCCAAATCAATCCAACACCTATTATGTTGGAACGTGAAAGTGAACCCTTAGCAATCCTAAGCTTAAATTCCGAAGTAGAGATATTCCGAAATTGATGATGGTCCGGAGTGAAATATGAAGAGTGGTAAGGAATCTGTCCGGACCAAAAGAGGAGAAGAAGAAGAAAAGTTAACGTGAAGACATTCCGGAATGACTCTCATGTCCGAAATGGGTGCTGATCCGAAATCACCTTGTTTTGTCTTTATGCATTTATGAATTTTGTCTTTGTATTGATGTAACGTTTCATAAGACCTAGTTTTATTGTAATATTAGACAATCAGAATGTCATAAACATTTCTATTGTCCAGTCCTATGTAAGCTTTCTAGTTAATTTGTTGTAACCGTCTCTCCTATTTATAGGAGCTTTCAATGCAAAGTCAAGTACGGATCATTCACTCAACTTTTGGCTTTTACTAAGTTGTTTCAAACTTCTTTCAAAAAATTCTTCTTTTTCTTCATTTATTAGCTTTACTTTGATCATTTATTCTTATTCTTCATTCAATGACTTGATCATTTGTTGAAAACATTATCTAAGACTTGACTGGTCCTTCCAGGCTTGACTTGAACATATATTAGCAAGCAAACATTGATATTAAGGATTCACTCAAGGTTTGAATTCTCAAACCTTGTCCTTGCGCATCATATCATTATTGTTCTCTCAATTAGTATCAGAGCTTGAGTGGTTGTCCTTTGAATCCATAAGATCAGATTATAATTAGTTTGAATTTACCCTGGTATTTCAACCATATATGTGATAAGGATAAATGATCTTCTATATACCACTTTAGCTTGAAGATATCTTAACTTCAATGGCTACTTCTAATCCTTAGAAAATGATTTCAATGCAAATCGCAAATAGTGTGGGTGGCCCTACACGTGCCCTGTTACTAGTTATGGAAGAATATGATCACTGGAAAGTTAGAATGGAAAGATTTCTACTAGACAAAGATAAAGGTGAAGAAATTTGGAGATCTATCACAGAAGGTCCTCATGTTCCTGTAAGAACCACTGTAAGAGATGTTGCTGCTCAGCTTATGGGTCAAGATGAAAATCATCTAGCTCCTCTAACTATAGATGATATTGAGAAGCTGCATGCTGATCAGGTTTCTTTATCAGATTCGTGTTTGGTGTTCCTCCCTCACTCTTCGAGCACATCAATTTGTGCAAATAAGCCAAAGAGATTTAGGACACTCTTCAGGACCTGATTAAAGTTTCAAAAAATATGAAAGACAAGCGCCTTACTTCAGTCATCAGCAAATTTGATACCTTCACAACCACTCCTGGCGAATCTGTGGCATCTGCCTCCCACCCTTACCGAATCATGGTTAACAACATGACTGCTCATGGGATTGTCCGAACTCCATTAGAGTACAATCTCAAATTCATAAACAGTCTAGGAAAAGGATGGGGAAATGTGAAATTCTGTTTGCAAAGCAATGGTTCCTTGAAAAAGTTGAAGCTCTAGCAACTCTTTGATGAGCTTCAAGGACATGAATCTAATGTTGCACAAACCATAAGGGAACTCTCTGGAGGACCCCTTTCCTTAGTCAGTTCTTTTGATTCAACCATTCTGAACCTGTCTACTCCGGATTCCTTCAAATCTGTGACATCCCAAAAATCTCGGCTAGAAAAGAACGATTTTCATTTATGCTTTTAAAATAATTTCAGAGTAAATCCTTTTGATTTGAAAGAGTTGCGGTATTTGTTCCCAAAAACAAAGTATGATAAAATAATATTTACCAAAGCATTTCATAAACAAATTTATTTTCATTATATAATCAAAACTCGGGATGTCATGTTCCGATACAGACCATAAAGCATAAACGATAACATTACAAGTCATTCAACAAATATATACATATACAGACTTGTAAACAAAAGAACTTGATGCTTCATCCATCTTATGCCCTTGCACCACTTCTGGTAATACAAATAAACTGAGTGGGTCAGGCTTGGGAGCCTGGTGAGCATATAGGGTTTTCAACCCATAATAAATAATTATATTTAATTCCACCAAAAACAACATCGAGGCCTCTCATCTGAACTCCGCTAGATGACTGAATCAAAAACAACATCGAGGCCTCTCATCTGTTTATCACACAACTATCTACCCATATTCTACCCGACATATTAGTAGATAAAAATATATATTTTTATACATAGTTTAAAACCTGCATAGCATTATCATTCAATACATATTCCAAAACAACAGATAAGACACTTACACATAACACGTATTTCATAGAGAATAAATCATATCTATGAGATAGAAGAAAATGAACATACATTCACACATATAATACAAAATATACACATAACACGTATTTCGTATAAAATACTTCATAATTATGCGTTAGAAGAAAGTAACCACACACTCACTTGATCAGAAGATGATCGGACAGCACTACGACTTGTAGAAGTAGTATTCTTCGGCAAATCTGGTAGATCTTCACAAAAACCGGACTCCATGCGGGCAGAGCATCGGTTCGGGAATTGCACTTCTCGGGATCTTCGGGGCTTCTGGACTTGCTTCGGGGCTCAGGAATGATACCGGGGCTTCGGGATAATTCTTGCATGAAACACGATGCAAAAACGCGAGAAAAAGGGAAGAAATGAGCAAAGAACTCGGTTGCCCTCGATATCCTTTTATAGGGGCTGGAACTTCGATTTACGCTGGGCGTAATCTGAAATTACGTTGGGCGTAATGAGGATCAGCTCGCTGACTCCCCCCCTTGGATAATATCGGATAATTTATATTTAAATTAAATATCGAAAATATTTAATAAACTTCAAAAAATCATATCTTCCTCATACGAAGTCAGATTTGGGCGTTCTTTTTAGGCACACTCTCGGTTTAACGAAATCTATGACTTTCGTTTAGATCACTAAGGCTAAATATTTCTCTAACGTAAATTTCACTTTTTACGTCATTCAGTGTTGTTGGTTCTTTTTAGGCACTTGTTCGTTATAACTCGGATTTAGGCATTCTTTATATCTTCGGAATCCTTGTTTTGAGCACTACATCTTTATGCAAAGATATCGGGCTTATCTCATACTTTAATTTGGATGCTTATTTTATTCTTAATTCATTAAATCATAATAATTAAGAAAATAAACACATAATTCACATAATTCACGTAATACTCAAATATTTCATCATTAATAATCCAAAAAGAGTTACAAGGGTTAACCTAGACTATTACATCAATGATAATGCCTAGCCTGGAAACGCGGACGTTACAAAATCCATTGTTCCATCTGTTCAATCCATACCCATTTCACCCACACAAATCTATCCTACAGATGATTCCGAAGCCATGGACTCTGAACTACGTTTTTAATAGGAGTTTGCTCTTCTCTCAATGAAATAAAAATGTCCTTTCAACCCTTCCTTCAAACCATACCAAATAGATTTCAAGCTCCTCACCATATCAATCCTCAAACACACTTAGCCTCGTAACATAAATCAACTTCGGAAAATCCTCCCACATACAAATCGAAACTCTCTAAACCAAACTCTGCTCTGGAACCCTCCTAGAGTTCCAAATCGGACAAAACAAAAATTGTGTGTCACAAGTGTGGACATGCAAAGCTCAATAGATGGTTGAAAGTGAAAAAGCATTTGTAACAACGGTTTCGAGAGATATGGAAGACTACTGGTCATCTGGGGATGATGATGAGTTAATAACTGGAAGAAACATGTGTCTCATGGCTCAGCAAAAAATAAAGTGTGATGAAGGATACTGGTTATCCGGATCTGAAAAGGAAGATGAAGATGTTGAACCTAACTACTGCTACATGGCTACGGACGATCCACCAGGGAGAAACATCATTCAATAGGTAAAAATTATGATTACTAAAAATAATTTCAATTTATCTGTTTGTAAACCATATCTAACTCAGATCTAATCAAACATGAAGATCATTTTCAAAGCCTATGATTCAACCATAGAAGCCAGTGAGAAGAAGGAAATCGAGTTAAATCGTCTTAGGTTATGTTTCGAGGATAAAAAGTTGAAAATCGAGTCTTTAGAGCATGAACTTGTAATGTCAAACGATAAATGTATCATTTTGAAAGATAAATGTGAAATCACCTATTCCGAACGAAATGTTTTGATCCATGATAACAAACATCTTAATGCTAAGATAGATGCATTGCATAATTCCATAGACATGCTTGAAGCGAATATTCGGATGACTCATAGTTTTCATCATCCATGGTCCAAAGCACCTGGCCTCGGAAGCGAGTTTCCTAAGCCAGTTACTCGTCCTTTGAAGGAATTTCAAAATCTGACATTCATGGGAGAGGTTTCGAACATCAAACATTCGGACAACCCAGTTTCTCCTTTGTCACCTCTTCACGAAAAAGAAGATCACTTTGTTTCCTTAATTCCTGATTTTCAACCAATTGTTGTCAAGTGTCCTGATTCCACGCCTTTTACGCCTCTGACAAACCTGGACCTGAATCGGACCATGGAATATCATCATAGTGTTTCAAATTGTGTAGATTATGTTCCAAGACATAATCCTCCTCACAACTGTGTTGTTGAGGAAATCATTCCGATGACGACTGAAACTGCTACCTCTAAGTGTGTATGGACATGCTTAGATGATAAAATTGAAACTTCAAGTTGTGTCTCCTCTGATTTGTGTGAATAAGAATCGTTAGTTTCTTCAAAAACCAAGTTGTTTCCCATTGATCCAAAATTTAGTAATCCTTATGCAAGACAAACCTCAAAATCTTTATTTCAACCCATGAAAAAATCAATGCTCAATAGGAAGGATATAAAGTGGAAGCTCGAAATGCTTAGAAAACCGAGGTTAAGTCTAGACAAAATGCCAGGTTTCTTCATAACTCCAAAAAGAGTGAATCTCGGAATTCTCAATCCTCAGTCTGTAGTCAAAACCACTTCACTCCCAATAAGATCATCAAGAGACCTTCCACTGATCCTATAGAACCAAAGGATGTAGTCAATTCCACCAATTTCAAAAATATTTTGGACACCACTTCGGTCCAAAAGACCTCTCCTTAGACTGTCTCATATGTTTTCATTGCTAAATCTGATGGCACAATTTTTAAACCAAAGTCTTCAAAAACCACTGTGTCATCAAGAAAACCAAAAGAGTTAAAGAAAACATTTTCTTCAAAATCCTCAAAGAAAAATTTTGTGTGGAAGATTAAAACTCTTGTTGATTAAGCTGTAGTTCCAAAAGTGTCAGTTGGACCCTCATAATTCACCTCAAAAGCCCAAGACTCGCGTGCTTGTCCCAAAATCTAACTCGGAGCCTAAAAACTCCACTATTCACTAATTTTGTAGGTACTCTGTGCTTCAGAGCAAGAGACAATATGGTATATTGATAGTGCTTGCTCCGTGCACATGACGGGGCAGAAGGACTTTCTGCGAGATCTAGAACTAGCACCAAATGTTGGATATGTAACTTATGGCAACAATTCCGATTCCCAAATCTGATGTTATGGCATTCTTACAAATGGAAACTTTTCGATTTCAAACGTGGCATATGTAGCTGATCTAAAACACAACTTGATAAGTGTTTCTCAACTCACTTATTCAAATCATCGAGTTGAATTCTGCAAACAACATAGCTACATCATGACTGAAGATAGAAAAGAATGCTTGATCAAGTCCAACTGCAACAAAAATATGTACCCTATTGACATCAACATGATCATTGGCAAGCCCCAACTGTGCTTACTCACCAAAGCTATTCCTAACGTCAGCTGGTTATGGCACCGAAGGCTTGCTCATTTGAACTTCAGATACATGAATGATCTTGTTTCAGGCGAAATGGTTAAAGGTCTACCACTCCTCAAATTCGAAAATGATCACTTATGTGCAACATGTGAGTGTGGTAAGCAGTCAAAGAAAGGTCATCCAGCCATCATTGAGAAATCAATCTCCGAGCCTCTAGAACTTCTACACATTGATCTGTGTGGCCCATCAACAGTGGAAAGTTTACATCACAAAAAGTACATTATTGTGATTGTGGATGATTTCACTAGATTTACTTGGGTATTCTTCCTCAGGTTAAAGTCAGAAACAGCCTCAGAACTCATAAATTTTATCAAACGAATAGAAGTTCTCATCATACTCCCAATTAGACGTATTCGAAGTGTCAATGGTTCGGAATTAACAAACTCCACCATTGGGAACTTTCTTACCGAGAAGGGAATTGACCATAATTTTTCTGTTCCTTACACTCATCAACATAATGGTGTAGTTGAACGACGGAACAGAACTTTAGTTGCGAAAAGAGAAGCACAAATGAACCAATTAATTTCTCTCCGGCTCAAGCACTCAATGGAGGAAGTTGAAGCCAAGTATGATGCCTCGATTGAACACTTCCTGGATACATCACCACAATGCTAAAAGTTCATGATGACTTGGTGTCTGCTACAAATGAACTCATCAAGTAGACACATGTTCGTCACGAAAAACAAATTCAGAGACTGTAGAAGGAGATAAAGAAGAAGGATGAAATGAATCTAATTATTCAACAAGTCCTCATCAAACTACTTTGATCCACATGGAACATTATTGATGTTCCGAATCGAAAGTTTGATGAGATGTTCGCCGTTCTAGGACATCTGTTTGATCACCTTACTGCTCAAGCCCCCACTACGAAAGCATATGATGCCCTCATAAAACAGCTCAACACTGGACTCCAAAAAGTGTTTGAAAATTTTGACGGCCTGCGTGAACCGCTGATGCTTACACCGGTTTTGGAGGTTAACCGATGCAAGGGGGGAGAAGATCCCAGTCAAATCTGGAAGCCTGCCTCGGAGTTCACACTCTGGGATGAAATTGACTCTGATGAAGAAGACCTGAAGCTCATTTCCTCCCCTTCTAAACACAATGAGGAAGATAGTGATGAAGAATTTGTAACAAAGCCTGTCCTTGGTCTCGAGGATCCAAAGAAGATGTTCCCAAAGGTCATGACTGATGAATAAAAAAGAATTTGATCCGCTGCTTCCTGGCCATCTTCTCGTCCTAACGCTCTTCAGATGGGTATTTAAATGGCAAAAGCAAATTCTCTACTCACTGCCCAAGCCTTCCGAGCCACGCCTTCAATGCTTCCTCTGATTCTAGCTCTAATTATTGCTCCAGTAGACCAGGGCTCTCCACTCCGGATCCCTGTTGAAATTCCGGAAGAACCTCTTCCAAGCCCTACTTTGGAATTTGTCACAGACAGAAACATGAAGCTAATCATTGATATGTTGAAAAAAGACAAAGGCAAAAGGCCTCTAACAGACGAACAAGCTGCTCGCTCCGGACCTCCTCCAAAGCAAAAACATGGATGGTCTCAGGAGGAAATCAATAAAGCACTAGAGGACATCATCCGGATCCAAGCTCTCAAGGATCGCCCTGATCTAATACGTGTAATTTCTCCTCTTTTTTTAGAAGGAATCATCCGTGATCATGAGATTATCCCACTCATGTATTACGATATTCCCACCAATGATTCCAAACAACTGGATCTTCTTCTCTCTCCCTACAACAAATTCTACACCAAGTTTGCTCATCTTCACCGATCAGACGATCCGGAAGTAATCCTCCGGACTGAGTGAGAAAGACTTACAAGCACACACGACCTCTCAAGGAAGTGTGGACGAGGAAGAGAATTACTAAAGTTGATGGTTTCGGAAGAAATTTTTGGTAAAATTCGATCAGAGCTGCTTACTATTCCGATTTCATGTCCTCCGGAACAAGCCAACTCCCCGGACCATTTCTGATGTGAATTTCCCTTCGATGAATCCGAACGACATTCTCACACTGGCTGGTTACTTCATAGGGATTCAAAGATATGACATCAGTATAGGTGCATATCACACAGCTATGAACTTTCTTAAAGATTATGTCGCATAATTTTGCAAACACGACTATGAGATTGTGCACCTATACGGAACTGAAAACTTTGTGGCAAAAATTAGTTATGTTCTTCCGGAAGCTGAAATGCTTGTTGATGGTCCAATTGAAGAACCGATTCTAGGGTTTGTCTACACTACCAGGAAAATAAACAAGAAGGATTTTTTTCCAAGTCCTTGACAAACACCTGGTTCCTACTAAAGCCCTAAAGAAGTTCATTTCATGTTCCTCCAAATTAGAAGCTCCAAAACAAGTCAAAGCCAAATTTGTAAGTCATCTATCCTGGTACATTGCAGTTTGAGAATGGTTGCTCAGATCCCACACCTTCATCAAAAAAGATGTTGTTTAAACTGTATGGATTGCTAAGTTCACTTAGGGGGAGATTGTTGGAACCTGAAAGTGAACCCTTAGCAATCCTAAGCTTAAATTCCAAAGTAGAGATATTCCGAAATTGATGATGGTCCGGAGTGAAATATGAAGAGTGGTCCAAAATTTGTCCGGACCAAAAGAGGAGAAGAAGAAGAAAAGTTAACGTGAATACATTCCAGAATGACTCTCATGTCCGGAATGGGTGCTGATCCGAAATCACCTTGTTTTGTCTTTATGCATTTACGAATTTTGTCTTTGTATTGATGTAACGTTTCATAAGACCTAGTTTTATTGTAATATTAGACAATCAGAATGTCATAAACATTTCTATTGTCCAATCCTATGTAAGCTTTCCAGTTAATTTCCTGTAACCTTCTCTCCTATTTATAGGAGCTTTGAATGCAAAGTTAAGTACGGATCATTCACTCAACTTTTGGATTTTACTAAGTTGTTTCAAACTTCTTTCAAAACATTCTTCTTGTTCTTCATTTATTAGCTTTACTTTGATCATTTATTCTCATTCTTCATTTAATGACTTGATCATTTGTTGAAAACATTATCTAAGACTTGACTGGTCCTTCCAGACTTTAGTTGAACATATATTAGCAAGTAGACATTGATCTTAAGCATTCACTCAAAGTTTGAATTCTCAAACCTTGTCCCTGCACATCAAACCGTTCTTATTCTATCAAGCATAAAAGCACACCCCAAAAATTTTCAATAAGTCCAAACCCATCATGAACCGGATCCACTTCGGAATCTCCAATCGAATCATCTCATGTACTTCAAATACTCGAGGTCAATTCGGTCTTCAAGTCTGCGTAATATGAAAAATTCAACTTTCGAATTTCCATATAAATTTCTCCCCCTTTTTATAAGCGAAAATTGATTATAAAACCAAAAAGGAATGAGAAAGTGCTCAATTCGGAATTTTTCTATCTAAAACTCCCTATTAACACATGGCATAAACATTTTGCTTCAATCCGGAAAAGCCAAAAAAATCTGCAATTTTTAGCTTCGTTCACGGACCGCCTTTGACAAAATTTCTCAACATTGGGTAGAAATTGTCAATTTCAAAATTCTATAGTCACCCGTTGTGCCCAAAACAACCAAAAATGCGAAACATTCCCCCATTTGCGAAACAGAGTAGAAAGCGTCAATTCGCATTAACTGTAGGGGCTTGAAATGTACATTCTTCAATTTCTCAGAAAATCAGCCCATTTTCGAATTTGGGTATGGTCTGCCAAAATTTTGAAACTTCAGGTACAGTTTTCGAAACTTCTACACACATCTTCAAACTTTCGAAAGTTTAGTCATTATTTTGAAAGTGGGTGCAAAGTGTCAATCTTTCGAAACATGAAAGACTAATTTCAAAATTTCTGCTCCATTTTTGAAATGTGTATAAAGTGTCAAGATGTCGAAATCTGAAAGACCAATTTCGAAACTTTCCTTTGCTTCCAAATTTTCGAAATTTTGTCCAACTTTCAAATGTAGGATTAAAGTGTCAAACGTGCGAAACTTTAATGTCCACTTTTGAAACTTTTATGTTTTCTTTCTCAATTGGTTTTCCAGGTAACGAATGTTTCCAACTACTACAAAACCTTCGTAACATTGACACAAAACCTTCATTAGGTGAAATTCGTTCTAACAACCATATTTTCGTTAGTTGATACTAGCCATCGACACTTTATAAAAGTCTTCGTACATTGGACACCATATTCATTTCCATTCAAAATATTCATTATTAACACCTTCGTTTTTCAAACACCAAAACACTATCATCACTCATCTTCGAAATCACAAGCAATCCAAATCTTCGATTCTTTAACCCAAACAATTTCTCCATTGAAGAGCAACCATCGAACCAACATCGATTTCAAATAACAAAAATCAATTTCGAAAAAGACTTCAGTCAAATGTCGACAGATTCAAGAATCAATTTTGACTTCAAGCAATACACATCAACCAAACTTCTTCAATCCAAAGTCAACTTTAAAACACTCTATGCGAATCGATCATATCCAACTTATCCATTAACTGTTTTTGAAATCAATCAACCCAAGTGTCAATCATTCAACATCCAAGAACACAAATGTTGACTTTTTGATTTTGAGTTTTGTGGTGAATCAGAATCAAAAACTACGTCAAAAATCAGACATCCATCCCAATCCAGTTCGATATTAACGTTCGCATACGAACATCGACAAACACGAAATCAATAATATTCAGAACAATTTCAGATCAAACCCAAAACATCCCGTTCTTCAACTGTTCTTCATCAATTTCAAGTGTTCTTGACCAATTTCATAAAATCAAAAATCAACTATCGATTTCTATAGTAAGATTTAAATAAAATCGATTTGAAGATCGAACACACAATACAAAATCGATTCAGAAGGCTATTTTATCAATTAAACAAACAACAATCGATCATCCAGATTGATAAAACTGATGAAATCGGAACATTGGAAACAAAATCACAACAAGAGTCAAGAACATACAACACTTTTGTGTGAATGATAAAATCGACTCAATTAACGAATCTTAGAATCCGGATAAACTTAATCACCTCTTGAGCTCAACAATGAATTCGGATCTCGAAAATGGATATGAACTCAAAATTGATGAACAGTAAACATTCGACATTTGGGCTCAATGAATTGGACATGAACAGTAAACATATTTAGAAATTCTTTTTGGGCTCAATTAACCTTGTGAATAATAAAAGATTGACGATTTTTTGATTAATTTTGGTTTTCTAGAAAAATAGTTAATCAAATGATTTTGAATTTGGTTTGGGCTTGATCAAAGTAAGAAAATAGATTGGATCTACAATTGGGGTTGAAACAAATTCAATCCAACCGAGACAAAATGATCAAAAATTCAAGAACGTAACACACGAATCAACGAGATTTCGAGAGATCATACAATGACTCACCATAAATGCTCCAATTGTGACGAATTTAGCCAAACCAAGAATCATTTCTTCAAAAATTCATGTTGATCTTCGAAGATCCGCTCTGATACCAATTGATGTGAATTATGAACATTGGTTTGACATGTGGAATTAAAGAACATACAAAGAACACGGTGATTTTGATGTTTAAGAGATGCATTTGATTATGAAAGATGTTACAAAAATGGATCTATATCTAAATCTACATAATTAACACACCAACACTCTCAATTTTACATCTCTACTAGTGGTATGAACCCACCTTATATAGAGGTGTTTATCTCTCTCTCTCTCTCTCTCATGTCACAAGGCTAATTTACCACATGCAAGTGGGTCTACAAAAGTCAAACCATTTACAAAGTCATACATGGATAACTTTGTACCCAACAATTTTTGGCAAACATTAAGGGGGAGTATTGTGAAGATTAATCCTCAAGCGCTTCTCACCCTTAATGGGTTTTATAATCATTTTTTTTATTATAAAAAGGGGGAGAATGAAGAGTGGGTATTTGAAGCTTCGGGAATTCATTTGCGGATTTGAAGACCGGTGTTACTTCGAGGGGGAGTTTGGTCTTGATCGCGCGAGCTCTTTGGATATTGAAGCTGGGACATCCATGTGGTTTGGGTAAAGTTGCAGTTTGCCAGTAGAGTTGCACGTGGAAAGTGTCGTGAATCTGCCCCAACTCTTGCACAATTATGCCTATTAATTAATGACTTAGGAGGGTAACTACCTATTAGCGTTGTTCACATATTGACAACTTGTTTTTTTTGTACCTAATACACCAACTAAGTTGTTTTAACTGTTTACATTATAACATTATTACCGGCTAACCACCATTTTAACTAGTAAATGCAATTAATTCATTTAAATGAAAAGGAAAAGAAAATACGTGGCTTATGACGTGGCTATTTCACCCTTTGTCTGTATTCGACTTCATTTACACATATCGGTCTAATTTATTTAGGGTTCTTAATCTTAACAACTACTCCCAAATCATTCCCCAAACCGATCATGGTTACTTAAGTTTTCTCAGAATTCAGTCGATCGAAACGGTAGGAACTAAAGTTCGGACTTGAAATCGTCTAACGATACGTATCTCACTACAATGGAAGCATCTAACAATAAGTATCTCACTATAGATTTTCACTTCAACGGCATGTTTGCACCAAACCCGTTAGTGTACTTAGACCCTATGAGAATGTCAGTTCGTGATGTGGATTTTGGTGGCATGGACTACAGAGAATTTGTGTTGTGGGTTTCAAAGCTGACAAGATGAAGCTGTGAGAACTTGTACTATTGTAGTACTCATGAAAGATTGGCAGAGGGTATCAGAAGAATCGACAATGACGCTGAATATTTTGAGTTTATTGAAGATGGTTACATGGATAAGCAGGAGCTAAGGATGAATGTGTACATTGACCACGAAAACGAACCCATTCTTGACTGGGTCGATAAGGAGTTGTTAACAGGTGATGAGTTGTCTGATGTAATAGAAGATGATGATACAGAGTCACAAATTTCAGATATAAGGGAATGTGAGCATGAACCTGATGAAGAGGTGCATACATTTGACAAAACAGATGATGATGAATTCTTGAACAAGTTATGTGGTAAACCCATTCTCAATAGTAATCAAGAAGAAGTAAATGATGTTGATGATGATGAAGATAGGGATAAAGATGATGAGGTTGTGTTCCCTGTCTTTGATGAGAAGCAAGAATGGGATAAAATGGTCCCAGTTTTAGGTATGAAGTTTGCCAACCCTCTTGAATTGAAGCTTTGTCTAACCAACTATGCTGTCAAGAATGGGTATGACTTATGGTTTGAAAAAAATGATCATCAAAAGCTGTTGGCAAAATGTTGTAAATATAAGAAGAACAAGAAGAGTAAGAGTTGTCCCTTTAGGTTGTGGGCAACCTGGATGAAGAATGAGAGGTCTTTTCAGATTAAGTCATTAATTGTTAGGCATAATTGTGCAAGAGTTTTCAAATTTGGGTCCATTGTAAGCCACAAATGGATTGGAACTCATTTCATGAATGATATAATACAGAAACAAAAGATGAGCATTAGGAAATTGAAAGCTAAGGTCAGTAAAAGGTTTAACCTGATAGCTAGTGTTGGACAATGCAGAAATGCTAGGAAATATGCATTTCAGCAGATAGAAGGTACTTTAATAGAGGATTATGCTAAAACATGGAGTTATGGAGAAGAGCTAAAAAGGACAAATCCTGGATCAACAGTTAAGATGGAGGTTGATGTGATGCCTGATGGAGAAACATACTTCTCAAAGTTTTATGTGTGTTTAAAGGGTTTGAAGGATGGATGGATAGAGGGTTGTAGGAGGGTAATTGGAGTAGATGGTTGTTTCTTAAAGGTCATATGCAGAGGTCAGTTGCTTGCAACCATTGGGAGGGATGCAAACAACCACATATATCCTATTGCATGGGCTGTGGTTGTAGTAGAAAATAAAGAATCATGGAAGTGGTTTCTTGATCTTCTAATTGATGACATTGGAATGGGAGTTGGGCATGGACTAACCATAATATCAGACCAACACAAAGTAATATTCACACTTCAATTATTGTTATTTTCCATACTTATTTTCCATACTTATTTTCCATACTTAATATGTTTTTGCTTATGCTGTTTATGTTTTGATTATAGGGATTAGTTGAAGCTGTAAAGGAAAGGGTTCCAGCTGCAGAGCATAGGCAATGTGCTAGGCACATATGTGCTAATTTCCAAAAAAGATTTAAGAGGCAAATGTTTAAGAAACTGTTTTGGAGAGCTGTTGGATCTACAGTTCCACAAAAATTTGAATACCATATGAATGAAATCAAGAAGCTGGAGCCACTAGCTTATGAACATTTGATGGAAAGGGACCCTAAAACATGGTGTAAAGCATTTTTCAGGTTGATAGGAGTTGTGATGCATATGAAAATGGTGTTTTTGAAAGTTTTAACTTTGTGATTGAAGCTGCTAGGAAGAAACCACTTATTACCATGTTAGAAGAAATCCAGATTTATGTAATGGAAAGGTTGTGTATATACAAGGCCAAGGGTCAATCTTGGGATTTAAGCATATGTCCTTCTATAAGGTTGAAGTTGAATAAGCACAAGGAAACACAAAGGTAAATTCTTATTGCTTATATGTTTGTCATTTTTAATATTTTCTAATTTGTATATGATTATGGATAGGTTTTGGCAAGTGGTACCTTCTGTGTATATGCAATTTGAGGTGAGGGTGGGGACTGAAGGGTATGCTGTAGACCTGAATACTAGGCAATGTGGATGCAGGGCATGGCAGTTAGTAGGGACCCTGAGGAGTAAGTGTTAGAGTGGTTTACTACATCAATGTATGCAAGTTGTTATAGGTATAATATTAGGCCACTAAACTGTAGTGCTATGTGGCCTGAAGTGGATTACACCAAACCATTGCCCCCTAAAAAAAGAAGACTACCTGGAAGACCAACAATGAAAAGGAAAAGGGATCAGGTTGAGAGAGAAGCTAAGGTAACAAGGCATACAGTCTCAAAAAAGGGAATGATCATGAGATGTACCATTTGTAGGGAAAGAGGACATAACAGATCAACATGTCCTCAAAGACCAAATGATGTACCATCTACTTCAGGTTCTAACAAAAAGAAACCTAAGAAACAAGGTATGGTGTTAAATTATCTAATATATTATACTTGTGTGCCATTTCTAATTTTTTTCCCTTTTACAGGTAAAGTAGACCTTGAAGCTGAATTGGAAGTGGAACATGTTGTCATGTTTGAAAGTGAAAGTGATAGTGACTTTGAAAGTGAAAGTGATGTGGAAGCTAATGTTCCTGAAGTTGATGTTCCTGAACCTGATGTGGAAGCTGAAGTTGATGTTCCTAAAGTTTATGTGGTACCTGAAGTTGAAGTTGATGTTCCTTTAGTCCAAGATAACCTTGTAGGGGAGATTCAAGATGACATTCAAGTTGATGCTAACATAGAAGATGAGATTCAAGCTAACATTGAAGTGAAACATGAAATTGAAGTTCAAGATAATGTGGAACATGAAATTCAACACAATGTAGAAAATCCAGTTAGGAAGAGGACAAGAAAAACTTCAAAAAGACTCATAAAGATTCAGTTAAGGAAGAACATAAGGAGGAAGGAAGGAAGCAGTACTGACCACCCACTGGAGATTTGAATTCAATGTGTTGTTTTATTTTGCATGTTTTGGAATCTTGGGTCTTGTAATATTGTTTGGCACAATAGGACAAACTTGGCACATCTTTTGGAATGTTTTGATACTTTAACATCATGGGTCCTGTATGTTTGGGAATATTTTGGTACTTTAAGTACATGTTAATTTTAGTACATTTTTACCCTCCCAAGTCATTAGGGGTATTTTGGTACTTTAAGTACATGTTAATTTAAGTACATGTTTACCCTCCCAAGTCATTAGGGGTATTTTGGTACTTTAAGAACATGTTAATTTAAGTACATGTTTACCCTCCCAAGTCATTATCCCCTAATTTAAGTACATGTTTATTTATGTGTTTGTATACATTACATGTTTACTGTCTTAATACATCAAACTCCCAAGTTACATGTTTACTGTCTTAATACATGTTTATTTATGTGTTTGTATACATTACATGTTTACTGTCTTAATACATCAAACTCCCAAGTTACATGTTTACTGTCTTAATACATGTTTATTTATGTGTTTATATACATTACATGTTTACTGTCTTAATACATCAAACTCCCAAGTTACATGTTTACTGTCTTAATACATGTTTATTTATGTGTTTGTATACATTACATGTTTACTGTCTTAATACATCAAGTATTAAACATCAAACTTTAGTCATAACTTTCATTGCATACAAAACTTCATGAAGTACATGATTTAGTCAGAACACATCAAAGAAGAATACATCAAACAAGAGTACATCAAACAGGATACAAAGAACACATCAAACTTTAAAAAATACATGTTTAACATAAAAGAAAAATAACACAAACAATGCAGCTTTATGAGTAAACAACTTCCACTTCACTTTGTCCAGTTCTTGTCTGAAAACTAAATTAGAGTTATTCTCTTCTTCCAACTTCTTCCTGCAATAACTAATTTCGTTTTCCAAATTTCCAAGCTTGAATGTTATGTTGTAGATTTGTCCCAAATCACTGTTCTTCTGTTGTTGGTACTCGTCGTCTTCCAACCATTCCCAGAAATTACATCTTGGAGTTCTTGCACTCTTCATGAAAGGATAAAAAAAATTGAAAAGAAGATGAAGAAGATTCAGTTCCGGGTTGAATAAATAAAACATATTTACCAAAGAATTTTGACAAACTCGAAATTTTCTTCCTGGATTATCGGGTGTTCTTGAAATCTTCACACGATATGGCATGTCGCACTTACATGGATGGTCAGCTTGGAGTTCAACATTTCGTTTGGAAGAAGCAGATGAAGCAGAAGAAGAAGCCATTGTCGGTCTAGGGCTTCAACGACAAACACCCTCTATATAATAAGTGAGGTATAAATAGACACGTAACATGCCACGTATAATCTTCTGGAGTCACGTATTTTCTTTTCCTTTTCATTTAAATGAATTAATTGCATTTACCGGTTAAAATGGAGGTTAGCCGGTAATAATATTATAATGTAAACGGTTAAAACAAGTTAGTTGGTATATTAGGTACAAAAAAAAAAAAAAAGTTGCCAATATGTGAACAACGCTATATAATTACCCTCCTAAGTCACATTTAGTAATTTGTTCTTAAACACGATCACCTCACCACCACTTTAGCCCTACCAATTTCTACATCCCATCACCGTAAATCAGTCATCTCACCCGCAAATCAATAATGAAACCCTCGTCTATCACTTCCCATACTAGGGATGGCAACGAGGCGGGTTTGGGATGGGTTTTGGTAATCCCGCCCCCATCCCCGAATATGAAAATCGATCCCATCACCGGCTCAATTCCCAACGGGTATCCGTTTACCAAACACTATCGGGTCTGCGGGTATCCCAACGGGGTAACGGGGATCCCCGTTTAACATTCAAATTAAAAATAATTTTGATGAAATGGGAATACAAACCATTAGACTTAGTGATGCAAACATAAATTCACATCCAAAATAATTTTGATAATTTACAAAACTACTAAGAGCATACATATTTGTTTTGATACATAAGTGGTTACTAGTGGCAACAAAAATAATAAAGACACTAGCATTCATAAACCATAATATCACTATTACTCTAAGTAATATGAATAAAAAAATATCAAAACACTAGCATTACAAATAAACATGAAACTATCTCAAGAAATTATCTTTAAATCGTTCACAACAAAGAAGATAACTCAAAGAAATATATATATATATATATATATATATATATATATATATATATATATATATATATATATATATATATATATATATATATATATATATTAACGGTTTCAGGTAACGGGTTTCGGTTTTGGTTTTGATTTCGGGCAATCGGGACGGGTATTTTGTTTACCGTTCCCGTAACCAAACCCACGAAAATTTTCTAAAAGCATACCAAACCCGATCCCAACCTCAATTAACCGACCCCAAACCCAACCCTAATATGTCGGTTTTCGGTTTTCACCATCGGGTTCGGTTTCTTTTGCCATCCCTATCTCATGCCCCTTTTCCCACTCAATTTTGTTCTCTCCGTTGACCCATCTTCTCTCTCTAGTTTCTATCTCTACGCCATCACCGCCATTTCTTCGTTTCTTCTCCGTTCTTTGTAATTCCTGCACTCCTTCTCCTACCACTGTAAATATCAAAGTGCCCCAAGAAAATCTTGTTATTAAAGACGATGTTGCATATGAGACCTTTGAGGTTGAGGTTGGGAATCCTAGGTTTCCGTCTTATCCATTGCCGCCTGGATTAAGCTCAAGCGATCAGTCTTTCTTTCTTTTAACTTTCATCGCTTGCACGGGGATTCCTCTTTTGTCCTTTTCCTTTACTGTAGTTATCGGTGATGTTAATCCCATGGTGGTGGAAGTGAACCGATTGGGTTTAAATGATGCTAGAATGGAGTTTACTCTGCTTAATCGCACTAACAATATAATAGTTATTTTACTTAAAATTGTTGGGAATTAGATTCAGGTTATTGATAGATCATAAAGTATTGATTTTTAGCTTAATGTGTGATGTATGGTATGCAGGCTTAGCTGCATTCACAGGCTTTGTCATGGCAGCTGTTCCGACACCATATATAAGTTTTTAGCTTTCCCTGATCTGATATACTGTTTTGATATTAGATTCTTGATTTTGTGGGGTGCACCATATTATACTAATGGTGTTTGCTGCAATCTTGTTAAAGGTCACTTTGGATGCATTTTAAAAGTGTATTTTATATGGGTAAACAAAATGAAGTTTTGCAGTTAATTATATTTTTTACAATAGAAGGAAAAGATACGTCAACTGATTTCATGATATCTTTTACAGAGGGAACCCATTGTCTTTTTTTCTACTAAAAAATCATTGATTATGATGATCTATTTAAAAATGTGAAGTGGATATATCTTCAGAAGATCACATCTGTTGTGTATATCCAGTTTGAAAATATCAACCGGAAGTTCCTTAGGAAATTACATCTGTTGTGTATATTGGTAGAAATAGCTAAGCAGGTTGTTCCTTGTTGCAATAAAAAATCATTGATTTTGATGATGTGAAATCGACTCATTTTTTACTCAAATTGTCAAGTGGATATTTCTTTAGCTTTTGGTAAGTTTGAAAGTTTTATGGAAAATGACATCTGTTGTGTATATGCTAGAATTAGCTAAGCAAGTTGTTACTTATTGCGATAAAAATTCATTGATCTTGATGATTTATATTGCCAATGTCAACTGCATATATATATATATATATATATATATATATATATATATATATATATATGTATGTATGTATCATTGACTTTTTCAAGCTACATACATTTTATAATAGCAAATCAACATGTTTTGACATAGTCGCTTCTTGAGGTTTAGGTTAATTGGTATTTTCTTGGAAACTCACATTTCTCAGTCTCGCAGTATATAGTTCATTTCATTGTGGTGCTGAAACCACATCACATACATTCTATCTAAACAAATCAACTTGTCAATGGCATCTTCATCATCTTTTCGCTCGACTCCAGCCTTCTCTTCTCAATCATGGAATCATGATGTTTTCCTTAGTGTTAGAAGAGAAGATACCCACAAGACTTTTGTTGAACATCTCTACTCGGCTCTTGTCCTACAAGGAATCGAGACTTACAAGGATAACGAAACAGTTGATCAGGGTGGATCGATCCGTCCATCCCTTATGAAGGCTATCGAGGAATCACAAATAGCTGTTATCGTATTCTCTGAAAACTATGTTGATTCACCTGGGTGCTTGGATGAACTTACACATATTATGAAATGCAAGGACATGAGAGGGCAAATCATGATGCCCATATTTTATGATGTGGAAGTGCGAAAGCAAAAACGGAAATACGGAGAAGCATTTGCTGAACATGAGTTG
Source organism: Lactuca saligna (assembly GCF_052625555.1). Classification (NCBI taxonomy): domain Eukaryota; kingdom Viridiplantae; phylum Streptophyta; class Magnoliopsida; order Asterales; family Asteraceae; genus Lactuca; species Lactuca saligna. Next base: position 2,789,307 of record NC_136424.1, read on the forward strand.
GAGAACAAAGTTGAATCCTGGAGAAAAGCACTTGTGGATGCAAGTAACCTTTCTGGATGGGAACCCATGAACATTGCCAACGGGTAATTCTCCCCTTTCTGTTTGCACTTTTTACACTTAAGATATGTGTGCTCTAAAAGATATTCTATAATTGTACTTTATAAGCTTAATTTCATTTAGTTTTTCTTGATGATATGATGCCCTTGATTTAAAAAAAAAAAAAAAAAAAAAAAAAACAGAGGCTTTGACTAGATCAATTGATCGGTTCGGTCTGTTAAAACATATCTCAAGTTTTAGGATTATTGATAAGCTAAAATTAAGTTATGATGGACTTTATTAAGTTCTACCTCAATTTCCTTACTTAAAGCCTTGCTTGAAGCTAGAATAACAAATCCACCATGCTTTCGCTTTCAGTTGTTTGAATTATTCAATGTGATCATGTCTTAATTATCCCTCTTTCCAATCTGTAGGCATGAATCAATGGCTATCAAAGAAATTGTCGACAAGATTTCATCCAGGTTGCAACTAGTAACTTCAAATGCAAATGAGAACCTGATTGGAACAGGGGCTCGGGTCCATGGTCTTGAATCAAACCTACAACTTTGGTCAGGTGCGCATGATAGGAATATGGGGGGTTGGGGGTGGTGGTAAGGCTACTCTTGCATCTTCTATATATGGTTGTTGCTTTATTGCAAATATTCGAGAGGAATCAAGAAGGCATGGTTTGGAAACATTGCAAGAAAAAATTCTTTCAAAAAATGGAAGCAAACAACATTGGAGGAGTAAGAGGTTGCGCCATGGAAAGGTCCTTATCTTTAGCTGGATCACCTGATTGATTGGTTCAGTGAAGGAAACCGAAATGCCAAATAATAATCACAACCAGAGATGAGCATTTATTAAAAGCTCACATAGTTTTGGCACAAGATATTAGTTTGTTTAACGATGATGAGGCTATTGATCTTTTTTCGCAAGCATGCACCTTGGGATCACAGATTTTTGGAAGATTATGAGCAGCTTTCAAAAGTGATGGTCTCTTATATTGGTGGGCTTCCATTAGCACTTACAGTCCCCATTTCTTTTCTGTGTGACAAAAACATTCAACGGTGGAGGAGTGCATTAGCGAGACTAAAAGAGATCCAAGATACTAAGAGTCTATTTAGTTACAGAAAAATAGTCTTCATCTTTTGTTTTCAGTTTTCTGTTTTTGGATTTCATTGGAAAATTTAGAAAATGTGCTTAGTTAAAACTTATTCCTTTTTCATTTTCTGTTTTAGAACATTAGAAAACATGTTTAGATTTGCATTCTTCTATCGGTTTTTATTTTCCAATTTTTGTTATTTTAACCAACACCACACACACCCACAACCCCACTCACACTACACTCCACCCATCCCACCCTACCTCATCCCACAATACCTTACTCCACCCTACCCACCTTACCCCACCACATCTCATATCTACCCATTCCACCCCACCCCACCGATCCCTACCCACCCTACCTACCACCCTTACTCTCTACCCACCATGCCCACCCACACACACATTTAATATAAGAATCAACATAAAATTCAATGTATCATTCAACTTTAAAATGAAAATTTATAATAAGACAAATTTTACCATTTTAACGGTATCAATATTGTGAACGTCCCTGGTGACATAAAATTCAATGTATGATTCAACCTTAAAATAAAAATTTCTAATAAGACAAATTTTACCATTTTAACGGTATCAATATTGTGAACGTCCCTGGTGACAATGTGTATGTCTTTCTCATAGCACATACACAGTTGAATCTCTCCAACTTGAAGCATTTCATCATGATTTGTCATATCCAAAGGAACCAAAGGAAAACCCTCTTGATCTGCATTAAAGTCTTATGTGAGGTCTTGAAAAATTTCACCACCATACATTAGTATAAAACCGACATTTGGCAACAATTTCTAAAAATAAGGTGATGTCGATTACATATTTCTCGAAGTTAACGGTCATAAACTAATTTCTATGATGGTTTCCATGAAGCCTTCATGGAAACAAACCTAGAAATTAGTTTAGGACCGTTAACTCAAAACGAGTAACAACTGTAAATCAGACTTCACACATTAACATCGATTTTACATGAGACTAGTGACAAGTAGTGCCACGATCGAATATCCATCGCCAAATGTCATCTTTTATAATGGTTTTTATTTGACATGTACATTTATCTTGTGTCGGTTATTAAGTGAAACGTAAAGACATATAAGGTGACGTAGTTTAATCTTAAGTGATTAAATTTTATATTAGAATGTATCATATGAAAAAAAAAGTTGTGACAAGTAGTGTAATGGTCGAAAACGATGGCCAAATCTTAGCTTTTATAACGGTTTGTTATTTGATATGTACATTTACCTTGTGTCGATTGTTAAGTGAGACCTAAAGAGATACATAGGGTTGAAGTTTCATTTAAGTGATTAAATCTTATATTGAAATTTATTATAACATTCTGTTTTGAAAAGTTTCCTATTTCGGGATTTCGGGCTATAAATGGAGTGAGTTAAGACTTTAGGCTTCAAGGGAATGGGGTTTAGACCTTACTGGATGATGATAATGTTGATTAAGTGATTAAAGCCTTCGATTTGTGCTTGGAAGAAAAAGAGTAGTAATATGGGAAAATTAATATTTCGGGCTTCTTGCATGGATTATGGTTTTAGTTTGACATGTATCAAGTAAGAAGTAATGAGATAGGGTTGTGAAGACCGTCAATACCTTTCCGTGGATATAATGATCGCTGAAAATGGAGTTGAAACAAAGAATTTATAGTTGTTTGAAATTGGGGTCGGTTTGTGTGAAAAGTTGTGGCCACGGCATGTGGATTAGTCAGGCCCAAGCCCATGATCTTTTTAGGCGTTTCAACATATTTAAGCTTAATGTTCTGCAATTTGGGAATTTTATCAGCATCCATCATCTCTAGAACCCCTTGGGAGAAACCCTAGCCTCCACCTTCAAGATTTGAGCTTCTTCCTTCTCTTTTCTCCTCTTTTGGATGCTTTTTATGTTAATTTGATGAAATAAGAAGATCAAGAAGGTTCTTTTGGTTGCAAGGAATGATGTTTCAAGTTTAGATCCATCAAAGACACCACATTTTTGGACTATTGTAAATATAAAGTTCCATTCTTGCTTTCTAGTTCTTTAGATCTTCTTATTTGGGATTTTGGCACTTTTGGTCCATTTTATGGGAGATCTTGGAGTTGGGTTGACTCCAACATCTTTTGATCATCTTAGAATGCTTTTTGGACCTCATTGGCTAGGAAAGTTGTGATCCTTGGTCTTCCCTTTTAGCCATGCAAGGTATCTTTGTCCTTAAGTCTATTTTGGTGTATTAAAGTTTAGATCTTGGATGATTGTGGAATTGTTATGGATAAAGTTGGAAACTTTATCCATCAAGACATCTTCTTGATTCAGATCTAAAAGTTGGAGACTTCGAATTAATGGATTAAGTTGAGAAAGATGCATTTTAGGGTCACTTTGAGGCTTAAAGTCTTCATCTTGGTGGTTTGGATCTACCTAATGGATAAAGTTAGAAACTTTATCCATTAAGACCTTGGAAAGGATCAAATATGAGCTTTGGAGCTCTTGGAATCAAAAGAAAATGGATTAAGCTCGTTTGAGTTGTTCAGACCAGTCCCCACGACATGACCTTAGGCTACCATTAGTTCATACTCGGGGTAAAAAGACCATTTCACCCCTAACCTAGCTTGGTCTAAGACCAAGGCCCAAACTTACACTCTGAAGGACCAAAAGCCAAAAAATTAACGAAGGCCTAATTTTGGTCCAGTTATCCAAATTAGTCCCAAATCCCTCACATGGGCCTTACCCCAAAGCACATCCAAACATTCTAGTCCATATACTTGTTCTTGGATGGCCCATTAAGAGCCTATACACCTAAGCCCAAAAGAAAAGGCCGAACGCGAAGCCCAACATAATTAGGGTTTTCACATAAAATGATGATTAGGGTTAAGTGTTCTCACTTAACCCATTAAGAACTTAATCCATTAAGTCCATCACTCCATTAGGCCAAACATACAATGTAATCGGGCATAAGTAATAACTCCAATCTACTGGTCCAAATGCGGGTCCCGATAATTCTAAAACTAACATATCCAAAATTAGGGTTTTATAAACCCTACTTAGGGTTTCCAATCCAATCGCGTGCCAATTAGTTCCAAAGTTAAGATTTTAGATTAATTAGAGTTTCACTAGGATGGGCACCACCCACTGCCACCTCGGACAATGGTGGTCGATGGTGGCTCATGGCGGCAAGGTGGTGGTGGGGGTTTTCCTTGACTTTTCTCTAGCCAAAACACCCAATCAACATCTCAAGATAAAGTAAACGTACTCACACACACACACCTAATGACACACACACACAACCACCCACATGGTGGCAGGCGGTAGCAAACGATGGCAACCACCACCTTATGGTGGTGATAGTGGGTTTTTTGACCAAATAATGCACATACTATACCACGAGTTCCAAAACTAGCCCATGCATGCGAACAAATACACATTTAGCCACCTACAAGGCGGCAGGGCCGAAGCTAAAAGAAACGGTGCCCGAAGCTGGCAGCGGCAGCAGGTGTTGAATTAGTGTCTAAGTCCATAACTACAATTGGTGTGTACTTGACCCGATTTGGCATGGTCCATTTGGGTTGCATGGCATCAGAATAATTGGATAGACAAAATGAGAAAAATGATACTAGTGATTTATATTAATATGTTATAAGTTCTAATATATTAATATGAAATTGTATTATTTAATTAGTATTGATCAAGAATTAATTTAGTGATCAAAAGGAATTAATTAAATATGGACTCATATATATATATATACACATATATATATATATATATATATATATATATGTGTGTGTGTGTGTGTGTGTGTGTGTGTGTGTGTGGTGGGCCAAGTTCATTTAGGTTGGGCTAAGCTTTCATGGATAGTTCATGGAGTGTTTAACCCATGGATCCTATTAAAATGAAAGGTCATGGGTATTAGGGTTTACATGAATGTAACCCTAATCCTCCACACTATATAAAGAGGTCCTTGGTTCATGAAATGGGCACTAGTGCATAAAAAAGAGGGCAAGGCTGATTTCATAAGAGGGAACCTAAGTATCCTTATTCTTTAGTTATTCCAAGTGTTTTTGGTGTTGTGTGATTCCATTTGAGGTGCAACACTTTGGGCACTAAGCTCTTAAAGGTTCAAGACTTCAAGCTCCATCAAAAGGTATGTCATCTAACTAGGCTTTGTAGTATAGTTGCTTCATATTATGCTAGTTAGGATGAAACCTTGGAATATAGAATATTTGCATGTATAATAGAGAAAACATAGATCCAAGGTTTATAGGGATGCATGTACACCATAAGAGTGTTAGAATGCTCAAACCCCTGCAGTGGTATCAGAGCTTAGACTTGTTTTCAATTATACTTGATGCTATTTGCAAGAAAAAATCGTTTTTTGGAATCCGCTAGTTCACCACGAGGTGGTAAAATTTACCACTAGGTGGTGACTGTTCAGTGATTTTTTTTTTTTGGCCTGTTTTGGATTAGAATCATTACCACAAAGTGTTTTTGTTCATAAAACTTGATTTTGATGTTATGGTAATGTTTATTCTCATCCAAATAAATGATAATTATCAAAGTTTCAAGACTTGTTTTAGTTTATGTGATTAGCTAAGTTCTTGAAAATTGTTGATATGAATTATCTTCACTTATGAGTTTGATCTTGTTCATAGAAAAATTACTTGATTATTGTGTTAATTGGTAATTTGATCTTAATGGTTTTTATGAACTCCATAACTTGTCCTCTGATTATGGAAAATGAAGAGTTTTTTCTTTTAAAATGTAATTAAAAGTCATATGTTATGAAAATGGAAGAGTCTCTAATTTTAATGTCATCATAAAATGTTTTTTATGTCTTCAATAACTTGTCCTCAAGTTATGGAACTTGAAAAGTTTTTCATGAAAAACCATATTAAACTCACCAAGCATATCCTGATCAGGCTATCATATAATTGACTAATCAGTACTAGCATTCAGTTCAATAAGCTCATACAGTAGGCATACAAGACATCCTTCCTAGATCCTTAGCCCTAATGTAGCATGTAGTTCACATATTCACAATTCATATCATAACTTAAACGTGTATGAGTAATTTGGGAGAACTTACTTGAGCTCAGCTGATTGCATGCACTACACCATTTTCTCTCTTTAAAATTCCTTTTTAATAAAAATGATTTTCTTTTAAAAATTTCATACCAAGTCCTCAGTTTGAGTTTAGACACACCCAGGACTGTGTCCGAATCCATCAAACCAAGACTCTGATACCAACTTGTAACATACATAAAATATGGTCCCGAAAATTTCATTTTTAATTATAGAGTAAAACCATAGTTATCAAAACATCCGTCAAAAACATAAGTCAAAGTATCCAAAAAATCACAATCAGAGTATCCATATCAAAATCATCAGAGTAAACATCCCAGGCTAAAAACATCATGGTCTGTGCAATGTATTCATCCCGAGCTCTTCCCTTTGCTACTAGAAGTACCTGAAACCAAAACTGGAAATCGTAAGCACGAAGCTTAGTGAGTTCACCTAAACTACCACATACCATACACATAATCACATAATCACATACAATACACATAATCACATACAAACATATTATGGGCCCCACCCGGAATCGAGCAAAGCTCGATATACATATAAACATATCAACAAATACATATAGAATAATCACATAGCATAAGCATATAAACATTCTTTGGGCCCCGCCCAACATCAAACTGTAATCCGAAAAGCATACAAACATTCCTCGGACATTGCCCGACATCGGACCGTAATCTAGAAACATACTAATAAAGACACATGCAAGAATCACGAAGACATCAACTATACAAACATTCCTCGGGCGCCGACCAACATCGGACAGTAATCCGGAAAGAAAACAAACATACATCAGGCACTACCCGACATCTGACTTTAGTCCGAAATACATTCAATCATAAATATGGGTCGAAATTGGTGCCTTCGACTTGTTCAAACAGGAGGAAAACTCACCTAGAACTGCTGAAGACCCACGGATAATTCTCTGGCTGCTAACTGACAAATCCCCGAACTGTCAATCGTCAAAACAAAACCCAATTAACATTCGGGTTTCAATGCATAACCATAAGTCCATACTTTGGGTGAAGGACCATTTCATCCCTAACCTAGCTTGGTCCAAGACCAACGCCCAAACTCACACTCTTAAGCCCCAAAAAGCCAAACTATTAATCAAGGCCCAATTATGGCCCAATTTTCCAAATTGGGCCCAAACCCCTCACATGGGCCTTACCCTAAAGCCCATCCAAACATTCTAGTCCATATACTTGTTCTTGGATGGCCCATTAGGAAATCAAACACCTAAGCCCCAAAGAAAAGGTCCAACTCGAAGCCCAACATAATTAGGGTTTTCACATAAAATGACGATTAAGGTTAAGTGCTCTTACTTAACCCATTAAGGACTTAATCCATTAATTTCATCACTCCACTAGGCCAAACATACAATGTAATCGGGCATAAGTCATAATTCTAATCCACTGGTCCAAATGCGGGTCCTGACAATTCAAAAACTAACATATCCAAAATTAGGGTTTTCTAAATCCTAATCAGGGTTTCGAACCCAAACGCATTCCAATTAGGTCCAAAGTTAAGCTTTTAGATTAATTAGAGTTTCACTATGTCGGGCACCCCCCATTACCACCTCGAGCAGTGGTGGTCGACGACGGCTCATAGCGGCAACCACCACCTTATGGTGGTTGTGGGGGTTCTCCTTGACTTTTCTCCAGCGAAAACATCCAATCAACATCTCAACATATAGGAAACGTACTCTCACACACACACACACAGCCACCCACGCGATGGTAGGCGGCAACAAACGGTGGCAGCGACCACCTCATGGTGGTGGTGGTGGGTTTTCTGACCAAATAATGCACGTACTACGCCACGAGTTTCGAAAGCAACCCATACATGCGAACACATACACATTCAACCACCTACAAGGTGTCAGAAACGACCCGACAGCTAAAATAAACTGTGGGGGAATCCGACAGCGGCAGTAGGGATGTTTCCCTACGTCACACTTACCGGAAAGAACAAAAGAGAGGAGATATAGGTTGCAACTTTACTTACCGAGAAGCTTCCGGTCATTCCCGACCCCCACATCGACGTTCACGACTTCCATCGTCGGTCTCGGTGGTTTTTCCCAACTGCACACGACGTCCGGCAGCAGGAGTTGTTGAGGAGGCGCTGACATCAAGGTAGCAGATGGCGGAATGGCAGTTGGGCTCGATACTGCGGCGACGGCTGGGATAGCTTCCAAGATGGTGGTGCCTGATGAAAGTGGGACTAGGTTTAGGGTTGTTCCAGTAAAACAGAAGGGAGAATCTTCAGGTTCAATCCCGTGTCCCTCATTCAAACTTATTTTCATTCTTCCTAATTTAGTCCTCCTCCACTAAAACTTTTTCAACTTAACCCTAATAATTACCAAACCTCCCCTGCCCTCTGAAATCCTTTTCAAATTAAATCCATAATTTACCAAACAGCCCTCATCCTTCAAAATTCCTTACAAAACTAATCCGGAAATTACAATCTTAACCCCCAAAGTCCAAATCATATCATCTAACTCACCAAAGCCTAACGCCCTGCTAAGATATTACAGATTTAGGGCTACAATAAAATATAAAATACATCTCGGGGTTTTGGGTTAATAATTTATGTACTTATTTAATTAAATTTCAAACGGAATGTTAGAGAGTTCCTCACTACACCGTGTTGTGTTATATTCTCTTTATGTTAGCTTGTGTGTGTTATGTGTTGTCCAAACTTAAAGTCTCGATAGGAGTATGTCTGTTAATGATTCGTTTTTTGATATGCATGTGTGGTTTTGTGACTGATACCATTTGTATCTGTATGTAAGGGTGACGACTATATGATATGATAATGTGTATGTGTGGAACTCACTAAGCTTTGTGCTTACTCATTTTCCCTTAAAAATACTATTTCAGGTACAATAAGATGGCCATGCATGATTGTATACACTTGCTCGAGGCGGGTTTTTGGTATTAATATTGTATTGGTTGTGTTTTCATAAATTTTAGTATTATAACTAATAATGTTTAGAAACATAATTGAACTTGGGGTTTGATATTTCATTTGTTTTAAATAAAATGTTGTAAATGGATGATTTATGTTATTTTAAAAAGTTTGAATTTATTGGAAATTTTGGGATGTTACAGCTTCTTCCTTCTATCTACGGTTTTGATGACCAAAGTCAAGACCAAAATGTGTCTTATACTCCATCCCATAACTAGCTAGTTAGAATATAACAAAGTGATTACTTAGAATTCCCAAAAATTTTGTACACAACCTTATTATTCATACCATATGATATTTACTAGTTTTGTTCTCTTTATTATTATTTCCTTGAAACAATAATTCCCAATATGTTGGTAAAATATTATTTTCATAAAATAATATTTTTTCAGTTAAATACAACTATTGATATTTATTAATAATCAAAATTACTCTAATGAATAATTAATTATTAGTAACTTGATATAAGGTCTAGCCCTATAGGATCATGTCATTAGTAAATATCATTTTATAATAACTCTTGGGAATAAAGATATTTCAATCTCACACTTGCACAAGATTCATCATCGATTGATATAGACAGTGGTAAACGTCTATAAACATTTCACTGCGCCCAATAACATACGACGAAGAATGCTTTATAGTCATCCAATGAGTTACCTATTCATCAACATCTAATTCTCAAAAGCTCAAAGTTATAATTGTTGTATAAGGTAAGTTTATCAGTTATCCATTTGTTACAAACATGTTGGATATGAGACTTGGATCACAATCAATCTCATTTGGTTCTCAACTTTAGTTAATGTGCGTTGGATGTCTATCTCTCAACACATAAGAGGAAGAAATCACATCTTGACTATATAAGCCTCTTGTATAGTTCACACCACACCTGATAGTAGCTTTTATAACTGCCACGTTAAGGATAAGTGTTTGACCACATAAAAGCTTAGTACTCATTATGTTCCTCATGTATTAAGTCTCATTATGTTCCTCATGTATTAAGTCTCATTATGTTCCTCATGTATTAAGGATACAATTATACAAAGGTAGTAACTTTTATCAAGTATCACTCACGAAAGCGGTCTATGATGTAATCTTGATGTGGGTCTGTCCAATACTAGTTCTCTGACAAGTACCTATGAATTTTGGTTACAACCAATTGCCTACATTCACCTAATGAGAGTCAACAAATCCAATTCATACTAATCTTACTTCATAATTGCTCCCACAATCATGTCGACTATGAACTTTCAGAATAATAAATTTATTCATGGATTAAACATGTTAATATAGAATACAACAAGTATTGACGTGAATATCATGTCCGAATATATCTAAACAATATAATAGTTGTTATAATGTTCCAATATCAAAATACTAAATCCAAATCAAATCCCATATCTAGAATAACAAAGTCCTACATCTCAAGTGTGGTCATTCATGCTTAGCTTAAAGGAATGACCTTATTAATGGGGCTGACCAAATTTAATTTTTGTGAATTCTACGAATACTCTCATCTCCATATTTGACTTTATTCTAAATATAGTTAAATATTTTTGAGAATACGATTGGTGTTCTGACATGATTTAGAGTTTCTTAGCTTGATTAATGTAACATCCCGAAATATCAAGAGTAGAGTTGAAGGGCTAAAAGAGTAAATTGGGAAAGAGTGACTCGGCGAGTCCATGTGCGGACTCGGTGAGTAGAGTCGCGACTTGGTCGCGTGTTAAGTGGCCGACTCGGTGAGTCAGTGTAATGGACTCGGCGAGTAGGCGCTGAGTGGAGAAAACCCTAATTCTCGGGGTTGAGCCTTATATAAAGATCACTATGTTTTCCTCCCAGCCTCTTTATCACCCCTTGAACCCCAGAAAACCCTAAATCACGGAGAAGCACCATTGTTGAGTGGATTGGAGCTTGGAGAAGTAATGGTTGAAGGAATTTTGGGAAGATTGAAGGCTTGGAGCAAGGGGCTTTGCTTGGATTTGAATTGCATTGCAGTTGGGGCATCACTTAGAGGTAATATCTCGTTATTGACCTGTTGTTATGTTGTTTCTTCATTTTGGGGTTTGTGAGAAATTGTCTATGGATGAAATGGGAAGTCTAGAGGTTAGATCTGAGGTTGCTACCTCAGATCTGGAAGGGAGAAGAATCAGAGAGCATGAAAGTCCCTGTGTTGGAGTGTTTAGTGAAGCTTACATGTCCCAAACCCTAGCCCCAATGTGCAAACGGCTTAGATCTCTTTGGATTCACGTAAAGTTTGCCACTTTATGTGATGGATGAGTGGTAGGAGACTAGATCTATGTTTTGGATCAATTGCATGGCCTGAGATGCTTCTGTATGGATTCAAACCGGTGGTACTCGACGAGTCACATGGGGCGACTCGACGAGTTGCTTGAAGATGGCCTGGAACTCGACGAGTTGCTTGAAGATGGCCTAGAACTCGACGAGTTGGAAGAACAACTCGGCGAGTAGGTTGAAGATAGCCTTGGACTTGACGAGTCCATTTGGACTCGGCGAGTCTTGTCGAAGAGTCCCAAATATTCTCTGGTTGAGTCGAGAATCAGTGAGTCGAGGGATGACTCGGTGAGTCGTGTGCGAGTGGACTCAGAGTTATTGGACTTGGCGAGTCTCGGGGTGACTCGGCGAGTTAGGTCGTAGATTGAGTGAAGTTCTGATTATGGGAACTCGACGAGTCACAGGGTTGACTCGGCGAGTAGGGTCAGTCAGGGGTTGACTTAGACTGAGGACTTTGATTTCGACCAAGGGTTGGCCGTTGACTTTTAGGGTTTGATCAGCGATGTGGCCTTTGGGCCAAGAGAGAGGTAAAATAGTCTTTTACCCATAAGAGGGTGTTATGAGAGGATTTATTCTAGTCTCGAGAGTTATATTCATGAGAGTATTTGCCTTACGTGTTAGGCGGTGGCGAGTTCGAGATTCAAGTGTGGGGATATCTGCTTTCTGCTTGCCAGGTGAGTCTTCTCACTATACTTTACCTTGAGTAGGTAACCAGAGTTATGTGATCAGAGTATTTGTATGCTATATGTACGTGATGTGTTGTACTGCATTATTTCTATGTGATTTATGTTGTGCATGTTTATAGAGTTGGAACCGGAAGGTTCCCAGAGTTAGAACCTGAGGGTTCACAGAGTTTGGGTGCACGGACCCATAGAGTTATAGCCTCAAGTGGCTAATATGTGTTATGTGTGGTATTTTGGGGAACTCACTAAGCTTCGTGCTTACAGTGTTTTGTGTGATGTTTTTCAGGTTTCTTTCAGTATCACGGGACGGCACCGGCTTGATTGTACACACCAGAGAAAGAGTCATATTTTGGAGGATCCTGGTTTTCTATGCAAGTGAAAATGGAGTCATGTTTTGTAAATCGACTATGAATGAGATTTTAAACAAGTGTTTCTAAGAATAAAATGATTATTTTAAATGAAAATTTTGTCTTGAAATTTACGGTGTTACAAGTTGGTATCAGAGCCTTGGTTTGAGGGATTCGGATGCGCCTTCGGGTAAATCTGGACTCAAACTGAGGAAGTAAGAAAAGTTTTAAGGAAATAATTTTCTAAAAATGAATAAGAGTTCAAAGAGAAAGCAAGAAAGAGCAGTGTGTACAATCAGCCAGACCCCGAACGGTGATTTCCCAAAATACCCTTATTTTTGTGTTTTAAGATATTTATGATGCACTTTATGAGATATTATTGCACGCTAGAGACAGGCTAGGTATTTCATATATTAGGACTAGAGTGGCCTGATTTGTGATGCCTTAGCCTAGGACTCGTTGTTATAGGTGTTATGCTTTTGAGTATGTGATGAGTGAGAGTATCCAGTTAGAACCCATGAGGGGTAGAGTTACAGAGTTCGGTGGTACTTTCGAGGATGAGCTGAGAAGGTGGAGTTATCACAAAGAGGGAGTCCTATGTATTCTTCGATGCTCGAATGCTGCTTGCTTTGTGCTTTGTGGAACTCTCGATGATGGGAGTCAGCTACCAAGTGAATATGACGATATTCAGGAGGTAGATGGCTGGCATCATTAGGAGCTCTTCAACAGCTGATAGCAAAGAAGTGGGAGGACAACGGAAGAGCCTAGGGAGTAACCCTATCCAGATGAGTGCGCTTGTAGAATAGAGAATTTCGCTGGGGAGCGAGCACGTGCGATGGGATTAGTGAAAGGGCAGGTCGAGCAGCTACTTAGAAGCTCTGGGATGGTCCGTGTGGAAAGTATCGGTAGATGTGGCAGGTAGTATGGGCCCGTACTACTGAAAGCAGAGGACCCATACTTGATACAGGGAGTATTCTGAAGGTTCTAAGGAGCGGATTGAGGAGTGATTTTATGGTTCGGGTACCATACATCAGAGCAGATTGAGGAGTGATGTTATGGTTCGAGTACCATACATCAGAGCAGATTGAGGAGTGATGTTATGGTTCGAGTACCATACATCAGAGCAGATTGAAGAGTGATGTTATGTTCCGGGTACCATACATCGGAGTGGATGGAGGAGTGATGTTATGGTTCGAGTACCATGCATCGGAGCGGATTGAGGAGTGATGTTATGGTTCGAGTACCATACATCAGAGCAGATTGAGGAGTGATGTTATGGTTCGAGTACCATACATCAGAGCAGATTGAGGAGTGATGTTATGGTTCGGGTTCCATACATCAGGGCAGATTGAGGAGTGATGTTATGGTCCGGGTACCATACATCGGAGCGGATGGAGGAGTGATGTTATGGTTCGAGTACCATATATCGGAGCGGATTGAGGAGTGATGTTATGGTCCGGGTACCATACATCGGAACGGATTGGGGAGTGATGTTATGGTTAGGGTACCATACACGGGGCATATTGAGAAGAGATGTCATGGAATGAGTACCATGGTTCGTAGTGAAGGATTTTTGTGGTTCTCCGGTTATTCGGTCATGAGTAGGTTCGAAGAGGCGTCCCTTGAGAGGGAGATCGAGAGTCCCTCAGAGTATTCTAGTAAGGAGTCAGTGGAAGGGAGAATTTCGATCTGAGTTGAGCGAGCAGTCGATAAAGGAGATGTCACCTCCTATGATCGGGGAGGTACTGATTATGTACGTGTGAGAATATGAGAAGCATGATGTTTTGGTTTTGGGTTTAGGGGTAAACCCTGCAGGCCGTCATTGATGATGATTTCCCACCAGAGTATCAGGTAGCATGTGTGCCGCGAGGCAGTAATTTATCATGAGCAAATAGTCAGTTTGGACTGGGATAGTCGAGGGCCACGCTATACCTAATTGAGTTTAGTCGGGTGTATGGTAGTGGTATCAGTGGGGAGTTCAGTCGAGTTTAGCGGTGCAGAGAGTTTTCTATCCATGGGGTGTTGAATTTGGGAGTGGGTTCCTGTTCTTGGGATGATCCCGGTGTTGGAGCGTTGGTTACTGAGTTGAGGTGAGGGGTACGATGATTTTATGGTTCAGTCTATGAGCCAGGGATGTTATTGAGCAGTTGAGTTGTTTGGTACTAGATTGGTACGAGATTTGGAACGACTAGAGACAGACGTGACGAGAAGTTCTAGAGGAGTTCATCAGAGGTTCAGAGTATATGAGGTCGATTCATTTCCTTAAGGGGGATCATCGGGCGTTGTGTAGCACTTTCCGGGGGCAGGTGCGATTTTGCTGGAGAAAATAGTTATGGGTTGGTTGTGTGCTATTTGGTGATGGTTCAAACCTTAAGTGGGGGAGAACCGGGTGCCATATGTAAGAAAGCAGAGGTTTGTCAAGAGCAGTTATAAGTGAAGTATAGAGATGTGCGGTAAGAAATCATGAGACCAGAGATGTCGGTGATTGAGGAAAGGGGTCAGAGTGAGTTAATACGGGAAGTACTTGTTTGAGAAGGATGAATGCCTCCACGACAGGTGTTTATTAGTCAGAAATCTGGTATTGGTCAGTGTTGGGGCAAGTAGATAAAGAATGATTGGGCAGCCAACTCCCGGGTCGGTATGCGTATCCTTGTTTGGATTTTGAGCGGCGGGAAAAAGGGTTTCGGAGAATTATCAGCGTATTTCGTAGCATTAGCGTTTCTTCGTATTGTAATTGAGAAATTGAATACACCGAAGTTGCAACTTGGGAAAAATGAAGATCTAGTTATGGGGTTCAGAGGGAATGTATTATTGCACCTATATGGTGCTTGGAGCAGGAGATCTGTGGTTGTGGCAGGATCTTGTGATGTTCGGTGGGGGTGTTCCGAGGTATACGAGTATTGATATCTTTATTTCAAAGTTATTCGTGAATCTTGAGTTGAGACGACTTGTGGCATATCAGGTATCTATGGATCTAGTGAGAGCCTTCGAGTATGGGCATCCAGGAGATTACTTGGGAGAGTGGATCTTCGCAAGGGTGGGCATCTGTTATAACGATTGCCTCCAGAGTCTGTGATGAATATTCGAGACGAGTATGGGTAGCCGCCTATGATAGTCTGTGGAGCACGAACTAGTGGAGTCAGAGGGTGTTGTGATACTGCAGGGAGCCGTAGTACTCACTAGTCAGAGGGTGTTGTGATACTGCGGGGAGCCGTAGTACTCACTAGTCAGAGGGTGTTGTGATACTGCGGAGAGCCGTAGTACTCACTAGTCAGAGGGTGTTGTGATACTACGGGGAGCCGTAGTACTCACTAGTCAGAGGGTGCTGTGATACCGCGGGGAGCCGTAGTGCTCACTAGATGGCAAGAGAGTGTGATGATGGAATGTTCTCCGATCAGTGTATGATGTGGAAGAGTTTTGGGATTGAGTAGCCCTAGTATTGAGTTTTTGGAGCCTGGATGTTGGACCGGGGGCGAGACTGGGGTCCCCGTCTCTGTCAGGGAATGTGGTGAGATGAGCAAGGGATATGCGCAGCAGAAACCAGAGATCAGAGTGGAGACGATCCTCGGTTGGATTGTACTTTCTTGCATAAGGAAAAGAGAATTTCATGACTTGCGTGTCACGGGGCCGGGATAGTGGTCACGGGGAGGAAGTTAGTGGGATATTTGGATCATGATTTGGGTGACCTTTGGAGGCTCAACTGTGGAGTCAAAAGCTGACCTGGTGACTAGTCTCGAATAGGGATATGAGATGAGCTAGAGCCTATCATGATGATGTCTGAGGACACCTCAGAGGGAGTGAACAATTCAGACGCTCAAAGACATGCTTCGGGCATGTGTATTAGATTTCGGAGGGTGTTGCGGCACGTATTTATCCTTGGTTGAGTTATCCTATTTCAACAGCCATCATTAGTGCATTGGTATGCCACCCCTTGTGTTGTTGTATGGGAGGAAGTGTCGGACCCTCATTTGCTGAGGAAAGTGTCGATTCGCGGAAGTGAAAGTTGTAGTGAGAATGGATGATTTGGAGTATGATGGTCGAACATTGTGCCTGTGACAGTGGTATGGAATGATATCATGATGGGATGTCTGCTGAGGATGCGGAAGGGATTCCGCGGGTGTAGAGCCAAGAGTCTCAGGATGGATGTAGGGATGGAGTCTGGGACTCCCAGCTTGATTCTGATCAAGGGCCGTGTGCGTAATGGTGGTGTCTCCTGGGGATGT
Source organism: Lactuca saligna (assembly GCF_052625555.1). Taxonomy (NCBI): domain Eukaryota; kingdom Viridiplantae; phylum Streptophyta; class Magnoliopsida; order Asterales; family Asteraceae; genus Lactuca; species Lactuca saligna. The sequence continues at coordinate 2,806,035 of NC_136424.1, forward strand.
TAGAAATGTCATCAGTGCGATGGGTTCTCCTAACCCGAGAGTGCAAAGGTTGGTGCGGCTTGGGTGCTTGATTGCAAGAAGAGGACTCATGAGAGTTGCTCTGGGATTGAAGAGTGGGCCTTTTTGTCGTCACGGATTGGATAGAATGGGATTCGGATCGGGGATCCGATGGTTCATGGCTTCTAACCCTTATGTGTAACGACCCAATTTTCATGTCCAAAATTTCATTTTTAAGACATTACTTTTAGAAAACATTAATAAATAAAAGTATTGTTGATCACGCCATAACACATCGCAAAACATGTTTTAATATTCAAACCATACAATCCATCAATTATCAGAGTACAATCCCAGTGAATCTCGTAAATGCGGAAACCGAAGAGTGTGTGTGTGACATGCTGCTAGTTAGCCACCACCTAAACACCATCACATGTGATGAGGACTAGATAATCCTTCAAGTAAAAGATCCGTCCCTACAACGGTTGGACTCAAACAAGAGTTGCGCAATAGGGCCAGTCCCAATACTTTGGGATTATTCAACCCTGATTACATGTGGTGTGACGTGTTTACCTAGTGGCTCACTCCTATTACTCAGAATCCCACCAAGCACGAAGCAAGCAGCATTCGGATAAGGGAAAAACAGACTCAAGCCAAAACTATTCTTATAACAAGAAACGACACTTAACATAGGATGCTAAGCTCATATTATCAGGCATAACCTAAACAGGCTATCCTACTGCTGCCTACTCAATTCTAGCATGCAATATTCATAAAGCTGTAACACATAAGCAGGCACATAAGGCATCACTCCTAGATCCTTAGCCTATTCTAGCATGCAGTTCTACGTAAGCTGATAAACATAACATAAACTTGTATGGGTACTATGGGGAATACTTACTTGAGCTCGGCCGGTCGCGCACGTCACACACTTCGCTCTTTCTTATGACTCCTTTCCGAGTTTTAGAAAACATTTTCTTTTGGAAAATCTTTCAATCCCTCGATTTGAGTTCAGACACTCCCAAAGGCGTGTCCGAATCCCTCAAACCAGGGCTCTGATACCAACTTGTAACGACCCAATTTTCATGTCCAAAATTTCATTTTTAAGACATTACTTTTAGAAAACATTAATAAATAAAAGTATTGTTGATCAGGCCATAACACATCGCAAAACATGTTTTAATATTCAAACCATACAATCCATCAATTATCAGAGTACAATCCCAGTGAATCTCGTAAATGCGGAAACCGAAGAGTATGTGTGTGACATGCTGCTACCGTGCCAGCTCCTTTCCCCTAGCTGAGGAGGTACCTGAAACCAAAACTGAAACCGTAAGCACAAAGCTTAGTGAGCTCCCCCATAATACCCCATACCATACAACATAAAACAAAACATGCAATTAGGAGATACGGGCCCCGCCCACACTCGTGAGGATACGGGCCCCGCCCACACCTCACTTTCTGAGAGATACGGGCCCCGCCCACACTCGTGAAGATACGGGCCCCGCCCACACTTTGCTACCTGGGAGATACGGGCCTAGCCCACACTCCATTCTCGGGGGGATACGAGCCTCGTCCACACCCAACCGTCAACATATATCATACAAGTATCACGCAGACAACAAGTATAAACAGTTCTATCATACTGGTATATATGTCACAATCAATTCGACTAATAGATACGGGCTCGGCCCACACTATAATACTAACGTCACATCTACACGGGCCGGCCTTGGTGCCTTAGACCCATTACTAATGAAAGGAAACTCACTTCGAAATAGCTGCTGGTCTGTGTGGGAACTGATCACCTACTACTGCTGCTGCTGCTCCGGAAACTCCCCGGCTGTAATTCCCACAATATACTTAATCATACACTGCTAACTGTCCTTTGGGTAAAAAGACCATTTTACCCCTGGTCTAGCCCTAAGTCAAATCGAAGTCAATTATTAGTTTACCCGACTCGCCGAGTGGATCTCCACTCGCCGAGTCCCTAGCAAACTATTGTCCTGGGTCCCTGATTCTACTCGTCGAGTTGGGCTATGACTCGACGAGTTCATCTTCTAAACTGACGTTCACCCTCTTCATCCTAATCGCCGAGTTGTATGAACAACTCGTCGAGTTCATCTTCATCCGCAGAACACTTTATGCTAAGACTCGCCGAGTTGTATGAACAACTCGCCGAGTCTGTTCTTGATCTATGAAGATTGCCTTGGACTCGCCGAGTCAGGGCATTGACTCGCCGAGTCCTATCATAGGTGAGTTCAGTTTCCAACTCACCGAGTCACCCCCTGTGACTCACGGCTCAACTCGATACATCTTAAAGGGACCGGTTCAGTGACTCGTGACCAGACTCGTCGAGTCACATAGATGACTCGTCGAGTCGTAGCCATGCATCCATAAAATACACCGATTTGCTCGATTCCAGTCCATGCCATTCACAGATCTGGGCTTCTAGGACACAAATCACACGTAAAGTTTCCAACTTTACGTGTAGATATTCACCAATATGGATTTTAAGGCTCAAAGTGCACCAAAAGGGGTAGATCTAGGGCTTTCATGCAATACGACCCCATAAAGGCATTAGATCCAAGTTCCAGGGACTAGATCATGCCTAGATCTAAAGGCTAACAACTTATTATCACCCACAAAGCACAAACAAGCTTGGGGAAGAGCCCAAGAAGGACTCCAATGAAGCAAAAAGGGATTACAAGCTTGAAAACAGAGGGGAAACGAGCTATACCTCAAGGAATACTTTGAAATGACACAAAGATGGCTGATCTCCTTCTCCTCTTCTTGATCTACTCCTCTTTCTCCTCAAAACCTCCAAGAACACACCAAGAACACTTCAATCTCTCAAGGGAATAAGGGAAAATGATGTTGGGGGAGTTCTGGGGGTGAATGGGGACGAGTTGGGGCGGAGTGAGGGTTTAAATAGGGTGCAAACCCTTGAAACTTAGGGTTTCATCCAGCAGCAGTGACTCGCCGAGTCCAGGATATGGACTCGCCGAGTCGCCCACTTAAACGTGTCCTGAGTCTCGTCCCTACTCGGCGAGTCGGACCTTATGACTCGCCGAGTCCAAGGCTAAAATAGGGCAATGCTCAAATAAAATTCACATACCGGAAACCAGGTGCTACATTATGGGTCGAGTAATTGTTGAGATTTGGGTCAGTGATGTTTCATGGGTAATTCTCGGATCGTTGAGTGTGGTTATCAGAGGGTACATCTGGTGCCCGGTTCGAGACAGTGGTCAGGACACCGTAAGGAAAGGAAAAGTGTGTTCGAGTTTCGATGGGTATGCCTTGTGAGATCTGGTCCGATTAAGGCCAGGTGGCACGTTGTGGGAGTATTTCTGGAGTTGAGTTGCTGTAGGCTTCGAGGGCGAAGCCTAATTTAAGTGGGGGAGAATTGTAACATCCCGAAATATCAAGAGTAGAGTTGAAGGGCTAAAAGAGTAAATTGGGAAAGAGTGAATCGGTGAGTCCATATGCGGACTCGGCGAGTAGAGTCGCGACTTGGTCGCGTGTTAAGTGGCTGACTCGGCGAGTCAGTGTAATGGACTCGGCAAGTAGACGCTGAGTGGAGAAAACCCTAATTCTCGGGGTTGAGCCTTATATAAAGATCACTATGTTTTCCTCCCAGCCTCTTTATCACCCCTTGAGCCCTAGAAAACCCTAAATCACGGAGAAGCACCATTGTTGAGTGGATTGGAGCTTCGAGAAGTAATGGTTGAAGGAATTTTGGGAAGATTGAAGGCTTGGAGCAAGGGGCTTTGCTTGGATTCGAATTGCATTGTAGTTGGGGCATCACTTAGAGGTAATATCTCGTTATTGACCTGTTGTTATGTTGTTTCTTCATTTTGGGGTTTGTGAGAAATTGTCTATGGATGAAATGGGAAGTCTATAGGTTAGATCTGAGGTTGCTACCTCAGATCTGGAAGGGAGAAGAATCAGAGAGCATGAAAGTCCCTGTGTTGGAGTGTTTAGTGAAGCTTACATGTCCCAAACCCTAGCCCCAATGTGCAAACGGCTTAGATCTCTTTGGATTCACGTAAAGTTTGCCACTTTACGTGATGGATGAGTGGTAGGAGACTAGATCTATGTTTTGGATCAATTGCATGGCCTGAGATGCTTCTGTATGGATTCAGACTGGTGGTACTCGACGAGTCACATGGGGCGACTCGACGAGTTGCTTGAAGATGGCCTGGAACTCGACGAGTTGGAAGAACAACTCGGCGAGTAGGTTGAAGATAGCCTTGGACTCGACGAGTCCATTTGGACTCGGCAAGTCTTGTCGAAGAGTCCCAAATATTCTCTGGTTGAGTCGAGAATCGGTGAGTCGAGGGATGACTCGGTGAGTCGTGTGCGAGTGGACTCAGAGTTATTGGACTTGGCGAGTCTCGGGGTGACTCGGCGAGTTAGGTCGTAGATTGAGTGAAGTTCTGATTATGGGAACTCGACGAGTCACAGGGTTGACTCGGCGAGTAGGGTCAGTCAGGGGTTGACTTAGACTGGGGACTTTGATTTCGACCAAGGGTTGGCCGTTGACTTTTAGGGTTTGATCAGCGATGTGGCCTTTGGGCCAAGAGAGAGGTAAAATAGTCTTTTACCCATAAGAGGGTGTTATGAGAGGATTTATTCTAGTCTCGAGAGTTATATTCATGAGAGTATTTGCCTTACGTGTTAGGCGGTGGCGAGTTCGAGATTCAAGTGTGGGGATATCTGCTTTCTGCTTGCCAGGTGAGTCTTCTCACTATACTTTACCTTGAGTAGGTAACCAGAGTTATGTGATCAAAGTATTTGTATGCTATATGTACGTGATGTGTTGTACTGCATTATTTCTATGTGATTTATGTTGTGCATGTTTATAGAGTTGGAACCGGAAGGTTCCCAGAGTTAGAACCTGAGGGTTCACAGAGTTTGGGTGCACGGACCCATAGAGTTATAGCCTTAAGTGGCTAATATGTGTTATGTGTGGTATTTTGGGGAACTCACTAAGCTTCGTGCTTACAGTGTTTTGTGTGATGTTTTTCAGGTTTCTTTCAGTATCACGGGACGGCACCGGCTTGATTGTACACACCAGAGAAAGAGTCATATTTTGGAGGATCCTGGTTTTCTATGCAAGTGAAAATGGAGTCATGTTTTGTAAATCGACTATGAATGAGATTTTAAACAAGTGTTTCTAAGAATAAAATGATTATTTTAAATGAAAATTTTGTCTTGAAATTTACGGTGTTACAATTAAATATACTCTTTAAGCCACAAAAGATTTCTAGGTTATCCCTAAATGGAAGGAATCAACATAGTTTTTTAATGAACTTATTCATCTAGTCATATTTGATTACATCTTCTAAAGCAGTAATGTATTATGATGTTGTAGTAGACTGTGCAATTTTGTTTTGCTTAAACCTTATTCCAAGAAAACTTACTCTTCATTCTATTGAAGTCATAATCCAATTATAATTCATAATTATATCTATGTGTTTTGGAGTTAGCATCTTGTGTAGCTCTTTACATAAAGATCTTCTTCTAGATTGATTAACGCATACACATTCTTTTAGTTCTTCTTAAGTACTCTCATAGTGTCCTTATAGTCATCCAATGAGTTACTCATGTATCTAATTGGTATCTTATGATATGTTCACAAAATAATCATATACCTAGTTTTTTTTTTTCATATTATGGCATAAATGATGGATTTATTTGCCAAGCAAATATAATATAAATCATTTTATCTAGCTCAAATCTATGTGCTAGACTTTTAATAATGAAAATGTATGAATAATAGTTTTTAGAATGAAAATGCATGAATAATAGTTTATTAACATAAAAGCTTCGAACATTAGTCGATGCATTCTGTCAAGCACAAACATCTGTTATTTGCAAGTTTTAGAAAGTATTATGACAAAAAAAAAAAAAACAAATATATAGTGTTCAAAAGTATAAAATAAGCAATATAAGATATGTAATTTGGCATAATCTATCTCAATTTATCTAAAACTCTCAACAGACAACACCAACTTCATCAAAATTAAGAAAAAGAACTCAGTACTCACCAGAAAAGAAGACAATAGAGAAGATTCATTGATAAAAAAAGGGTTGAAGCATCGGAAAACTTTATTTAGTGTTTGCATCACTTAAAATACGGATGTTACACGATCCTAATTCGGAAGTGGTGGGCGATTTAGACGAAATTGAAATTAAAAGTTCTTTAGTCTTGAAGCTATGAAGTTGATGTCCGAGCTTCATAAGGAGTTCTCCTCGAGTACCCTTAAACCCCCCATTGGGAAAAACGGCCAAACCATCAATGGAAAACGCGGAGAAAACGAAAATTGGAGGTCAATAACACTTTCAATTGAGGGCTATACTACCTTTCCATGGTGCTGAACAAAGGTTGAAGATTAGAGAGTTGTCGTATTTTTGGGGAAAAGTAGAATCTTGATGATGAAAGTCTACATTAGACTTCGGCGATGAAGACACAAACCTACGATCGATAGGAGAATAAAGACAGTTATATTGGAGGAACACGTGGCCACCTTAAAAGCCATCAGTTCAATACCAGCCACTAAACACAAAAGAAACCCAGCCGAAAAACAAAGAAACCCAGGGAAACAAAGGAAAACCGGAAACCACCTTTTTGTTAGATCTTTGTTAAATGGAAAACTCTCCCTATGAAACTTGTCCCACATTAGAAGAAAGAGGAACCTTATACTCCCGTAAAAAGCCTCCTACTAGTTGTTTACTAATTAGATCAAATGTTTATATATATATATATATATATATATATATATATATATATATATATATATATATATATATATATATATATAAATTCTAATTTTGACTTTTATTATCTATTAAAAACATCTGTTAAATTCGTTTTAACTGTTTCGACAGTTATTTTCGATTAGCAGTTTTTGGAAGGAAAATAGTCAATCTATATGTATAAATAGATCACCAAAGAACATATTTCGGGTTCAGAAAAACCATACAAAATATTCCTCATATAAATTCGTATTCCACATACAAGGAAGGGAACATAGTGAATTTCGTCAGAATCAAGAGAAGATCTTTGTTGATTATTGTATCTTCTTGATAGATCCATACCAGGGAAATTTCTGTCTTAGGACACTGCAAGACAGGGCTCAATCTCTATAATTCCGTGATTATATTTCTGTGTAATCATCAAACAATTATGTTTTCTGTAAATTGATTCTTGTATATTATATATATTTGAATTTCGTTTGTTTTATTTTCAATTAGTTTTGTTGATTGTATACTTCTATAATAACACTTTTCAAAACCCCTGCTACTGTTCATAAATAGCATGTCCATTGATATACTTATATAATGTATATATATAGGGAGAAACCACAAACCGTATAAACAAACAACTTAAAAATAAAGGGAATTGGAGACACGGATGGAAACGGGAAACAACCGCGGCGGATACATAATTACATATCCAAAAGTCATTTTTGAATTTTTTGGTTCACAAGAAATTCATAGAAGTATCTGTGGATGGAGATATTGGATTGTTGGATGTTGTTGTCCTAATTAATTAGCTAGCCATTTAATCTTAATAGAGGACTTTGAATCATGCTCGATTGTGAATGTGGATCTATAATTAGTTTCCTGATCCCAAAATTCTGAGCAATCTGCTGCGTTTTTTTGTTGTTTGATCTTTACTTTTCCTACAAACGAGTTCAACTCCGACTCTATCTGCCAAAATTCCAGAAAAGGAAATCGAATTGTATGTTGAATTCAAGCATGCAGTGCTCCTCAATGAATTAAAGGAAACATATCCCACATATGTTACTGTGGCCCTTGGATCTAAAACAGGCTCCAGTTCTTCGATATACTCCTCAAATCGAGAATCCTCATGTACCTCCTGCTTGATGATTATATCAAATTCTGGATATGGGCTGAAGGTAACAGCGCGTAGTAAGAACCCAGAATAGTCATTGTACCAACCATGTGGAAGACGCCGTGTAAATGTGTTCCCCCAAAAGAGCCTCCCTAAACCCCCTATTGGAATCGGATATTGAAGCGTGCCACTGATGAAGTGATCTTCAATAGCGTTTCCCTGCCATGGAAAAAACACACACGTTCAGTTAATTATATATGATTCTTAAATGTGTTTGGAATTCTTATATTATGTAAACCATAAAGATTGAAACTCCAAACCTCGAACATGGACATCAGGAACATCCAACCATCAAGTGGATCTACTTCACACGCCCCATAAAGAGAGACTTTCCATAGCCATTTACAGTTTGAAGTATCTCCGAAGGTTTTAAGAGAGAGACAGAAGAGTGCTATAAGGACAGCTATGCTTGATGGGAGCCCTGATAATTCTACAAGGTACATGCAAGTTGACACATCAAGGAATTTGAGTCGAGGAAGTCTCATGAGACTGAAATCTAAACGTGAAAAGTTATTGTCTGATAGATTGAGTTCTTGCACGTTGGGTAACTCCCAAACAACACAGCTCATGATGTCTTCATCTTCCAAACTGCAAGCACTTAGATTCAACTTTATTAAGTCTCTGCGAAAAAAACATGACCGTATGGGGTTCGGGTTCAGGTTCAGGTTCAACTTGGACAACTCCGCAACAGCAGAGCTCATGTCTTCATCTCCCAAATTCTCCATCTTCTGTTGGATCTCTGAGAGCTCAAAAACTCCAGGTGACACTCTAAATGAAAGAGTCTCGAGTTTCTTTAGTCCGGTAATGGATGGAAATTTCTTAATACCCAAACACTCTTCTATACTTAAGCAAACAAGCCTGTCCAACCCTCCAAACGAAGTATGAATCTCTTCTAATTTCGGACATCTAGAAAGCCTGAATATTTCGAGATATGGAATTCCGTCAAAATTTGGTGTCATGATTAGGTTATCCAAATCGTAAAGTTCCATTGTCTTCAGATTTCGCAGCACCTGGTCAAAACCATATCAAGGTGATGACGAGAGTTCTATAGTGGATGATAAATAGGCAAAAGAAACTAATTCCTTTCATCCATGATTGTTTAAGTATATATAACAAAAAAAAACAATAAAAGATTATGTCAATGTTTTATAATGAATATTAATTAACAAGATAGATTTGAATAGAAATCGTACTTAAAAAATTATACAGTATTTATGTTCAAAAAAACAAAACGATTTTTGTATTTATGTTTGGACAAAAGGGTATTCATGTTTCCATGCGATAGGTTGTTACAACTGAAGTTGCTTAATAATATCAATAATAGGTGACATAACTATGTGCTCTTATCCATTTAACTACTTCCAATTTACTCTCTCGATTAGTGATCAAGTTTATAATTTTCATTTGTGAATTAGATAAACAATAAGAATTACCTTATAACCGTTCCAAAGTTGGTCTTGAGTGGAACTGCGCAATATCAGACAACAAAGCTCCTTTGGTGGAAAATTATTTAGCAATGGATTTGCAGGATCACCTTTCCATTCAATATACCGAAGGTTCCTCATATTTGCAAGAATTGGAGAAAGAGGCTCTCTGTTAGCTGGAACTCTAAAATGTTCAACAACCTCAGGAGGAAGAGGTCCTTCATATTGTGTGAGTTCAGTGAAGCTAAGGAAACTGGCTTGTATTGCTTCAATCTTGTCAAGATCCTGTGACAGAGGAAGAAAATGGTGTCAACTAGAGTAACAAACTTAAAAGTTTTTTTTTTTTTTTGTGTGTGTATATATATATATATATATATATATATATATATATATATATATATATATATATATATATATATATATATATATATATATATATATATATATATATATATATATATATATATATATATCATGCACAGCTAGCTTAACGGTTAATACCATCGTTGCATCCATAGCACATAATCTTAGAACATCTTCCTTCAACCAAACTCTGCTATGTTTCTCAGGATTCTTAGGGTGTTCTCCTCTGACAATGTGGTGTCCCATTTCTTGGACCAGATCATGCATATCAAAACATCCACGTGAAATAGTTATGAGAGCCTTTTGTCTCAACTCCTCTACTCCTATAACAGGATGAAAACCACATGCATCAAGCCTCTCCATCGCCCAATCTTTCTGCTGCCACCTAAAAAAGCATGCAATATCAAGGAACAAGTCTTTCTGAATCTTTGTAAGTCCATCAAAGCTGACTTTTAGCTTTTCCAAAACCTTATCATCTGGGACATCTTTCAGTCTGGCTATTGCACTTTTCCACTGATCAATGTTTTTGTCACAGAGAGAAGAACCGAGAACTGTAAGTGCTAATGGAAGCCCACCAGCATAAGAGACCACCTCTTCTGAAAGCTCCTCATAATCTTTCATGGGTAAGCAACCCCGGAATGCATGCTTGCGAAACAGCTTGATAGCCTCATCACTGCTTAGTAAGCTAACATCGTGTACCATAACTTTGTGAGCATTTAATAGATGCTCATCTCTAGTTGTGATTAGTATTCGGCTTCCTTCCCCAAACCAATCCGGTGATCCAGCTAACACTTCTAGTTGCTCAAGTTCATCGACATCATCAAGAACAATCAAAACCCTTCTATTGCGCAACCTCTTATCTATCAAGCTTCTTCCTCCTCCAATGCTCTTTCCTTCAATTTTTTTAAGAATTTTTTTTGCAATTTTTCCAAACCATGCCTCCTTGATTCCTTTCGAATGTTTGCAATAAAGCAGCAACCATCAAATTTTCTACCGATTTCATCATATATACAAGATGCAAGAGTAGTCTTGCCACCGCCTCCAACCCCCCATATTCCAATCATTCGCACACCACTCGATCCTATTTGTAACTCCGATTTTAAACGTTGCACGCGAGCAGACATTCCGATTAGCTTCTCATTTGCAGTTGCAGTTACTAGCTGCAACCTGGATGAAATCTTGTCAACAATTTCTTTGATAGCCTTTGATTCATGCCTACAGATTGGATATACGATGGTAGTTAACACATGATCACATTTACAAAAGAGATAATTTGTGTAATGCTCTATTGAAAAAAAAAAAAAAAAAAAAAAAAAAAAAAAAGGAGTCATAACCACCCTTAATTTATACTTCAGGTTATATATTAATATTGTAAAGTCAATACTACAAGTAGGTTAATTATAACAATGCTCTTGGGAAATATTGAATAGTTTCAAACAGAAAAAGATGAAGCCAGATGGATTTGTTTTTGTAGCTTCAAAAGCTACAAACGTTAAGTATAGAGTTAGAGGTAGAACCCAATAAAGTCCATATATCATAACTTAATTTTAGCTTATGCATATATAATCCTACGACTGGAGATATCTTTTAACCAACCAAACTGATCGATTCATCTGCTCTAAGCCTCTGTTTTATCAAGGTCATCAACATCGTCAACACTAATGAAAAGATCTGTACGTATGAAAACTTATAAAGTACAAGTTTAGAATATCTAGTAGAGGACAGCGTAAAAAAGTGCTAAAATAAAGAAGAAAATTACCCATTGGCAATGTTCTTGGGTTCCCATCCAGAAAGGTTACTTGCATCGACAATTGCTTTTTTCCAAGATTCAACTTTGTTCTTGTTCTCCAACTTATGTTTGGCAAATGCTTCTCCATATTTTCCTTTTTGTTTTCGTAATGTAGATGGATCTACGTCATAAAATATTGGCATAACGATTTTCCCTGTTGTATCCTTGCATTTCATAATATGTGCAAGTTCATCTAAGCACCACGATGAATCTGCATAGTTTATAGAGAATACAATGACGGCTATCTGTGATTCCTCAATAGCCTTCATAAGGGATGGACGGATCGATTCACCCTGACCAACTGTTTCATCATCCTTGTAAGTGTCGATCCCTTGTAGAACAAGAGCTGAGTAGAGATGATCAACAAAAGTCTTGCGGGTATCTTCTCCTCTGAAACTAAGGAAAACATCATGATTCCATGATTGAGAAGAAAAGGCTGGAGCAGAAGGAGAAGATGATGATGACGCCATTGATGAGTTGATTTGTCTAGATAGAAGTTATGTGATGTGGTTCATGCACCTCAATGAAATGAACTATATAAAGAAAGAGAGAAATGTGAGTTTCCAAGAAATTTCCAACTTTACCAGAAGCTCACGAAATATCTATGTAAAGACATGCTGATTTGTTAATATATATATATATATATATATATATATATATATATATATATATATATATATATATATATATATATATATATATATATATATATATATATATATATATATATATATATATATAGAGAGAGAGAGAGAGAGAGAGATCTGACTTTCTAAGGATATACCAATCCACGAAAAGCTAAAAGAAATACACTTTGACATTTTCAATATAAATCATCAAAATCAATGATTTTTTATTGCAACAGAAAGCGACTTGCTTATCTAATTCTACCAATATACACAACAGATGATTTTCTAAGAAACTTTCAACTTACCGAAAGCTAAAGAAATATCCACTTGACAACTTTAATATAAGTTAGTTGATTTCAGATTGATGATATCATCATCATAAATTCATAATCAATGATTTTTTATTGCAACACTAACAACCTGCTTAGCTACTTCTACCAATATACACAAAAGTGATATTCTAAGAAATTTCCAGTTGACATTTTCAATATCAATATATCCAAGAGATGTGATTTTCAAAGAAATTTACAGTTGGCCAAAACCTTAAGATAAACCCACTTGACATTTTCAATATAAAGAGAGTTGATTAACATGGGAAAATGACACCGTAGCACAATGAAGTTTGTGTTTTGTCGCGAATTGATCATTAAAGTTATTTTTTTACACAATAGGTCATTAAATTTGCAAATTACATTTTAAACAGTTCTCAAGTTATTATGGGGCATAGATGACCGTGGAATTTAGTGCTATGGTTGAGGAGGTTTGGAAGTTTAATGGGTTTCGAATGTTCCCAATGGTGAAAAAACTTAAATGTTTGAAAAAACCTTGCAGAAGGTTGGCTCAACAATTCAGTAAGTTTGAAGATAAGAAGAAAACTATACATCACTATAAGAAATATGAGTATTAGCGGCGACAACCGCTATTTGCGGCGACAACCAACATTTTCGTTGGTCGTCGCCGCTAATACTCTTTGACCACGATCCGAGTGAAAGTCGAAAATTACACCCTACCCGTCGATCTTGTTGCAAATCCAACGGCTTAAACGTCGTTTTGTACATCATCAATAGCGGCGACACCAATGGCGACAACGGTGTCGCTGCTAGATGGCGCCAAACTTCCCTCTACTCGTGCGTCGCCGCTATTAGCATTATGTCGCCACTAATACATTGGCGTCGCCGCTAATACTCTGGACGAATAATACCACCAGTTTCTTTTGTCTTCTGTTTTGTGTTCCTATCTCATCTCAACAACAATTCTTTGCACCGGAAGAATAATTGCCAACATTGATCTCGATTTCACCAGAAAAAACCCCAACCCCACCCATCAATAGCGACATGCGACTCCCATCAACGACAACTCCCATCACCGGCGACAAGTAACAATGTGTCGTTTTTTTTCTATAACTTTTCTCTTTTCTCCACTGAAAACTAAAATTTGTTGTGTTCCTTTACCGGAATTTCCAGCTTTAGTGTCGGAATTTGGAGCTCCTACCAGAAAAAATTTGGAACATCACTTATTTGACGGAATTCTTGCCAAAATTGAGGAACCCTCGCCTGGAAAGCTTCGAAATCACACCACTACAGGTTCCTTTTCATCTTTTTCTCTTTAATTTTGTTTGTAGAATGTTTATATTATGTATACATGATAGGTATTTGTATGTGTATGATGTGTGTATGTGTTTTTCCATGTGTATTTGTATGTGTAGTATTTGTGTATGTATATGACTTTTGAAATTGTATATGTAATTTGTATGTACGGAAAAAATGAAAAAAAAAAAAGTTGCTATAATGGAAAAAAGTATGATGTTATAATGAATATGTAATATGTGTAGGAAGCATGTTTAAATGTATTTGTATGTGTAACGGCCCGACTCCCACGTGATAATTTTATGGCTTTAATTTTCATAATTGCAAGGTTTACTCGACGAGTTGGATGCCCTAACTCGTCGGGTAGAAGCGGATTGCGCCACGTATTTAAGCGACCTACTCACCGAGTCCAAGATAGGACTCGACGAGTAGGAGTTGGAGGATGAAACCCTAATTTCCGGGGTTTTGCACCCTATTTAAAGGATCATTAGCCTCCTTTAGCCCCCTTGCAGCCTCTTCAGAGTCCAGCAAACCCTAATTCTTGTGTGTGCTCCATCCTTGTGTGTTTTAAGCTTTAGAAGGTGGATTTTAGTGAGAAGAGTTTGGAGAGCAAGTGGTTAGAAGCAAGGAACGTGTGAGGATTTGATATCTACCTCAATTAGCATCTTTTGGAAGGTATCAAGTTGTTACCTTGACCTCATTTCCTTCTAGATCTCATTTGGTTAATGATTAGGGCTTTCTGGTATATTAAGAAGCTATTCTTGGGTATGAGCTAAGATCTGAAGTAGTAACTTCAGATCTGAACTCTCTTTGGTCTCTAAGTCCATAAAGCTTTCAGCTTTAGCAAGTATGAACCTCTCCCTAAGTGTAAAACTCCATTACAAGCTTGGTTTTGACATAATAAGACTTTAGAGCCTTGCATGCATGTAAGGTTTGCAACTTTACGTCATAAACATGCCTTAGGAGGCCGGATCTACAGTATGGAACCTTAAAATGGCTTAAAAAGCATCTGAATAGATAATGGACTGAAGGGACTCGACGAGTTTCATGGCCAACTCAGCGAGTCCGATGAAGATTGTCGTGCAAGGACTTCTGCATGGACTCGTCCAATCTGCAGGGTGACTCGGCGAGTCAACATGGGTTTTCCCAACTTTTGGACATGCTTGAACTCGGCGAGTTGTAAGAAACTCAACGAGTCAGTGGGGGGGGGGGGATTTCACGACTACTCGAGTTCCAGAAGGACTCGACGAGTCAGTGACTACACTCGATGAGTCGGGTCAACATGGACTGTTGATCTTGACCGTTGACTTTGACTTTGACCAAGGGTTGGCTAATTGACTTCTGGGGCATTTTGGGAAATTGGAAATTTATGAGTATGGTTCTATGGTGAATATAGGTGGTGGAGTTTGTGGCGGTGATCCGAGAGTTTGAGCTTATCTTTCGAGTTAACAGTTGAGAGGTGAGTTACCTCACTATACTAAGGGGTCTAAGGCACCAAGGTCGGCCTATTGGATATGATATCCTAGCAGTTGGTAGTATGTTGAGTATGAGTTAGTGTTTCATGTTAGTTGCTATGCCAATTAGGTAGATCGCGTTTCGGACCCGTTATGGACATTAGGAGTTCGTGGTGATGACGTTTGGCCTCACCAACGCGCCAACAGTACTGATGGACCTGATGAATCGGGATTGCATACCGATGCTTGATCGCTCGATTATCATGTTTATAGATGATATCTTGGGGTATTCTAAACACCAAGAACAGCACGAGGAGCACCTCAGGGAGTTATTGGAAGTTCTAAGACGAGAACGGTTGTATGACAAGTTCTCGAAGTGTGAGTTTTGGTTACGAGACATCTCGTTTATAAAAAATAGAGTATCCCTTTTAATAAAAATATTGTGGAATTTGTTCCCAGTAAAACATGATAAATACGTTATCAAAGCATTTCCAAAAAAAAATATATTTTTATTCATTTTAAAACATTTGGGATATCATCGTCAATACATAAAAATAAGCATAAACAGAACTTACATTCGTTATCACTAGTGATTTATATTTCCTTAATCTCTCAGTGTAATGTGACTTCATATCAACACATGTGATATAAATAAAGTGAGTAGGTCAGGTTGGGAAAACTAGTGAGTACATAGGGTTTTCAACCCACAATAATATAATTATTATGTTTAATCATCAAACAGTTAATCGAATCACTCATCCCCATTATCTTCTTTACTCTTAAGGATCTACCCTAAGAATCAGCTATTTCTCATTCATTTATTCCTAAGGATTATCCTAAGGAATAAGTACGAAGTCCATCGTTGTCAATGACACAGCTGTCAAGCACAGCTGCTAGTTCTATCACTTAGTCGCAACTGCCAGAATTGTGACATTCTCTATGAGGCGCAACTGTCGGTATTGTCCTTTGGGCACAGCTGCTAGAGTTATCTCTTTTATTGGAAGGATCATTTTCAAGAGTCCACTCGCAACACGTGTCAATGGGTTTTTAGAGTACACCGGTGAATACATCGTTCACAACACCTATAGGTTGTGAGTCTGCTAGTGTTCCATTGAATTGTCTAGAATAGTATGAGGTTGTCATCCATACTCTGCTAAATGACAGGACCATCATTTGGTAACAAGGCTTCTAACATCGTCTACCTCTCACCCTTACCTCATGGTCTATATCACCTCTCAACTCATCATCATCTACCCATGTTTTACCCAACATATTATGTAGATATAAATACATATACATTTTAAATCATATAAAACTTGTATAAAATCGTTCATCCAATATAGATAGCAAGTATACAGATAATATGCACACATAGTACGTAGTTTATATAAAATACTTCATATCTATGTGTAAGATGAAAGGGACCATGCACTCACTTGAAAAGGTGGTGACTCGACACTCGGACAACATTTTGTTACTCTTAAAACAATTTTCCTTTGAAAAAACTAGTATCATTATCACTAGAGATTAGTCTAATATACATCAAGACTAATTAATAGTCTTGCTATTATTACTATTATATAATCATGAAACAATATTTCTCAACCACTATATACAGACAGGGGCCAGACATAAAACACTGGAGGGCAGGACCATTTTGGCATATAACACTTCTGAAATCCAACAACCCTATGCAGCGCTTTAAACCAGATTCCTCGTAGTGCGAGTGGTTAAAAAGATATTATAATGACACTTATATAAGTCATAATAATAGCCTAAATACTCATTATAAGTTCCTAATAACATTACTATATTGAAACATAATCTATACTAAAGATAGGTTAGGCGTAGCTCACTTACAGCGGGTTTTCTCAAAAACCGGGCTTTGCTGAAGCAGCATTCCTGAGCCGGAAGGCTCTTTTCTTAGGGCTTCAGGAGCCTCGGGGCTTCCTTCGGGTGCTAGGTGGTTTACCTAGGCTTAGGGGAGGGGGGTTTGGGGGCTTAGAGAGAGAGAAAGTAGAGAGGGAAAGTAAAGTTGGAAGGTGTGAAGAATGAGGAAACCCGACACCTCTATTTATAGGCTGGAAAAAAGTTCTACTCGTCGAGTAGGAGGACCTGCTCATTGAGTCCATGCCACGTGTCACCTTCTGGTGGCTTGCCTTGGGGAGAAAGCCTTGATCCATATTCAGCCACATCACCCGATTTCGCGCAACACCCTGTCGACTTCTAAACCTCGTAACTTTTGCATACGAGCTTCGTTTTCGACATTCTTTATATCCACACGTAGGTAAAAACAAGATTTATAGCTTTCAGTTAGACTCCATTAACTTATTATCAGCCGATCTTAAATTTAACAGTGGGAGGATATGATATTGTTAAATGTCCGCGTAAAATTCATAACTTCTACATACGGACTCCGTTTTCATCTATCTTTTTATCATTGAGTGTTAATTAATGAGATATTCAACTCTCATTTAGTTCACGTAGGCCAAAAACCGCTCGAACTATAATTCGAGTTTCGGTTCGTACACTGCTAAGCCGAATCTTAGAAAATTCATAACTTTCTCATAGGAAGTCAGATTTGGGCGTTCTTTTTTTGTATCTTCTCGGTTTAACGTATACTACAAATTTTTTTAGATTTCTAATGCTAAAAATTCCTCCATCATAAATTCACTATTTACGTCTCCCAGGGTCATGTCGGTTTTGCAGTAAAACTTCGATGGGCCATAACTTCTTCGTTATAACTCGGATTTCGGTGTTCTTTATGTATACGAACCCTTGAGACGTATTCTACAACTTGGTTAGAATTACTTATTCAAAATAATCTTTTGCCGAAAATTGGTTTTCGACCCCTATTATCTCTAAATTGACTAGCCCGGATCTACGAGTGTTACAATTATCCCCCCCCCCCTAGGATGATTACGTCCCGGAATCATCAACGAAACAGGGATCACATGATGACTCCATACGTTATCTATTCATCCTAAGTAATAATCGTAACTTTGATGTTTCTTCGAACGAGTATCTAACTCTAAGACTTCCTGACTACAGGCGGTGCTCGATCTTGGACCCGCTCTCTATCTCATGTTAGACTTTCAATCCTGATCTTCATGTCACGATCTCGATATTTATTGGAGACTCCGTATTTAACAAACTTGAGATAAGTTTGTTCCTTCGATTATCATAATAGACCGATGGGTCATGTTCTAATGACCTCTAATCATATGATGCATTGCTTGGACTCATGTCTTATAGAGTCAAATTCCAGAATAGACTATACCTTCCTTCATGTTCTAATCACATCTTAAAAGGTAGCATTTCTAGCTACAAGCAACTATTGCGATACCTCTACCGATCACTTTGATTATCTTTTATTTCAAACTTCCGGTTTAAGTTAGATGTTACATCGAACTTGGTTCTCTGAACCACGTAACATACTTATTGTAGTCGGACTCAATTCGATATGACCACTAGGGTCGGAATAACAATCATCTTCTTAGTCATTACCAAAACGATGGTAATGACATATTTGAATAAAATGGTATCAATTACTAGCGTCTTGGTAACCTTGTGACTTTCCCTGATCCAAGTGCAAGTCCTATGCTTCCGGTAGTATAGGCCTCTACTACCATTCACACATACTCATACTCGTCCCAAGTATTGTCTCGCAATTTTCCAAGTCATTATCACATAAACAATTTTAACACATACAAATGTTTCCAAAGAATCATATAACTTTCCTTAGACTCTACTAGGACTTCTTCCATGCGTATCTTTGATCATCAATTCTACTTCACTCGGTTGGTGATGGAAACGTCAGATGATGGGATAACTTCATGGATTATACTAAAAAAATTTCTTTCTGCTAATCGAACATGTACTTCTCCCGTACTAGACGTATTATTTATTAGATGCATTCTAAAGGCATGATATCACTCTTACCATATCTTCCGATAGGTACCATTTAGTATCATAAGCCTTCTCATTTCCTCCATTCACTCAATTCACTATGAGTCTTCACCATGATGTTCTGCACACCAAAGCAGGCGTTCGGTGTATCGAGACGAGAATATAGATAAAGGAATTTTTAGACGCGTATTCCTCCTTATTACTCTGAAAATTTACATGCCAGCTCTAACACCGTAATTAAACGTTTAAAAAATCTGAACACATAATAATTCCAGATCCGGTCGGCAATAAACCATAGATCCGATCATATAATGCATATCATAAATCATTTAGCACATAAAAGCATGTTAGGTATTTTCGCTAAATAAGCTATTACTTGTGTCTATTCAGGTGTATTACCTAAATTTTATTAGACACACTCCTCACAATCATTGCTTAGCATTCTAAATTTAAGTCAAGAAATAAATACATATTCCTAGTTTGCTTAAACTAATTCTTTGATACCAACTGTGTCATCCCCATTTTCACGGCCAGAAAAGACCGAATTTGTTTATGCTTTATAAAAATCAAAGTATCCATTTTAATAAAAATGTTGCGGAATTTGTTCCCACTAAAACATGATAAATACGTTATCCAAGCATTTCCGAAGAAAAAGTATTTTTATTCATTTTAAAACATTTGGGATGTCATCGTCAGTTTATAAACATAAGCATAAATAGAACTTACATTCATTATCACTAGTGATTTATATCTCCTTAATCTCTCAGTGTAGTATGACTTCATATCAACACCTGTGATATAAATAAAGTGAGTGGGTCGGGTTGGGAAACCTGGTGAGTACATAGAGTTTTCAACCCACAATAATGTAATTATTATGTCTAATCATCAAACAGTTAACCTAATTACTCATCCCCATTCTATTCTTTTCTCTTAAGGATCTATTCTAAGAATCAGCTATTTTTCATCCATTCATTCCTAAGGATTATCCTAAGGAATAGGTACAAAGTCCATCGTTGTCAATGACACAGCTGCCAAGCACAGCTGCTAGTTATATCACTTAGGCGCACCTGCCAGAATTGTGACATTCTCTATGAGGTGCAGCTATCGGTATTGTCCTTCGAGCACAGCTGCTAGGGTTATCTCGTTTATTGACAATATCTTTTTCGAGAGTCCACTTGCAACACATGTCAATGGGTTTTTAGAGTACACCGGCGAACACATAGTTCACAACACCTACAGGTTGCGAACATACTAGCGTTCCACTGAACTGTCTAGAATAGTCTGTGGTTGTCATCCATACTCTACTAGATGACAGGGCCAGCGTTTGGTAACAAGGCTTCTCACATCGTCCACCTCTCACCCTTACCTCATGGTCTATATCACCTCTCAACTCATCATCCAACTCATATTTCATCTACCCATATTTTACCCAACATATTATGTAGATATAAATACATATACAGTTTAAATCATATAAAACTTGTATAAAATCATTCATCCAACATAGATAGCAAGTATACAGATAATATGCACACATGGCACATAGTTTATATAAAATACTTCATATCTATGTGTAAGATGAAAGAGACCATGCACTCACTTGAAAAGGTGGTGACTCAGCACTCGGACAACACTTTGTTACTCTTAAAACAATTTTCCTTTGACAAAACCTAGTATCATTATCACTAGAGTTTAGTCTAGTATACATCGAGACTAATTAATAGTCTTGCTATTATTACTATTATATAATCATGAAACAATATTTCTCAACCACTATATACAGACAGCAGCCAGACATGAAACACCGGAGGGTATGACCATTTTGGCATATAGCACTTCTAAAATCCAACAACCCTATGCGGCCCTTTAAACCAGATTCCCCGTACCATGAGTGGTTAAAAAGATATCATAAAGACACTTATATAGCTCATAATAATAGCCCAAATACTCATTATAAGTTCCTAATAACATTACTATATTGAAACATGATCTATACTAAAGATAAGTTAGGCGTAGCTCACTTACAGCGGGTTTTCTTGAAAACCGGGCTTTGTTGGAGCAGTGTTCCCGACCCGAAAGGCTCTTTTCTTAGGGCTTCAGGAGCCTCGGGGCTTCCTTCGGGTGCTAGGTGGTTTACCTAGGCTTAGGGGGGGAGGGTTGGGGGCTTAAAGAGAGATAGTGAAGTTGGGAAGGTGTGAAGAATGAGGGCACCCAACACCTCTATTTATAGGCTGCTCTACTCATTGAGTAGGAGGACCTACTCATCGAGTCCATGCCACATATCACCTTCTGGTGGCTTTCCTTGTTAAGAAAGCATTGGCCCCTAATCAGCCACATCACTCGATTTTGTGTAGCACCCTGTCGACTTCTAAACCCCGTAACATTCGCATACGAGCTCCGTTTTTTACGTTTTTTATACTCACGCATAGGTAAACACAAGATCTACAACTTTTATTTAGACTCCATTGGCTAATTCTCGACCAATCTGAAATTTAACAGTAGGAGGAGATTATATTGTTAAATGTCCGCATAAAATTCATAACTTCTACATACGGACTTCGTTTTTGTCTGTTTTTTATCATTGAGTTCCTATTAATGATATTTTCAACTCTCATTTAGGCCACATTGGCCAAAACAGCTCGAACTAACATTCGAGTTTTGGGACGTACACTGCTAAGCCAAATCTTAGAAAATTCATAACTTTTTCATACGAAATCAGATTTGAGCGTTCTTTTTTGTATGTTCTCGGTTTAATGTATACTAAAAAAAATTTTAGATTTATGTGGCTAAAAAGTTCTCCATCATAAATTCACTATTTACGTCTCCCGAGGTCATGTCGGTTTTGCCGTAAAACTTCGACGACCCATAACTTCTTCGTTATAACTCGGATTTCGGCATTCTTTATATGTACGGAGCCCTTGAGATATATTCTAAAACTAGGTTAAGATTATTTATTCTAAATAATCTTTTGATGAAATGTCATTTTCGACCCCTATTATCTCTAAATTTACTAACCCGAATCTGCGGGCGTTACAAAAGTCGAGGCAGTCATGCAGTGGGTGGTGCCGAGATCTCCTTCATAAATCATGAGTTTTCTGGGATTAGCAAGGTCGTACCAGAGATTCATACGGGATTTCTCCAAGATTATAGTACCCCTCACTCATCTGACGTGGAAGGGGGTGGATTTACGGTGGGGCCCTAAGCAGTAGAGAGCGTTTGAGACCCTCCGATGATGTTTGTGCGAGGATCTAGTTTTGACTCTCCTAGAGGGAGTTAAGGATTTTGTGGTGTTTTGTGATGCATCCATCACAAGTTTGGGGTGACCCTCATGCTGAGAGGACGATTGATAGTCCACGCATCGCGGCAGCTGAAGACGCATGAGACGAGATACCCTACACATGATCTGGATTTGGAGGCGGTGGTATTCACTTTCAAGATTTGGAGGCATTACCTGTATGGGGTCCATTGTACCATATACACAGATCACAAGATCTTGAGACACATTATGGATCAACCGAACCTGAACATGAGGCAGCGCAGGAGGCTAGATGTTGTCAAGGACTACGATTGCGAGATCCTTTACCACCCCGGTAAAGTGAAGGTGGTGGTGGAAGCTTTGAGACGCAAGTCAGTTGGGTCTTCTACTTCAGTGATATGTATGATGATAGCGGTGGATTCTCCGCTTGTGAGTTTGATCATAGATGCTCAGGTTGAGGGTATGCGACCAGAGTAATGGAAGCTGGAGAGGATCAGGGGTGAGAATACTCTGTTCGTGCAGGATAGTTGGGGATTATTGACCCGATGTCATCGGGTATGGGTTCTGATGTCTGGTGGGATCAGACATACAATCATGGAGGAGGCTCACAAGTCTCACTTCTCTATTCACCTGAGGGCCACCAAGATGTACAGAGACTTGAGTTTAAGATACTGGTGGCCATGTATGAAGTGAGAGATTGCTTGGTACGTCGAGAGGTGTTTGACCTGTAGGATGGTAAAGTTTGAGCATCAGAGGCCGCATGGTATGTTGCAGCCCATGGAGATTCAAATGTGGAAATGGGAACAGATGATGATGGATTTCATTACCAAACTGCCGAGGATGACGAAGGGGTTTAATGCTATATGGGTTACGTAGATCGATTGACCAAGAGTGCCCATTTCTTGGCTATACGGGAGAGTTCATCATCCGATAAGTTGGTCGGCGTGTATGTTCGCGATAGTGTCGCTCGCTATGGGGTTCTGGTCTCCATTGTTTCTGACCGAGATGTTAGATTTACCTTCCGTTTTTGGTAGAAGTTCCACTAGGAACTGGTGAGTTACCTCACTATACTAAGGGGTCTAAGTCACCAAGGATGGCCCTTTGGATATGATATCCTAGCAGTTGGTAGTATGTTGAGTATGAGTTAGTGTTGCATGTTAGTTGCTATGCCAATTAGGTAGATCTGTAGGACTACCTGTAGTATTATGTGATTATCTGTATGTGCATTAGTTGTGTTATATGTCGGCATATTATGTGGGATGGGTTGAGGTGATACTGCTCTGTGCGGTAACCAACAAACCCGGGAGAATTCTAGATACGAGCTGAGGGAGACTCGTATTGTGGGCTCGATTGCAATCCAGGTGTGAGCTGTAGGCCTGGAAGGCAATCCAGACTCACACTGTAGGCCCAGGGGTAATCTAGTCTGTAAAGTTGTGGATCAGTACATGTTATTTGTATATGTATTATGTGCAGTGTATCGATATTTTGGGGGAACTCACTAATTTTTCGGGCTTACAGTTTCAGTTTACTGTTTCAGGTACATCAAAGGATCGCGACAAGGCAAACGCGTGATCATACAGCTCCTCATGTTTTGTTTATGTTTCTGAGAAAAATCTAATATTATACATTTTGAAAACAAGTTTGTAATGATTTTATGGTTTTGAAATGTTTTTAAAAGTTCAAATTTTGCATGATTTTATGGGTGTTACACTATGTATAGTGTGTGTATTTATTTATGTAATGGGTGGAAAAAATGAAAAAAAAAATATATAATGCTATAATGGAAAAAATTGTGTATTTGCATGCAACTTAGATATTATAATGTTATAATTGAAAAACAAAAAGTTTGTGTATTTGTATGCAACTTGGAAAGTACAATGTAATAATTGAAAAAAGTGTGTATTTGTATGCAGCTTGAAAAGTGCAATGCTATAATGGAAAAAAAAAATGAAAAACAATAGTTTGTACTTTACAAACTATTTTTTTTATTTTTTTCCATTATAGCATTGTATTTTCCAAATTACATACAAATGCACAAACTTTTTTCTATAGGATGTATGTTTAAGTGTATTTGTCTATGTTGTAATGTGTATGATATATTATGCAATGTGTAGGAAGCATGTTTAAGTGTATTTACATACAAATACACGAACTTTTTTTCATTTTTTCCATTATAGCATTGTACTTTCGAAAAGTCCAATGCTCAAATAGAAAAGACAATATAATATTTAAAGTATAATGTTATTAAATAACAAAAATATTGTAAAGTACAATTCTATATTAGAATAAAATATGATAGTATAATATATATATATATATATATATATATATATATATATATATATATATTCAAAATTAAAATGCTTAAATAGAAAAAACAATATAATATTTAAAGTATAATGTTATTGTAGAAAACTTAAAACAAAATTATGTTATAAATAACAAAAATATACAAAAGTAAGAAGATATAAATGACAAAAAAAATTCTTCCAATTTCTGTTCGTTTGAGTGTCTTCTTTGTAATTATCATGAGCTTAGAGATACCCGCCTAAAATTGATTTAGAAATTAATTTTGGAGTTGTCCCAGTTTTGGGACTACTTCTCGGTAGTAGTATAATTCTCTTGGGTAGGATTCAGTGTCTTGCTTGCATAGTAGATTGGTTGAAAATGTTTATCAATCCTTTGCCCTAAAACAGCACCCACAACATAATCACTTGCATCACACATTAGCTCGAAAGGAAGATTCCAATTCCTTTTAGTTCGAAAGTGGAAGTAGCGGGAATGATGGGTTATGCGAGTCCCGGGCCTGTATCGTCACGTATCCTCTTCTTCCATTCACCCATGGGAACTTCATCAATGTTCGCCATGGTGTTAGCAGGTTCGCCTTCAAAGTCGCTGCCTTCTTTGGAGTTAGATTTGTAATCGTCCTCAAATTCGGCTTCCTTTGTATTATCTTCAAAACTTTCTAATTTGCTTCCATCGTTTTTTGACTGTTGGACTTACCTGCCTTCTTGTCCTTTTTCTTCCCAGAGACTGATTTGAGGTCCTTGAACGATGATTTCTTTTGCGGGTTATTGTCTTCAAGTACTTTATCCTTGTTTTTCCTAAGTACGGATTTCGGGTCTTCAAATGGAGGGACCAAAGGTGTGTTGGATCCTCGGGTCATGTAAACCTGAAATCAAAACAAGAAACACGCGTAAAAAGAAAAAATAATAAAATAAAACACGAAACTGGGAATCAGCTATAGACTCGCCGAGTAGCTTCGACTACGCTCGGCGAGTTCAAGGCCAAAACAGAAAAAAAAATTATTAATGAAAATTCTAAAATAGAAAACTATTAAAACATATCCTAATAACTAAATTACTTAAGAAATAACTTTGTGGAAGATAAATCTCACACAAATGATCGATAAAACTAGAAATTAGTATTAATTTTTGAACCGTTCCCCGGCAACGGCGCCAAAAACTTGATGTGTTTGAAACTACCTAATTTTATCCTACTTTTAATTTATGAATTTGACACACAAAAGGCAGTGGACCTGTCAATTAGTAATATGAATTAGCAAGTATGGTATCAAACTCAGAGAACGGAAATTAATCTAACTACTAGAATTACCTAAAACAATTTGTAAAATAGAAAGGTTTCTCTAGTTTTGCAAGACTAGAAACTTAACTAAAACTTAACTAATCAACTAACAGCTGAAAACGCATAAAAACCAACTAAATTCAATGATCAAAAGGGTTTCTGTTTAGGTTCGATTCATTTACTCCTATGGTTAATTTTTATGGTAATGTAATGAATTAATTGTTATTGGTTACCGACTAAGGTGATTAGATTCACATTCGTTA
Source organism: Lactuca saligna (assembly GCF_052625555.1). NCBI lineage: Eukaryota > Viridiplantae > Streptophyta > Magnoliopsida > Asterales > Asteraceae > Lactuca > Lactuca saligna. The sequence continues at coordinate 2,832,214 of NC_136424.1, forward strand.
TTACCAATCCTTAGAAAATAAATTAATTTAAAAAGTGATCAAGTGATTAACCTAATAAATTCCCTAGTTTAATTATTCAGGTTAAATAATACTTGTAATTATCTAATTAAATTGGTGATTCAATTAACTTCTTGTTAATGGTGTATCACACAAGCTCACACATTAATTTACCCATTATCTAGTTCATCCTAGTTTCATATTCACTATTCCTAGGCATATAGAAATGTGTTCACATAAATCATATGAGATAAGCAATTAAGAGATGTTCATGCAGCTTAATTACTTAGCAATTAACAGAAAATAGTTATGGTTAATGCATAAGGGTCTTTAATAAGCTTAATTTAACAAGATTCACCACATAACAATTAATCAAAAGAGTGAATTAATCCATAGGAGCAAACTTGTCTACCCTAAACAGAGACTCATGAAATTAGTTCATAATTACAGTAAATGAAAACCTAAAAACGAATTCAAACAAGCTAAACATAGTTCTATTCAAAGGTAAAGTGGAAAATTAAACCTAAGTTGCCTTATTCTTCTTAGAATGGAGAATTACGGTTCTTCAACGTTTTCCAAGGTTCCAGATATCTCCTTGATTTCCAAGTAACTCCACCAAGATTCCAGAGAGAGCCTCCATTTGGGTTTGTTGCTTCTATTTATAGGTTTCTCAAAACAGGGGCTACTCGTCAAGTAGCCAACCGACTCGTCGAGTCCCCTTGAAGAATCTGTGTACTGCAAGGACTTTACGTATTGATTCACGAACCTTCGTGTGTACTGGTCGAGTAGACGTCCCTACTCGCCGAGTAGCTTCAGGGTTTAGCATTTTCCTTCTTTCTTCCGTTCCCGAGCTTTCGATCATATCTCGTGCTTCCTTTTTCTTCCGAGCTTCTCTTTTGGACTGAAAATACAATTTGAACACTATTAAGTACCTTTTGTCCATAATATGTAAATAATTAGCTAATAAATAATGAAAATGTATACTAAATATCTAGCTAAATATGCACATATCATTAATTTCATCAAATCAAACATCCCAATTACCCATTCCCGTTATCCTCACTTTTTGTCCCTAGAGCAACTAAAGTAAGGGACCTATCCTTAGGATTTTCTTCAGGATGGACACTACTGCTAAGGGGGTTCCTCAACCACATATGTCCGTAAGGCAACCATGAGGGGGATGGAGTACACCGGTGAACACATCATTCACAAACACCTACAGGTTGCAAGCCTTCCAACGTTCCACTAGACTGTCTAGAATAGTTCGTGGTTGTCATCTTTACTCCGCTAGATGATTGGATCATTGTCAACATCGGGGTCTCTCATCATCACACACCAACTATTTCATCTACCCACGTTTTACCCCAACATATTTATAGATATAAAATACATATACAGTTTAAATCATCCAAAACATGTGTAAAACGTTCATCTAGCATAGATATCAGGTAAACAGACAATATGCACTATAACACACAATTTATATAAAATACTTCATATATATGTGTAAGATGAAAGTAACTACGCACTCACTTTACTAGCATGATTAGATAGAATTTAACTAGAAATGGTCAGCAGTTCGTGATCGTTGGTCTCGGGATGGGGAATGCTTTCAACAAACGAGAGAGATAGAGAGAGAGAGAGGGTGTGTGTGTGTGTGTGTGAGGGAGAGATAGAAGTTTTAGGTGTAAGAAGAACAAGGGTCAAACTTGCTATTTATAGGCTGCCCAAAACATGTCCATGTCGTGTACTTGATGTTCAAGTCGTGACACATGGTTGAATCACTTCATAGGCCTGTCATCTGTGTTCTAGCTTCGAAAGGTGTTCGGATGACATTTCCACGTCGTGAATCTTATGTCCACGTCGTGGAGTCTTAACACATCACTCCCATAGACTTAGCACGTGTTATCTAGCCTCAAATAGTGTCTTTTACTAGTTTCACGTTGTGGACTTAATGTTCACGTCGTTGACTTGAGGCCGATTAGGGTTTTTGCCACGTGTCATGCCCTTAGACTGCTACATCTTCGAAAGGTGATAACTTTTGCATGCAAACTCTGTTTTTGACGTTCTTTATATCCACGCGTAGGTGGAGACATACCCTATAACTTTCTTTTAGATCACTAAGGCTAAAAAGTACTTTACTGTAAAATCGCTTTTTATGATTCCCAATGTTGTGCCGGTTTTGTCGCTAAACTCCGACAAGTCATAACTTCTTCGTTATAACTCGGATTTCGGCATTCTTTATATCCCCGAAATCCTTGTCCCGACCACTAGAACTTTCTTCATAGACATTGAGTTTATCTATTATTTTATTTTTTACGCTTATTTTTATTCTTAATGGTATAGTGGTCACATATCATATGAGGTTGATAATCAATAGATGTTCATGCTAATCAATTATCTTCCTATTAACAGAAAATTAATTATCATTCATACACAAGGTTCTTTAGCAAGCTAAAATAACAATTAATCACCAACTTGGAATTAATCCTACCAATCAATCAAACCATGTTGTCAACTATGTATTCCCAAACAGAAGTCTAAAGAAATTAGTTCATAACTAAGGTAAATAACAGCAAACAAATAAGTTCAAGTTGCTTAATCATGTTGACAAAACAAAAGAATTAAGTAGAATGGTGAAATTATGCCTTAATTACTCCCGGAATTGGATTCTAGCTTCTTTGGTCGACTTCTAGGGTTCTTCTGGCTTCTTATTCGCAGCTAAGCACTTCTGAAACTCCCCAGAATTCTTCTCTTCTCGAATTGTAGAGTTATCTTTATATATGCATCCCGACTCGTCGAGTCATATGGTGACTCGTCGAGTCCCTCTCACAATAGTCGTAATCTGATAACTATCTTGACTTCCGAATGCTTATCTTTCTGAATCCGCGACCGGACTCGTCGAGTCAAGGGGCAACTCGACGAGTAGAAGCCTTTTATGGGTGTTTTCTTTCTTCTTTCCACTCTTGAGCTCCTAACCGCTTCTCTTGCTTCCTTTTGCTTCCGAGCTTCATCTTTGGACTGAAAAACATAATTTAACACTTTTAAGTACCTTTTGTCCATAATATGCAACAATTTAGCTAATATATGAATAAATACTACACTTAATACACACTAAATATGCACATATCACTTAACTTATTATATCTTATAAATAAGTATAATGCACATAAAAGCACATATTTCATATAATATTCAAATAATTCATCTTTATTACTTCAAATTCGGTTATAATTGTTCACCCTAACTATTACACCATTATACTAATTGTTAGCCGAGAAACACGGCCGTTACAGTATATCACATGTGAATATTACATAGTTGATTCATTTGTGAATATTAGATGGTATGTTCACTTATTAATAATATATTGTATATTCCTATGTAAATATCACACAATATATTCACATATGAATATTATAAGGTGTTTTCACAAATATATAAAAGTTTTATATGTTATTCACATATTAATATCATAGAGACTTGTATATTTGTTTTGTGTTTTAATAATCATATAACATGGTAATTTAGTTTATGCATTTCATCATACAGCTGGAGTGCATACAAGTTAGTTTTTTTTTTAATGTTAAAAAAACATGATACTTTTACTATTTAAATATTACAAAATAGTAGATTGATAGAGAATTATATGAAAATATTTCAAAAAAAATGATTTGATGTTTTTCTAACCTTAATTTGGAAGTTTCGTTTGGTGATCGATGTTGAATGAATGATATGAAGTAGATCTATTGTTGATTATCGATGATATTGATCTAATGATGTTGGGAGTATAATTAATCGCAGATGTTGAAGATATACTCGTATTCAACCAGAATTGAAGGTTGGATTGAGAGAACCAAAAACGAATTTTTGTTGTCTACTATTGAATGGTATTGATAAACGTGTTATTGATGAAAATCGATGATTGATTAACACTGGATAACGTTGATTAAGGGTTTAATTGAAAAAATCTGGAAGATTGTTGAAGGTTAGAGGAGAAATTTTGATAATGAATGGTCGATTAGGAATAAATTTGAATTGATATATTTGTTGGATTAGTGTCTAAGTTCATAACTATTTTTGGTTTGTACTTTACCTGATGGTGCATGGTCCTTTTGGGTTGCCTTCACCAAAACAACTTGATAGGATGAATTATGGAGAGAGAGAGAGAGAGGATTAATTATGATTTATTAATATATTATGAGAATAATATATTAAAGGAGAAATCATATTGGTTAATTAATATTAGTCAATAATTAATTAAGAATTAATTTTGTGGCTAAAAGACATTAATTAAACTTAAGGGACTAGAACTGTCAATTGTATGATAGTTGAATATTGGGCTAATGGACTCCATATTAGAGGGGTGGACGAATTCTATGGGGAAACCCATTAGAAATCGTCCTAGGCCTCTAAGGAGGGAGTCCATGGCTTGCTTAGGGCTTAAGCAGTCAAATTAGGGTTTCCTTGTTAGATAACCCTAATAGCCTCACTATTTAAGGATCCCTAGAGCACCAAAAACGTGGCTAAGAGTTTCCTTAGGGTTTCCACATGTTTTTTGGGTGCCTCCTCTCTTATCATTCTTCATCCTCTTGCTCTTGGTGTTTGTGAGCCATTAGAGGAGTGATACTTGTGACTCTAAGCTTTTTGAAGCCATTACAAGGAGGATTTGAGTTGTTATTACTATATAACAACAAAAGGTATGTATTCTAATCTTCTTGGTGAATTTAGAAAATAGTATGACTCATTAGGGTTTTATTATGTGTTCATAATGTTGTGTAACTAATAGTAAAACATAGATCCAATTCTAGGGTTGCATGCACACATAGGATTGTTTGTATAAAACCCATCAGTGGTATCAGAGCCTTTGGTTAACTTGTTTTCAATTAGTATTATACAATTGTATGAACTTGACATATTAGGGTTTATTGCCAATAAACCCTAGGAGGCTAGAATTTTTTAGATTAGGGTTTCCAAACCCTAATTTGCGAAAATTTGAACAAGTTTTTCAAATCCTTTCCTTAAGCCCCAAGATTTTGAAATCTAGGGTTCGCAAAACCCCATGATTTTTTAAATTAGCCTCCTCCCCAAGATAAGATCCTAAATTTTAGGGATTTGAATTATCCCATATCTTGTAATTATCCTTTAATAGTTAAATGTGGTAATTAAAGATTTTGGGATATCTCATCCCTTATTTTCGAAATCTATGTACAAGTTTAAGGGATTAGGATATCTTAAATGTATAAATGGTAATTATCCTCATGATTTAGATAATCCCTTATGATTTAATAATTAAAATTAATAGTCTAATTCAAGATAATTATTAAATCAAGAGTTTTAATATTTAAAATTTTAATTTAAATGTCTTAAATTCGAAAATTTTAAGTGAGATGAAAACCTAATTGTTTTGAAAAGTTTCAAAACTTGCCCTCAAGTTTTTGGAATTTAAATTGTTGATTAAAAGTTATTTTGAAAGTCTAGATTCCAAAACCCTAATTTTGAAAAGTTCAAATTAATCCCTTATGGTTTTATTAAATTAATTAAGTGTATAATTAAAAGAGAGTTATCCATAATGATTTTGGTTAATTAAAAGTATAATTTAAACCACCTAATATTTTAAAAGTGTAAAATACACTCCTATACTATGTATAACATTAAAAGTTTAATATTATATATGTATAACTAAAATGTTAGTCTTACCGTTAGTAGGCCTTATTCACGAAGCCGATCTATAAGGGGGGTATAAAGTTATGGCCTATAAAATGGCCGTTTAATGGGTATCCACTCTTACCCAACGCTTCCTTGATTGGTGGAGGGTCGTTAGCCGAACGGGTAGGATAGGAAAAAACCTTTCCATTAAAAGTATAATAAAGTATAAAGTAACTAAAAGTTTTACAAAATTCTCAAATCTTAGTTACTTTACGCAAAAGTGAATTGATGCAATTCCATGAAATTACACTTTGTGCCCTTGCGAAGACGTTAGTGGAGCGTGTGTGGTTAACCGGCACACTAAATGGTTCTAAGCAAAGGTAGCAAAGGGTGACTCGATGTTTATCATAGTTCGGTGGAGCGTGTGTGGTTAACCGGCACATCGAATAGGTGACTGTAACATGTAGGGGCACCATGTAAGTTTTCATGGTTATTCACACCCGCTTTGTGATCCTCGGTGTCTCAGTCACAAACTAGAGGGGCATATCGAGATTTAAACATGCCATTGAAAAGTTCAATGAATCTCAAAGGATCTAGGAGTTTTCATAGATTTAAAACTTAAATTTCTTTTTCGTTTTTCATGGTGGAAATTGGTAAATCGGCATTTACCTACCTTCAAATATTCTACAACTAGATTACGACATCCCTTTTCTAGGTTGTAGCGTATTGTGTTGGTTCCTAGCCTTAATATCTCAATTGGGTGATTTATTAAGGACTCAATCAATCAACTAACTTGAATTTAGTTTCTTCCGTTTTGTAGATGTCAAAGTACGACAACTATGGTATTCCCAAATCCCGTGGAACAAGCTTTCCACATGAAGATGATATTCCACGATTCGATCGAGGAACAAGATATCATGCTTGACTTCCTCCACCTCCTCCAATTATTCTCCCTAACCCACAATTTCGAAGGCTTGAAAAGTTCAAGCTCACTCAAGCCCTTTTGGCAAGTAAACATGGGAAACCTGTGTGTGTACACATCTTAGAGATGAAGTCACACATTGAAAGGTTAAGGATGTTGGGTGTTGAGATTTCAAGTAAGTTGGTTGTTGACTGGGTTCTTCAATCGCTTCCTGAATCATATAGTGAGTTCGCAAGAGAGTACTATATGATGGATCATGACATGACCCTCATTGATTTGACCTATTTGCTTATAGCTGCTGAATTAGAAATGATTTGGCGAGCTGGTCGAGCAAATTTGTCTAGTAAATCAAACTCCCAAACTTCAATGGATATTGAAAATGGTGACATTAGAGATCCAGAAAAGGTAGATTCTGAGATAGTTCCATGTGCCATTCCAAAGGAATCCATTTGCTTTTATTATCAAGAGAAGGGGCATTGGAGACGAAGTTGCCCTATTTACCTAAGAGATCTAAGAGATGGGATAGTCAAAACGTATGACTCTAATTTAGGTAAAATCTATTAACTAACTCTTTTAAGTTCCTATTCTAAGATTCTTAATACATGATGTGATAAGATTACATTTTGATGTTTTATAGGATCGAAGAAAAGAGAGGAAGCTTAAGGGAAGAAGTGAGCTGAATCTAATCGTAAAGAAATGGATTTCGATCACATTCCTTGAAGATTACATTCTTGAGCTACTACTTGGAGTTAGAATAGATTGCTAAGAAATATGTATTAACATAGTTTTCAATAGAATTGCATTGTAAGGACAAATATTTCCGCAATAAAATAAATTTTGATTTTATATTATTTATTTATCCTTACAAAGGCGTATATGAGAAATTGATGGTTGAAGGTTTCTATTATTAGCAATGATGGATTTGATTTTTAATTAGGTTATTTGTGGAAATGTCGAGAATTTACCAAATAGGGAAAGTTTCTCACCGCCCAAGTTTCAGTTGGTCAAAACTTGGAATCATACAACTTGGTTGCATGATGAATGAGAAATTTCATATTTGGAAATTAGACTAATTCGTTGACAAAGTGTCAAGTGAAGGACTAGGAGATCGAGTACACAAGGTTGTGTCTTGATCAAGTCCATCACAAGAGTAATAAAGATATTCGTCATGATTTACTAAGGTTAAGTAAATATGATTATACTTATGAGATTAAGTGTGATTCTCAGTTGATTGAAAGAGTTTCAATAAATAGCAGAACGAATAAAGAAGAATCAAGTAGGCAGAAAGATAAAAGTTTCTCTATTCTAAGAAAAAGGGAGAGTACCTTTTATTATGTTTTATGATAGGTCTTAATGATTAAGAACCATATAACAATTGATTCTCTAAGGACATCTTAGTGCACTAGTATGGCTAAGAAGAGTAATCGGAAATTTTTGAAATGGTTAAATCAAAAGGATGAGTCATACTTCATTCCAAAATCAAGTCTTAGAATCGTACTCCAAGATTGTGAATTGAGTGATATGCATTCATCAAATGTGAAGTAGAAAATTGTTTTCCTACTCCTACACATTTGAATTTGGTATGTTGTGATGTCTTGAAAAAGCCAAAGACCAACGAAGACCAAATGTGTGTAATGTTTTGTCTTGATATAGACACACACTAACTCTTAGATATTTGTTTATAAATAAATGTTATTGATAAGAGAATCTAATATTTCAAGAGGTCAGTGGGAGTTTGAAGATCTTGAAAGGAATCAAGAATTAATCAAGAGTAAACACTAGCGTACGACTTGGAGTTTGTAACCTATCGTGTTGACATAATTTTGTTTATGTGCCATTCCGGTTTAAGTTGACTATGCAATGTGAGTTATGTGAGTTCTCATGTGGATTGCATAGAGTCAAGACGCTCTAATCAATGGAAAGTACATTGATAGGAAGTGGTAATCTTATTGACAACTTGGAAGACATGGTGGGCACCCGTGCTACCATGAGGCAAGAAATTAAAAATTAAGTAAGTTCAATCCATAAGAGTTGAATTTTGTTTTGATAAATTCACATAGATAAGAAAATATGCCCCTTAAAATCTAAGTGTCATAAGATTTCTCTCCGTTCGTGAAAAAATTCTTTCACTAAGAGAGATTTTAAGAAGATAGTGGTTGTGAAAATTGCGTTCTCAAATTCGATTATGATTACGGCATCCCTTTTCATAATTTGAATTGTGAGATTTGGCAATTAGTCTGCATTGTTTCAACACACAAATGAGCTATCTAAGGTAGAGGTGTATAAGTTTGAGAAGCTTGATAAAGGATTATCAAAGCATTAAGTATTAGAAATATGAACTTAAGAAATTCAATAGGTATTGTTTTCTGGAAGTTAAGTTGTTTTCTGAATACATGTCAAAGCTAGTGGGAACATAAGTTTTATGCTTATATGATAATAATCATCATGATAGTGGAAGCATAAATGTTATGCTTGTATGATTATTATGGCAAGTATTGCAAGTTAGCAATATTAATTATAGAAAACAAGAGTCGTAAAGGGTTGAAAAGTTGTTTTGCTATAATTAAGGGAGAGAATATTGTACTTCGTTTCAAAATCTAAAGCTTAGATTGAGAAATTTTAATAAATTTAGTCAAAGTATACATAGTGTGTTCTTAAATTTCGATTATGATCACGGAATCCTTCTTCATAGTTTGAATTGTAAGAACAGGACACATAAAATTTTATGGCAGAAGATTGATAAAGTATCAGATCTTTATATAAGACATTATGCATCGTGTCCCATACGCTTCGGGTATAGGATCGATTACAAATGCTATAATATTTGACTATTCTAAAATTTTCCAAATGTCTAGCGCATTAAGAGGGAAAAAGGACAAGAATCGGCTTTGACTAAGATAATTAAACAACTATCAAAGGACGATCCAAAGCTCGTTGAGGATTGGTCGCTTGTGAGTAGGTGGAAGTATGGTATTGGATGGACCATATCGACATTATTATGAATAGATAAGATTCTATTAAGAATGAGTTGTCATATGGCAAATATGGAAATGTTTCCATATTGGGAGCTGATTATTGAGAATCTATGTCTAGATTAGAAACTTTTATGCAAGAAGGATGTTCAAAGGAATGTACTTTGAGTGAGAGACATCATATCTATAGAATTGTTTCTGATAGAGATTGGCCAAGTCTTGATGATTTTGAACTATGACTTTACGAAAGGATCATTGCATAAAATGTTAGAATCTAGCATATTCTATAAGTGGCAAGAATTTGATATTCTTACACTTGTGATAAGAATTGGGAGTTGTGAAATGAGTATGATTGGAAATGTGTTCATTTGATCTATTTCACAAAGTAAGGACCATAAGTAAACATTGTGTGCATGCTAAGGGCATGGGACAATTGTAGTAATAGTTCAAGTAATAAGTTAATTAACCGAAACAACAAATAATGAGTAATCAATATGGTGATTAAATAAAATGTTTTATTTATACCCAGAGTTTGGGGCCATATGGGATTAGTATTATTCTTGTGTTTCACTTTGCATGTTTTGACTTCCTGAATAATTAAATTGGTTCAGAACAATCAAATTATTCGAACGGACCACAGTCGTTCATATGTTGGAAGTAGGTATGAATGAAGACTGTCATGAATTGGTTTGTAGATTGTCTAAAGTGTATTAGACATAGCAAAGGTTTGCTGCAACGTTCATGAGTGCTTATGAATAGAATTTTGAGCATTGGATTAAACCCACACTCACTTGGATCACTTCATGGATTTTATCACGAGTGATTGGTGAGACGATAATATCTTATATTCTTGAAACCGAGATGTGTGAGTTGTATCTTGCGAGTCGGTTACACATTGATAATATGTAAACGCACCAGTAATTTGGTGTCATAAAACATATTGTTGTGTGTGATTCGGTGAGTGAGTGCAAGCAAGCATTGAATCAAAGTTTATCCGTTCCTTTTATCCAGAGTAGGATGAAAGCGATATATGTGGGCCCCTCGATTATTTAGTGATGACACCCTAAGCGCTTGGCCAAGCCGGGACTAATTTGATGTGTTCAAATTGTAGTCTGTTGTCAGTCGTCGTAAATCGGAAATCGGGAAACAACACATAGACAGAGAGAATGATTTAAATCCATGTCTCAGTCTATACAATATCTAGAATGGATGAATATATGATCTCTTATCTAAAGGACGCGTATCTGATAAGATCAGAGTTGACAATGGCTTTTGAAAGCTACGATTGCGGATCAGGATCTGAAGTCATATGCATAATAGTTATTAGACTTATCCAAGTGGGAGACTGTTGGATTAGTGTCTAATTTCATAACTATTTTTGGTATGTACTTGAACCGATGGTGCATGGTCCTTTTGGGTTGCCTTTACCAAAGCAACTTGATAGGATGAATTATGGAGAGAGAGAGAGAGAGAGAGAGAGAGGATTAATTATGATTTATTAATATATTATGAGAATAATATATTAAAGGAGAAATCATATTGGTTAATTAATATTAGTCAATAATTAATTAAGAATTAATTTTGTGGCTAAAAGACATTAATTAAACTTAAGGGACTAGAATTGTCAATTGTATCATAGTTGAATATTGGGCTAATGGACTCCATATTAGAGGGGTGGACGAATTCTATGGGGAAACCCATGAGAAATCGTCCTAGGCCTCTAAGGAGGGAGTCCATGGCTTGCTTAGGGCTTAAGCAGTCAAATTAGGGTTTTCTTGTTAAATAACCCTAATAGCCTCACTATTTAAGGATCCCTGGAGCACCAAAAACGTGGCTAAGAGTTTCCTTAGGGTTTCCACACGTTTTTTGGGTGCCTCCTCTCTTATCATACTTCATCCTCTTGCTCTTGGTGTTTGTGAGCCATTGGGTGCCTCCTCTCTTATCATACTTCATCCTCTTGCTCTTGGTGTTTGTGAGCCATTAGAGGAGTGATACTTGTGACTTTAAGCTTTCTGAAGCCATTACAAGGAGGATTTGAGTTGTTATTACTATATAACAACAAAATGTATATATTCTAATCTTCTTGGTGAATTTCGAAAATAGTATGACTCATTAGAGTTTTATTATGTGTTCATAATGTTGTGTAACTAATAGTAAAACATAGATCCAATTCTAGGATTGCATGCACACATAGGATTGTTTATATAAAACCATCAATATTCTCCATAGGTACGTATCTATGATTGAAGGTTATATTTATTCTACTCTTAATTCACCATCTATGTCTCTCACGGGACTTGACCTCTCGACATCAAGGAAGGAAGACAACACCGGATACCGTTGGGCTTGTTGGGCTAGAAGCTTGGTACCTGCACATAGTTAATTATACCGGTATAAACACATGGCCTTTCATAGTTTCATTTTAGACTATGAAGAAACAAGCACCAGCACCGGCACCGGCACGTAGTGTTCCTTCGCCGTCAGCTTAAAATGAACACGATCGCCTCACCACCAATTTAGCTCTACCAATTTACGACCTCCCTCCACCCTAAATCAATATCACAACACACCCGCTAATCAATAATGAAACCCACTTCTATCACTCCTCTTTCTCCTTTTCCCACTCAACTTTGTTCTCTCCGTCGGACCCATATTCTCTCTCGAGTTTCTATCTCTACACCACCACCACCACCACCACCGTTTCTTCGTTTCTTCTCCGTTCGTTGTAATTCCTCGACTCCTTCTCCTATCACTGTAAATTTCAAAGTCCCCAAAGAAAATTTTGTTATTAAAGACGATGTTGCAATCGAGAACTTTGAGGTTGAAGTTGGGAATCCTAAGTTTCCGTCCTATCCTTTTCCGGCTAGATTAAGCTTAAGCGATCAGGCTTTCTTTCTTTTAACCTTCATCGCTTGCACGGTAATTCTTCTTATTGGTCGATGGTCATTCTGTTATCTGTAATATTCCAAAATGTGGGTTATGTTTCGTCTATTGAATCGTGCTTGACATGGAATTTCTTTTGAATATCTATTTAAACTTTATTGGTTAACGACTCCACGAAGTTCTATACATTCTTAGTACGGGGTTTTATTTTCAACAGATTGGGGTTAATCACTTAATACTTGATGCTTGAATTGAGTTTACTTTGCTTAATCGAACTGGCAATATGATGGTTATCAATTTGGGCAGGAACAAATAAAATTGATGGGAATTGGATTCTTGTTATTGATAAGATCATAAAGTATTGGTTTTTAGGTTAATGAATGATATATGGTATGCAGGCTACAGCTGCATTCACTGGCTTTGTTATGGCAGCTGTTCCAACACTATATGTAAGTTTTTGGCTTTCAGTGTTTTGATATTAGATTCTTGATATTGTGAGGTCCAACATATGGAGATACATACTTATGCTGTTTGCTGCAATCTTGTTAAAGGCCACTTTGGATCTTATCTTATTCATGTGGTCTATTTGGTTGAACTTGAACAAAATGTGTTTTTGGCGATAATTCTTTTCATTAGCAGGAAAAAAATTTGTCAGCTGATTTGATAATATCTTTCATAAGGAGAAGCCATTGTCTTTTTTATTACTCATCTATCAAATACATAAGAAAAAGAGTTTGATTTCATGAAGCTTTCATCATTCTAGTAATGTTTCTGGTCGAACCAGGGATATCTGAATTAGTAGTCATATATAAACATACTTGGGTGCTGTTTCTTTCCTACTTGTTGGACTTAATGGGGACAAGACTTAACCTGGTAAGGTATGTAGGCATGTTTCTTTTTGACTTAATACAAAAAGAGTAACTTAACAAAAGTTAGGAAAACAAGGTTTTCCCATTAACTCTTAACTTTTTATGAATTTTCACTCATTTATTTTTGTCCTAATTCCCCAAGTGTTCCATCATAAGTTTTGAAAAAAAAAGGAGAAACATGGCCTCAGTATAGGTGCCATATGAATGATAAGAACTAAGAACTATAGAAGCAATCTGGCTAAAACATGTGCTATATGCCATTCTATAATTCTCTAGAAGGATACCCGTTAACTGAAAATGCCTGTTGATGCTTTATAACACTTTTCAGGCACAATTATTGCATTAGAAGATAAGTGCCATTGTACTTGAACTTTTTTAGATTCATAAATCTGCAACTTTCCCCTGAAATGTAAGCTGTGAATTTGTGTTTTGTGATACACACAGGCGACGAGTAGAGCTGCAATTTCTTTTGCAAAGTTGGCAGATGCTGCGCGTGAGGAACTTCCTAGTACAATGGCTGCAATCAGGCTCTCTGGCATGGAAATCAGTGATCTTACACTCGAGCTTAGTGACTTGAGGTTACCACTTATATATGAAAATTTAAACTTGTCCTTCCTATTCCTCCATCACAAATAGATTATATAGAAGAGATTCCATTGTATAATCATCACACATGGCTGATCGTACTGATTTTGGTTCACATAATTCCCTTGTTATGTCACTATTTTCAAAACATTTGTTGCAGCAATAAAAAGTTAAGAGTTTTGATTTCAGCCAGGAGATCTCTGATGGGGTAAACAAGTCTGCTCAAGCTGTGCAAGCAGCAGAGGCTGGAGTCCGACAAATCGGTTCTCTGGCTCGACACAAAACTATGTGTACGCCTCATTACTTTATCTTTATTTATGTCTGCAGTCTGCCTTTGTTATATTCTGTTTTTTTTTTTTTTTTTTTGTAAAACAGCAATGATTGAGGAAAGAGCAAGCCTTCCCGTCATCTCAATACAACCCGTTGTTGCTGGGGTCGCCAAGAAGACTTCACAGGCTGTTGGCCACGCCACCAAAACCTTTATCAATATCATATCTGGAACTGAAACCCTAGACATCTAATATTGCTTTCCTTTTTATGAGATCATGGAGCCCTAGACATCTATACTTTTTTTTTTTTAGAGATATTTGTACTAATAAATCACATAGAATGCATGTATAGTTTTAATAAACATCTTCAACTATTATTATACATTCCAAATGATTCTGGTAAACCTGTATGATTCAGCAATGTCAAATTCTTTTTAATTCAACCATCTCCTAAACTACAATGAGTACGTGGAAAATAAATTCGAAAATCGCGTTGCTATTTTATAAACATAATAATAATTATTTATATATATATATATATATATATATATATATATATATATATATATATATATATATATATATATATATATATATATATATATATATATATATATATATATATATATATATTTTTAAGAAATGATTGATAAAGTTTTGGTAGGCCTCTATTTCTTACTAGTGTCGCATAAACTGCACTCTTGCTGAAAGGCAATTTGAAATGACACGCTTTTTTTTTTTTTTAATATTTGTTTATTGTATAAAAGGTAATTGCAAAAGTTTATGTGAGATGATTAAAAGACCAATGTGGAAAGTCTTGGCTACCTACAGTGGAAGACTAAAAACAATTTCAGCACTTTTACGAAATTATTACAAATATACAACTATTCGACTTCAATAATTCATATGTTTGTCGTTCCGGTAATTCCATTATTGATCAGACTGATTAAATCAGTTGGGAATGCATCACTAATAAAAATGGTATAAAGCTTAGTGAAATAGTACGTTTTCTCCCACTCATAAAAGCTAGAATTGCACATGAAAATATACAACTATAAGTAAAGGGAAAGATAAAAGCCCTTTATATATGTACTCTTTATAAAATTTGACAACAAAGAATGTCCATGGAAAACCGGGGATATCCGTCATCACCCGCCAGAACACTTCCATTGTACAAGCCTTCCCTTTTGCACTTGATACTATTATCCCTTTAACATGAAAAAGTCGTTTCTATAAAATATATAGTCTAGTAAAATACCATTTGGCCCTTCAAAATGTATCCAACTTTTCAACATCTATAATCCAATTATCTAAGAGATCACATATGGCGATTTCAAATGTCATAGAGTTAGTCATTCCAATCGAAGATAGAGGTTCAAACAAATACGTATTGAGAGCGAAGGCTCTATACAACCATTGCTCTCTCTCGTCAAAAAATTTTAAGCATTTATAAATCCACAAGTGGAGATCCATATTGAAATTTTGGAATCCAAAATAGTCCATATTAAAATGCAGTAGATCCATATTTTTTAGATTGAAATTTTGGAATCCATATTCAAATTTTGAAATCCAAAATGGATCCATATTACTTCAATTTTGGAATCAAAGTGGATTAATGAAATTGACTTTTAATTATTGTTATAGTTTTGTTTATTTTTAATTACTATAATTTTAGTTTGAATTAATCAAATTGATTTTTATTAATTCTAAATTTATTTATAAATAAATCATATTTCTTATATATTTGTTAAAACATATAAAAAGTGAGAATAATGAAGTATAACCATTTTTTACATTAGAAGTGATATCCTTATTAAACATCAAAATTTCATGTGTCTAACCTACATTTTAAATATCATATTTATCTTTTATAAACTTTTAAAATATCATATTTGTCAAAATATTTATTTTTAACCCTTTAAACATTTTATAATCATTTTAAATCTTTAGTTTTATCAATTGACTATCATACCCCTCTTACATCCCTTTGTAATCAAGTTCTTCAATATCATGGACATAGATATGAAGTTGGAGGTTTAATATCGTTCCATGAAAATGAAAATAAGTTGTGCGCTCTTATGGGTTTTTTAATGGCAATAAAGAAAGCTTACTTTGGCATCTCTCTGTAGCCCTATTCGTATGTACTGTTACAAAGAATGGTGAAAAGTTACTAGCCAATGTTTTGTTCAATTTTTCATGATGATGCTTTTGGGATTTGTATATTGTACATTATAAGATTGTATTTTTATCTGGTTTTCTTTAATCCTACTTCAGATAATTGCATCGGTAATGCTTAAATGTGTTAAGAATTCCTTCTAGTTCTTCTAGCAACTCCAGCTTGTAAGTTTGGTTCCCAACTCTCTAAAGAACCTTAAATGGTCCAGTAAATCTTGGAATCAACTTCTCTCTCTTTCAAAGCCTGATAAGTTCCTTCCATGGAGAGACTTTGAGTAGCACCAAATCTCAAATCACCTTCAGCTTCTCAGTAGTCTGATGGACCAAATCTCAAATCATCTTCGACTCTGAGCTGCTAACACCCTTTTCCTAATCACCTTCAGCTTCTCAACAGTCTGGTGGACTATATCCGGTCCCATGAACTACTTTCCTCTAGCTTCAAGACAACAAGATCACGTATGACACTTATGTCTGTACAGAGCCTTATAAGGTACCATCTTTATGCTCGGATGATAACTATTATTGTAGGAAAAGTGGTAGATGCTCATCCCAGTTACCTCGAAATTCCAAGGTAAATGCTCTCCACATATCTTCCAGGGTTTGAATTGTCCATTCACTCTGACCATCAGTCTGTAGATGGTAGGCTGTACTCAAACACAACTTTGTATCCATCTCTTCCCATAAGCTCTTCCAAAATCTCAAAGTAAAACAACTCTCACAATCTGACACGACTGTTAGGGGAACATCGTGAAGTCTTACTATTTCCTTCGCATAAACATTTTCAAGCTTATCCACAGACTACTTCTCAATGGTTGTTATGAAATGTGCACTTTTCTTTAATCGATCTATAATTATCCAAATCAAATCGTGACCTCTATTGTTCTGGGCAATTTGGTTACAAAATACATGGTAATGTCCTCCCACTTACCCATGGGCACATGTAAAGGCTCCAAATTCCCGTACAGATTCTGATGTTGCACCTTAACTCTCGCACATATCACACACTCAGCCACATACTACCAAGATGAATGGAGTACATGGTTTTATGAGCTTCTTCCATGAGGATATCTCCCATACTTCCCATCTTGGGCACCCGAATTCTGTTTTGGAATACCTTTAATCATTGGCTGTTTGTACTGAATACTAACATTTTGCCTAAAAGTTCTTCCTTTCGGTTACATTCTTGCAAAGCTTCCTCCTCAGATTTCTTAATACTTTTTGTAACATCCCGATGTTCAGATACTTCTAAATTCATCCCTATAATTCTATTTCATGTCAAATTGGTCCTTAAGTCCAAGAAATATGCTTTGAGGGGAAATTTTGTAATTTGGGCAGGAGCAGTACGCCAAGCGTACATGTATGTACGCTGAGTGTACTAGGGCGTACGCTTATATATATGGGGCGTACTAATGTTAGGAGGAAACCCTAATTTTTAGGGAGTAGGGGTATTTAAGCAACATTGTGGCTTATTTCTCCCCACCTTTCAGCCTCTACATCCTTTGAGATGTTTTTGCAAACCCTAACCCCCTTAGTGTATGTTTTGAGCTAAAGAGTGTCTTTCTGGTGTGTTAAAGGAAGCAGAAGTTGCATCAAGGATCCTTAAAGTGGAAGCAAGCTTGTAGATCTAGGATCTTTGCCTTCTTGAGAAGCTCCAGAAGGTATAAAGTCTATACCTTGGTGTATTGGTTGTTAGATCCCATATTTGAGTGTGTTATGTTGCTTTTCTTGTCCCAAAGGTCCCATATTTTGCATGCTTGGTTATTTTTGTTTTGAGATGTCCTTCCAGACCCTAGGAGGGGTCCCAATCCATAAAAATGAGGTCACAATTTCTATAATTGTTTCATGCATTTTGTAGAAGGTCTTAATGGATTAAGTGATGGGTTTTGGTCATAAGACATCCTATGTGCTCATACAAACCCTAATGCTTGGATCTAGGTTTCTCTATTGTACATGCTTTGAATCCAAGACTATAAACCCTAATTCTAGCATACAAGTAATCATATTAATATGTAATTAGGTTTAAGATCATACCTTGATTGTTATGTAGCAATAACAATCTCAATTCCTCCTTGAACTGACTTTGGAAGGCTTAGAGTCACAAGTGTCACTCCTCTAATGGTTCACAAACACCATAAGCAAGAGGATGAAGAGGAGAGAGGTTGGAGGCTGCCAAAAACGTGTGTAAACCCTTACAAGAAGCTTAGCCACGTTTTTGAGCCTTAAGGGGTCTTTATATAGTTGGGCTATTAGGGTTATCTAACAAGGAAACCCTAATTTGGATGCTTAAGCCCTAAGCAACCCATAGACTCCTTTAATTAAGCCCATGGACGATTTCCTTATAGGTTTCCCATTAGAATTCGTCCATCCCTTAATACAAGGCAATCCATGGCCCAAATTGCAATTATCTTATAATTACAATTCCAGTCCCTTAAGTTTAATTAATCTCTTTTAGTCACAAAACTAATTACCAATTAATTATTGACTAATATTAATTAAACAATATGATTTCTCCTTTAATATATTATTCCCATAATATATTAATAAATCATATTTAATCCTTACTCTCCATAATTCATCCTATCAAGTTGCTTTGGTGAAGGCAACCCAAAAGGACCATGCACCATCGGGTCAAGTACATACCAAAATAGTTATGGACTTAGACACTAATCCAACAGTCTCCCACTTGGATAAGTCTAACAACTATTCTGCATATGACTTCAGATCCTGATCTGCAATCGTAGCTTTCCAAAGCCGCTGTCAACTCTGATCACATCAGATACGCGTGTCCTTAGATAAGGGATCATATATTCCTCCATTCTAGATATCGTATGAGATATGATTTTTAATCTTTCTCTTTGTACTACTTCTCGATTTCTGATTTATGACGACAGACTAATTGAACAAATCAAATTAGCCCTAGCCCGGCCGAGCATTTACGTATGTCATCACTAAACCATCGAGGGGCCCAAAAGATATCACTTTTATCCTTCTTTGGATAAAAGAAACGGGTAAACTTTGGTACAATTCTTGCTTGCACTCACTAACCAAATCACACACAACAATATGTTTTATAACACCAAGTTACTAGTGCGTTTACATATTATCAATGTGAAACCGATTAGCAAGATACAACTCACACATCTCGGTTTCAAGAATATAAGATGTTATCGTCTCACTAATCACTCGAGATAGTGATCCAAGTGAGCGTAGGTTTAATCCAATGCTCAAATCATATTCATAAGCACTCATGAACGTTGCAGCAAACATTTGCTTATGTCTAATACTCTTCTAGACAATCCACACACCAATTCACGACAATCTTCATTCATATCTACTTCCAACATATGAACAACTGTGGCCCGTTCGAATAATTCGATTATTCTTAATAAACTTAATTATTCTGGAAGTCAAAACATGCAAGGTGAAACACAAGAATAATACTAATCCCATATGGCCTCAAACCTTTGAGTATAAACAAAACACGTTTTATTTATCACCATATCGATTACTCATTATTTGTCGTTTTGGGTAATCAACTTCTTACTTGAATTCCAACACTTGTCCCATGCTCCCAGCATGCACACAATGTTTACCGATGGTTCTTACTTTTGTGAAATAGACAAATTGAACACATTTCCAATCATTCTCATTTTACAACTCCAAATCCATTTTCTTAAGTGTAAGAATATCAAATTCTTGTTACTTATAGAATATACTAGATTCTAACACTTTATGCAACGATCCTTTTGTAATGTCACTGCACCAAAGTCTCAAAGACTATTGCCAATGATATTACAAAGTCCTCTATCGGAGATTGTTACAAGACAACTCCTTAGATATGATGTCTCTCTCTCAAAGTACATTCCTTTGAACATCCTTTTGCATAAAGGTTTCTAATCTAGACATAGATTTTCAATATTTACTTCCCAACATGGACACGCTTCCATATTTTCCATATGACAACTCATTCTTAATAGAATCTTATCTAATCATAATTATGTCGATATTGTCCATCCAATATGGAAACATTTCCATAATTTCCAATACTATACTTCCAACTACTCATAAGCGACCAATCCTCGGCGAACTTTGGATTGTCCTTTGATAGTTGTTTAATTATTTTAGTCAAAACCAATTCTAGTCCCTTTTCCTTCTAAATGCGCTAGACATTTGGAAAATTTTAGAATGGTCAAACATTAAAGCACTTGCAATCGATCCTATACCCGAAGCGTATGGGACACGATGCATAATGTTTTATTTGCTATGTTCTCAAAATTCGAATTGTGAAGAGGAATGCCGTAATCATAATCGAAACTTTAAGAACACACTATGTACCCTTGACTAAGTTTATTAACATTTCTCAACCTAATCCTTTAGATTTGAAATGAAGCATAATATTCTCTCCCTTAATTATAGCAAAGCAACCTTTCAACTCTTACAACTTTGCAAAGTATGACTCTTGTTTTCTATAATTAATATTGCCAACTTGCAAAACTTTCCATAATAATCATACAATCATAACTTTTATGCTCCCACTATCATGATGATTATTATAAAACATAACACTTATGCTCCCACTAGCTTCGACATGTATTCATAAACATCTTAACTTTCAGAAAGACAATACCTATTGAATTTCTTAAGTCCATGTTTTTAATACTTAGTGATTTGATAATCTTTTATCAAGGCTTCTTGAACTTATACACCTTTGCCTTAGATAGTTCATATGTGTGTCTTAACAATTAAGACTAATTGCCAAACCTCACAATTCAAATTATGGAAAGGGATGCCGTAACCATGATCGAATTCGAGAATGCAATTTTACAATCACTATCTTTTAAAATCTTTCTTAGTGAAAGCATTTTCTCACAATCATTTTCATGAAGGAGGAAATCTTATGACACTTAGATTTAAACAGTGTATGTGTTCCTATCCATGTGAATTTGTTAAAAACCGAAGTTTACGACAAATTCAAACTCATATGGATCGAACTTTCTTAATCTTGATTTCTTGCCTTATGGTAGCACAGCTGCCCACCACGTCTTCCAAGTAGTTAAGCATCTCACCTTTTTCCTATCAATGTACCTTTCATTGATCAAGGTCCTTGCCTTTTATGCATTCAAATGAGAACTCATAGGACTCACATGCATAATTAACTCGATTGGATTGGCATAGAAACAAAATAATGTCTTCACGATAGGTTGTAAACCTCAACTCGTGTGCTAGTGATGATCGATAAGGTTTATTTGATTTGTTCTTGAAACTTTTCAAGACTATTAAGACTCCCACTGACTCCTTGACATATACGATTCTCTTATCAAAACATTTCTTGACAAACAAATATTCAAGAGTCAGTGTAGCTTTTATCAAAACAAAACACTTCATAATTTTGGTCTTAGTCGGTGTTTGTCTTATTCAAGACATCACAACTTTCCACAATTGATGAATGTTATAAACCTTCTTAATACTATTCACTCAATGTCACAATCTTGACTTTAAGACTTGTTTTGGAACAAAGTATGATTGACTTCTTGATTTGACCATTTCTTCAATCTTTGATTCCTCTTCTTGGACATACAATTGTACCAAGACTCACTTAGAGGATCAATTGAGATATGGTTCTTAATCATTAAGACCAATCATAAAGCATAAAAGGTACTCTCCCTTCTTCTTAGAATGGAGAAACTTTTATCTCTCTGCCTACATGATTCTTGTTATTCGTTCTACTATTGATCTAAACCCTTTAATCAATTCAGAATTACACTTAATCTTATAAGTATAATCATATTTACTAAGCCTTTAGTAAATCATGACGAATATATTTGTTACTCTTATGGTGAACTTGATCAACACACAACTTTGTGTACTCGATCTCCTAATCCTTCACTTGACACTTTGTCAATGAATTTGTCTAATTTCCAAATATGAAATTTCTCATTCATCATGCAACCAAGTTGCGTGATTCCAAATTTCAGTCCAATTGAAACTTTAGACGATGAGAAACTCTCCCTATTTGGTAAATTCTTGACATTTTTATAAATAACATAACTAAGAATCATATCCATTCGTTGTAGAAATATGTAAACATCAATTTTTCATAATGATTTCATTGCAAGGAAGTAAACAAATAAATAAATAAGTCAAACAAAATTTATTTTATTTATAAAAGCAACGGAAAAACATTAGTCCTTACAATGCAAAATCTATTGAAAACTATGTAAAAAGAAAATTTCTAACAACTCTATCATAACTATTTAAGCTCAAAATCCAATCTTCAAGTCCATGCAATCGAGATCCATCTCTTGTGATTAGATTCATCTTCCTCTCTTATCAAGCTTCCTTTCTTTTCACCGATCCTTCAAAACATTCAAATGCAATCTTATCACATCATGTATTAAGAATCAATGAATAGGAACTTAACGGAGTTAGATAGTGGATTTTTACCTTAAGTGTAGTCATACTTTTGACTCTCCCATCTCTTAGATCTCTTAGGTAAATAGGGCAACTTTGTCTCCAATGCCACTTCTCTTGGCAATAAAAGCAAATTGACTCTTTTGGAACAACACATGGAACTACCTCAGACATTGCCTTTCTCTTATGATCAAACTTTTCGATCATTGCATGTCTTTCATTACCATTGTCTATATCTATAGAGGTCTCGAAGGTAGATTCACCAATCAACTTTGCTTTTCTATTGCGCCAAACCATTGCTGATTCAGCAGCAACAAGCATATAGGTGAGATTTATTAAGGGTCACGTTGCGGTTCACCATATAGTACTCTCTTACGAACTCACTATATGAGTTAGGAAGTGACTGAAGAAACCAATCAACAGCCATTTCCTCACAGACAACGGATCCCATCATTCTTAACCTATCAATGTGTGACTTCATCCCTAAGACGTGTGCACACACCGACTTGCCCTCTTTATGTTTACTTGCCAAAAGGGCTTGAGTGATATTGAACCTTTCAATTTTACAATCTTGTGGGTTAGGGAGAATAATTGGAGGAAGAGGAGGAAGTGAAGCATGATTTCTTGTTCCTCGATCGAATCGTGGAATATCATCTTCATGTGGAATGCTTGTTCCATGGGATTTGAGAAGACCATAGTTGTCGAAATTTGACATTGGGAGAAAAACGAATTCAAGTTAGTTGATTGATTGAGTCCTTGGTAAATCACCCAAATGAAATTCCAAGGCTAGGACCCAACACAATATTCTACAACTCGGGAGAGGGATGCCGTAACCCAAATTGAAGAACATTTGAAGGTAAGTGAATGATGATTCACTAATTTCCACCATGAAAAACGAAAAATAATTTTAAGTTTTAAATCTATGAAAACTCCTAGATCCTTTGAGATTCATTGAATATTTCAATGGCATGTTTAAATCTCGATATGCCCCTCTTGTTTGTAACTGGGATGCCGAGGATCACAAAGTGGGTGTGAATAACCATGCAAACTACATGGTGCCCTCACATGTTACAATCACCTATTCGATGTGCCGGTAAACCACACACGCTCCACTAACGTCTTCGCAAGGGCACAAAGTGTAATTTCATGGAATTGAATCAATTCACTTTTGCCTAAGTAACTAAGATTGGGAATTTGAAAAACATTTAGTTACTTTGTATTTCATTATACTTATAATGGAAGGTTTCGTCCTATCTTACCCATTCGGTTAACGACCCTCCACTAGTCAAGAGTGCGGTGGGTAAGAGTGGATACCCATTCAATCGCCATTTTATAGGCAATTTCCTTAAACACCCTTATAGACCAGCTTCGTGAATGAGGCCTACTAACGGTAAGACTGACTTTTACTCATACATATATATAATGTTAGACTTTTAATGTAATATATAGTATAGGGTGTATTTTATACTTTTAAAATACTATATGGTTAACTTTTAACAATTACACTTTTAATTCAATTAAATGGTTAACCTAAACTTTTATGGATTTATTAAACCTCTTTTAATTATACTCCTTAATTAATTAATAAAACCATAAGGGTGTGATTTGAACTTTTTCAAAACATTACTAGGGTTTTAGAATTTAACATTTTTAATTAAACTTTTAATCAACTTTTAAATTCCAAAACTTGAGGGCAAATTTTGAAACCTTTTTCAAGACATTAGGGTTTTAACTATTTAAATTTCAAAACTCCAAAACTTTTGGGTTCAAATTTAAACTATAAAACCTAAAGGGGAAAATATGAAACCTTTCATAACAACAAGGATCAAATAACAAATAATTTTAAATTAACATTTAATCACATAATTATCCATATTTGATTTATTTAATGATTTCTTGCAAAACAATTTATCAATTTACTCAAAATAATTAATCAATTATCTTATAAGGAAACAATTATCTTGTTAATTGATAATTATCTTTAATTAGATCAAGAATATAGTCATATATATCATAAAATCGGATTTATATTGATCTAACATGATAAGGTAACTATCCATATGCAAAAACAACAAGAAATCCCGAGATAAGCATTATCTGACGAGTTGACTCGTCGAATCAGGCATGGACTCGTCGAGTCTGCATGGACTCGGCGAGTTCAGCCATGGACTCGGCGAGTCCAGCCTCCAGAATCCAAAAAATCAAATTTTCTAGTTATACAATGCATCAATACAGTTGAAACCAATCTAGGCTCTGATACCACTGATGGGTTTTGGTCATAAGACATCCTATGTGCTCATACAAACCCTAATGCTTGGATCTAGGTTTCTCTATTGTACATGCTTTGAATCCAAGACTATAAACCCTAATTCTAGCATACAAGTAATCATATTAATATGTAATTAGGTTTAAGATCATACCTTGATTGTTATGTAGCAATAACAATCCCAATTCCTCCTTGAATTGACTTTGGAAGGCTTAGAGTCACAAGTGTCACTCCTCTAATGGTTCACAAACACCATAAGCAAGAGGATGAAGAGGAGAGAGGTTGGAGGCTGCCAAAAACGTGTGTAAACCCTTACAAGAAGCTTAGCCACATTTTTGAGCCTTAAGGGGTCTTTATATAGTTGGGCTATTAGGGTTATCTAACAAGGAAACCCTAATTTGGATGCTTAAGCCCTAAGCAACCCATAGACTCCTTTAATTAAGCCCATGGACGATTTCCTTATGGGTTTCCCATTAGAATTCATCCATCCCTTAATACAAGGCAATCCATGGCCCAAATTGCAATTATCTTATAATTACAATTCCAGTCCCTTAAGTTTAATTAATCTCTTTTAGTCACAAAACTAATTACCAATTAATTATTGACTAATATTAATTAAACAATATGATTTCTCCTTTAATATATTATTCCCATAATATATTAATAAATCATATTTAATCCTTACTCTCCATAATTCATCCTATCAAGTTGCTTTGGTGAAGGCAACCCAAAAGGACCATGCACCATCGGGTCAAGTACATACCAAAATAGTTATGGACTTAGACACTAATCCAACATTAAGACCTTGTGCTAAGCACTTTATGGACTTGTAAAGTCATAAAGTTGGAAACTTTATGACTCTAGGGTTCATTTGGACAGTAGATCCTAGGTATGGGCTTGAATGCTTAAGTCATTAAGCGCATAATGAAGTTTTTGGGGTGGCGAGGTTACGTCTCGCATAAGTGGGAGTACACCCCGCATACTTGGATAACCACCCTGATGGTGGTCTTCTGCGAGGCTTTGCGTAAGCTAAGCGTACCTACTGAGTATGCCCCGTGTACTCGCATGGGTCAGTCTTTTTGAGTTGACTGGGCTAGGTTGACTTAGTGGGTTTGACCAGTTGACTTTGACCAAGTTTGACCTTGAGGGTATTTTAGGATTTTAATGGAATCGGTCATTTGGTGGAAATAAGTATCATTTAGAGAGCTGATATTCGGAGTCGGGCCTCATCAATTCTGTCCAATTTGCAAGGTGAGCCTTCCTCACTGTACTTGCGGCTCGAAGGCACCAATGTCGACCTATTGGATTGACATCATGTTATGCATGCTATTATACTGAAATGTTATGTTAGATCGGTATCCTGGTATCAGTGTTCTAAAAGGCGCACCATGGCGCACGCCAAGGCACTCCATGGCATGAGGTGTGGCTTCGTCGTTACAAAAGGCCTCATAATGTTGCTGTTAGGCGTGGCGCGTGGCAAGTCGTGATATGGCATTCCATGGCGCATTATAGCGTGTGTTTTTTCGTTTAAGACATAGTTTTTTGCACTTTGTTATGTCTTTTCAAATTGGAGATACAAGTATTGTGGTTTGTATTAACTTTTTGTTATTCGTTATTGATCTAACACTTCTAAAAAGTAGTTATATTTAATATAAATTTATATTTATATGGTAATATAATTTTAAATTAATACAAAATCGCCGTCTTATATCACGCATTGAAAACGCCATGGCTCATTAAGTTTGAGGCTTGATCTTGCTGCCACGCCACATCTCAAGCCATTTAGAACCTTGTCTGGTATATAGGATGATGTTATGCTTAGTGATCTGTAGATCTGTTTGACTAGTTGTAAACTATTATATGATTATTTGTTATATGTACACATGTTTGGTCGGTGGATGAGGATTCATTGCTTTGTGCGTAAGCCAACAGGACGGGGAATACTAACCTGATGGTTGAATGGGCCCGATGGTATTCCATCCCGAGGATGATTGGACCTATAGCATGTTGGCATTCCAACCCGATGGTTGAGGAGCGTGGGGTATGCCAACCCGATAGTTGATTGGACCCATAGCATGTTGGCATTCCAACTCAATGGTTGAGGGGACTAGGGCATTCCAACTTGATGGTTGAGGGGACTGGGTATTCCAACCCGATGGTTGATTTGGACCCATAGTATTATGTTATTTTATATGTGTTATTTGTTTATGTGTTGGTACTTTGGGGGAACTCACTAAGCTTTGGGCTTACAGTTTTGGGTTATGTTTCAGGCATATCAGATATTAAACATGTTTTGAAAACTATTTTGTAAACAATGATGCTTTGTGGATTGGTTTAAAAGTTTAAATTTTTTCATGAATTTTATGGATGTTACACTTTCCATAACTACCGAGACAATTTCAATTAGCAATTCCTTTGGTCTTCTCCTTTCCAAGTTCATCTTCCTACTCAAAGCATCTACTACGACATTAGCTTTGCCAGGGTGGTAAAGGATCCCATAGTCATAATCCTTGAGTAATTCTAGCCAACTTCTTTGTTTCATATTCAACTCATTTTGATTAAGAGATGCTGAAGACTTTTATGATCAATGGAGAGTTTTCACTTCGCCCTATAAAGATAATGTCTTCATATCTTTAGTGAAAAAATTACTGCTGCTAACTCCAAATCATGAGTGGGGTTCTTCTCGTGATCTTTCAGTTTTCTAGATACATATGCTATCAATTTATCTCTCAGGGTCAGAACACACCCCTAACTCAACTTCATATGCATCACTATATACTACAAAGTCTTCAACTCCATCAGGTAAAGAAAGAATCAGTGCTTAACATAATTTCTTCTTTAACTTCTCAAAAGTTTCCTTATGCTTCTCAGTCCATGTATAAGTAACTCCTTTATGGATCAAGGTTGTTAACGGAGCAACTATTGAAGTAAAGCCTTGGATAAACCTTCTGTAATATCCAGCTAATCCTAGAAAGCTACGAATCTCAGTGGGACTTTTCGGTTGTTCCTACTTCACTACTAGTTCGATCTTTGTTGGATCAACCATTATCCCTTCTTGGTTAACCACATGACCCAAGAATCACACTTAGAGAACTTTGCATATAGCTTCTCCTTCTTCAGAACTTCCAACACTTCTCGTAAGAGCTTTCCATGCTCCTGTCCGCTCTTTAAGTAAATCTAAATCTCATCGATGAACACTATTACATATCTGTCGGGGAATGGTTTACAAACCCTATTCATCATATCCATAACTGTTTCTGGAGCATTGTTAAGTCCCAATGATATAACCAAAAACTCGTAGTGTCCATATCTTTTTCTGAAAGTTGTATTCTCGATGTCTTGCTTTTAAGAAAATAAAAACTCCAAAAGAACTTTGTTGTTCAGCATCAGGAGCTTTTAGCTTTTGAGTTAAACAAAAAATTTCAAATATGAAAACTAATTCAACCATCATTTAACAAAACTCATTTAAATTTTAACGAATTGACTTAATACCCTTTAAATTAACTGAAGCATATCCATACTTTTGGTAATTAGCTTATACGAATTTATAAACCAAAATTAATTCCATACAATAATATTGTTTCTTTTAGAAAACCAAAAAACTTGTAATATGTATAAAAAAAGGACTAGGTTCTTACAAAATTGAAAAAGTCACATTTAGTTTAAAATTAATTATTTGTTAATATGTATAAAAGAAAAGTTTTTACCAATTGAAACTTACTTGTTGTGCTTGGTATTAAAATTTGTATGGTTTTAACGTTCGATAATTATAGTTTAGAAAGATAAATTTATCATCATTCTATTTCAATTTAAGTTTATATGCATACGTTATATCATGTCATTTTACATATTTCAAAAGTTTCCCACTACTAGTGTGGAACACTTTTATACATATAAAAAAAACTTCTATCTACTTTTGTCAAATACATCCAAATTTACCGGTCTATGCATATCATCAACTATCATACAATCATTTAGATCTACCCCATACTCAACATATCATCAATCAATGTATAACAGGTAACAATCCAATTGGGCTAGCCTTGGTGCCTTTGACCCACAAGTACAGTGAGGAAAATTCACATCAAAATTTGACGAATAGCTTATCAAGACTCTGCTCCCAAATATCGGCTCAAACTAAATCCTAAATTTCAAAACATTATCCATTAATAATATTTTTCCCAAAATACCATTGTTCAAACTTGGTCAATGTTCATGTAATGTCCGGTTCCTAGTATGTATTTAATTCTCAATTTATTCATTATTGTATAGAAACTCGACGAGTTGGAGGCCCCAAACTCATCAAGGAGAGATGGATTTGGATGCGGGTTGTGAAGTCTACTCGACGATTCGAGGAGCCTCACCTCGATGAGTAGGACTGGCAGAATGAAACCCTAATTTTCAAGGCTTTTGCACCCTATTTAATCACTTTAACCCCCACAAGCTGGCCTCGTTTACAGCCTCCATTGTCCCAAACCCTAGCCACAAAACTCTAATCCATTTTTGAGAGTTTTGAGCCATTTTTGTGCATTCTTTTTGATTTTGGAAGAAGAGGATACTTGAAGAAGGATCAAGGGCATGTAAGAGAATAGTTGATCCAGAAGTTGAGCTTCATTTCTATCCGCCATTGCGGGTGCACGCCGTCGCCGCCGCTAGTGCTACCGGCGTCAACCTCCTTCAAGATCGATAAAGAGTTGTGGTGGGTGTTCGCACGTATGTATACGTTTTGGGGCTAACCGGAAAACGATTAGAACCACCATGGCATCCAACCATGGTGGTTGTCGGCCAGATGCTGCTCTTCTGCCGCTACTAGCTACCGTGTGAGGTGGTTGTGTGTGATTTTGTGTAAGTGTGACTAAGCGTGAGTGTGTGTGTTATTTGAGATTACATTGTAATGTTGTAATAATGTGGGAATAATCAAAAGAAAAATATGTAACCACCACCATAAGGTGGTGGTTGTAGCCCCATGCCGCCGTGTAGGGTGGCGGTAGGTATGCCTTGTTGTGTTTTGGACTCGTTTGGGACGTTTGAACAAAATGGGCCCAAAGAAACCCTAGTAGGCCCAATGGAACCCTAATAGGCCAATAAGGCCCAATGTAACCTAAAATCCCAACCAATAGACTAATGAACTAGTATTGGGTTGGAAAACCCTAATTAGGGTTTGGAAAACCCTAAGAGTATAAAACCCTAACTTGTGGAAATTGATCAGGAAACGCACACAGGAATTATTTAATAAACTTGAAATATTAAATAATAATCCTTAGCAAAAATAACTTATGGCAATAATGGACTTAATAGATTAAGTCCTAAATGGGTTAAGTAAGAAACACTTAACCCTAATCATCATTTCATGTGAAAACCCTAATTTTGGGATTATAGGCTTGGACTTAACGGGAACCACATTTGGGTCATTGGAATGGAATTGTGTATTAATCCCAATCACACCATATGACTTATTTAGTAAAGTAAAGGACTTAATGGATTAAGTCTTTAATTGGTTAAGTGAGAAACACTTAACCCTAATTATCACTTTATGTGAAACCCTAATTTCACTCGGGCTTTGTGTTGGGCTTTTCTATTGGGCTTTGGTAATTAAATTATTAATGGTACATCTAAGAATGATCATATGGACTAGAATAGGTTGATGGGCTTTAGGTTAAGGCCCATATGAGGGGTTAGGCCCAATTTGGAAAATTGGGCCATAATGGACCATAGTTTGGGTCTATATGATTATGTGATATTGGGCCATTAGAATACCAACAGTTTAGACCATGATAATTGGATGTGCCTTAAGGAAAGACCATGTAGAGGCCTGGGCCCAAATTGGAAAATTGGGCCATATGTTGGGCTTTAGCCCATTACATGGCTTTTGGGGTTTTGAAGTGTGAGTTGGACCTTGGGTTTGGAACCAATTATTAATTGGGTATTATTTGATGTTGACAGTTTGGGAAGCTGTCAACCAGAAGTTGCAGTTTTATCTGCGGGACGTCAGCAGTGTCAGGTGAGTCATTCTCACTATATCAACAGGGTCTAAAGCACCAAGTGTGACATCCCCAAAATCTCGGCCATAAAAGACCGGTTTCATTTATGCTTTTTAAACATTTTCAGAGTAAATCCTTTTGATTTTAAAAGAGATGTGGAATTTGTTCCCAAAAACAGGAACCTAATTCAGGATTTTCATCGGGACGGACATTACTGTAGAGGGGCTTCCTCAACAATAAGTGTCCTAAAGGCAACCATGTGGGGGATAGAGTACACTGGTGAACATGTCGTTCACAACACCTACAGGTAATGAGCCTGCTAGTGTTCCACATGACAGTCTAGAATAGTCTGTGGTCGTCATCCATACTCTGCTGAATGACTAGAATAACACCAATAACACCGAGGCCTCTCATCGGTTTATTACACACCAATTATCTACCCGTGTTCTACCCAACATACTAGTAGATAAAAATATACATTTTTATACATTGTTTAAAAAACCTGTATATCATGCTTTAATCGACACATATTCCACATAACACATGAGGCATACACACATAACACATATTTCATAGAAAATAAATCAGATCTATAAGATAGAAGAGAGTGAATATACATTCACACATATAACAACAAAATATATACACATAACACGTATTTTATATAAAATACTTCATAATATTGCGTTGGAATGAAATGACTACACACTCACTTGATCAGAAGATGATCGGGCAACACTACGGCTTGCAGAAGTAGTGTCTCTCCGTAGATCTGGAAGATCTTCACAAAAATCGGGCTCCTCGCGCGCAAGGCTTCAGCTCGGGAATAATGCTCTTCGGGATCCTCGGGGCTTCGGACCTTACTTCGGGGCTCGGGAATATTACCGGGGCTTCGGGGTATAAACAGCATGCAAATCGAGGAAAAACTAGAGAGAAAAGGATGGAAATTGTAAAAGAAAAGAAGTTTTCCTCGCATTCCCTTTTATAGGGTTGAGCCTCGGGGTTACGCTGGGCGTAACTTCGGGGTATGCGGGGTGTAATGCCTCGGTTGCCGTCATCCCTTGTGTCATCGGCTTCTCTACGTCATCGCTTACGACTCTAAGTACTCTGGGCGTACACCAGTACGTCGGCGTACTTCGGGCGAGTCCGGTGACTCCCCTCCGGATAATATCAAAATTTTGAATTAAAATTAAATATTAAATATTTAATAAACTTCGAAAATTCATATCTTTCTCATACGAACTCTGTTTTCGACGTTCTATATATCCACGCGTAGGTGAGACTATGCTCTACCACTTTTGCTTAGATTCCATTGGCTAATTTTGACTTTATTTTCATTATTTATTTTTAGGAGGTCGGGACAGGAAAATTTCGTTATAAATTCATAACTTCTTCGTCCGACGTCCGTTCTCGCCTAACTTTTCATCGTTTCGCTACTAACAACGAGATCTTCAATTCTCGTTTAGATTGTTTCGGCTAAAAACCGCTCGATCTCAAATCGAGTATTCAGGCTGCATATTGCCTAGTCGAAACTTCTAGAAAATCATAACTTCCTCATACAAAATCAGATTTGGGTGTTCTATATATATTCGGAAACCTCATTTCAACTACTACAACATTATCCAAAGATATCGAGTTTATTTTACACTTAAATTTTGACGCTCATTTTATTCTTAATTAATCATATCACGTAATTAAGCAATTCAAACACGAAACACATAATACTCAAATAATACGTTCTTATTGTTTCAAATTGGGTTACAAAGGTTAACCTAGACTATTACATTGCTAAAAATGGCAAGCCCAGAAACACGGGCGTTACAACTCTCCCCACCTTAGAATGATTCTGTCCCCGGAATCACACATCAGCAAACAAATGCGGATAGCGACCCATCATGTCACTCTCCGTCTCCCATGTGAGATTCGGCCCATTCGTGTGTTTCCATCAGATAAGCACTAACTCAAGCATCTTACGTCGCAACTTCTTAGTCTTTCGGTCAACGATTGCCTCTGGTTCTTCAATCAACCTTTTGTTCTCATCGATTCTCAACTCCGAAAGTGGTATCATGTCGGGAACTTCTCCCGTGAACTTCCTCAAATAACACACATGGAAAGTGTTATGAATTCCATTCAGTTCTTCTGGTAGTTCGAGCTTGTAAGCTTGGTTCCCAATCCTCTGAATAACTTTAAACGATCCAATAAACCTTGGACTCAATTTTCCCCTTTTGCCAAATCTTAGAAGTCCCTTCCATGACGAGACTTTAAGCAAAACCGAATCTCCAACTTCAAAAGTCATCGGTCTTCGCCTGTGGTCAGCATAGCTCTTTTGATGATCCTGAGCTGCTAACATTCTTTCCCTAATTATTTTCAACTTTTCAGCAGTTTGATGGACTATCTCTGGACCCATAAACTGCTTTTCCCCAGCCTCAAGCCAACAAGACGGCGTACGACACTTATGTCTATACAAAGCCTGATAAGGTGCCATCTTAATGCTCGAGTGGAAACTATTATTGTAGGAAAATTCTACCAATGGTAAATATTCATCCCAATTACCTAGGAATTCCAAGGTACATGCTCTTAGCATATCCTCAAATGTTTGTATCGTCCATTCGCTTTGACCATCAGTCTGCGGATGGTAAGCTGTACTTAAACACAACTTGGTACCCATTTCCTCTTGTAGACTTTTCCAAAACCTCGAGGTGAAACGACTATCACGATCCGATACAATCGTTAACGGAACACCGTGAAGCCTCACAATTTCCTTCACATAAGAATTCGCAAGCTTCTCCATAGACCATTTCTCCTTGGTTGCTATGAAATGCGCACTCTTGGTGAATCGATCAACGACCACCCAAATCATGTCGTGACCATTCTTTGTTCTGGGCAGTTTAGTGACAAAATCCATAGCAATGTCTTCCCACTTACCCATAGGCACAGGCAATGGTTCTAAACTCCCATACGGTTTCTGATGTTGTGTCTTGACTCTCGCACAAGTCACACACTCCGCCACATACTTCGCAATGTCGAGCTTCATCGTCGGCCGCCAGTAGTAGGGTTTCAGGTCCCTATACATTTTAGTGCTACCGGGATGAATCGAGTACATGGTCTTGTGAGCTTCTTCCATCAGAAGATCTCTGACTCCTCCTGTCTTAGGTATCCAAATCCGATCTTGGAACACCTTCAGTCCATGATTGTTTATACCGAACACCAACGTTTTGCCCAAACGTTCCTCCTTTCGGTCATTCTTCTCAGAAGCTTCCTCATGAGCTTTCTTTATACTTTCCACAATGGTCGAGACAACTTCAATTCTCAACGCTATTGGCCTTTTTCTTTCATGATTGACTTTCCGACTGAGAGCATCAACAACAACATTTGCTTTACCAGGGTGGTAAAGTATCTCACAGTCGTAGTCCTTAAGAAATTCTAGACAACATCGTTGCCTCATATTCAATTCCTTCTGATTAAAGAGATATTGGAGACTCTTATGATCAGTGAAAAGTTTGCACTTCATGCCATAGAGGTAATGCCTCCATATTTTCAGAGCGAAAACTACCGCTGCCAACTCCAAATCATGAGTCGGGTAGTTCTTTTCATGCTCTTTCAGCTGTCGAGATGCATATGCTATCACCTTATCTCTTTGGGTCAAAACACAACCCAATCCAACACCAGACGCATCGCTATAAACAGCGAAGTCTTCAAACCCATCGGGTAGAGAAAGTATCGGTGCCTCGCATAGTTTCTTCTTTAGCTTCTCGAACGTTTCTTTATGCTTATCACTCCAAGCATAAGTAGCTCCTTTGTGGGTCAAAGTTGTCAATGGACTAGCGATCGAAGAAAATCCTTGGATAAACCTTCGGTAATATCCGGCTAATCCTAAAAAGCTTCGGATCTCCGTGGGACTTTTTGGTTGTTCCCACTTCATCACAGCTTTGATCTTCGCTGGATCAACCATTATCCCTTCTTGGTTGACCACGTGACCCAAGAATTGGACTTCTCGAATCCAAAATTCACATTTTGAGAACTTTGCATACAGCTTCTCCTTCCTCAGAACTTCTAACACTTCTCGCAAGTGTCTGCCATGCTCCTCTTGGTTTTTCGAATAAATCAGAATGTCATCTATGAACACTATCACAGATTTATCTAGGAATGGATTACAAACCTTGTTCATTAAATCCACGAATGTTGCTGGAGCATTGGTTAGTCCAAACGACATAACCAAAAACTCGTAGTGCCCATATCGTGTTCTGAATGCATTCTTCTCTATATTTTTCTCTCTTACTTTCAGCTGATGATATCCTGACCTAAGATCGATCTTCGAGAAATAGCTCGAACCTTGAAGTTGATCGAACAGGTCATCAATCCTCGGCAACAGATATCTATTCTTTATTGCTGCCTTATTCAGCTCTCTATAATCGATGCACATTCTCATACTTCCATCTTTCTTCTTCACGAATAATACCGAAGCTCCCCGGGGTGATGAACTAGGTCTAATGAAACCTTTGTCCAATAACTCCTGAAGTTACATCATTAGCTCCTTCATCTTTGTCGGTGCTAATCGATAAGGTACTTTTGCTATTGACGTGGTCCCTGGTAACAAGTCTATTCTGAACTCCACTTATCTATCAGGTGGTAATCCAGGAAGATCTTTGGGAAATACTTCCGGATAATCACATACAATGGGAATACTTTGCATCACCTTATTTTCCTTCTTAGCATCGATCACGAATGCCAAGTATGATGTACACCCCTTGGTCAAACATTTTCTGGATTTCATTAGAGAAATGATTCCAGAATTTACTCTGCGTTTATCTCCATACACCATAAATGACTCTTTCCCAGGCGGGTTCACTTTCACTATTTTCTTCTTGCATAAAATTTCGGCATCATTGGCGCTAAGCCAATCCATTCCCAATACGAAGTCGAAACCGTTAAGTTCTATAGGCAATAGTTCCTCGTGGAACTTATTCCCATTCAAGTCAATTAAGATGTTTTTCATACGATGGCTAACAGGCACAAACTTGCCACTAGCAACTTCGACTAATAAAGCATTATCTAGTCTATCAACAGACAAAGCTAGTTTTCTACCAAATTCATGCAATATAAAGGAGTAGTTGGCACCAGAATCAAATAAAATTTGGGCAGGCAAATTGTTAACAAGAAAGATACCTAAAGCGACATCAGCTTCATCCTTAGCAGCTTCTAGTGTCATCTGGAATGCTCTCTCCTTCGGCTTTGGCGGAATGTTGGGTCTGGCTGCTTCCTTCTTTCTCGGATAATCCCTTGAGATGTGCCCCTCTTCACCGCAACCATAGCAAACTCTCTTGGTGAGGGTGCAGTCGTTGGCATAATGCCCTGGCTTTCCACATTTGAAGCATGTGACCACTTCCCCGTCACATTTCCCATGATGCTTCTTCTTGCACTTGTCGCACCATTTCGCCTCTACCTTTCCTCCACTTCCTCTCGAACCAGATTTCGAGAATTTACTTTTCTTGTTGGATCCTGAAGATCCCTCGAACTTCCTCTTTTCACCAACATCTATCCTTTCCAGACCCTTTTCCTTCTATTGGGTCTCCACGTTCTTAGCTGCTCGAACAGCCGTTTTCAGAGTAGTTGCCATCTTGACTGTCGGACCAAAGTCGGTAGGCAGTCCATTAGCGAACCTCTCAATTTTGGAGAGTTCGGTTGGCACTAGGTACGGAAATAACTTCATTTTCTCAGTGAATTTCGTAACATAGTCATCTACACTCATCTTCCCTTTCTTCAAGTTTTGGAACTCATTGTTCAGATCAATCAGATCTATCTCTGAACAATATTGCACCTTTAGTTGTTCCAAGAACTCCTCCCATGACATTTTCAAAGCTTCTCCTCGTGGCATAGTATCTGCCAACAACTTCCACCAGCTTAAAACTCCAGTCTACAGACTTGTAAAAAAAAACAACTTGATGATTCGTCCACCTTAAGCTCTTGCTCCACTTCCTGTAATACAAATAAACTGACTGGGTCAAGCTTGGGAGCCTAGTGAGCATATAGGGTTTTCAACCCGCAATAAATATTTAATTTCAACAATCAACAAATAAACCCGATTAGCCATTCTCATTATCCTCACTTTACATCCCTAAAAATAACATCTATTATAAGGAACCTAATTTAGGATTTTCATCGGGACGGACATTACTGTAGATGGGCTTCCTAAACAATAAGTGTCATAAAGGCAACCATGTGGGGGATAGAGTACACCGGTGAACACGTCGTTCACAGCACCTATAGGTAATGAGCCTGCTAGTGTTCCACATGACAGTCTAGAATAGTCTGTGGTCGTCATCCATACTCTGCTGAATGACTAGAATAACACCAATAACATCGAGGCCTCTCATCTGTTTATTACACACCAATTTGTTGGATAAGGTGTCTAAGTCCATAACTATTTCTGGTATGTACTTGACCCGACCCGGCATGGTCCATTTGGGTTGCATGGCACCATGCAATTGGATAGACTAAATGAGAGAAATAACACTTGGAGATTATTAATATATTATAAGTTCTAACATATTAATAATATTATTTGATTAGTTTGATCAAGAATTAATTTAGAATTAATTAAGTGAT
Source organism: Lactuca saligna (assembly GCF_052625555.1). Lineage (NCBI taxonomy): Eukaryota > Viridiplantae > Streptophyta > Magnoliopsida > Asterales > Asteraceae > Lactuca > Lactuca saligna. The sequence goes on from NC_136424.1 coordinate 2,869,799, forward strand.
CAAAAGATAACTAATTAAATATATGGGTTGATTATGTAAATCATCCATATCTTGTATAGTGGGCTAAGAGGCTCCATGGATTATCAAGTTGGGTTCCACCCATAGGATGCTCCATGGATACTCCATGGGATTTACAAACCCATGGGTCATGGAAATGAAGAGTCATGACACATTAGGGTTTACATGGTGTAACCCTAGATGTGTCAACACTATATAAGGATCTCATTCTCCACCAAAATCGGCTAAACTAAGGAAACAAGAGGGCTTGGCCGATTTCAAGAAGTGTGTGTTCTTTCATAAGTTTTCCAAGAGCATTTGGTGTTGTGTGAAGCATTTGAGGCATCACACTTGGGGTGCTAGGCTCATAAGGTTTCAAGGAACACAAGCAACAACAAGGTAAGTTATTCTATCTATCATTCAAGTTAAAATTGTTCCCCATGTATGCTAGATAGGAATATAGCCTTGGAATTCAACTTTGCATGATAATTAGACAAACATAGATCCAAGGTTATTAGGGTTGCATGTAGACTTAGGAAGTGTTAGAATGCTCAAAACCCATCAGTGGTATCAGAGCCTAGGCTTGTTTGCTTTTTATTTGTGCTTAAAAGTTGAAAAAAGTCGAAAATCTTGCTGTCTACGAATGGACTCGTCGAGTCTATAAGGGGGACTCGTCGAGTTCACGTGTATCTTCAACCAACTCGGCGAGTAAGTTCATGCACTCGGCGAGTAGGGTCGACAGGTTGCAGAATTTCGACTTTAGTTGCTGGAAATGAATTAGAAACATTACCCTAAACTGTTTTGGTACTTGAAAACTTGTTTTAGATGGTGTAATGTCTTTGCTAATTCATTTACAACAACTAGTTATCAAAATTACAAAGTTTTAAGTGTAATTTTGATTTATGAATGTGTTCATATTCATGTTCTTGTTCTTATGATGTTTTAGATGATCATAGGAATTATTTGTAACCTATGTGGTAGATTAATTCTTGATCATAATGTGTTTTAATGGAGTCCATAACTTGTCCTCAAGTTATGGAAAACCAAGAGTCACACTTGCATTAAAACCATTAAAAGAACACAAGAGTAAGAAAATGAAGAGTCTTCATTTTATTACTCTATTAAACTCATAAGTTACAAGAAATGAAAAGTTTTGAAAGTTACAAAACTTGCCCTCAAGTTTTGGAACAAGTAAAGTTAAGTTAAAACTTTAGTTCCAACCCCTATAATTTTAAAAGTTAAAATTCAACCCTTATACTTATATTATGATGATTTAATAATTATATATATATATATATATATATATATATATATATATATATATATATATATATATATATATATATATATATGTATAAGAACAAAGTCGTCTTACCGCTAGTACGCCTCATTCACGAAGCCGGTCTATAAGGTGGGTATAAGGTTGTTGCCTATAAAATGGTGACTTAATGGGTGTCTACTCTCACCCACCGCTTGCTTGACTGGTGGAGGGTCGTTAGCCGAACGGGTAAGACAAGGACTTATAAATTCTCATTCAAAGTATGATGAATATTATAAAGTAACTAAATATTTTATTAAATTCCCAATCTTAGTTACTTTAGGAAAAATGTGAATAAGGTGCTAATCCATGAAATTACACTTTACACTTTGTCTAAGTCGTTGGTGGAGCGTGTGTGGTTAACCGGAACACTAACTTGGACTTAACAAGGTAGGTAAAGGGTGACTTAAGGTTTATTATAGTATCGGTGGAGCGTGTGTGGTTTACCGGCACATCGATTGAGTGATAAACTTTAAGGGTACCAAGTGATTTGCATGGTTACTTCACACCTCGTTTTGTGATCCTCGGTATCCCAGTCACAAAACTTGGAGGGCACACTCGAGATTGAAACATGCCTTTGAAAAGTTCATTGAATCTCAAAGAATCTAGGAATTTCTAAGAACCAATCATAAAACCTAATATCTAATATTTTGGTTTTCGTGGTGGAAATTGGTGAATCGTCATTCACCTACCTTTCAAATATGTTATAGCTTGGATTACGGCATACCTCTTCTAAGTTATAATATATTGTGATTGGATCCTAGCCTTAATATTACATTTGGGTGTTTTATTAAGGACTCTCCTAATATCTAAACTAATCTTGTCCTCTTCCTTCAGATGTCTTCAAACAATACTGCTTCTGGCTCGAATCCTAATGGCTCCTTTACTCTTATGAGCTTGTGTGGGAAAGTCACTTTTGATGGATCCAACTTCAATGAGTGGATCAGAAACATCAGAATGATTACCCGCTACGAGGACAAAGAATATGTCCTCGACAAGGAGCTAAAGGAGATTGATGAGACCACTGCAACTCCTCAGGATATCGCTGACTTTCAGGCACATGAAAGGGATGCTACGAAAGTAGCATGCATCATGATGGCCACAATGACAGCAGAACTCCAAAAGTACTATGAGGATTTCTACCCTTATGAAATGCACCAAGATTTGATGGAAAGATACCATCAAAGTGCACGACAAGAGAGGTATGAAATCATCTGCTCCATGATAACAACCTTGATGAAGGACGGGGATTCCGTCATGAGCCACATGCAGAAAATGCAAAGGTATGTGGATCGATTGCTGAAGCTTAATGTGAACTTCCCTGAGGAGCTTGCAATAGATATAATTTTGCGCTCCTTACCATCGTGCTATGATCAATTCCGCATGACATATCACATGAATAAGGAAGAGGTCACACTCAGCAAACTTCAGGGACTTCTCAAGACCGCAAAATCAGGTCTTAAGGGGAAGTCGGTTGTTAACACTTCTACTCCAAACTCCACTCCGGTTTTGGCAATCGGGAAAAGTCGAGGGAAGAAGAGAAAGAGTTCTTCGAAGGGTACCAAGGTTAGGACCCTTGATGGCTCTTCTTCAAGTGGAACCAAGAAAGGTTTTGTCACTCCTTCTTCTGACCCAAAAGAGGCTGAATGCTTCTATTGCCATGAAAAATCACATTGGAAGCGGAACTGCCCAAAATACCAGCAAGATGTGAAGGATGGGAAAGTTAAACCCAACCATGCAGGTATTTACACTATCATTTCTAATAACTCACCCCATTCGAAATCTTGGGTCCTTGATACCGGTTGTGGTATTCACATTTGTTGTGACTTGCAGGGACTAGGAAGAAGTGAGAATGTGGAGCAAGGAAGAATAAACTTAATCATGGGGAATAGGAAAGTTACACCTGTCACCAAGATTGGGGTTTATACTTTATCGCTAAGTAGTGGGTTAAATTTAGATTTGAATAAGTGTTGTTATTCGCCAGAAATGGCAAGAAATATTATTTCCTTTCATGCATTGTACAAACAAGGTTTCACCTTTTCATTTGATAATGAAGTTGGTTCGATTAATGCTTTCTTTAATAATGTTCTTTATTTTAAAGCATTACCTTGTGATGGTGTGTATGAAGCTGTATCTGTTGTAGATAACTCAGGAAATAATGTTTTGTGTATTGATTCTCCTAATTATAATAACTTGGATAAAGCATCATTATGGCATTGTCGTCTTGGACATATAAGCAAGAAACGCATAGGCCAACTCCAAAAGGATGGAGTCTTGGAGTCGTTTGACCTAAAGTCAGATGATAGTTGCGAATCATGCTTACTTGGAAAAATGACAAAGTCACCCTTCACAGGCTCGTGTGAAAGAGGTGAAGGTTTGTTGGACCTTATACACACGGATGTGTGTGGACCATTCAAACATGCCACAAGGGATGCTAATCGTTATTATTTGACTTTTACTGATGATTACAGTAGATATGGATATGTCTACTTAATCAAGCATAAGTCAGAGACTTTCGAAAAGTTTAAGGAATTTAAACAGGAAGTCGAGAATCAATTGGGCAGGAACATTAAGATGCTTCGATCCGATCGAGGTGGTGAGTATCTTAGTTCAGAGTTCCTCGACTATCTAAGGGAATGTGGGATTGTCTCACAATTGACACCTCCCAGGACACCGCAGTTGAATGGTGTGGCTGAGAGGCATAACCGAACCTTGTTGGACATGGTTCGTTCCATGATGAGTCGAGCTTCGCTACCAATCTCATTCTGGGGGTATGCCTTAGAGACTGGCGCCCATATCCTTAATCTAGTCCCTACAAAGAAAGTTGCCAAAACTCCTCACGAGATGTGGACTGGTAAAGTACCTAAACTAGACCACATCAAGATTTGGGGTTGCGAGGCTTTCGTGAGACGCGAGACTCATGATAAGCTCGAACCTCAAAGCGAGAGCTGTATTTTCATCGGCTACCCACAGTAATCCTTTGGTTACCTCTTCTACAGACCTAGTGACAATGTGGTCTTTGTAGCAAGAAGAGGAGTCTTTCGAGAAAGAGAGTTTATAAGCCAAGGAGATAGTGGGAGGCAAATTGATCTTGAAGAAATTCAAGAGTCAAGTGGTGAAGGAACTTCAAACTCTAGCCCTCAACTTGAGGAGGAAACTCCTGTTGAGCCAATTGACGAATCTGTACCTCTGAGATGCTCCACGAGAGTTAGGAGTGCACCTGAGCATTACTATGGATTCCATATTACTGCAGAAGGTGAGACACTTATTAGTGATGGGACACTAGTAAGTCAAGATGACCCTAACAGCTACGAGGAAGCCATGGCAGGCCCCGAGTCTGCTAAATGGAAAGAGGCTATGGATAGCGAGATACAATCCATGTATGACAATCAAGTTTGGAACTTGGTTGAGAATGTACCAGGTCGTAAGACTGTAGGGTGCAAATGGGTCTTCAAGAAGAAGACCGACATGGATGGTAAAGTACACACTTATAAGGCTAGACTGGTTGCAAAGGGCTTCTCTCAAATTCCTGGAGTGGATTATGATGAGACCTTTTCTCCGGTAGCCAAGATTAAGTCTATTCGGGTTCTATTAGCCATAGTCGCATTTCATGACTATGAAATTTGGCAAATGGATGTCAAAACCGCTTTCCTTAATGGAAAGTTGGCTGAAGATGTTTACATGAGTCAGCCAGAGGGCTTTGTCAGCAACGAGTACCCTAATAGAGTGTGTAAGCTTGAGAAATCCATCTATGGATTAAAGCAAGCACCTCGCAGATGGAATCTTTGCTTTGATGAAAAGGTCAAGGAATTTGGCTTTTCCAGGAGTGGAGATGAATCTTGTGTGTATGTCAAGGCTAGTGGGAGTATAGTTATCTTTTTGGTATTGTATGTGGATGACATACTACTCATAGGAAACGACATTCCAACCCTGCAGGAAGTAAAGTCCTGGCTTGGAAAGTGTTTTGCTATGAAGGACCTTGGTGAAGCTGCCTATATTTTAGGGATAAGGATCTTCAGAGATCGGAGTAAAAGACTAGTTGGACTTAGTCAGAGTACCTACTTGGATAAGGTGCTGAAGAGATTCAGCATGCAGGACTCCAAGAAAGGAGAGTTACCCATCCAGAATAACGCCAAGTTGAGTAAGACACAAAGCCCTAGCACTGAGGCTGAGATAGCAGAAATGAGTCGAATACCTTATGCTTCGGCTGTAGGTTCGATCATGTATGCTATGACGTGTACTCGACCTGATGTAGCCTTTGCCTTGAGCATGGTTAGCAGGTTTCAGGGGAACCCTGGCAAGGCACACTGGACTGCGGTAAAAAATATTCTCAAGTACCTACGAAGGACTAAGGATTGGGTCCTTACCCTCGGTGGGAGTGATGACTTGAGAGTTGTAGGGTATAGTGATGCTAGCTTCCAGACTGATAGGGATAATTTCCGCTCTCAGTCAGGCTGGGTCTTTACCCTAAATGGAGGAGCAATTTCTTGGAAGAGTTCCAAGCAAGAGACAGTGGCAGATTCTACTTGTGAATCAGAGTATATTGCAGCGAGCGAGGCAGCAAAGGAGGCTATATAGCTAAAGAACTTCATCGGAGACCTTGGAGTTGTACCAACTATTAAAGAGCCAATGGAAATTTTCTGTGATAGTGAAAGCGCTATTGCCTTAGCCAAGGAACCAAGGGATCACGGGAGATCCAGACACATCAACAGAAAATACCATTTCATCAACAGAAAATACCATTTCGTGGCAAAGAGGGTATGATCGGATGAGAACCCAGTAGATCCCCTCACGAAGGGACTGACACGGGTTAAGCATCTCCAGCATGCTCGGAGCATAGGGCTGAAGGATGATATTAGATTTAGTAGTTAGATAACCTCGAAATTTGTAAAGTGTAATTGACATTAGATGATGAATAAAAGGTGTTTTATTTATGAGTAAAGTGTTACTATCTCTTGTCAATCGTTTACTATATTTCTTTTGCATGTTTTGACTTCCAGAATAATTTTGTTTGGTATAACATATTATTCAAACCTCCACAGTCGGTCATATGTCGGAAGTAGGTATGAATCAAGACTGTCATGATTGGTTGCAGAGGTCTAAGGTGTTAGACAAGGATACAACAATCATGAGTGCTCATAAGTTCTGAGCATTGGACTCAACCCACGCTCACTGGAATCACTTCATGGAATTCTATCTCGAGTGATCGTGAGACGGTAATATCATATAAGTCTTCAAACCTAGAGATATGATTTGTTACTTACAAGTTGGTTATGCATTGATTGTACGAAAACGCATTGGTAAATCGATGTTATAAATCGTGCTCTTGTGTGTAATTCAATGAGTGGTAGAACAAACATATGAGTCGAAGTTTAACTGTTCCTTCTTGGATTAGAAGCTGATATCTGGGCCCCTCGATGATTTTGTTTTGACCCATGTACCGGGCCCAGTCAGAACTAAGTTGATGTGTTCAATTAAGTTCTTTGTCAAACAAATCGGAAATCGGGAAACAAACTGTTGGACAATAAGTAAGACATTGTTCCATGTATTTGTCCGACTGCTATCTAGAACAGAGGATTATATGATCACTTATCTTAAATGGCGTACCATCATCTTCTCAGTTCCGAGAAACCTTGAAAAGATCTACGATTGCCGATCGGTTCCTGAAGTCATACTTGCAGTAATAGTTATTAGACTTATCCAAGTGGGAGACTGTTGGATAAGGTGTCTAAGTCCATAACTATTTCTGGTATGTACTTGACCCGACCCGGCATGGTCCATTTGGGTTGCATGGAACCATGCAATTGGATAGACTAAATGAGAGAAATAACACTTGGAGATTATTAATATATTATAAGTTCTAATATATTAATAATATTATTTGATTAGTTTGATCAAGAATTAATTTAGAATTAATTAAGTGATCAAAAGATAACTAATTAAATATATGGGTTGATTATGTAAATCATCCATATCTTGTATAGTGGGCTAAGAGGCTCCATGGATTATCAAGTTGGGTTCCACCCATAGGATGCTCCATGGATGCTCCATGGGAGTTACAAACCCATGGGTCATGGAAATGAAGAGTCATGACACATTAGGGTTTACATGGTGTAACCCTAGATGTGTCAACACTATATAAGGATCTCATTCTCCACCAAAATCGGCTACACTAAGGAAACAAGAGGGCTTGGCCGATTTCAAGAAGTGTGTGTTCTCTCATAAGTTTTCCAAGAGCATTTGGTGTTGTGTGAAGCATTTGAGGCATCACACTAGGGGTGCTAGGCTCATAAGGTTTCAAGGAACACAAGCAACAACAAGGTAAGTTATTCTATCTATCATTCAAGTTAAAATTGTTCCCCATGTATGCTAGATAGGAATATAGCCTTGGAATTCAACTTTGCATGATAATTAGACAAACATAGATCCAAGGTTATTAGGGTTGCATGTACACTTAGGAAGTGTTAGAATGCTCAAAACCCATCACAATTATCTACCCATGTTCTACCTAACATACTAGTAGATAAAAATATACGTTTTTATACATTGTTTAAAAAACCTGTATAGCATGCTTTAATCGACACATATGCCACATAACACATGAGGCATACACACATAACACATATTTCATAGAAAATAAATCAGATCTATAAGATAGAAGAGAGTGAATATACATTCACACATATAACAACAAAATATATACACATAACACGTATTTTATATAAAATACTTCATAATATTGCGTTGGAATGAAATGACTACACACTCACTTGATCAGAAGATGATCGGGCAGCACTACGGCGTGCAGAAGTAGTGTCTCTCCGTAGATCTGGAAGATCTTCACAAAAATCGGGCTCCTTGCGGGCAGGGCTTCGGCTCGGGAATAACGCTCTTCGGGATCCTCGGGGCTTCGGATCTTACTTCGGGGATCGGGAATATTACCGGGGCTTCGGGGTATAAACGGCACGCAAATCGAGGAAAAACTAGAGAGAAAAGGATGGAAATTGTAAAAGAAAAGAAGCTGTCTTCACATTCCCTTTTATAGGGCTGAGCCTCGGGGTTACGTTGGGCGTAACTTCGGGGTACGCGAGGCGTAATGCCTCGGTTGCCGTCATCCCTTGCGTCATCGGCTTCTCTACGTCATCGCTTACGACTCCGAGTACTCGAGTGGTACGCTGGGCGTACACCAGTACACCGGGCGTACTTCGGGCGAGTCCGGTGACTCCCCTTCGGATAATATCGAAATTTTGAATTAAAATTAAATATTAAATATTTAATAAACTTCGAAAATTCATATCTCTCTCATACGAACTCTGTTTTCGACGTTCTATATATCCACGCGTAGGTGAGACTACGCTCTACCACTTTCGTTTAGATTCCGTTGGCTAATTTATAATTTATTTTTAGGAGGTCGGGACAGGAAAATTTCGTTATAAATTCATAACTTCTTCGTCCGACGTCCGTTCTCGCCTAACTTTTCATCGTTTCGCTACTAACAACGAGATCTTCGATTCTTGTTTAGATTGTTTCGGCTAAAAACCGCTCGATCTCAAATCGAGTATTCGGACTGCATATTGCCCAGTCGAAACTTCAGAAAATCATAACTTCCTCATACGAAATCAGGTTTGGGCGTTCTATATATATTCGGAAACCTCGTTTCAACTACTACAACATTATCCAAAGATATCGAGTTTATTTTACACTTCAATTTTGACGCTCATTTTATTCTTAATTAATCATATCACGTAATTAAGCAATTCAAACACGAAACACATAATACTCAAATAATATGTTCTTATTATTTCAAATTGGGTTACAAAGGTTAACCTAGACTATTACATTGCTAAAAATGGCAAGCCCAGAAACACGGGCGTTACACCAAGGCCATCCCTTTAGTTTACTATCCTGAATATAGGATGTTATTATGCTAGTATGATTTGTTAGATCGGTATCCTGATAGATAGGATAATGCTATGTTTAGTGACATGTATGATCTGTGCATGTTATTGATTGATTGATTATGTGTTATTGTATATGTCGACATATATCGTTGTGGTTGGGTTGAGCCAGTCATACTCTGTGCTGAAGGCCAACATACATGGGGTGGTCCGGATAGGCTGTAGGCCCTGCGAGGCGGTCCAGTCATGCCGAAGGCCCGACGAGCGGTCCGTATAGGTTGTACGCCCTGCAAGGCGGTTCAGTCATGCCGAAGGCTCAGGAGCGGTCCAGATAGGTTGTAGGCCCTAAGGAGACAGTCTAGTCATGCTGAAGACTCATTATACATGCTGTTTGTTATTATTTTGGTGAATGGTATATGTTGGTATTTTGGGGGTAACTCACTAAGCCTTCGAGCTTACATTTATCGACTATTGTTTCAGGTACTTCTGATGATTGTTGGAAGGCGAATGCATGATCGTACAGCTCCTCATATTTCATGCTTTTATGATTTGATTCTGGGGATAATCTGATGTTTAAACTATTTTGAAAACAAACTGTAATAACTTAATAGTTTTAAATATTCTAAAAAGTTTTAAATTGACTTGAATTTTATGGATGTTACAATTAATATATTAAATATTATATATTAAAAATAATATCTATTAATATATAATAATCCAATAAAAAGAATTTAATCCAATAAAAAATAATTTAAAAAATTTATTAAAAAAGACTAATATATAATACTTCAATAAAGTTAAAAAGAAGATATGTAGAAATGGTACCTATGGTTTGGTAAAAATATTGAATTACAGAAATGATCTCCGAGGGTAAAATAGTTATTTTAAAAAAGTTAACAATCTACCTCTTAAAGTTAACGTTATAGGGACCAAATCTGCACAAGGTATCTAAACCACTGATACACTACCAAACTTTTTTAGACCAAAAACGCATAATTTTGAAAACCACAATGATTATTTTTGTAATTTTGTTTTATCAAATTAAAAAGATTAACAAACAAACTCTTAAACTTAACATCTTTGGACCAAAAATACTATTCAAAATTGGTCCACTTTTACTTCACATAATACTTTTTATACAAAAACCATATAATTTTAACTATTTTTATAATTTGTCTCAAATGTATATTAAATAATAATTAATATATATAATTATAAATTTAGTTACACTTAGAAATCATTATCCATATTAAAGTGTGTGCTTTAAGATATCTTAGCGAGGGAGACAAAACATGAAATGTTGAATGCTAAGGAATGACGATTGATATTTATTTGACTTTAATGGAACATACATAGAATCTTCTGTCGATCACTTTCTTGTGTGGTTAATAACTCTCCTTCCCACATCCTCCACGTTGTAATCTCTCTCTCTCTCTCTCTCTCTCTATATATATATATATATATATATATATATATATATATATATATATATATATATATATATATATATATATATATATAGTCATTCCCTCTCAGATCCAACGTCTTAAAGTCCACCCATTTTAAACAACACCGCTTTTTTTAACACTAAAAAACTTAACCCCTAAGCTATGTGACACTGCTGAAAGGTACACAATATATATAGACATAAACACATACATCTTCTTCATATAAAAATATACACATACATTTCAAAAACTGCCAAATATGAGAAGTCGGTTATCGAAAATGGAAAATGAAGATAGCGTTGAAAGGTGTTTCGCCGACGACGATTTCTTTGGGTCGTTACCAGAAGGGTTCGTCGCCAAGGCGTTATCCCTCACCAGTCCTCGGGATGCTTGCAGGTTGTCCTTGGTTTCCTCCCTTTTTAGGTCGGCGGCGGAATGGGACGCCGTCTGGGAGACTTTCTTACCGTTCGATTACCAGAAGATTGTATCCGAGGCCGAAGACGGTGGCTGTTCTTTAAGTTTTTCTTCCAAGAAACAGCTGTATCTTCGTCTCTGTGATCATCCCCTAATCATCGATGGCGGCAATAAGGTTATTTTCTCAATTTTTTTTTCTGTTCATTTGCTTTTCAAATCATTTAAAGATCAAACTTTGTTAATTCTATCAATTTAAAGCCACAAAGACCGATTTTTTTAACGGCCTCGAGTTTTGGGTGCCTGTGTTTTCTAAAACGCGTCTTTGTTCGTTAAAATTGTGGGTCTTTGTTCGTTAAAATTGTGGTTCGATCTTTAAATTTGAATATTGTCTTAGACTGACGCCATTGATGCTATTTTTTACAGAGCTTCTCACTAGACAAAAAAACCGGAAAGAAATGCTACATGTTGGCTGCAAGGGACCTATCGATTGTCTGGGGAGATACTCCGAGGTATTGGCGATGGATCTCATTACCGGAATCACGTTTTGCAGAGGTGGCTGAGCTGATAAGCGTATGTTGGTTTGAAGTCCATGGCAGGATCAGTACTTCCATGCTTTCACCAAACACCACATACGTAGCATTCATCGTCTTCAAATCAACATCAGAAACTTACGGATTCGAGTATCAACCTGCAGAGGTTTCAATTGGGATCAGTGGGCTCGAAACCCAGACTCAAACCGTGCTTCTAGAACCAGAATCTGAAGAGAGAAGACGATATCCAGTTGTGCCCAGAAGAAGAATGGGAATGTTCCATAGACGCCACCTTCCGAACCACCCAGTTGTCGTCCCTGTTAATACACAGTCTTCAAAGGGCCCAAAGCAAAGAGAAGATGGGTGGCTGGAGATTGAGCTTGGTGAGTATTATATCAAGAAAGGAGAAGAAGGAGAACTGGAAATGAGTATGACGGAGGTGAAAGGAGGAAACTGGAAAGGTGGGCTTCTCATTCAAGGAATTGAGATCAGGCCCAAGCCTTGTAAAAGTTAAGATTAGAGATCTTTTTTTTTTTCTTTTTCTTTTTTTTAATTTTCCGATTACTTCATGTTTTCTTTTAAGTTCCTTTACGATGGTTTTGAAATTTTGTGATAATATTACATTATTATTATATTATTTGAGGTCTTTCATTCATAGCTTTCTGACCAAAGAGACTACCCACAATAGTGGTGTTTTATTATTATTATTATTATTATTATTATTATTATTTTAACAACAAACTAATCTACTAATTAACTGTCACCCCTAAGTCTCAAACGAGAGACCGTTAGATCAAAAGCCCTTTGGTCACAATCATGTTAACAGACCCATGATGGTTCATGTTTGATCGTTTGCTTGATTTTCTAAAACGAAACTGAAGTTAGTGATTTGATGCCATGGCGTGTTATTATTTGAATTATCAATTGTAGCTAAAAATAAAAAGGGCTAATGCTATGAAAAATCAACTCATAATTCAAAATTCTCGCATTAGCTTCTCAGAATTTCCTCTATAACTAAAATCCTACAACTTTACTTCTAAGTTCATGTAAACATTACTCTATACACACAACTATTATTTCTAATTTTTAGTTTATAATTGGGAGTGAAGTGAACCTTTTTAATAACAACAATATAAAAATAATAATAATAATAATAATAATAATAATAATAATAATAATAATGGATCTCACCCTCCATCTTCATTTTCTCTAGACCATGCTTCAAGTAAGGTGATAATTTGTGATGTTCGTAGAAACGTCATGGTCGTGGGTTTGGGCCTTGCGTGATTGATTGCAATGGTGATGGGGTGGGGTCATGAAGATTTGTAGGGACATTTCAGGTTTATCAAAAGAGAGTTTGGGGTCCATATAATAATAATAATAATAATAATACAAAATTTCAGAATTGGTCCCTGGGCATTTCAAAAAGTGGCAGTTTGATGACAACTTTAAAAACTCTTCAAGTATAGACATGTGGTTTCAAAAAGTAGCAACTTTGGTCCTTTTTCAATATGAAACATCCCTCAATGTCATAGATCCATCTCATCGCTGCAATCGTATCATGAGTCCCAGGTGGCTTCGTGTTGCTGAACTCTCGGTACAGCAACGAGTCACCCCCCTTGGGTCTGGTAGCAGCAACAGTTGCAGTGGCTGCAGCAACAAATGCCGCCTGAGTAACAGCAACACATCGCTCATCAAACGTCTCAATCAATGTGGACTTAATAGACCCAAACATCTCCGGGATAGCCTCACGGATCGCTGTTGCCACCTCATCATGAATCATCTTGCGAATCTCATCATCGCTAAATCCACTGCTCTCAGGGTTGTGGCACGTACCCACCATTATGTCTCTGAAACACAACACAAAATAATCAGAGACTCGACCGAGATTACTCACACCCGATCACTCGCCCCTATTTGTTCTTTAGCACCCTAAGGATTCATACTTGGACTGCTCACTGACCCGGTGTTTCCAGTAGTATGGGCCTAATACTACCTTCCACGCCGCATATGTGTTCATCCCAAGTCTTCCTCCTAGGATCCTAGCTCACAAGCACTCTATATCTCATCAAACATCGACTACTCTCATAGTAGATCTATCATATTCTCATTCCTGCTACCTACTTGTACTCAAGCAAATCACGGATAACCCCTAGGCTAAGGCATCACAAATCAGGCCACTCTAATCCTAGATTATGAAATACCTAGCCTAATCTCTAGCATGCATAACATATTTGATGACAACTTATAACACATAAAGTAAGGGTATTTTGGGAAATCACTGTTCGGGCACTGGCTGATTGTACACACTCCTCATTTCCTCTTTCTCTTAAAATTCTCTTACTCATTTTTAGAAAAATTGTTCCTTTTGAAAATGTAGCACCTGATTCCTGGTATGTAAATCTTGATTGAGTATTTTTCCTTTTTAAGCCTTGGACTCGGCGAGTCATAGGTCCGACTCGCCGAGTAGGGACGGGACCCGAGACACGTTTAAGTTGGCGACTCGGCGAGTCCATATCCTGGACTCGGTGAGTCACCGCTGTTGGATGAAACCCTAAGTTTCAGGGGTTTGCACCCTATTTAATCCCCCTTTCCGCCCCCAAGCCAGCCCCCATTCACCCTAAGAGCCATATACCTCGTTATAAGCTTTGTTTTATGGATTTGAAGCCATTTTGTGTGTCCTCTTGGAGATTGGAGTGTGTAGGGAAGGAGATCAAGAAGAAGAAGAGGAGGTCAAGCACTTGGGAGCAATTTCAGAGTAATATCTAAGGTATGGCTCGTTTTCCCCCTTGTCTCCATGCTTATGGCCCCATTAAAGTCCATCATGGCTCATTTCCAAGCTTGTATGTGCATAATATCAGTTGATTGGTCCCTAGATCCAAGCATAGTTGAGCTCTAGGAGCTCAAATCCACTACCTTTATGAGCCCATATTGCATATAAACCTTAGATCTACTCTTTTGGTGCATTTTGAACCCTAAAAACCCCATAGATGGATATATACACGTAAAGTTGGAAACTTTACGTGTTATTCATGCTCTAGGAGCCCATATCTACGAATGACATGGATTGGATTCGAGCAAAATCGCATTTTTAGCTCTTGCATGGAGCGGACTCAGTGAGTCGCTCATCTGACTCGGCAAGTCCAGTCACGAGTCTTCGGGTTTGTCCCCTTTTTGTTATGTCGAGTCATGTGGTGAGTCCAGGAGGGAATCGGTGAGTTGGAAGCCAAAACTCACCCATAGTGGAACTTGGCGAGTCGATGCCCAGACTCGGCGAGTTCAAGGCAATCTCCTTAGATCAAGATCAGACTCGGCTAGTTGTTCATACAACTCGGCGAGTCGGCGAGTCACAGTATAACTTGTTCATCGGATGAAGATGAACTCGGCGAGTTGTTCATACAACTCGGTGAGTGGGATGAAGGACTTGAACATCAGTTTGGAAGGAGAACTCGTCGAGTAGATGCCTAACTCAACGAGTAGAAACAGAATTCAGGTCAGTCGTTTGGACATGGACTCGGCGAGTTGGCGAGCCAACTCGGCGAGTCGGGTCAACTGGAAGTTGACTCTGACTTTGACTTAGGGCATGATTAGGGGTAAAATGGTCATTTTACCCAAAGGTCAGTTAGCAGTTTTTGACTAAGTGTTTGGTGGGAATACAGCCGGAGGATTTCCGGAACAGCAGCAGCAGCAGTCAGACTATTCCCACGAAGGTCAGCAGCTACTCCGAGGTGAGTTACTTTCCAGTAGCGGTGGGTCTAAGGCCACAATGCCGGCCCACCAGTAGGAGATGTATGATTAGATGATTGTCTCTGTGATATTTATCTAGGGTTGCTATTACCTGTGTTATGTTTATGTGGTTGTATGATATGTGACATATGTGCTATGTGGTAGTAGTAGTAGGGGTGAAATAGACCCGGTCGAGAGGACCGAAGGGGGGCCAGCACCCAGATATGCTAGGCGGTATCCGGTCGAGAGGACCGAAGGGGAGGCCAGCACCCAGATATGCTAGGCGGTATCCGGTTGAGAGGACCGAAGGGGTAGGTCGGGCACCCAGATATGCCTGACAATTTATGTATGTTATGTGATTGTATGGTTTGTGGTACAATGGGGGAACTCACTAAGCTTTGTGCTTACAGTTTACAGTTTTGGTTTCAGGTACCTCTTCATCGAAGGGGAAGGAGCTGGCTCGGTAGCGGCACATCATGCACACACATTGGGTTCCGCATTTATTAGATTTCCTTGGGATTTATACTCTGATGTTTCGATTGGTTGTATGACTTCACTTTTGAACATGGTTATGTTGTGATGTAGTTTGGTCAAACAATGTTTTTATCTATTAACATTTTCTAAAGTAATGTTTTAAAAATGAAATTTTTGGACGTGAAAATTGGGTCGTTACAGAAAACTTTTCTAAAATCCTCAGTTTGAGTCCAGACATATCTGAAGGTGTATCCGAATCCCTCAAACCAAGGCTATGATACCAACTTGTAACAATGTAAATTTCAAACAAAAAAAATTCAATTTAAATTACCAACATCACATATCATAACTCTCAAAATCTCAAGTGTCAATGTCATAACATATTTCAAAATAGTTTTCAAAAGCATTTATCACAATCCATGATCCATAAAACATATAACTCCATCTCTGGGTGTGTATACAATCAAGTCGGTGCCTTCCCGCGATCCTTGGAAGTACCTGAAACACATAAACACATAACACGATAAAAACGAATGCTTAGTGAGTTCCCCAAAATACCACACACATATAATTAACCACTCGAGGCTATAGCTCTGTAAGACCCTCCAATCAATGTGTCTCAGTAGTACCCTCTATTCCCACAGCTCGTTGGACCCTCCGATTCGGTTTAGTTGGGACCCTCCAGTCCCATGGTTCGTTGGACCCTCTAGTCCGGTCTGGTTGAGACCCATCCTGTCTCATAGTTAGTTAGACCCTCCGGTCCGGTCTAAGTAACACATAATATAACATACAACACATATTACAAAAACATGCATAACTCAAGCAAGCACATAAGACCCTCTGGTCACACATAGTTACCACTCTTGGTAAGGTATAGTGAGAAGAATCACCTCGAAGCTAGTAGGAATAAATAAGCACTTGGCACTCCCGAACTATCCTCCGCCTAAATACATTAGACAAGCATCTAATCAATATATCTCTTTTACTCATTTAACTCCTAACTTCTCTTATTCTCTTTTAACCCCCGAGATGGATAAAAGACCCTCTTACCCCTACAAGATTCCAGAAGCTCCTAATTGACCCACTCACAAAGTCAACAAAAGTCCAAACGAGTTAATAGTCTAAATCGACCAGACTCGCCGAGTGCACTCGTGCGACTCATCGAGTCCTATTGTATCTTAAAGATCCTCAGAAAGTCCAAATCGATGAGCTAACCTTAACTCGTCGGGTCATCGCATGACTCAGCTAAATTGGGACAAACCCTAAATTACTCACCGAGTCGACCCATCAACTTGGCAAGTCTATTCAGACTCCCATACATTCAGACGATTTCAAGGCGGGATTCTTTCCCAAACTTCAGATCTATACTCTTAGGGCTCATAAGTCACGTAAATTCATAGACTTTATGTCCATGCATGGCTTCTAGAGCAAGAAATGCCAAAAACAAGAACAAAAGGGGTTATACACGCTTAAAGCTTCACAAAAGTTGAATAAAGCAAGGACCTCATCACAAGTGCCAGTAAAGGGTGACTTGGTCATCTTCCCAAGTAAACAAGATTCACACACGTCATTGTCCCTAACGTCGAATGACTCTAACACTCCATCCTTTTGGAGTTGGGCTATGTGTTTCTTGTTGACATGGCCATGACGACAATGCCACAAGCATGCTTTGTCTAGGCTAGTAGATGAATCAATATTCAATACATCATTTCCTAAATTATCAACAACCATCACAGATTCGTAAATCCCATTACAAGGTAATGAATTGAAATAAAAGACACCGTTCAAATAAACATCAATAGAATCATTACTATTATAAAAAGAATATCTGAAACCTTGTCTAAACAATCCATGAAATGAAATAATGTTTCTTTCCATATCTGGCGAATAACAGCAATTATCCAAATCTAATCCTATTACTAAACACTAAAGAATAAACTCCGACTTTGATCACAGGCGACAATATTATGTTTCCCATAATCAAGTTTATCTTCCCATGTTCCATCTCCCTACATCATCTTAGGCCCTGCAAATCAGAACAAATGTGGTAACCACACCTTGTATCAAGAACCCATGAAGTAGCAAATGATGACTTTTTAGATTTAATAGAATACATACCTTCGAAGGTGGGATTAATCTTCCCATCCTTTATGTCTTGCAGATACTTAGGGCAACTTCGTTTCCAGTGGCCCTTTTGGTGGCAGTAATAGCATTCTGCTTCTTTGGGGTCGAAAGAGGGTTTGATCGGACCAGCTTTGGTTCCACTAGAAGAGGAACCATCTTGGGGCTTACCCTTTTGGTGGCTATTTCATGGAGCCTTCCTCTTCTTTCCCTTTCCTTGACCAATTACGGGAGCAGCCACAGTAAGGGATGATGCAATAGATTTGTCCTTAAGATTGCTCTCAGCAGTCCTTAGGAGCCCATGGAGTTTGCTTAAGGTGACCTCTTCTTTGTTCATATGGTAGGTCATCCTAAATTGGTTGTAGCACGAGGGCAAGGAGTGGAGAATGATGTCGATAGCCAAATCTTCCCCAAAGTTAACATTTAACTTGCGAAGATGATCAACATACCTCTGCATCTTTTGCAAATGCAAGATTAAGGACTCTCCACTCCCCATCTTAGCGGTGATCATGTTGGTAATGATCTCATAGCGCTCTTGCCTTGCACTTTGGTGGTACCTCTCCACCAAATCTTGGTGCATTTCGTATGGATACATGTCCTCATAGGAATTTTGGAGTTCAAGATTAATAGTGGCCAGCATAATGCAATGAACTTTCGTTGCATCATGCTCGTGGGCCTCAAAGGCAGCCATTTTTTCGGGAGTAGCAACTTCTGGATTGATCTTTTCAAGCTTCTCGTCGAGGACATATTCTTTGTCCTCGTAACGAGCAATCATGTGAATGTATCTCATCCATTCGTTGAAATTCGATCCATCAAACGTCACTTTTTAACAAAGTCTCATTAGGGAGAATGAGCCAGGAGCATTATTGTTTGCGTTTGCGTTAGACATTTGCAAATAGAAAGGAACAAAGTTTGATTATAATTGAATCCCCAATTAAACACCCAAATGAGAAATCGGGACTAGGACCCATAACATTATTTACAACTTAGAAAGGGATGTTGTACTCTAAAAGTAAATAATTTGAAGGTAAGTGAATGACGATTCACTAATTTTCACCACAAAAAACATAAAATAGATTAAGTTTTAAATGTATTTGAAAACTCCTAGATCTTTGAGATTCATTGAACTTTTCAATGGCATGTTTAATCTCGATATGGACTTGAAATTTGCGACTGGGATGCCGTGGATCACAAACAAGTTGTGAATAACCATGTGAATCAACATGGTCCGCTCAATGTCTCTATCACCTAATCAATGTGTCGGTTAACCACGCACGCTCCATTGATCTACTACAAACATCGAGCCACCCTTTTCCACCAATGTCAATCCCAAATTAGTGTCCCGGTTAACCACGCACGCTCCACTAACGTTTGACAAGGGTACAAAGTGTAATTCCATGGGATAGCATCATTTTCACATTTTTCCCTAAAGTAACTAAGATTGGAAATTTGAAAAAAAAAACATGTTAGTTACTTTGCAATATTGATACTTATAATGAGGGATTAAGTGCCCCATCCTATCCATTCGGCTAACGACCCTCCACCAATCAAGTAAGCGGTGGGTGTGAGTGTACACCCATTAAGCACCATTTTATAGGCAACAACCTTATACCCACCTTATAGATCGGCTTCGTGAATAAGGCCTACTAGCGATAAGACTAGCTTATTCTTATACATACATATATATATATATATATATATATATATATATATATATATATATATATTAATCTTGTAATAATATAATAGTATAGGGTTGAATTTTAAACTTGTAAAACTCTAAGGGTTTGAAATTTAAATTACTCAAAATTAAACTTTTAATCATAAAATTTAATTAAATTTCAAAACTTGAGGACAAGTTTTGAACTTTTCAAAACAAAAGGGATCAAATAACAAATAATCTAAATTAAACAATTGATTTCATAATTATCCATATTTGACCTAATCCAATTTTAGTTACAAGATAATTACCAAATAATTCAAATAATCCATATTTATCATATAAACAAACTATCATTCAAAAGATTTGAAATTATCTATTGTTTTGGTAGGGATAATCATTCAAATATAATAAAATTCGGATTTTAATTTCAAAAAACGATTTAGGCATTAATCCCATAACAAAACAGCA
This sequence comes from Lactuca saligna, assembly GCF_052625555.1. NCBI lineage: Eukaryota > Viridiplantae > Streptophyta > Magnoliopsida > Asterales > Asteraceae > Lactuca > Lactuca saligna. The sequence goes on from NC_136424.1 coordinate 2,889,856, forward strand.
ACAAAATCTTGAAATATCCTCTGCCTGATGCACAGACTCGCCGAGTCCAGATACTGACTCGCCGAGTTGAGTCGGGCAAAGGCAAGAAAAACGATTTTCAGCAATTAAACAGTTAAATCATCACATACAATAGAAACCAATCAAGGCTCTGATACCACTGATGGGTTTTATGCATAAGAACAATCTTATGTGCTCATATAAACCCTAATGCTTGGATCTAGGTTTCTCTATTTTACATGCATTGAATCCAAGACTTGCAAACCCTAATCTAGCATACATAATTCGAAAATTAACTTAATACATCATATCTAGATGTTTACCTCTTCAAAAAGTGGCTTAGATCTTCTTCTCTTCTTCTCTTAAGCTTAGAGTCACAATTGTAACTCCTCTAATGGATCACAAATACCACAAGCAAGAAGGAAACTTTGAGAGAGGAGGGAGGATGCTAATTTTCAGCCCTAGGGTTTCCCTTGGAAGCAAGTGGTCGAAAATTGGAACCTTGGGGTCATATTTATACTGCTAGGTGCTAGGTTTTCAGTCTAAACCCTAATGGATAACTTAGCCACTAAGCAGCCCAAGGAACCTTCTAGAATAAGGCCCTTGAATGAAAATATGATGATCCTTCATCATAATTTGGTTCCCCCTTAGTCCATTGGGTTCCCTTAGCCCAAAACTCAACTATCATACATTTGACAATTTATGTCCCTTTATTTAATTAATCTCTTTTAGTCACCAAATTAATTCCTAATTAATTTATGACCAATACTAATTAAATAAACATGATTTCTCTTTTAATATATTATTCTTATAATATATTAATAAACCATAATATCCGTTCTCTCTCTCTCCTCAAATTACCTTGTAAAGTTGCTTCGGTGAAGGCAACCCAAAAGGACCATGCACAACCGGGTCAAGTACATACCAAATATAGTTACGGACTTAGACACTAATCCAACAAAAACATGGAGATTACCTATTGAAGAAGTTAGAGAAATCATGTTAGATTATAGTTCTTCTATTCGTTAAAAGAAAGAAGCTAGAAAATAGGAACGTATGTCTACCAAACTTGCTCAAGCTCTTGCTTCCGCTGATAAAAGTGTTGATCAAGTCAGGAAAATTCATCTCTTCAATAATAATATGGAGAAGAAACATAGAGTTCATACCTGAATGACCGGATTGATAAGAAAAAGTTTGGAGACGTTCTTACTCGCAGAACAAAACTTGATCCCATCATCAAAGTAACATGCACCGAACCTAGGAACGAGTCGCTAAAGCTTCATCTGGTCAGGAAGAAAAAAATATGAATACACTGAAGTTGTATTTGCTCGTGAGCTAGTCAAATTTGGCTATAATGAGTAGATGCAATTTCAAGAAATCATTGACAAACACAAGGGTATTCATGCTCAGGAAGTGAAATTGGCAATTCAACAGCTATTTAACAAAGGCATGAAGTTGAACCTTGTGTCATCAGCAAGTCCATCTAGAACCTCCTCTTTAGGAAGAACAGGTACTCCCATATAGTCTAAAAATATCAAGTTTCTTCTTCCTTATTGCACTCGATACATAAACAATAAATTTCCAATGAATGTTCAACCTGTCCAATACATGTTAATTCCAGAACTAGAACATGGTATATTTTATCTTGACAGTCAAAATCATATGTTCTTTCAACGCATTGATGATCTTCCTTCTACTCCCACTGAGCATTTGTTTCATCTTTGCACGGAAGGACTTAGTCACTATGAAGTAGAAAGAGGACATCATGTGTTCATATCTCTGGAGCTTAGTAGAAGACTAGATGAACTTAAACTTGATCAATTTAGATGGGTCAAGCCTAAGATCTTGAAAGAAGTTGAAAAGTTCTACAACGGACCTTCAAATAACTTTGTAAAAGAAGATTAGTTTATACATCATCAGATAGAGGGAGATTGTAAGGTCACACTTTATGATCTGATGAGTCAAACACTCTTACATGCTATTTGTCAGCATCAACGTTAATATACTGACAACACCAACGTATCAAGCCTATCAGTGTTAAGGTGTAGTATAGTTATTCTATGTAATCTTTTGTATATTAGGTAATGATATAGATAGGTATAGAATAGATAGCATATCCGATATCTTTGTTATGAAGATCGGTTCTTAGTACAGATAAGATACATTCCCTCCAATCACGGGATATACTTGTATGGATTAGTATAGATTAAAAATTATGGTGAAACCCTAATGTTAACATGGATAGGTTTCGTAATCGTCTTTGTGACAAACCGTCTTCTTGGTGAAGACAAAACCCTTTTTTGGTGAAAGAACAATTTGGAGAACTCTCTGTGTCATTTACTTTCTATTCTTTGTTTTTCTTATATTAAGTTTGCTTTTGTTCTTTATACCTGAAGTGTATCTGAGCCATACTATAACACACCAAAAATAATAGAAATTAAAAAAAAATTAAAATCAACCATTAACCAACATTGTTTACAACAGAAGTCATTATTTCAAAAGTACTATTCAAAATCAGAGTTTTCCCAAGACCTAGTAATCAAAACAGGAAGATGTGCATGATCACGCCTTCGCTTTCCCATGATCCTCACAAGTACCTAGAACAATAAACTAAAACTGTAATCCAAAATTTAATGAGTTCCCCCAAAGTACCAACACAATACAAAACAAGCAAAGCATGCAAATATTAGTCTTCAGCATGACCGGACTGCCTCGCAATGCCTATAGCCTATCTGGACTGCTCTACGGGCCTTCGACCCGACTAGACCGCCTCGCAGGGCCTACAGCCTATCCGAAACGCCCTGGGTATCTTGGCCTTCAGCACAAACCAGGACCACCTCAACCTAACCATAATATGTCAACATATGAAACAAACAAACATAAACAAAGAACCGGAAATTATAGATAACCATGCAGATCTACTACTCAATCACATACTAGCATAACACAATCATATAACCATGATAAAATAAATAATCTAGTAGGCCGACATTGGTGCCTTCAACCCACGAGTATAGTGAGGAAAATTCACCTCTCATTATGAACACAAGTTGAATAATCTCTTCCCCGACAACCGGCTCTACATGAAACCTATTATCCCAAAATATTGCCCAACTTAAATTAATACCAAATTACCCAATATATCTTTTGGGTCAAAATAGGTTAAACTCCACAAACTAGTCGAGTCAACTCAGCCGAGTCAACCCAGCCTAGTACGATGGACATACACATATATACGCGGGGCATACTCGTTCGCGACCATGAGAAACAGGGACCTAACCGCGTACATATGACATGTCATTTGGTACTCCCAGCATACACAGCTGAAGACACTCAACCTATTAAGTTCTTAATACTTAAGCCTTATTCGTCCAATTTACAGATCCAAGACCTAAATATCATTTTTTTAGCATAAAGTTTCCAACTTTATAGTCTTACATGGCCTAAAAGTGCTAAATGCTAGAAACCCCAACCTCTTAACCCATTAAGACCACCAAGCACATGCATGGAGAAGAGTTAAGAGCCAATACCCTCTTTTTATGCTTCAAAACTACTCAAAACGTATGAAAGGACAGATTGAATGGATTGGAGCATGCCATACACAAAACAGTCAAGAATTGGGACCAAAATGCTCATGAATCAAGAACTTAGCAAGATCTAAGAAATTACAAGCCAAGATTAAAGCTTTATACCTCTTGGAGGTTGCTATATAGGTGAAGATCCCAAATCCAAAGGTCTTTCAAGCTTCTAAGGTGGTTCTACTTCCTTCTTTCTCCTTCAAGACCACCAAAAACACACACAAGGGTCAAGAATGCTCAAACAAGTGGCTAGGGTTTGATAAGGTCATATGGAGGTGTTAGAGGCTAATGATATATGAGGTTTAGAGGCCATAAGTTGATTAAATAGGGTCCAAACCCTAAAAATTAGGGTTTGTGGATCACACACATACGCTCCGTGTATGTAAGTCTGCCACAAAAATTACAAATATGCCATTATGGGCCATTTTGCATGCTTTCTCATTCACAATGGCCAAGATGCAATAATTCTTCATTCTTAGGGTTAAAATTGAAAATACATCATCATTGGAATGTTACAAATACAAACCTTTAATAAGTCTCACCACCACATTGTAGCCTTCCATGGCCATGTGTCTTCCGTCTGAAAGGCTTTTCTTCAATAAGGGCTTAATCCATAAGGACCAAAGCTAAAATCATCATATCTGATTCCTAATAGCTTCATAATGGATAAAGTTTCCAATTTTATCCATTAGGATGGTCCAAACCACCAAGATCTAGACTTTAAGTCTCAAAATGACCCAAAAATGCACATTTCTCAACTAAATCCATTAAGTCCAAGTATCCCACTTTCATATCTAAATCAACAAGATGTCTAGATGGATAAAGTGTAACGACCATAAAATTTCAACAAATTTTAACTTTTCAAAAACAACCCATTTTCATAATGTTATTACAAAAAGATTTCAATACATTTATTATCAGAATATTCCCAGAACCATAACATAAAACATAAACACGAGGAGCGGTACGATCACGCCTTTGCCTTGCCACGGTCTCCTGAAGAACCTGAAAAACATTAAACTACAACTGTAAGCCCGAAAGCTTAGTGAGATACCCTCAAAATACCAATCACGTATACCATACACACATAACATGCTATATCATAACAATCACAGAACAGCCATGCATATCGAGTCTACTATGTGACTGGTCCGCCGTATCGGGCCTTCAGTCCACCGGGTCCACCCTCCAAGTCTAGTCATGTCCCTTGAGTCTGTAGTGTGGTTGGTCCGCTCGCACCAGGCCTTCAACCCACCTGGTCCACTCTCTGAGTCTACAATATGACTGGTCCGCCCGCATCGGGCCTCCAGTCGGCTTGGTCCACTCTCCGACCCTCGGCACGTCTGGTCCGCCCTCGTGGGGCCTACAGCCTATCCGAACCGCTCGCTAGGCCTTCGAAATAACCGGTCCGCCCTGGATATGTTGGCCTACAACACAAAGCAGGTCCCACCTCAACCCAACCCAAGTCAAACAACCATGTGCACATAAACATACAATCATATAACAATTCACATTCAATCAAACCGATCTAGCAGATCATGTATCATAACATACTCTAAATATGATACCGACCTAACAGGTCACTAGCATATACCATCCTAATACCCGGATGCAAACATAACAAGGCAAAAACATCACAACAATACCCAGATTACAATCCGATAAAGGGACGGCCTTGGTGCCTTAGACCCTGTTGATATAGTGAGGATAACTCACCTCACGATTGCCGAAACTCTGAACTGAAGAAGCAGATTCCCAAATCACCGACTCATCGAAAATCCCGAACTAGCCATCATAACAAAATAATCATTAGGCCAAACATACATCCACTTATTTGGGCCAAGGCCAAAGTCCAAATCTTCTACAAAGCCCAATATTAGCCCAATTTACTAAATTGGGCCCTCCTCACCAAATGGGCCTAGATCCAAGGTCCATAATAATAATTGGGCCCAAAATACTCTATCCAAAATGTCCAATCATGGCCCATAAATCCAACAGCCCAAACTATGAGGCCCAAATTGAAAATGCCATAGAGGGGGTACGCTGGGCGTACCCTTCTTGGTACGCTGGGCGTACAACGATGTTCGCAAAATGGGATCGGGGCACTGTCCCGCTACGCTGGCCGTACTCATAGGTTACGTGGGGCGTAACCTTACCGCTCAACTTCATCACATAACATCTTAATGGCTTAAGCTCTTAAGCCCAAACTTCAGATCCTTAGGCCAAATATGCCTAGGATCCATAAAGTCTCGAACTTTATCACCTGGGACGTCCATAAAGCTCTTAATCCAAAGTCTTAATCCATTAAGACCTACTTATCTCACACATTGAACAACCACAACCCTTGGGACCTCATTTTTCTCACTCAAGACCTCTCCTAAGGTCTGAAAGGATAGATAATCTTAACCAACTCGAAACATGTAACAAGATGAGGACTTTTGGGACAAGAATGCTATCAAAGCTTCACAACACATAGATCTACACAATATAAATGTCAAGCAAGAAGCTTTATACCTCAAATAGGCTCCAAAGGATGATGTCTTTCCATATCTATAAGCTCTAATCGTTCATCTCCTTCTTTGACAACTTCTCATTTCTTCTTCTAGCTTCTCTTTTGCCAAAATAAGCTTTCCAAGACCAAACACACCCAACAATGGAGGTGGGACGACTATCTAGGGTTCATGAGGTTAAGAGAGTGTTTATGGAGGCTAAGGAGGAAGCCTTTATGTTCTTTATATAGTGGTTGCCTTAAAATTAGGGTTTTGGGGATTCTGAGAGTACGTTGGGCGTACTCAACCATGCACCCGCGTTTATTTCCCCCACTACGCTGGGCGTACGTCCAGCTTACGCTGGGCGTACCCAGCATGATCCTTTTTTTCATGCATGGTCTTCCCTTTCCACTTTTCCCATTAAGTGCTATAATCGATATTATCTTCGAAATGCCGTAACTCCTCTACTCTAAACCCGCTCCCGATAAACTTTACACTCACACGAGGTTGGCGAGAAGCCCTATGCTTCTATCAACCTACACACCAGTCCAAACCTTCTTAGATAAAACCCATTTCCCGTAAAAGGACCAAAATTACCCTTCCTCTTAAATCTCAGGGACTCATAATTAAATACTTAAAGAACGGGGTGTTACAATTCTCCCCCACTTAAATTAGGCTTCGTCCTCAAAGCCTGCGGCTACTCAACTCCCGAACTGCCCCCGCAATGCACCACCTGGCATTCACCGGACCAGGTTCCTCAAGACACGACCATCGAAACCCGAAACCCAACTTTCCCTTTCTTGCTGACAGGATGACACATGCTTCAGCCTCAGATCAACTCCTACGAGTTCTCCACCGTAATCTCATAACCACACTGAACTGGCCGTAGTATCCTCGGGTTGGGAAAAACCCGATACACTGATGACACCTCCAAACATCCTCCAGGATGAATTTCCACCACATAATTCAAAATCAAACTGGAAATCCGAGATTCCATACCTGTATTCCTTCCGAGCCTCCGCAACCATCCAACCCGGATGTGATTCTAATCATAACTCTGCACTACTGCTCTCACTCCCGTGAACTTACACTCCCTCTCGGGGCTACATTCCCTTCCTTTCCCTTACCAAGGAAACCCACTTGGCTGTCTTGACACTCCCATAAGTGCCACATTTCTCACTCAAACTACACCGTGCTATTATAGCATAACTGCTATGATGGGTTTTGGTCCTAAGAACATCCTATGTGCTCATACAAACCCTAATGCTTGGATCTAGGTTTCTCTATTGTACATGCATGTTATCCAAGACTATAAACCCTAATTCTATCATTCAAATAATCATATTAACATGAGAATAGGTTTATAATGTTACCTTGATTGTTATGTAGCAATAACAATCCCAAATCTCCTTGAATTGACTTTAGAAGGCTTAGAGTCACAAGTGTCACTCCTCTAATGGTTCACAAACACCATAAGCAAGAGGATAAAGAGGAGAGAGGATGGAGGCTGCCCAAAAATGTGTGAAACCCTAGCATAAAGCTTAGCCACGTTTTTAGGTCATAAGGGTATTATATATAGTAAGGCTATTAAGGTTATCTAACAAGGAAACCCTAAATTGGATGCTTAAACCCTAAGCAACCCATGGAGCCCTTTCCTTAAGGCCTTGGACGATTTCATATGGGCTTCCCCCATAGAATTCGTCCACTTATAATATAAGGCAATCCATGGCCCAAATTATAATTATCTTATAATTACAATTCCAGTCCGTTAAGTTTAATTACTCTCTTTCAGTCACAAAACTAATTACTAATTAATTATTGACTAATATTAATTAAACAATATGATTTATCCTTTAATATATTATTCTCATAATATATTATTAAATCATATTTAATCCTTTCTCCCCATAATTCATCCTATCAAGTTGCTTTGGTGAAGGCAACCCAAAAGGACCATGCACCATCGGGTCAAGTACATACCAAAATAGTTATGGACTTAGACATTCATCCAACACGCTATCCTATGCACCACACATACTCTGGATTCGCTTGCGAAGACTCTCAAGTCCATGCTCGACCTCCCACCATGATCAATACCCGGGGCCAGACCTTCCAACGCTAACATCTCGCGACATACTCAATCCATTTCCTCGCACCGATCTAATGACACATGCAGAGTCTTCAGCATGACTGGACTGTCTTACCAGGACTTTAGCCAAACTGGACCACTCTCAGAACCTTCAACAGACCTGGATCGCCCTCCAGGGCCTTCAGTCTGGCTGGACCATTCTCCGAGCCTTCGGCCTGACAGGTACGCCTACCGGCCTTCAGTCTATCCAGACCGCTCGACTAGCAATCAACATTCCGAGTTACTCCTTCAAGAGGCTACTCCCATGCATATTGTTCTAGCCCTATAGGGGTTCCAAACTCTACCTCCATCCTACATACTTAGTCCCAGACCGATCCCAGGCCTTCCACAATCAATCACCCTTGGTCTGTATCCCGCCCCGCACGCCTGCCACTTACTCATACCAGCCTCGCTTTTGGCTGACCGAAACACTGTTGAGTCCCATGCAGCTAAACGACCTCTCACACTCATCGATCTTCCGGAGAATTCTCCAATTCTCCCCCACTTAGAGCACTGACTATCAACCACCGGTCGCCATTACCGACCTCCCTCAACAACCCTTCACGACACCAACACTTACACGTGAACTGATTTCCACTAACACGAGAAACCTTCACAAATCACGTATCAACACTGATCATCCCGGGCTCAAAAGAAACTCGATCTTCAGCTAACCACACCTTAGACTGCAGATGCTACCCGATATCCAGACCAAACACCCAATTCCCAAGAACAACCCTCATGAAGGATAACCAACGAAATTCCTAACACTAAACCCATAACCATGCCATAACCCTCAAAAATAAATGAATACAATACCGAAAACCACGCAACGAGACCAGCAGATAAACAATACTCCACAATAATCATAAAATAATAAGACATCAAGAAGAAACATACCCGCAGCTGCATCCGGCACTGCCCTGACCTCCTTCGTTGTAAGCTGGAAAGCACGACCCTGAGCCCTTGGGGGCTCCGCTCCACCCTGACCTCCACCCGTGATCCTCAATGTGGCCGGTGCTGGAGCCTGCACCGGTCCCGCAGCAAGCTGTGGACAGTTGACCCTCAAGTGCCCAACCTGATGACAATGATAACAGATCCTCAAATCCCAACCTAGGGCTGCCTGCTGACAATCCCTCGCATAGTGCCCCTCCTTTCCGCACTTGTGGCATGCACCACCGGACCGACAAACTCCGGTGTGACCCTTCCCACACTTCCCACAAGTGTGGTTGCTCTTATCTCCCAATCTAGAATCGACGGTCTTAGACCGTTTCGGCGCCGGCTGCGACTGCACCGGAGCCTGCCTCTGCTCTCGCAACTGCAACTCAATCTCCAACTCACGCCGCCTGGCAGCCTCCTGCAACTCTAACAAGGTCTCGCACCTCTGCGTAGACACAAACTGCCTGATATCCCTCTTGATCATACTCAGATATCGAGACATCTAAGCCTGCTCCGAAACAAACTCGGAGCAAAACATCGCCCTCTCAGTGAACATCCTGGTGATCTCCGTCACCGACTCCAAATCCTGCTTCAGCTCAAGGAACTCCTGAGCCAATCTCTCCCTCTCAACCCATGGAACATAACGAGTGCTAAACATCCCTCGGAACTGATCCCATGAAACCGCAGCCCTCTGTGCATCCGAATATGACCCCGTGGTCAATCTTCACCAATCCTTCGCCCCAAGCCTCAACAGGTTCAAAGCACACCTCACCCTCTGATCAGCAGGGCATGAACATGTGAAGAAACACCCTTCCACATCTGACAACCATCTCATAGAAATAATCGGGTCCTGTACTCCATCAAAAGTAGGGAGCTTCGTATTATCGAAGTCCCGATACTGGAAACCTCTACCAGCTCCTCCCCCTGCCGCTGCTACAGCCATTGTAGCTGCCGCGGCAGCCGTCTATGTGAGAGCCGCATAACGCTCATCAAAATACTCAACCATGGCGGTCTTGATCGACCCAAACAGTTCCGACAGCTCGGCCCGGAACAACGCAGCAACCTCATCATGCAAGAACTCACGAATCCTAGCATCCAACTCGCATGTGCTCATCTGACCAATAACCTCGGGCGGTACTGACCCGCCCTAACCTCCCTCTCCTGCTCCTGATACTGACCCGGATCCACTCCCAGCATGCCCCATGACCACCATACTGAAAAACACCTCAAAATCTCAGATACTTCCCACTAACCCGGGAACCAACTCCCAACTCGACCACAGAGGTCATGGTTTCCCTGATACGCGTATGGGTCCTGTGCTTTCAGTAGTACGGGCCCATACTACCTTCCACACCTACCCCTATTTGTATGAAGTACTACCACAACACCCTAGTGATAAATATACATAACAAGCGCTCACTCCTCACTCCTAGAGGAACACTGGAAATCTCATACAGAAGAAAACCCTAGGCTAACAGGCATCATAAAATAGGCAACATTATCATGAAATCCTGAAGATCCCTAGCCTAGTACTAGCATGTTGTTCTATTAAAGCTCGAAAACAAATATAATGTATGGTATTTTGGGGTTACTTACTGGCTCCGGCTGATCGTACCTCCGCGTCCTCCTTTTACTTATTTTGAAAACCATTTTAAATACTCTTTTAAAAACTCTCCCTAATTTGAGACTGGATTCACACGAATGTTCCTCCAATTCACTCAAACCAAGGCCCTGATACCAACTTGTAATGACCATAAAATTTCAACAAATTTTAACTTTTCAAAAACAACCCATTTTCATAATGTTATTACAAAAAGGTTTTCAATACATTTATTATCAGAGTATTCCCAGAACCATAACATAAAACATAAACACGAGGAGCGGTATGATCATGCCTTTGCCTTGCCACGGTCTCCTGAAGAACCTGAAAAACATTAAACCACAACTGTAAGCCCGAAAGCTTAGTGAGATACCCCCAAAATACCAACCACGTATACCATACACACATAACATGCTATATCATAACAATCACAGAACAGCCATGCATATCAGGTCTACTGTGTGACTGGTCCGCCGTATCGGGCCTTCAGTCCACCGGGTCCACCCTCTGAGTCTAGTCATGTCCCTTGAGTCTGCAGTGTGGTTGGTCCGCCCGCACCGGGCCTTCAACCCACCTGGTCCACACTCTGAGTCTACAATATGACTGGTCCGCCCGTATCGGGCCTTCAGTCGGCCTGGTCCACTCTCCGAGCCTCGGCACGTCTGGTCTGCCCTCATGGGGCCTACAGCCTATCTGAACCGCTTGCTGGGCCTTCGGAATAACCGATCCACCCTGGGTATGTTGGCCTACAGCACAAAGTAGGTCCCGCCTCAACACAACCCCAATCAAACAACCATGTGCACATAAACATACAATCATATAACAATTCACATTCAATCAAACCGATCTAGCAGATCACGTATCATAACATACTCTAAACAGGATACCGACCTAACAGGTCACTAGCATATACCATCCTAATACCCAGATGAAAACATAACAAGGCAACAACATAACAACGATACCCGGATTACAATCCGATAAAGGGTCGGCCTTGGTGCCTTAGACCCTGTTGATATAGTGAGGATAACTCACCTCACGATTGCCGAAACTCTGAACTGAAGAAGTAGATTCCCGAATCACTGACTCACCGAAAATCCTGAACTAGCCATCATAACAAAATAATCATTAGGCCAAACATACATCCACTTATTTGGGCCAAGGCCAAAGTCCAAATCTTCTACAAAGCCCAATATTGGCCCAATTTACTAAATTTGGCCCTCCTCACCAAATGGGCCTAGATCCAAGGTCCATAATAATAATTGTGCCCAAAATACTCTATCCAAAATGTCCAGTCATGGCTCATAAATCCAACAACCCAATAATAGCCCAAACTATAAGGCCCAAATTGAAAATGCCATAGAGGGGGGTACGCTGGGCGTACCCTTCTTGGTACGCTGGGTGTACAACGATGTTCGCAAAATGGGATCGGGGCACTGGCCCGCTACGTTGGGCGTACTCATAGGTTACGCGGGGCGTAACCTCACCGCTCAACTTCATCACATAACATCTTAATGGCTTAAGCTCTTAAGCCCAAACTTCAGATCCTTAGGCCAAATATGCCTAGGATCCATAAAGTCTCGAACTTTATCACCTGGGACGTCCATAAAGCTCTTAATCCAAAGTCTTAATCCATTAAGACCTACTTATCTCACACATGGAACAACCACAACCCTTGGGACCTCATTTTTCTCACTCAAGACCTCTCCTAAGGTCTGAAAGGACAGATAATCTTGACCAACTCGAAACATGCAACAAGATGAGGACTTTTGGGACAAGAATGGTGTCAAAGCTTCACAACACATAGATCTACACAATATAAATGTCAAGCAAGAAGCTTTATACCTCAAATAGGCTCCAAAGGATGATGTCTTTCCAGATCTATAAGCTCCAATCGTTCCTCTCCTTCTTTGACAACTTCTCCTTTCTTCTTCTAGCTTCTCTTTTGCCAAAATAAGCTTTCCAAGACCAAACACACCCAACAATGGAAGTGGGATGGCTATCTAGGGTTCCTGAGGTTAAGAGAGTGTTTATGGAGGCTAAGGAGGAAGCCTTTATGTTCTTTATATAGTGGTTGCCTTAAAATTAGGGTTTTGGGGATTCTGAGAGTACGCTGGGAGTACCTCTAGTACGATGGGGGTACTCAACCATGCACCCGCGTTTCTTTCCCCCACTACGTTGGGCGTACCCAGCATGATCCTTTTTTTCATGCATGGTCTTCCCTTTCCACTTTTCCCATTAAGTGCTATAATCGATATTATCTTCGAAATGTCGTAGCTCCTCTACTCTAAGCTCGCTCCCGATAAACTTTAGATTCACACGAGGGTGGCGAGAAGCCCTATGCTTCTATCAACCCACACACCAATCCAAACCTTCTCGGATAAAACCCATTTCCCATAAAAGGACCAAAATTACCCTTCCTTTTAAATCTCAGGGACTTATAATTAAATACTTAAAGAACGGGGTGTTACATAAAGTTTCCAACTTTATCCATAATAATGTTACAATCTTTCAAGATCTAAACTTTAATACACCAAAATGGCCGATAGGACCAAGATAACTTGCTTGGCTAAAAGGGAAGGCAAAAGATCATAATTTTCCTAGTCCATAAGATCAACGAAGCATTTCAAACTAATCAAAAGATGTTGGAGTCTACTCAACTCCAATATCACTCATAAAATGGGCCAAAAGTGCTAAAAACCACAAATGAAGAGATCTAAAGAACTAACGAGCAAGATTGGAACTTTATACTTACAATAGTCCAAAAATAGTGCCTTTAATGGATCCAAGCTAGAAGCACCAATCCTTGCAATCAAAAGAACCTTCTTGATCTTTAAGCTTCATCAAAATATCATAAAAAGCATCCAAAATAGGAGAGGCGAGAGGGGTGGAGCTCAAATCTTGAAGATGGAAACTAGGGTTTCTCCTAAGGGGTTTTAGATATGATGGAGGCTGCTAAAATGTCTGAAAATGTGGAACCTTATGCTTAAATATGTTGAAAACTCTAAAATCATGAGCTTGGGCCTGACAGACTGCCACTCTGTGGCCATGTTTTCTCCACTCTATGGCTTGCCATGCTATAGAGCTCTGATCCCACTCAGTTGCGGCAATTTTTCTCCCAGATCCATTCCAGCTTCAAATAGCCATAACTTCTTCATTTCAACTCCATTTTCGGCGATCTTTATATGCACGAAAATGTATTGACGAGCCCCACAGCTCTATCTAATTGCTTTTGACTTAAAACATACCGTACTAAAATCATTAATTCATGAAAGAAGTCGGAAAAATCATTTTTCTTATTTTACCCTTTGACTCCAATACACAACCAAGGGCTTATATCACATAACCAAATTATCAACATCCAATAGGGTCTAAACCCTATTTCCTTGAAGTCTAAGGCTTTTATGTGATCCATTTATTGTCCATAATCCTGAAATAAGAAACTTCTCTAAACAGGATGTTACACAATCTCTCTCCAAAAACTGCAATATACAAGAACCATTATATTTTGGTTATATTTGAGGTTTAACTAGGGGTGGAAAAAGGTAACATGAAAAACATTTTTATGAGACACTTAATGTGACTTGGTATTTTACTATATGACTTTAAAGTAGTCACAATTAAAAAGGTTCTCAAAATTTAGTACCATAACTGGAATATTTAATGTGAAAGTATAGTCGATTTAATTTCACTAAAGACAGTCAAATTTAAGAGCTTTCCCACTTTAACATGATATGTTGTCAAATTTGGATGGCTTTCAAATTGCCAAAATAATAATGTTGCTGTATATCGTCCCCATCCAAATTAATGGAAATTTTGCTAAAAGAAAAACTCTTACAACGGTTACGTACTAAGCTTTTTAATAAATTGAAAAGGCATCACTATCCGAAGCTAAATGATCAAATGAAAAGATATATACTAGGACTAATTTAAACAGACCAAACCAAACCGTACTTGTCACAATGCCAATGGTAATTGCTATGTAGTGACTTACTAATTTTATACATACAAGCAAACCATGCATACCGCATGCTCACTTATATATGAAGTCATGCATGCATGAGCTCTTTTTAATTTAATTTTTCAGTCACCGGAATTTGAAAACCAATTATAAAACTAGCTAAGGAATCACCAACAAGCTCTTTAAGTCTTAAAAATATGGTGTGGGGTTTCTCAAGATTCAGGTGGTGGCAGTGGTCCTTTAGATTGAAGCAAGCGAAGAATTGTGTGGTGGGGAACTACAAAGAATACCCGACCTGGAGCGAGGACGGACTGAGGTCGAACAACGATCCATGGAAACTCGAAAATGTCAGGTCTGGTGACACAGTGTCGTGGGTATCTTTCCATTACTTTAGCTGCTGTTATAGGATGGTTATACTGATCAACAATACCTCCCGGACGTACCAACTTCAGTATGCCCTTTTCGCCGCTCACCCCGCCCATTGTGGTTGTCGACGATGGCAGTGTAGGGTATTAAAATATATATATTTATACGTCATTTGTTGAGTTTACGACAAATTCTGGTGACTGAAAGACCGAAAGCACGATATAGAATATTATATGGATATGCTGAAAATAGTCAGAGTTTAATAGTTTAATTTACAGTGGATGGGATATGGAAGGATAGGTTTGGTGCTCGTACATATATCCTAGGAATCTCGGACCGTCAAACAAAGAGAGGTGCCGCACATCGGCACATGTATATTCTAAGGGTATCTTGAACCTATTTTTTTATTTTTATATTTATTGAACTAATCACAAATATGACAAAATAAAAATAATAATAATAATAATAATAATAATAATAATAATAATAATAGAGGTACGAGGCATCCTACCAATATTTAACTCTTTGTATTTGTTTAATACCGTATAATCATTATATATTCTCTAGTGCAACATTGAGGATGTTTTGTGGAATCAAATATATAGTCAATACTCGGTACGTAAGCTGTGTCTGGCGCGCCACAACTAGCTGATAAGTTAGCTTATTTTTCGAGTTTTTTTTTAAGTTGTCATGTTTGGCAAACCAAAAAGTAACTTATCAGCTAGCTTTTTAAAAAGCTATTTAGAGTATCTTTTTATGAGTTTTTTTAAAATTTTCCAAATATATCCTTTAATTAATTATAGGAACACATTCTTTAAAATACCCTTTCATGTCATTTTATATCTTTCAGCTAGTTTTACCAAACATTATTTTTTATCAGCTGTCATGTAACTTTTTATTTAACAGTTTGTTTTTCAGCTAGTAGTTAGCATTTCAACTAACAGCTAATTTTCAGCTAATACGTCAAACTAGTCTTAATGACATCGAATTAAATAATGCAGCATCTATCAGACCTAACAAATTTAATTTACTGAATACTCTTGAGTATTGTGATTTGTTAAACCCATCTACTTTTTTTTTTTGAAGTGGCAAAGAGAAATGCATATATATAATAACAATAAAACAACCATAGTTAGCAAGCACCTAAGACATGGCAAAATACATAAAAAAAATTCAAGCTACTTGATAATAAGATGAGAAATGGTGAGCAACACCAGTTTGTCCAACTCCTACAGCCTTCCTTACTCCTGTGATTGCACCATAAGTAGGAAAGAGATATAAAATTTTCAGCTATTTTGGTGAACAAAGTCCTTAGTTCCTTATAAATCATGTTATTTCTTGCCATCCAGACATTCCGCTAAAGACAACATAATATGGAGAAGAATATTGCACTTTTTTTGGGCAATTACCCCACAAGGCTGCAAAGTTAATGAAATCACAGACAGTGGAGAGTTATTGGGTTTTAATCTCATGCCATTTAAATACTCATTCATGGACACTTTAGTGAATTCATAGTTTACCAACAAATAGTTAACCGTTTTTTATGGTTTATTGCAGAAGTGACATGCGAGATTGGGACTCTTTATTCCTCTTTCCGATAACTCCATAGCCACTGGAATTTTGGACAACGAAGCCCGCCAAACAAAACAATGAACCTTTAATGGAACCGTTTTGGGTCATGGAATAACAACGCCTTTGAATGGAATGAGTTTAGAATCGATGATTCTCCTCAGTTTGTTTATGAAGTACCTTCCATCCGGATTTAACATTGAAAAGAAAGCCAATTGGGGATTGAGCCAGTACATCCATTAAACCAATAAAAGAGTAAAGCTGCAGCAACTCATTTAATGATGTAGGATCATTTGGATCCTGTTTCCATCTCCATGTAAATCCAAATGCAGAAAAACGTTCCTCCAGATTACAACATTCGACCGTCTCCAGTTTGTATAGAGTCGGGAAACGTACCTGAAATGGGGAGCTTCTGCACCATGTATCTCAAGATAATAGAAAACACAAGTAATCAAACTATCTCTTTGATTAATAGGAAAATCACTCAAAACCTATATTGTTTTCTATACAAACCATGACTCGGTATTTACATATATATATATATATATATATATATATATATATATATATATATATATATATATATATCTAAACTACCGGCTTGTAGAATTAGACAAGGAAACTTAAACCTATCTTGCTTAAGCTCTAAGATTCTTGGACTCCAAGTCCTACATGACTTAGGATTCCAACAATCACCCCCGAATCTCTAAGTCCTTCTAGAGAATTCTTCAATCCCGATCAAGCTCCGCATTTCTTTGAACTTGGTTCGAGCTAGTGGTTTCGTAAGAATATCCGCCTTTTGTTCTTCACCGGGAATGAACTCCACCTCCACTTGTTCCCTTTCGACGTAATTACGAATGAAGTGAAACCTTGTGTGAATGTGTTTACTTCTTCCATGAAAAACGGGATTCTTCGTTAGTTCGATAGTCGACTTGTTATCAACTCTAAGAATCACTTTCTCTTGCGCTTTGTTCATAATTTCTCCAAGCAAATCTTGAAGCCATATTGCTTGACATGCGGTTGTCGTGGCCGCCATGAATTCCGTCTCGCAAGATGATAAAGCAACGGCATCTTGCTTTTGCGAACACCATGTAATTGGAGATGACACATAGTAGAAAATGTGATCGGTTGTGCTTCTTCCGTCATCCGGGTCAACATTGTGACTACTATCACTATAATCAAAAGTTGCCTTTGTCCCATCCTCTCGTACTTAATTATGTATCCCGTTGTTCCTCGTAAGTACCTTAGAATGTGTTTGATTGCACCACCATGTGATTCTCTTGGACTTTGCATATATCGGCTAACAACTCCAACCGCATATGCCATATCGGGTCTTTTTTGCAAGAGATATCTAAGACATCCTACCACCTTTCGATATTGTGTCGGGTCGAGTTTGGGTTCATCTTCATCCTTTGACAATTTATTTCCTGATTCCATTGGTATGTGGGTCGCATTGCAATCATGTAAACCGGCTTCTTTTAAAATGCATTGAGCATATGCTTCTTGGTTTATAGTAATCCCTGATTCTTCTTGCTTAACTTCAATGCCAAGGTAATAAGTCAATCTTCCAAGATCCGACATCTCAAAGTTCTTGGACATCTCTAATTTGAACCTCTTGATCATTCTCAAATTTGTACCTGTGACAAATAAATCATCAACATAAATTGCTAAAATTAGCAAGTTAGATCCTTCACATTTCCGGTACACCGATGGTTTTTTCATGCACTTTTGAAATTTCATACTCTTCAAAATTCCATCAAGTTTCGTGTTCCATGCTCGATGTGCTTATCTTAGACCATATAGTGCTTTTGTAAGGCGATATACTTTATGCTCATTGCCTTTCTTTATATAGCCTTCCGGTTGTGACACGTAAACAGTTTCTTTTAATTCTCCATGTAAGAACAGTTTCTTTTAACATCCACGTGGTGAAGCTCCCACCCATGAGTAGCTGCTAAGGCTATAAGAAACCGGATGGTTTCAATTCGAGCTACTGGGGCAAATACTTCTTGAAAATCAATACCGGGTTGTTGCACATAACCTTTAGCAACAAACCTTGCCTTGTATTTATTAATGGTGCCATCTGCATTTTTCTTCAATTTGAACACCCACGTGAGTCCAATTGGCTTCACCCCCATAGGCTTGTTCACAAGAGTCCAAGTATTATTCTTGTTTATCGAAGTGATTTCCGCATCCATGGTCGTGACCCACTCTGGTTCTTTCTTCGCTTCTTCAACCGATACCGGCTCGTCATTGGTTGTTAGAAGGAGTTCTTCGAGATTATCAAGATCAAGCTCATAATCTTGAAATCGTCTTGGAGGTACTCTTGTTCTTGAGGGTCTTTGATTTGCAGCTCCTTGTTGAACATTATTATTTACCGGACTTGGTTGTTCATTATCTTGTACTTTCGCTCCGTCTCCAATCTCGTGATCCGATTCAATTGGTTCAATTGGATCATTGTCTACATCGTTTCCTTGGTTGTTGTTTGCATCGTCTCTCGGATAGTCCCATGGTATTATGAATGAGCCCGGATCTTCATTGTTGATCTTGCTTTGATCGCATCCCAGAGTGCTTTGGCAGTCTCCACATCTCCGATTTGCATGATTAAACTCTCTGGTATCGCCTGATAGAGCAGCCCTATTGCAAGGTAATCTTTCTCTTCATTCTTTTCTGTTCCCGGATCAATTACACTCCATGCCTTATGAATTCTTAAGACTACCTTCATCCTCAGTGACCAGACCGTGTAATTTGTGGAATTGAGCATGGGACATTGTACTGAAGTCGATCCGGTTTCTTTCACAGTCATCGGAGCAGGTCCTCCGTCGCCCCCTGCATCAGCCATGTTGACCTAGCTTGTCACCAGGTTAGAATTTTGATCTCACAGCTTCTTGACTCAAGCTCTGATACCAATTCAAGATAATAGAAAACACAAGTAATCAAACTATCTCTTTGATTAATAGGAAAATCACTCAAAACCTATATTGTTTTTTGTACAAACCATGACTCGGTATCTACACACACACACACACACACACACACACACACATATATATATATATATATATAAATTACCGGCTTGTAGAATTAGACAAGGAAACTTAAACCTATCTTGCTTAAGCTCCAAGATTCTTGGACTCCAAGTCCTATATATATATATATATATATATATATATATATATATATATATATATATATATATATATATATATATATATTACCGGCTTGTAGAATTAGACAAGGAAACTTAAACCTATCTTGCTTAAGCTCCAAGATTCTTGGACTCCAAGTCCTACATGACTTAGGATTCCAACAGTATCCTTCCAAAAAAGGATATCCGTCCTACATCCTAGAATGAGCTTGAATAGCTTACTGCAATCAAGGTTAAGCTCATCAACATACATGATTACCTTATGAATGTTACGCCAAACACCATTGGACGCTTTCCTTGTGATATAAGGGGTTGGGTTTTTTTTTTTTTTTTGAGATTATGGATGCTTACTATTGCCTCCCTCCATAGATTGCCTCCCTCGTTCATTAACCTCCACCACCACTTAGTAATTAAGGCTATATTGGGCTTTTAATGTTTCGAATCCTAAACCTCCATCTTTTTTAGTTGTTGTTACTTTGGCCCAGTCCACCCAATGAATCTTTGACTTGACATCATCCCCAACCCCATAGGAACTTTCGTCTTCTTTTTTCGAGGATATCGATAACACCTTGTGGTTCTTTGAACAATGACACATAATATGTCGGGAGACTAGATAAGACGGATTTTATTAAAGTGAGACGACCGCCGAATGATAAAGCTTTTGCTTTCTAGGTTGATAATTTAGATCAAAATTTGTTAATAATGGGCTGCCAATTTTTCTTTAGTGCCATGTTTGCCCCTACAGGTACACCCAAATAGGTTAATGGGAATGAGCCTTCCATACAGCCTAGCATGTTCACCATACACCTGATTTCCTGGGAGGATACACCAATTCCAAATAATCTTGACTTGAGAAAATTCACCTTAAGGATCGAAGAAATGTGGAAACATTTAAGTATGCGGGACAAATTCTTTATACTTTTGTTGCACCACTCATCAACAAAGATGGCATCATCTGCATAGAATAGATGCGAAATCGAGGGTCCTTCGTTAGGTAACTTAATGTTCTGGATTAAAGAATTACTGCTTGCACTTTTTATTGCCACACTTAATCCTTCCATCGCTAGGATGAACAAGAACAGAGATAATGGATCTCCCTGACGAACACCTCTTGAGATGGGGAACTCTATTGTTGGAGATCTATTGAGCAACACAGATGTCATCAAAGTATCCAAACAACCCCGAATCCATTTTCTCCAAATGACTCCAAAACCCATATGTCTCATAACTGAGTCAAGATACCTTCGGTGTATACAATCAAAAGCTTTTTCAAAATCTATTTTGAGAGGAAATATCTTCTTTTTAAATTGTTATGCCCATGAATAAACTTCATTAATAACAAGTGGTCCATCTAATATATTACGCCCAGGAATGAACGCGGATTGAACTTCATTGGTCACCGAACCTATGACAGCCTTCAATCTCACTGCGAGAATCTTGGCAACAATATTATACATGCAACTGAGCAAGCTAATGGGCCTGTAATCTGAGAGAGTAAGAGGATTTGTTACCTTGGGAATCATTGTAATGAAAGCCGAATTGCAGCCCCTAGCCAAAGAGGTGTGCTGCTCAAAATGTTTTACAAAATTCAAAAGGTCTCCACTCATTAAATCCCATTTATCTTTGATGATTTTGAAAGTTAGACCATCTGGTCCATGGGCTTTCTCGTTTCCACAACACCAGACCGCGTTTTTTTTATTTCCTCAAGTGAAATGGGAAGTTCCAATGATTGTCGTTGTTGTGCGGAGAGCTGTTTGAAAAGTGAATTGATCAGCAACGGACGGATAGGCGATCTACTTAAATCACGAAACATTAAACTGGGTTTCATGATATGTATTTTTCAAGATTTGTTAATTAATTATTTAACGTATTCTATCCGTCGTTGTATATTTACTATCCAAACTGCTTAATTTATGAATTTCTTTCGACCGATTTTGCATGACATATATCGTGAAACTATGCTCTATGATTGGAGCCTAACAGTTGGGGTGCAGCATTCCACACATGAACAATGTTTTAAAACCCGAGTTGACGTGCCAGTCAAATCAGTTGGACTGTAATCTAGTGAAAAGAGTGGGTCAATCATGATTGAGTTTTTAGTTATTTATTTCTGATTAGGATTTAACCGTTCAATTTATCAAAAAATCTTGCTAAAAACCTAAGTTGAACCAGTGCAAACAAAGAAAGTTATTTAAGTTGTTAGTTTGCAAGAGTTAACATTAATGATACATGCATTAGATGTCATTTTCTAAATTATGAGTGCTAGCTTTTTATTTACATATTAGTCATTTTCTTACAGTTTATTCAGCTCAATGTTGTTGCTTTTAGTTTAAAAGATGCAATTGCCATAAAATGGCATCTCATTGGGTTTTAGTGTTTATGTTTTAATATATGGGATCTTCAATCTACTACAAAAAAAAAATAAAACGTGTATGTCATTACCTTTTTTTAAGTACATACAGAGTTAATTGGTTAATCGTGTGTTGAACGGCTATTTTAATGTTTTCTTTGAGTTTCTATTATCAGTACATTAATACTTAATGGTTAACAATAGTTGTGACAAGACTAGATTAAACTCAGGTTTAGTAACACCTGGCTGGTTGATCATTTGTTGTAAAATTTGCATAATTTGAGATAACTTCCGCATAGTTTACCTTTGTATTAAATTTCTAAGGCAGAATTGGCCCTAATTCGAGCCAAAAATGAGACTATTACATGTTATAATAATCAAATATATGAAAATATGTTAGTATTTTGTTGCATTTAGCCCCTGAAAAAAAAATAACTAATTTCCCAATTAGTTTAGTTCAAAAACTCCCATATCCATATCCATAGCAACATACAAATCCAAACATGATTTGACCTGTACACGATTCAAACATCCATACAAGTCTACTCACCCTGCCTGCAGCTAACCCCTAACCCCTAACTAACACTGTCTATGATCATCAGATATAGTCTCCTCAGAAGACGCATCACTGTTTATCACAATCACCTCATCCACTTTCCCAACAGAAGCAGAAGTGCAACGGTGGGGCCCAATTACTTCACCCGACCCATTCAATACCATCGGGTCGGGCAAACGGGTCCCACCTTGTGGTCCCACAGATCCCGAAAACGGTTGGTTAATCCAGTGCATCATTCCAGATTGACCCGTGTATGAAACAGAAGGTGGAACAGTAACAGCTTCCCAGAGCCAATGAGGTAAGTTCCCCTTCACACCAAGGGACAATTGTGGTTGTGGTTCATCATATTTCTTGGAAACCGTAGGTCGAAACCGCTTACTTTGCGAGGGGGGCGTTTTGGTAATTAAAAGCTTTGATTGTTCTTCCTCCCACCGTTCAGCCAACTCCCTCGGGGACCTCGGGTATGCAAAATGAAGACGGGGATCACGTAACATGGAATCCCAGTTTCCGATCCCGTGTCTCCTTACACCGATCCATAAAAAGTCGAGTTCGTCCTCCGACCACGTGAAATTCTCTTTTTTACCACCACTTGTGATCCTTGCTTTACTTATAATGTTGTCCAGCATCATTTTGTGTCTCATTAGGGAGACCGAGTCGGACGGGTAGGGGTAGTGTCCCCCTGCCCCTGCCCCTGGTGTGGGTGACCATGGGGATGATAAACCGAAAGGGGTTGTGGAACTGGAAGGTGTTGGTGTTGGTGTTGGTGTTGAGGTGCGGAAGTGCAGATGTTTCCCATTTGATGTGAAGGATTTTTCTTTTAATGGCAGGACTCTGTCTTCCGGAAAAAGCTGCACCAGCAAAATATGAGATGAGAAGCAAGGCAAAGAACTATCCCAAAACAAATCTTAGATATTTGATTATTAGTCGAATACACATGCTAAACAAAGTGCCAGCCAATTCAAAAACTGTTGGATTTTTATTTTTCAAGATAGTGTTCAAAAACTGTTACAATGATACCATACCTGAAGGAAGGTCTTTTTTGATGTTTGACTTTGACTTATGGATGCCGAAGCTGAAGGGGGGTACATGTGGCTGCTAGTGGGACCAGAGTGTACCTGAGAATGAGATAAAGGAGTTTCCCCGTCCCCGATTCTTTCATCAAGCAATTTCAGTACCTTTCCTTGACAAGGAAACTCATGCAAAACTGTGGAGTGACTTCTGCTGGTAGAGTCGGCTGAATCTCTATGAGTTTCTGACATATTATTTTCAACTTGTATATTAGAGCTAGATTCCAGTGTTAAGTTGCAGTCCACCAAACCACCTGATTCTGAGTCACAAATCACAAATACAATTAATTCAGAAACATGTTTACTCACTAAGTTCCAAACAAAACCAGTTATTCATTCAATTGAAATGAAATGTGATAACAATTCACAGCAAATTCAAACCCATTTATCTATTTTTTGTAATCGAAAAGATTTCTTGAGATTGTGAAAAGTTGGTAATTCAGTCTCTTTGACCTCTCTACCTCGTCTTTTTTTGTGGCCAACTGTTTGGTTTGATGGAACGGAATTGTAAATATAGGTGAAGCCCCCATGTAAACTCTCCAAAAGAGCCCTTGTGGAGAGAAGGGGAACTCCAACATATATTATATATAACCGCTTATAAGACTATGTCACACCGATGTGGGATACACTAACACAAATGGAATGGAATAGAATGACGAAGGAATCGAATGGAAGGTATATTGGAATAAGCAATGTAATGGAATGACTCATGACATTCCATGATTATGTTTGGTTGGCTTATAGGATCATAGTGAATTTTCATATGATTTTTTATATTATATATAAACACAACATACAGTTTTACTTTACACTATACTTTATTTAATGAATTTTTTTTTTATTCACAAAAATAATAATAATAAAAATTGAACTTAATAAGGCTCATTAAAATCCAAATCTAACCTAATAAATGAAAACGATTTTTGTCACATGTCATGTTTTCCATTCGTTTGCCACATATAATTTTGTGGTTTTTTTTAATAAAATTAATTCCACATTTCAATTTGTGGTGTTTTTTTGTATTGAATGATTAATTAATTTAATTAATGTATTTATTCTATTAATAACAAAATAATTCCAGAAAATGAAGAATATATATATATATATATATATATATATATATATATATATATATATATGCTATATTTCCCTTACTTTCCTAATATGTCATCAAAATTTATTCTGCCACCCTCAAATTCACAGCTAATCCTATATCCTTTCCAAAATAATACAATATCTCTTGTATGGTATTTCAATTTACCATATAATTAATCATGCGCATTATTTC
This sequence comes from Lactuca saligna, assembly GCF_052625555.1. NCBI lineage: Eukaryota > Viridiplantae > Streptophyta > Magnoliopsida > Asterales > Asteraceae > Lactuca > Lactuca saligna. Next base: position 2,914,889 of record NC_136424.1, read on the forward strand.
AATGGACTTCAAGCCATTATATCAAAACATTAAATATTAAAATAAGGGTTAAAAGTATCATAATAATATTTTGTTTCCTATTAGTCTAAATGTTTTTTACAAAGACAGGTGCAAACGTGATTAGTGGCCAAAATTGTCAATAGTTCTTATAAAAGACGTAATCTATTGTCAATTGTTGAAATGTTAGTATTACAATAAATATTTTGTGAAGTAATTTCCTCATACGTTAAACATATCTCTTTTCCAAAACAGAATGTGAATGAATCAAAATGAACTTGTGTTGGAGATTATTTATGTTTTATATGAATTTCATCCAATATTATTGGAAAGAGTATAAAACTACCTCTTAGTCCCTCATAATCATTTTTTTGATTTTTCTAAAATCTATGGTCATAGTTATTTTATCTTCTCTATAAGATTCATATAAAATGTTATTGTCATATTGTCAAAGAAACAAAACTATGTAGCATTATATGAGTGTATCCAAATGTATGTGTGTGTGGCAGTTTTTGTAAGTAGCAATGTACTTTCATTTATAAGGTTCGCTAATTTTCAAATGTATATATTTTTTTAAAATATTTTGTCTATTGAAACCGAATTTTAAAAAACAATCCATCTGAATTTTAATTTGGTTAGAGTGGATCATATTTGAATTTACTTTAGACCATTCGAATCCATGTTTTTAAAACCGAAATCAATTAGGATTTAATTGATTAGTGTCAAGAGAGGAAAGAATAGAATTAGAGAGTTTGTATAATTTCAAGTTGTGTAATTGTCATTCAAGAATCGCTACCTTTGTCTTAATTAAGATTTTAAAAGATTTTTAAAAATTTAAAAGGTGGGATTGTCATTAAAGATAAAACAAAAAAACGTAAATTACATGTTTCTTTTTTCTTTTTTTTTCTTTTTTTTTTTTGACGCTTATATGAATAAATAACAAGGAAATTTTATTTTATTTATTGGTTTTAGAGATATAACAAAAGAATAAATTAGTTTTTAGACTTTTTTATCAAACCGTTTTTTATTTGAAACTTTAATGGTAATTTCTTTAAAAAATAGAGATATGACCTCATGATATAACAAAAAATAATTATTTATTTGAAAATTTTATAGTAATGTCTTAAAAAACAACCAACATATTATCATCAATGCTATAATAATATTATATTGTATTTCTTTAAAAAATAGAGATATGACCTCATGATATAACAAAAAGATGTAGCTTTCATCATTTTGTTTGTATCTATTTCGAAATTTTACATCTTAATATTTAATATTTTACATCTTGATATTTAATATTTTATTAATCAACCCGTGTAGTCCACAGGTCTCACACCTAGTAAGAATATAATAAATAAAAAATAGAGAGTAAATTATAATTTGGTCCCTGAATATTAGCTGATTTTCTCAATTTTGGTCCCAAAAAGTTTTCTTTTGCAATTTTGATCCTTAATGAAGGTTTTTGTAACGTTTTTTGTCCTTGTTCCAAGTAAAATGGCTTATATTATTATTGGGACCAAAACTGCAAAATCAGTTGTACTTTTGGAACAAAAGCAGTCATATCAACTAAAACAGTGAAGAAGAATGTTACAAGAACCTCAATAAGGAGCAGAATTGCAAAAATCAGCTATAGTAAAGGACCAAAAGTATAATTTGTGTCAATTAAGATTAAGTAAAGAAAAATGGGTTATATTGCAATTTTCATTCCATTCCATGATGCACTGTTGACAGCACAACACAACCCTTGGCTAAGGAATGGAATGAACGCACTCCTTCAAGAATGGTCTACTCCATTCGAGCAGACAAAACAAATAGTTTGTTTTTTTTTTAATATCCAAAATAGAATAAAGTAATAAACCATTTCATTCCATATTCAATCATATTGAACACTAGTTTAGTTTTGTTACAAGTTAAGTTTAAGCAAAACATACTAACCAGGCGGAGGCTTTGACAGATCAAAAGAAGCAAGCGAGCCCCCATCTCTTTTCTTGTCGGTGCCGGTGATAACTCCATCGCTTGATAAGACTCGTGATTCGTCAACATGGCCCTCTGATGCGGATGCTTCCGGCTGTTTATCTTTTAAAATTCCCAGTCCCACATGAGACATTGCATCCATTGGTGCCATTCCTGCTCCATTAATCCCTCACAACTCACAATCATTATCATACAAGAAAACACCATACTGATCATTCTTACCTGATGTTGGTTTTGTTATGGCTGGGGTGTCCTTTAAAATGCATTTTTCAGTCACCAACTCTTCACTAGTTTCTCTATCATTGCTGAAGTCAGCTAAAAATGGGAAGTGAGAATATGATGTGAAAGAGGTAGCATTTGGAAAAGAAGAATATTCAACATACATTTCAATTTTAGGAACGGGAAGTGAATGAAGATCACCAACATCTTCACTCGTTTTCTGTCATAAAATAAAAAAAGTGAAAACAACCATTAGATCGATTATATGAGAGAAAGAATAAACCAAGGAGACTACAAACAAAAATACACTTTGCACAACATATTCTTGAAAGAGTTGGATAATTTCTTCCAGTCTGAACTGGAATTCAACTCCTTTCTAATCCTGCATTCGTTTGTAATCCACAAAGACAAAATCCCTTGACTGGTGGGTTTTAATATCCCATCCTAAAAGTTCCTCTTGTTGAAAATACGCACATTACATACCCTTTTAATCACAAGCAAATGCCTCTCACCTCTCCATGTGCTGTGCTCAATTCCTTCATATTCCATTATTCCAATTCCTGGTTTGTTACTTCAATGACGGCCATCCTCAAGCCCCATGGGTTTTTCTTTTTCCAATAAAAGATTTTAAAGATGTAACCAAACTGATATTCAAAGGAACAAGTCCATAAAATTAAAATATTACTTTTTATCTACCCTGAACAAATGTCAATTTGACTAGGAAGCAACCGCTTTCAGCATGATTTTATGTATTTAAAGCATCCACAGGTAAACCTAACCGATCACACAATGTTGACCAAGCATTCTCACGATGACAGTCTTACCCTTTTGTTGCATTTAATTCCATGATAGGTTAACTGATAATGAGGGGTATTTTGGTAAAAGGGATATTTATTTTTAGAAGTAGGCTATTATTTTGGGACAAACCAAAAAGGAATCTGGACTATTATTTTGCGTAATATGTCAATGGATATATGAAGGAATATGGCTTCTTAGACTTAGAGGATGCTTTAAGAGTTAAAAAAATTCTAATTAGTGGAAGAATGAATCTAACAAAGCTACTATCAAAATACCAACAAAATCATGTTCATCATGACGAAGATGAACAAAACCAAACATGTGCATCAAAGAAAAATTACTAGAATTGCCTACCTCCAGATTCCAAGGAACAGGCTGGACATGAACTGGCATGAAGATGAAGGGGTTACTGGGTTAAGGTAAATTAGTCAAGTCAAGTGGTATGGTATATTGGTATGTCACATGACATGATTTTATCATCTAAAGGAAAATTGTGGTTCGGACTTCATTATTTTCTGGCATAATCAACATCAAAAATCCACTGGTCTAATATAGTATCCAGGCAGTACAGTAGGTTTCAACAGAGCCCTAGTCATGGTTTTCTATGGCTCTGGTTTTGGTTGGACTTTTTGGAAAGACAGGTCTCAGTTGGCGAGGACTTGTGGTGAAATACTCACTTTCCTTTCTGTGTAGCAAATAATACCACAAAGATGCCATGTGTCCCACTCCTTTGCTTGAATTAAAGGATGAGTTGCATGAATAGTTGTTATTATTCCTGGATCAAGTAATTTATTGGACATTATGGATGACAAATTAAAGGTGGCACTAATAACTCGGGTGAATATTAAACTGGATTCCTCCTATAACAATGCCTAAAAGTGGAGCATATGATCTAGATATCACTGTAATCGTTCTATTTGGCCATAAAGTTGACTCAAAAGTCCACCTGGTTGCGTCTGTTATGTTTGCTATGTTCAAAAAAGTGGGAGCTAGATGCTAGGCAACCAGGTGTATCTTTGTTGGTTATCTTAGAAGTGGTGTAGGTCTCATGACCCTTATCTCAGGATGCTATGCTATGCTTGCCACCCCCTAATTCATCCCCTGATATTTTCATTACTCATTAGCCCATTTCCCTTTGTTTTAGCCATGGCACATGATCCCTTAATCATATCTATAATACAACAGCAGCAAGAATTTACCAAAAATCCCTCAAGAAACACTTCTTGATTCTGATGAAAGACAAACTAATATTCAAGTTGGCAAAATTCAACATCTGTTGGTACCCTAAGGAACACTCATTACAAACCCAAATAATGGTATTATCTTTCTTAAAACAATTTATAACCCGAAGGAGCATTTATTAATATCACAAAATATGATCAATCAAACTAAAGCACAATACTAAGTTAAGAGATTTCTCATCTTTCGTCTCAAAGTCAAAACTGTGCAATAATTATGGTTCCAAACGAGAGACTATGTGATTCTTGCTCTCTAGTAAACGAAATTACTTCCAGCAATATTTTCATGTAGACTTTCAACATCAAAACAGACACAGGACTAACAAGTAAATAATAACCTATAAAAGTATAAAAGGAAAAACGAGCCAACAAGAACATAAGCAAAAAAAACAAAGTGCATTTCAAGTTTAAGTAAAATAGGTTACCTTTTCTTGACTTGCCATGCAGCATCTAGAATTAGGATCATTTCCTGTAAAATCTGTTGAAAGATGTACATGAACACCATTATTCATTGTGGCATTACTACCACTGGTCACCAGTAAATCATCTTTCTCCAAAACAGTTGACCCACTCCCATCCACAGCTTTCTTGTGTCTGGATCTGCGACTGAATGTTATCAACGGGAACCCTTTCACTGTGTCTGCAGACTTACCCTTTGAGGGTAAGTCAACTGCTTCTAAACTAGATTCATTGTTGACCTGTCCACTTACAGATACCAAATTGCAAGGATCTGAAACAATGTCCACATTTGTTTTAACCATCTCAGATGATGAGTTCCCCGTGTCCTGTATGCTGTCACACTGGACTGCAATGCTGCCACCACTATATACAGAACATGGGTTCAATATCTGCACAAAAGTTGAACAGCTGGTTAAGAAAGAACCAAGTAATGGGGATATGATTATGGGCAGAAAGAATATGCAGTTGTAACTTCATCTCACAAGTATCACTAACAACTCAAACTCCTATAGTTTTCATATCAGTATGAATTGAGGCCAACCAGTCCCAGAAAAACAATTATAAAAATACAACTCTTATGAAACACCAGAATTTATTGAACAAAATCAAGAGCAGAACAAATTAGCTGGAAATAAATCTGGATAAACAATGACTTAATCAAGAGAAGAACAAGCATGGCAGAAAGACACTAGCATGTGTATTCCACAAGTCTATACTAAAAACGAAAATTAAATTCACTATATCATTAAACTGTTATAATAGAAACTCGATACAAGAATTACCTCTGGATCTTTTCTCTCAGATTCATGTTTTGAATCTTCTTCTGTGACTGATGTTTTCAGTACTTGTAAAGTTTCACATCCAGAAGATTGATCAGGGCACTCATTTTCAAACCCTAAACCAGGTCTTGAAGAGAACCGCTTCCTCTTGTATGTCAGCACCATTTTACTACCAATCATTCAAGCTTGTCAACTGTTGATACTTTAAAATGCTATTAAGAGGAATAATATGCTAAAACTGATATTCATGAAGCATACACCCGACGACCTCATTAATGCTCCCGGACATAACTGCAAAGAATGAGTTCCAAATATATTTTTTTTTTTAAAAGTACAGAATTAAGCAATCTGATACAATGACAGTGCAGTAGCTGTAAATTTTCAAATGTAGATGGATTTTAGGATATAACATATACACTTTTTTCATGGCCTTCATGTAAAAAGAAGAAACAAAAAATAATATATAGTCATGGGATACATGTTATATTTGCCTAGTACAAACCTTTCTATGTGAGAATCATGTTTCTTGAAGTTGTTTCCAAGCCACCAAATCTTAAGTTACTATAAAATGTACAATTTCTTCTTCTTGACTCTTATTAACACACATAAATTCATTCAAAGCAGCTACTATCTCTATCTACATGACCATTAAGATCTCCTAAAGAGCTTCTAGCCAATTAATGTCCACCCCAACAATTTTTTCTAAGTACTACACAAAATTTATTTGATTAAATACATAAAAACCCACATCCACAGCAAACGAGCTAATGAAATTTATAAGCACCTCCCATACCACTGATTTGGCAAATATGATAATATCCCTTTTATCCTTTAATCTTAAGTATATCACTTTCAGGCTCTTATATATATATATATATGTCCGGTTTTATATAAACATGTATGATTCTATCCCTTTTATTGTTTAATCCTAACGGCATCATTTTCAAGCTCTTATGCATCACAAGAACTATCATGTGTCTTAGCTTTGTAAACATGAATTGAATATCAGTACTTAAAGCTTGTGTCTCATCTTCTTGAGAATTTACACTCTCTAATTCGATTACTTGAGCGGCTCAACTTCAACATATACAATATTCACAATCTTCTACTTATTGTTTCAACTAACCCCTATATCTTCCCTGTTAAGGGTTAACCACCCTATAATTTTACCTTGTAATTATGTTTTGTGAAGCATTGTCTCTTTCACACATTTCAAGAACGCCTGGCCTTTTAGGCTTTTACCATATCCTTCAAGAGAACCATTGGTAATTTCGTATAGAACAAATTACAGGTATGACTTCTATTGACACTTCAAATAATTTCTTTCTGCAATAGGCCAATATGAACAACTAAATCCCCTACATAACACATTTACACATAAGAATAACTCCTGGATACAAATTACATTAACATAACAAGAACAAACACTACCCTAAAAGAGCTAACCCCAAAACACAATAAATTTTCCCCATCCAAAAGTACCTAAATGATTATATTAGAACCCCAGGAAATCACTACCCTTTATTCGCCAAACCTAATCATTTTCACATAAAAACTTTATACATATTTTTGTTTGCAGTCGACATCTACAATCATTCTATCCATACAGCCCGCAGTTCTTTCACAAAATACCTCAAAGATACATAGCAGGTTGATAAGTAACCACCGCGACTTGCCAGAAAATCAAACAGAATACGAACGGCACAAACATGAAACAAATTGCAGAAACAAAGTTCGCTCAAACTCTCTTCATCCTCATCTTCGTTTAATTTTTATTAAGGATGCTAATGATGATAAGCAGAATTCGCTAACTACAAACAATCGGGTTCAACTCCCAAGGCCCAAGGCCTCGCACACAAAACATGCAAATAACAAAATCCATACATATTCCATAGCCAAGTATATCAAAAGGATTACAGAAACAAAAAGCTAAAAACTCACCAAATAATTTTCCAAACCGAGAATGAATGTAACGTACGGAAATGGATTGAAGATAGAAATAAAACTTGAAGGCTTTGGAACTCTCTCTGCAAACGTTGGTGCAAGTGTGTGTGTGTGTGTTTTCTCTCTCACATATTTCACTTTTTTGGTGGGGATGGGAATGAGATGAAGGAAGGGGCCCGCTTACGAATTGAATTCCATTATATGTCTGTTCCGGATGGTGGCACGTGAGAGTGTACGCGTGTAAATGTGGGGTGTGTAGTACACTTGGTAGGGGTGCGCGTGGGTGACGAAAATGACTGTGGAAGGAGCAGACTTGTCTTTTATGGTCAAAAGCAATCGGTAATGTAGTGCAGCTCCCTTCCTCATCTATTTACATTACATTAACTAGTCATGGTCAGATTTGTAAATCTAAAAGCTCATCCGTATTTTTATCCACCATAACCACATTTTTATTAAAATATCGTTTCTAACTGGAAAAAATTGTCATATTTAAAAGTTTTTTTTTTCAAAAATGGAATAAAATTAAGAAATTTCCATATAATAACCACCAATTTAGCTGGACCCACTAGACAATGGACGTCGCTTTGAGAGTATTTCGCAGTGGAGTTTTAAACAAGCTTTAAAATGAATTTTATAAATTAAGATTCATTAAAAAAAACGATTTGGTAAAAAAAGCCCCAATTTTCTTAACATTTAAAAATATTAAAACGACAATGTGCACAAAGATGTAACAATATAACAAGAGTCAAAAATAAAATAAATATTTTTACATACATCTTAAATTTCAAATAAACTTCTTTTAAATTTAGAGATCCAAATGTTTGGTTCATCTTTGAGGGAGGTGTTTGGGATTGTTTTTTGAACTTAAAAATTGTTTTTGGGTAAAAATGTTTATTAATTTATGGTGGTGATAAAAGAAGTTTTAAAAAATAAAAATGTTTAGATTAATTTTTATAGTGATAAAAGTCAATAAGTTAAAAAGTATTTTGTTGAAAATCTTTTTTTTTTTTGAAGCTATTATAGGTGAAAAACTAAAAGAATATTTTAAAAGTCAAGTTTTACATAATTTTCAAAACTCATTTTTGAAGGTTTTTTACAACTAATGGAAAGGTTATTTTTTTAAATGTTTTTGACATTGTCAGGCATTATTTTTGATTTATTGGATTTTCAAAAAGTAAAACAAGTTGTTTTGAAAATCAATCTCAAACACCCCCGTTAACTATATCTTCCAACCTGAAAACATCTCTCTACCTAATAAAAGATTCCTTACAATGACACGTGGCTGTTTTTTAAATCCTCTGATTGCTACGTGTCATTCATTCTGCCTCCCGTAATTATGTTTTGCCCCTCAATTTGTTTATCGGTTTCTATTTAATTTTGATATTTAATTTTGATAATAATCGACCCATAAAATCAGTAACCATCCCATAAAATCAGCAACAAAATCACAAGAAATCTTGATTCTATAATCAACATTGAAATAATCGTATGTTTATCTTTACAAAAACCCTAAACAAAGGTCTCCTCTATCCTATACCCATTTAAATATCATACCGTTGTTCAGTCTCCGTCAACACCACCCGCCATTGATCATCAAAGTTGCAAAACCTTTTCTTCCTTCACCAATATGCCATTTCTCTCTACACGATCTAATGATAATGATGATAACGAGGGAGACTTGACTTCTTCTCCACGCAATCGCCAATCTTTATGGAAATGATTCATATTTTTATTTTTTGTTTTCGATTCCTTATATGATTTCACGATTTATGGGTTTGATTTTGATAGTCGGTTAACCATTTTTGGTACCCTTGTCAATTTCTAATCTATCTGTCCTATTATTCTTATTCTATTTTCAGTTTCAAATGGAGGAGCTTTGTTTGGGGATTAAGTGCGTCAAATTTTTCCTCAAATACACCTCAAGTACGAACTCAAAATCTTTAAGGGTTTATGGTTTTGCTTCAATATTTAGGTATTTTTTAAATCAATTGATAATTTTTATGTAATAAGATAAATAAGAATGAGGAAACTGAACTTTAACATCAACTCGGGGTAATGATTTCGATTTTTTGCTCTTGAACCTTTGATCTTTAAGCCCTAAATCGATTTGTAATTCTATTTCGTTAGCCTGTAATCATGTGATGAATGAAGTTTTTTTTTACTTGGAACCACTTATAAATCTCAAAAAATCAGCAAAAATCGGATACGATGACATGAATGGAGGAGTTGTTGGCGAATTGTAGATGACGATGCTGGCTACGGGGTTATGGAAAACAATTCCTATGAATATGACATGTCCCCATCAAAAGGTTGAGTTTTGCAATGATTTCATTTGAAAGATCTTATTTGTTTATTTCAATGTAATTTTCCATGCTTGGCTTATAAAACATCGATCATGCTATAATTCTCTCATTAAGTTTCTTTCTATTGATGGTTAAGTAGATAAGCTTATATAACTAAACATTTGTATCCTTTGAAGCGATTTATCAATCATAATTCTTTAATCCGATTTTAGTTTTATAATTCTTAAAGGACTTTTGCAAATTTTACATCAGGGTAAAAACTCAGGATTTCAAAATTTTCATGTGATTTAATCCAAGGATGCACCATTAGCATATTATATGATCAGGATATTTGTTTATTATCTGTGTTTCCATTATTGGGGATTTCAAAATTTCGTAATTAAACTAACATGTGGATTTATAGGGATGAGATCCGAAGGATCAGTGCAAATGATTCAGATAGAAGATGTAAAATACATTTTCAATCAGTGCTTAGGTGAAAGTAGACATTTTACCTATATCACATTATCCTAATTGTTGAAATGTGATTAAGGAAACAAAATCTAAGCAGAGAGAAGTTGTTCTTGATCAATGTGTAAGCAAAAGACAAATCTACTATGCCTCCGAGGAGGTACTCTGCTCCCACCAACTCAATGGCAAGCAATGTTTTTAAATTGACAGTAATATAACTTCAATTACAAGAAAGTCTTGAAATAATGATTGTTAAAGTGAACACCAGTTTGAGATGTAAATCATTAAGCCAAAAGAAAATTCAAATATGGTAAGCTATGCATTTATTTCCTTAACATAATAACCTACTTGAATTTTGTATTTACTTTTTTCTATAGATGGAGTGTAGGCAAGAAATAACAACATAATTTTCTTTATTTTTTTAATTTCACAAGTTATACCTTTGCATCATAATATTTTAATTTAAGTTTTATGTTACGTTGGCAGTTCTTTCCTTAAATTGGTTTTACTAAAATGTTGAGGCATAATTTCTTTTGTTCATCTTGTTAAATGAATCAGTTCTGGATATGCTTTCAAGTTTCAATCTTGGATATAATTCGTGTATTTGATATTACCCCTTTGAATTTAAATGTTTCTTTCTAGATTTGGAATGGGTGTCCGATGCCCCTTTCTACATGGTTGATAAATCTCTAAATATTTATATCATGGATCAATTTGGTACCACCATTCTATAACTTATTATATATTTATTAATGTCTTCATTGGTGCAGGAAGATAGCGAGAAGAAAGGGAGTGCAAATCAGTTTGGATTTAAGGAAAAACTTTTGACAAAGGTTTATGAAAGTGAAAACCAAATCAGGAGCTTCCAATGTCTAATTCGTCCAACCAAAGCTATCAAATTGAACGAAAATGAAGAATAAGGGTAATTCTGAAGCTTCTTTTGTTATGTTACCGAAATGATTAAATCTGAATGAATGTTTTCATATATATTTAAAATCCTAAACTCTAAGAACGATTCATCATATTATAATAGAAAAGTATACAATGTTTAATGAATTATGTTGTGGATTTGTAATATCTTTTTCACTAAGAATTTTCTAAACATATGTGCATATATTTTAAATCAAAATATAAATTTATATAATAAAAAAAATATTTTATCCCCCAAACGACAACCTTCATATTTGTAGCCAAAAACAACATACCAAAAATGGAACAAGTTATATTTTTATGCTTTTATGCAAAACAATAGGGTACTTATAGTATTGAATCAAATACCAACATACTTTAGTTATTATCCCAAAAATCACCATATTTTTATTTTTCAAACAAAAATAACTTATATAATTTGTTTTTTAACCCAAAACATATAACTATTTTTAAAATATTTTTGTAAATCTATGACTACTATTATATATATTTTTTTAATTTCAATTTTGTTTACTTTGTCAACCGTGTAACACACGGGTTATAACCTAGTGTTAAAATAAGCAGCTTTGTTTGAGAAACATAGCAATCATTATTTGGGTTAAACCTTTTAAGGATGTTTGGTAAAGTCGGTTATTCAATCCAAAAGCCAAAACCTTAAAAAAAATATTTGTAACATCCCAAAATACAGATAAAAATTTTTGTTGTTAAGTCCATTCAAAACATACAATACTCATATTAAATCAATCAAAAGTGTATCATGGTAACATATTGTTAGAGAACAAAATCCCAAAATCTTAAAATGCGGAAATCATAGGGTGATGAGGTGCGATCAGGTATGGTCCTTCCCCTTCGAACTAAAAGTACATTAAACATAAACATAAAATGATCATACATGGTCGCATAGGGTTGTTGGATTTCAGAAGTGCTATACGCCAAAATGGTCCTGCCCTCCGGTGTTTTATGTTTGGCCCCTGTCTGTACATAGTGGTTGGAAAATATTGTTTAAACGCTTATATAATAATAATAATAATAATAATAATAATAATAATAATAATAATAATAATAATAATAATAATAATAATTAGTCACGATAAATATTAGACTAAAATCTAGTGGTAATAATACTAGGTTTCATCGAAGTAAATTATTTTAAAGTAAACGAAGCGTTGCCCGAGTACCGAGTCACCACCTTCTCAGGTGATTGCATAGTTACTTTCATCGTACACATAGATATGAAGTATTTTATATAAATTACGTGTTATGCGTGCATATTATCTGAATATTTGCTGTGTATGCTGGATGAACGATTTTATACATGTCTTAATTATTTAAACCGTATATGTATTTTATATCTACGATAATGTTGGGGTTAAATATGGGTAGGTGTAATAGACGGAATATGAGTTTGATGATGAGTTGAGAGGTGTTATAGACCACAATGTGAGGGTTAGAGGTGGACGATGTGAGAAGCCTTTTTCCCAAACGATGGCCCTTGACAATGTGACATCCCCAATTTCACGGTCAGAAAAGACCAATTTGTTTATGCTTTGTTTTAAAATCAGAGTTATTTTTTAAAGAAAACAGTTGCGGAATTTGTCCCAAAAACAAAATATGATAACCATTTATCAAAAATATTTATCAAAAAGAATGTATTTTTATTAAATAATTAAACCTCGGGATATCATGTTCTGATACAAATCAAAAGCATAAACAATATAAAATAGACCTTACAACACTCATTTATAACCACTGATTTATAATCCAAAATCTCTCGTTAAGTCCACAAACTTATACTCTTGTACCATTACCTGTAATACAAAGAAAACTGAGTGTGTCAGGCTTGGGAGCCTGGTGAGCATATAAGGTTTTCAACCCACAATAATATATTTATTATATTCAATCATCAAACAATCAACCAAATTACCCATCCCCATTATCTTCTTTATTTCTTAAGGTTTTACCCTAAGAATCGACTATACTTTCTTCATTCATTCCTAAGAATTTTCCTAAGGAACTAGCACAAATTCCATTTGCTACCACGGTTTATACAACATGCACTACGTCGCATAGTCACCAGGGTTCATACAATTGGCACTACGTCTCATAGTCACCAAGGTTTACACAATAAGCACGAAGTCGCATCGTCAACAACTATTCCATCTACCCATATTCTACCCAACATTTTTGTAGATATAAATACAAATACAATTTAAATCATTTAACATCCGTATAAAAATACTAATTCCAAGTCCATCTCAAAATAGATAATTAATATATAACACACAACATGTATTTCATAGCTAATACTTTATATTTATGTGTTAGAAGAAAGTAATTATGCACTCACGCATATAAACAACAATATATATATATATATATATATATATATATATATATATATATATATATACATAACACGTATTTTATAAAATACTTCATATCTATGTGTAAGATGAAAGTGACTATACACTCACTTGATCAGAAGATGATCGGACAACACTACAACTTTTAGAAGTAGTATTCTTTGGTAGATCTGGAAGATCTTTACAAAAACCGGGCTCCTCGCACGCAGGGCTTCAGCTCGGGAATCTCACTTCTCGGGATCTTCGGGACTTCGGAACTTGCTTCGGGGATCGGGAATAATACCGGGGCTTCGGGATATAATTGGCATGCAAATCGAGGCAAAAACTTAGAGAGAATAAAGAAAACGAGCAAAGAAAATGACTGATCTCAGTTTCTATTTATAGGTTGTTGGGTCTAGAATTACGTTGGGCGTAATTTCCAAGTACGTTGGGAGTACTCAGTACGCTAGGCGTAATCTTAGTTATGTTGGGCGTACGCTTCGGATAAGCTTTGGTATGCGTGCCACGATCTTCAAAAATTCATAACTTTTGCATACGAGCTCTGTTTTCGACGTTCTTTATATCTACGCGTAGGTGAGATTATGCTCTACAACTTTCATTTAGACTACGTTGGCTAATTTTGAAATTATTTTATTATATTATTTTTTAGTAGGCTGGGATAGGAAAACTCCGTTATAAATTCACAACTTATTCATCCGACATCCGTTTTCGCCTGTCTTTTTACCGTTTGACTACTATCAACAAGATCTTCGATTCTCGTTTAGATTGTTTCGGCTAAAAACTGCTTGATCTCAAATCGAGTATTCGGGTTGCATACCGCTAAGTCGAAAGTTAGAAAAATTGTAACTTCCTCATACGAAGTCAGATTCGGACGTTCTTTTTATGCACGCTCATGGTTTAACTAACTCTACGACTTTTGTTTAGATCGCTAAGGCTAAATATCAATCTAACGTAAATTCACTTTTTACGTCATTCAGCGTCGTGTTGGTTCTGTCGCGACACTTCGACAGGTCATGACTTCTTCGTTATAACTCGGATTTCGGCGTTCTTTATATGCACGGAAACCTTGTGACATATACTACAACTTAGTTAAGATTATTCATTTTAAATAGTCTTCTATCAAAAAATCGTTTTTGATGCTTATCATCTCTAAATTGATTAGCCCTAATCTACGGGGGTTACAGACAACCACGGACTATTCTAAACAGTCCAGTGGAACACTAGCAGGCTCGCAACCTGTAGGTGTTGTGAACGATGTATTCACCCGGGGTACTCTAAACCTTGGAGACCATGCAGACTTGGTGCCTAAACCTTGGCGATCATGCAGACCTGATGCCTAAACCCTGGAGAATATGTAGACTTAGTGCTTGTTGTGTAAACCTTGGTGATCATGCAGACTTGATGCCTAACCCCTGGCGACCATGTAGTCTTGGTGCCTAAACCTTGGCGATCATGCATACTTGATGCCTAAACCCTGGCTACTATGTAGACTTAGTGCCCGTTGTGTAAACCTTGGCGATCATGCAGACTTGATGCCTAACCCCTGACAACTATGCAAAGTTAGTGCCTATTGTGTAAATCGTGGCAACGATGGACTTCATGCCTATTCCTTAGAATGATCCTTAGGAATAAATGAACGAGGAATAGTTGATTCTTAGGGTAGATCCTTGAGAATAAAGAAGATAATGGGGATGGGTAATTGGGTTGATTGCATAATTGTTTAAATAAAAATAATTATATTATTGTGGGTTGAAAACCCTATGTACTTACCAGGTTTCCCAACCTGACCCACTCAGTTTATTTATATCACATATGTTGTTATGAAGTCACATTACACTGAGAGATTAAGGAGATATAAATCACTCGTGATAATGGATGTAAGTTCTGTTTATGCTTATGTTTCTGTATTGATGATGACATCCCAAATGTTTTAAAATGAATAAAAATATTTTTCTTCGGAAATGCTTTGATAACGTATTTATCATGTTTTACTGGGAACAAATTCCACAACATTTTTATTAAAAGATGTACTCTGATTTTCATAAAGCATAAACAAAAGCGGTATTTTCTGGCCGTGAAAATGGGGATGTCACAGTAAGTAACTTTATGGGTTGGGGCATGGAACAAGACTTGGATCTAGGTTTGTAGCTTTTGAATCGGAGGTATTAAGCACTTAACAGAGAAGGATTTAATAAAGTATTATGTTGAGCGTACGTGCAGGTACGCCTAACGTACTCGTCACCAAGCCTGTACGCTAAGCGTACATTAGAGTACGCCCCGCGTAATGCTGCCAGTTGGGCTTTATGGATTTTGGGCCTCGGTGTGGGCTGTGTTTTGGATTTTAGGCCTTTAAGCCATAGTGGGCCATCAAAAGTCTGTTAATATGGACCAATGGATAAGTGTTGGGCTTAAGGTAAGGCCCAATAAAGGGATTTGGGCCTAATGTGGCAAATTGGGCCATTAGTTTTTTTAGTGGGTCATTGATGGGCTAGAAAGTACTAAAGGGTTTAAGCCTTGGTTATGACCCACACCATAGCAGGGGTAAAATAGTCATTTTACCCATAGAAGGATCCTTATTCTGATTTAGTGTCTTAATTGATCAGGATAGCCGGGGAGCAGCCAAAACAACAGTTAGGGATTCTTTACTCAGGCTTTCAACAGTTAGTTTTTTGAGGTAAGTTTTCCTTTCAGTAGGAACACGTCTACGACCACAATGTCGGTTCGTTTAGACAACAGTAGTTCCGGACTTTGGTCCGATATAGTAGTTTAGTATGCTTGATATCTTTGTGATTCAAGCATGTTTATGTGTTACTTAGTCAAGACTGCAGTCCGATACAGTATGCAGTATATTTGCTTATGTTATATACTATGATCATGTTATGCTATGTTCAGTTAGTCCGGACTTCGGTCCGAAACAGGGGGCAAGACCCCAGTTAGTCCGTACTTCAGTCTGATGCAGTGGGCAAGGCCCAAGTTAGCTCGGACCTCGGTCCGATGCAGTAGGCAAGGCCCAAGTTAGTCCGGACCTCGGTCCGATGCAGGGGGCAAGGCCCCAGTTAGTCCGGACTTCGGTCCGATGCAGTGGGCAAGACCCAAGTTAGTTCGGACCTTGGTCCGATACAGTGGGCAAGACCCATGTATGTGGTAGATTGGGGGAGCTCGGGATGATCGCATGACACACACCATAGTTAGTCAGTTTTGGTTTGGGGGAGCTCACTAAGCTTCGTGCTTATGGTTTTCAGTTTTGGTTTCAGGTATTTCCGGTAGCGGAGGGAAAAGCTCGGGATGATCGCATGACATACACCATAGTTAGTCAACATGGGATGTTTTACTCTGTTAATAACAATATGTTTTGAATGAACACTCTGATTTTATGTTATGGATTGACAATCGTGGTTTAAGTAATGTTTTTCAAACGAAATTTTTAGTCATGATTTTTGGGTCGTTGCACTACGGGTGACGAATGTCATACCATTTCGACGTCTTCGAGCGTCGTGTTTTACTAGTTGATCATGCATGGTTACAAATTTACAATCATATCACATTTTACCTTAATTAACAATCGGTTTAAGGTAGTTAGTACAACAATAGTTACTATATACAATACTACAATACGTCACTATTTTCCCATTGCATTCACATTGTGATCTTCTCACATAAATGGAAATGTAAACTATATTTTGGTAATGATAGTCACTTGGGAAAAACACTCACTTTTACAAACAACCAACATGCAGAGCATTCGAGTCTTGGTAGAAGGCTACATTTCATGATAAGTACAAAATATAGGATTTTCTAGGAGTTTCAAACATTTACAACAAACATTTACAAGCACTTTCTTCAAGCTTATACAAACTTTTGAGACTAAAATACTTATGAACTCACCAACTTAAATGCTGATCCTCTCTTTCAAAATAACTTGTATTCTCAGGTCAGCAGTAGATAGATACATATGGCCAAGTTTTGAGAAGACGAAGCACTTTCAGACTCGTCTTTTATTTTGATATATATTTTTGGTGTCTTACAAGTACATTCAGAACATACATGTACATATTATACTATTAATGCAATTGATGATGTTGTTGCTTGTTTTACTATTATGCATTGCTATGATACTGTACATGACATCCTCCACCCCGAATGTTTCCGCCAATTCGGTTTGGGGGTGTAACACAAGACATTTAGGTGTAAGACTTTGGAGGGTTTCTACGGCATCCTAGGTAAAGACCTCGGGAGGTTCACAAGGCATTAGGGTATAAGACCCTGGAGGGTTTCCAGGGCATCCTTAGTAAAAAACCTCAGGGGTTCTCGAGGCATTGGGCTAAGACCATGTCGGGGTTCCCATGACACTCGGAATAAGACCCTGGAGGGTTTCCAGGGAATCCTTATATGTTATATGCATGGCTTATGTGGTTTGCGTAACTGATATAGCTAATATGGTTTATATGATTATGTGGATTGTGTGGGGTATGCTTTGGGGAACTCACTAAGCATTAGCTTACAGTTTGTTGGTTGTTTCAGGTACTTTGGAGCCTAAGGGCAAGGGCCCCGCGTGTTGACGCGACATGCACTCTCCGACATTTTGTTGGGACACTCTGATGTTTTTGGATAATTTATTTGATGTTATGGATTTTTGAAAAACAAATGTGGTTGAAATATTATGTATTTAGAATGGTTTTTATTAATTAAAAATGAATTTTTTATTGGAAATTTGGGATGTTACATAGAGTATGCCATACTCATATGTGTCAAGATTTGGAACCAAAATGCTTCAAGACTCAAGAGCTAACAAGAACTAAATAAATACAAGCCAAGTTCAGAACTTTATACATCGTGGAGGTTGCTAGATAGATGATGATTCTAAATCCAAAGCTTATTTAAGCTTCCAAGGTGATTCCACTTCATTCCTTCTCCTTCAAGGTCACTGAAATGTACACCAAAGGTTAAGAATGCTCAAACAAGGAACTAAGGTTTGCTAAGGTTAAGTGAAACAATGGAGGTTGATGAGAGAAAAGACTTGGAGACCATAAAGATGTTTAAATAGGGTCCAAACCCTAAAAATTAGGGTTTGAGATCCTGCCACGTATGCCCAGGCGCCCAACATACATGCCCCACACCCGATATTTACAAAAAATGCCACTAAGGACCATTTTGCAACACTTCTCACACACATGGCTAAAATGCAATAATCTTCATACTTAGGGTTAAAATTTGAAAATACTTCAACATCAGGATGCTACACAGGCCTACTATTTACAAAAAAGAAAAAAAAATCTTGTTTTCACTCACCACTGGATGTGGTATGGATTCCTTTAACATATTTATTTCCAAGTTCAATTTAGAAAAAAATATCTATAGATAACAAAATATATACATCAACCATATGTTTTTCTAAAGTTGAAAAATGCTATTGGATGTTGAATTACATCATTAACAAAATGATTATTAAACTAATGTCAATAAAGAGTGTTATTATTAAACTAATATAGTGAAGATATGAAAGTTGATGGAAGAAATTGTAGATATTAGGCGAATTTTAAAATTTTATATCAGCAAACTTAATAGCTAAATTCTAAGGATGGTAAGAGTGACACTATATGGGTGAGGTACAGTATGTTGTACTTACATTCTAGACAAAGGTTGGGTGGCTTCACCATCAAGGTGAACCCGTTCATCTCTTTCTCTCCGAACTTATACCATATGTTGTACTTATACATTGGGAGTGAGTTGGATGGTATTAATTATATGTTGTGGGTTAGGAGTGATGGAAGTAAAAGAAAAAAAAATTAATATAACACCTAGAAGGCAAGTGACTTTAGATGGTCAAGGGAAAAGTACTCTCTCCACCTTAATACTTAAACTAATAACATAAATGAATTAGTCTTAAAACTCATTAAACTAATAACATATAGATCATCACAATTATTACTGATATTTTCCTAAAACAACTTGAAACCAAAGGATTACTTTAGTTATATATATATATATATATATATATATATATATATATATATATATATATATATATATATATATATATATATAAAGGTTAAGGACTATGGTTATTCATAACCTAGTGTTTGTAAACACTTTGTTTCTATACTTATCAACTTGGGAATTCCTAGGTCAAGTTGAGTTAAGGCAGCGAGTTCACATTGGATACATGTTTTTTTTTTTTTTTTGATTAAACAATCGGGATCACTAATAGGGCCATAGGGGGCCTAAATCGGGTAGGGTCGGGTTTGAGGGCTGCATAACCTGCGAGATTCCATCCCTATAGATATGTGGGCCGGTCTATTTAAGGTTAGTGGGCTTATTTAGAATAAAAAAATAAAAAAATGTTTTGATTCTAGATAGCCGTAGCCCGTACGTGACCACCAACTCATTCAAATTTCCTACCCAATTCCCTCGTTGGCATTGCTTTACCAACAGTCCAACACCTGTCTTTGAATGTGATGTAAGCAAGCAGGCAGTCACAACCGAACATATTCCTTCCTTCCTTCCTAACCAAAACCCTCTTTTTCCAATTTTCAGCTTTCAACAAAAGCACTTCCAATCCTTTTTTTTTCTTCTTAAAGTACTACAGCAATCGCCATGAATTCTTACCCTGATGTGGGCGAAGGTGGTCATCATAATCAAAGCTCATCTCCTAGTGTCACGTCTGAAAGCCCACCGGAACTCGATTCTGATGTTGAGATAACTGCCGCAGACGAACCGCCTCAACATGTCGGTCTATCTTCAGGTTTCCCCTTTTTTCGTTTTCATATATCTGGATGGCATGCAACTTTAAGCCGATGAATTTATACACCAAATGTGATTATAATTGTTGGAGGAGTTGCTAATTTTGAGTTTTAAAGAGCGCCCTGATTGTGAAACGAGTGAGTGTTTGTATGAATCTGTAAAATATTTATTCCAAGGACTAGAATACTAGAAGAGTTAGGTGAGTAGTTGTTTTTCCATTAAAGGTTGCTGAATAGTTGAAAATTTTAGCATCTCTCTCCCTAAAAAAAAAATAAGAGTCTTTTTCTTCAAACTTAATTGCTTTGACTAATGCGTATTGGGGCTATTTCGGAATAAGCCAGAAAATAACTTGTGTGAGGACGATGCCATTTTGTTCGTTAATTGATGTTTGGCCTGAGGACATACGATCTTCTGGTTAATCCTCTCCCAATGATATGATGGATTGAACTGAAGAAATATATAAAGAATTTTACTTCAAGACTCTTAATTCCTCAAGAGAGTTGCCCATCAAGACTCTAATTCCTCAAAAGAGTTTCTTACAGTAACTGCAGGCGATATCCATAATATTACTACACCTTCTATTAAATAAATAAATCATAGTAAACTAACAACAAAGTGGATAAACAATCGATTCTTAGATTAAGTGAAGGGTGCCAGTATGTATGTCTTGAATAGTTTCTCCATTTTCCACAATGAAATTTATTCTATTTGTTAACCAATCAATTGACAGCTTCCAAATGTTGTCTACTCAGCGTCTATTAACCGAAATCTTCCGGGTGGAAGTTCTACTCCAGACACATCATCAGTGACAACCAGTAGTCAACAACAACAACAACAACAACAACATGGGAGAATTAAACAAAACAAAATCCATGGCCTACTTGGTGCCAAGTTTTTTGACAGTAAAATACCTACAAAAAAGAAGGTTTTGGCTTCTTCCCTTCTTCAGTTACCACATCTTATTTTCAAATAAATACTTAATAAGAATGATTAAAAACAACATAAATGTAATGTAATTTTCTGCAGCTCAAGTGGCTGAATCGGTTAGCTAGTGTTCGAGCTGATGGCACAGTGCAATTTGAAATTCCAGATGAAATCAGGCAACAAAGCTTGGATTTTGGTACCAAAGTTGAAGCTGCTACTAATGAAGATGAGGATGAAGATAAAGATGGAGATTTTGATGCAACAGCTATTCCAGATTTCCCTCCATTGCAGATTGTTATGCTTATTGTTGGAACAAGGGGAGATGTACAACCATTTGTTGCCATTGGAAAACGTTTACAGGAATATGGTCATAGAGTCAGACTAGCAACTCACTCCAATTTCAAGGAATTTGTCAAGGCTTCTGGCCTTGAATTTTTCCCTCTAGGTGGTGATCCCAAAGTCCTTGCTGGATGTAAGTAAAGAAAGTAGCCATATATATATTATATATATATAATTTTATCTTATAATTTTTTTTAGTGATGGGGTTGAATTTGTTGTGTAGACATGGTGAAGAACAAAGGATTTTTGCCATCAGAGCCTTCGGAAATACCAATTCAAAGAAGTCAAATAAAGGAGATTGTATTTTCTTTACTTCCTGCATGTACTAGTCCTGATCTGGACACAAATGTTCCATTCAATGTTGATGCTATAATTGCTAACCCTCCTGCATACGGTAGGACCCACATCACATACCACTAAAATTGTGAATCAACTAAGGAAATGTGACATGAAATTGCTTTTTCAGGTCATACTCATGTTGCAGAAGCACTTAGCGTTCCACTCCACATCTTTTTCACTATGCCATGGACGTACGTGATACTCATATGTCTCTTCTTCTATTGCTTCTTTTAGTTTTCTGAGTGTGCCAGTTAGGAGAGATAGGGTCAGCTCCATCCTTTTACTGATATTCTTCTTTTTATATTTTTAATTTAATTTTCTTCAGGCCTACAAGTGAATTTTCACACCCTCTTTCACGTGTTCGGCAACCTGTGGCAAATAGAGTAAGCAACTTTGATTATTGTAGTCATGGGATTGGGATGGAACATTATTATTATTATTGTTGTTAATAAAACACTCCCTCAAGTTCTTGTTTGTTGCAGCTGTCATATCAGATTGTTGATGCATTAATTTGGATGGGGATGCGAGATATAATTAATGAGTTCAGGAAGAAAAAGCTGAAGCTAAGACCTATTACATACTTAAGTGGTTCATATAGTTCTCCACATGATTTGCCTTACGGATATATTTGGAGTCCACATCTTGTTCCCAAACCAAAAGGTATGTCTCTCTATACATATATTGAGGATGGTTATGGTATAGTAATGATTTGTGTTGTTGATTTGATTAATTTCAGATTGGGGTGCACATATTGATGTTGTAGGTTTCTGTTTCTTAGACCTTGCATCAACTTATGTACCTCCAGATCCGCTACTGGAATGGCTTCAAAATGGTAAAAAGCCCATCTACATTGGATTTGGTAGCCTTGTGAGTTTTTTTTCCTCTCAAACGTTACTTAAATAGATAATACAACCACTTAAAAGCAACAACTCCAGTACTCCTCCACTAAAAGCAGCAACAATACAATATAGTTTAACTGTTTGTAATTGATTTGATGACACATGACACAGCCTGTTCAAGACCCTGATGGAATGACAAAGATAATTGTGGAAGCCCTACAAATTACACAGCAACGAGGTATCATCAACAAAGGCTGGGGTGGTTTAGGAAACTGTAAGTAAGATCTTTATCTTCCTCTACTTTTCTACCTCATTAATTATATATATATATATATAAAATACAGTTTGTTTGTTGATATTTACATATATGTGCAGTGGCCAAGTCGAAAGATTTTGTATACTTGCTGGATAATGTTCCACACGATTGGCTATTCCTACAATGTGCTGCTGTGGTACGTAATTTTTTTTTATACATTTTCATTTTTGTAAAAATAAAAATTATTTATTTTTTGCAGGTTCATCATGGTGGTGCTGGAACAACTGCTGCTGGTCTTAAAGCTGCGGTGAGCTTGCTTTTATATTATCATATAAAAAAAAAAAATCCAAGTATTGTTTTATTTAATTTTATAATAATGTATATGTAAATTACAACAGTGTCCAACAACTGTGGTTCCTTTCTTTGGAGACCAACCATTTTGGGGAAAGCAGGTTCATGCAAGGGGAGTAGGCCCCCCTCCAATTCCTGTGGAGGACTTCTCACTCAAGAAATTGGTTTCTGCAATACAGTTCATGTTAAAGCCAGCCGTAAGTAAAACAGACAATTATACTTTTTTACTTTTCTCATAATTTATGTATTTACTTATTTACACTTACAGGTGAAAGTAGCTGCTACTGAACTGGCAAAGGCCATGGCGGATGAAGATGGGGTTAAAGGTGCAGTGGATGCTTTTCATAAGCATTTTGGTCGCAGAAAAGCTCAGTCTCCACCTGCAAAACATCCAGCACACTTCTCACTCTCAGTCAGACATTGTCTGGGCTGTACTTGACTTCATATTCAGGTCTCCTGACTTTTGTCAATACCTGTAAATTTTTTATTTTCAGCTTTTCTGACACAATTGATATGAGTTGAGAGACCTGTTTGATTCGTATTTCTCTTGTTTTTTCTTCTTTTTGGGTGGATTGTGTTATGTATAGGAAGGTTCTTATAAAGTTTATGTTGAAAGAAATCTAAATATTGGAATTACGCTAAAATTCATTCATTGTAATAGTAATGCTTCATGAACAATGTGATGTGTTCATGATTCATTTAAAATAAATGATTTCTGATTATGATAGAGTTGATGGTGATGTGAAAAAAAAGAATCATATTATACATGTCATCCGATACAAATGTTTTTCCAAATGTAAAGGGTAGGAACCAGTCAGTCATCCCACATGCATTCGATTTCTTTCAATATAAATCATTTAAACGCATTATAACATTATTAGTTACTAGTATTACTTAATTAATACTCCAGCAGTAGTATAAAACTGTGTATACACTAATTAATATTCCTTCGTTATATCCACTATCAAATACAGACAAATCTTTCATAATCTTGTCTAATTACAAGACAATTACCCCTTGTTCTCGAGTTTCATTTAGCCTAGTTCCCGAGTTGTAGCAGAGAAGAAAAAAGAAAGTAAAGAGAGAAAGGAAAAGAAAAGAAATTTGTATTTTGTGTTTCCGAGTTAGAGAGAAATGGAAGAAAAATGAAAGTTAGGAAGGAAAATGATCATTCCGCATTCTTCATTTAATGAAACTTGGGAACACAATTTTTATTTTATTTTATTTTATTTTCTTCTCATTTCCTTTTTTTCCTCTCTCGTTAAGGGGGTGTTTGGCTTAGTTTTTCGCAACCAAAAATCCTTTTTGAAAAGAAAAAAAAGCAAAAAATGTTTGAGAAAATTGGTTTTAAAAGTTACTTTTGGAGTTTTGATACACGGAAAAGGAATTTTTTGGAAAAGTCAGGAAAACCTGACTTTTTATAACTTTTCCAAAAAATACTTTTAGGTTATGAAAAACTAAGCCAAACACCCCCTAAGTTGAACCTGGGAACGAGGTGAAGGAAAGAAAAGAAAAGAAGAGAAATATGGAAAGAAAAGAAAGGAACAGAAGGTAAAATGTATTTTTTCTATTCCCGAGTTCTAGACAAAAAAAAATTTGTTCTTTGTGTTCTTGAGTTGGAAGGAAAAAAATGAAAACTAAAAGTGGACAATTATACCATTGTTAGAGAAGCAATGATTTTTTTTTCCTGTGATGTTGTGCGTGAATATAGGGGGTAGTTTGGTAATCATAGAGATTTCTTTTATCAATGATTCTCTTTTCTCCAAATCTCTACGATTTGGGAGGAAGTTTATGAGAGAAAAAAAGTTGTGATTTCTTTTCATTTCTTTTCAAATCACTCCAAAAAATAAACTCAGGAACACTCTTGATTCCTTTCTCTCGAATTCATTTCTTTTCTCTCCGCTTCCCTTGTTAATATATAATAAAGGAATATGACCTCGTTGGGTAATATATTAAATACTATATATTATTCATATTAAGAAATAAGAATATTGGGTGTATTTTTATTGAAAGGCCACATGTGGATGATTGATCTTTTTTATTTTCGTTTATATTTAAGTCACTACTTCCACTACTTCATACTTATGTTATATACATTCCTTTCAAAAATCTTACACGAAAATTATTTGTTTTGTATGATAATAGATAAATATAATATATTTGATAATTTGATGACTTTTTCTTTCTTTATAACAATGAGGATAATGACGTTACAAGGGAATGTATTTTTTATTTTGTACACATTTAATCATTGAATTTTTTTGTTTGTTTCTGACAATTTAACTTTTTTGTCCACATTCAGTTCTTATAACTAGCGTTAAGCCGGAAAAATGAGTTAATATGGTAATATAATTTTCAATTTGTATATATTTAGTTCTTATGATCGGTTTCATGTTTTTGCTCATGACATTCTCCGTGTGATAATCATTAATAAGACGTTCTCATTAGTGGCTCGTCCTCACATATATCATTAACCTAATTCATGAATTAATCAAATAATGTTGGTTTCTTAGTTTTCTCCAAAGAGAAGATGTATTCGGTTTCGGTTTCATTTATCTTAATGAACAAAACCTGAAGAAACTCATCATAAGGACTAAATGTAAACAAAAAGTAAAAGATTAAACTTATGCAAACTGAAAATTATATTACACTCTAAAACTCGAGAACTTATGCAAAATTAAAGTAACTGGTTATAAAGACTGAATATGAATAAAAAAAAAATTAAATAATCATATATGGACAAAAACGATTAAATAACTAAATACTAATACAAAATAAAAAATGAAACATATTCCTATTTTATATTTTTACCCATTTAATGATTGTTACGTGTAAAATACTAATTTGATACATATTATCCTTTCATTTTGACATTTGTGATAATCTTGTATGTAGAATGAAAGTAAGAACATTTAATAGGAAGATATTTATCATCTTATAAAAAAATAAACCTATTAAGTTATTAGCCATTAAAAGTACCTATATATTTGGAGACGTATGAAAACAAAACTGGTGGTGTCGATAATAATTCTACAAAATGGAATTAAAACGACTCTAAAACGCTTCAAAATCGATTTTTTATAAAAACTTAATGATTTTAATAGAATTTGTTATTTTGTTAAACACCTCAAAATAAAAATTAATATATTTTCTTAAATAACAAGGATTAACCTCAAATTTTATAATGTTTAGACTAACATCGCTCTTGAAGTCTAAACATTTTCGAGTGTACATGTAAATTAACCCAAAACAAACCATCCTTAATCATCGACATGTTAAATGATTATAAATGAGAATGTGGCCTTCACATATTTTCAGAAATAAAAAAACACCACCACATCTTTACAACTCCAAAAAATAAAATATTATATTGTCTATAAATAACAAAAAAAATATTAAATCAAACCTTTGATCAACGTTATAGATCCTAAACCCATGTCCAAGTCAAAGATCACGTGTTAACTATTAGTTGATTAAAAAAAATTAACTAAACGCCAAATACACTTTTTAATTCTCCAGAATTAAACGTCTATTAAGTGCTTATTAGAACAAAATGAACCCTAACATAACCAAGAGTCAGAAAAAAAAAAAAAAAATGAAAAAACAGTTAAGCCTGGGACTTGACAGCATTCCAGAGCTTTACCCATTCTACCATCGTCTCAGCAGCACCGGAAAACACCGCATTTGATGATCCCAGCCGCTCCTTCACCGCCGCAGCCACCTCCATCACACAATCCTCCGCCGTCACTGCCTCCGGAGACAGCTTCAATGTCTCAAAAAACGGAACCACCTCCTCCATCAGCTTCACACCTTCCCACTCTTTCCTCAAACTCTCCACCGCACTCCCCTTTTCGTTCCTCCAAACATACGGAATCCCACTTTTCACACCCAACTGCAAATGATCACACACCACTTTCACCACAAGACCACACCATATATCCTCCATCGTCTCCCACCGGACCTTCCCTTCCTTCACCAGCTTCAACGCCGGCATCACGACGGCGCCCACCAGCTCCCGGTCAAACGCGATGTTGATTCCACTCATCGGCATCATTGCCTTTGAGGGAACCGTCAAAACAGCATCGACATACCTCGTGTTCTTCAGATCTGGTTTCAGAGCTTGTGTCGGTGCATCATAGTCTGCTACATTAAGCCAAAGCCCACATGAAATCGCACAAGGTACGCCGCTACGTAGACTAAACGGGTATCCACGAACAAAATCGGATCCCTTCTGATACGGATCGTAGAGAGTATTGAAGAAGAAAGGTGTCGCCGGAGTTTTAAGGTTGTTGATGTGTCCGGCGACTATGTCTACCAGATCACCGTTGTTTGTTTTAGCTGGCGTGCAGTCATCGTCGATCGAAATAATATACTTTTTATCGGAAACGAGATAGCCGAAATAGCGACAGGAGTAGCCGGAAAACAGAGCGATTTTAGAAGGACCGACGACTTTGACTATATCGGCCTCTGTGTAGACACGAACATCAAAACCTTCGGCTAGTTTTAGCTCTTTAAGATCTGGATCCTTCACGATTATTAAGTGGAATCGAGAGAATATAGGTCGCCATTCCTCCATGAACGACGTCAGATCAGATCGGAAAGCACCGATCACGATATCCACCTCCTTGTCGCTAACACTTGTTAGAGACATACTGTGATAAACCCTAGGAAAAAATGGAATGAAAGCGTTCAGAGATTTAACAGTTGAGGAATGAAGATCAAACAGTGGCCGATCTTATAAAAGTTTTCCGAGCATCCTGGCATTAAAAATTTAAACATTCAGAAAGAACATCTCTCATGAAGATTTCAATTGGATCAAATCGAGCAGAGCTTACTAATGGGAAGGATATTATTATGTGCTTGAATATAGAAAGGATTTCCTCCTTCCCAGTTGCCACAACAAGTTTCAGAATCTTCCTGGTTACTCTCCAAGCGTTCGAGTTTATCTGAGAAATAAGAAATTTAAAGTTTGGATTGATATGAATCAGTGACAGTTCAATCAACACCTAATATTTCAAGACTAAACACCAACTTAGCACTCATGTATCTTAAACAATCGTATGAATGTTTAAAACCGGCCTGATATAAATCATAATGTGGATTAGTTCTTGGTGATCCAAACCCTTATGAAGGTAAGATCTGTGATCCAAGAAAAAGGTTCACCTGATCAAATTACCTATTTGTCTGTATCTAGTTTCTCCATAAGGAGTCCATCGTATTGACATTTATAGACACAATTACTTAAATATCAATGGAAGTTCCGATCCAAAATCCGAGTTCGTATATTAGATCGTTCATCGCATCATTTTCCTAATATAGACAGCATAATCACTAACTACTATAATTTAACGAAGCAGGATCATAGATAGGTTTCTTCCTCTTTTCCCCAATTCCTTACACCACAAAAAACCGACATTAAAACACACAATCAGAACAACAAATACCACAGATAGATCACAACGACCTAGATATAGGACAGATTGGGGTAAAGATCAGTATCAAAACGAACAGATATTCGAATAATGTTCTATCCAACAGACAACACAAATTTACAAAAATATGAAATCAGATTGACGGAAATAGTGTAACAAAAATGGAGCTGGAGAGAGTACGTACCAGGAAAAGATCGATGCGAATGCGTTGCGAGAGAAATGATAGATCAGAGATGTTATGGAAATTGGAAAGCGTTTGCGTCAATTGATGGGAATGAAGAAGCGCGTCGATTGCTTATTCATTCTCCTCTAATTTCTCTCTCGCGATCCAATGTTTTTTTTTTCTTTGTTTTTTTTATTAGTTCTCAAATGGATGTTTTAAGTTAGTTTGCACCATCAAGTCTCATTGAACCGAAAATTAAGAAAGTGAGCGGTTTAGTTAGAATCAATTTTATGTTTATTTATGGTCTGAATTTATTAAATTAAATAAAAACACATTTTTAACATTGAATTAAGGATAACCGATAGTTTCTCTCTCTATGAAGCCCGACGGTCACAAGGAGAGCAACGAGGGATGGATGAAAGTCCACCGAAGGAAATCCGATCTAAACGCCAACAAGGCGTTATCCTCCTACTATGTCTCGAACATCCCTATGGGCACAAGAAGATTCACTATTAGAGACGTCTTCAAAACTTATGGAAGAATAGAAGACATATACATTGTTGGATTAAGTGCCTAAGCCCATAACTATAATTGGTATGTACTTGATCCGATAGTAGCATGGTTATTTTGGGTTGCCTTCACCATAACAATTTGATAGGATGGATATTTGAGAAAGAGGTTAATTGTGATTTATTAATATATAATAATAATAATATAATAATTGAGAAATCATATTATTTAATTAGTATTGACCAAGAATTGATTTGGAATTAATTTAGTGATAAAAAAAAGACCGATTAAATTAACAGTGACTGATTAGGTAAATCAGTAATACTTATAGTTTGGACTAATGATCCATATTGATTAGGGTTGGACGAAATCTATGTGAGAGTCCTTGAAGATTTCGTCCAAGGGCCTATCATAGGGGTTATTGGATTGCTTAAGGCCTAAGCAAGGATCCTACACTATAAATAGATCCCCTAGCACACCCAAATTTGACCCATATGCTTCTAAGAGAAACTCTAGCCGATTTTGAGTGCTTCCTAACCTCTCTCACATAATTTTCCACTGCTTTTGGTGTTTGTGACTTATTAGGCGTATTATATTTGAGGCACTAAGCTCTTGAAGGTCAAGGATTGCAAGCTACAACAAAGAGGTATTCATTTGACTTGTTTTATGTTTTAAATCTCATTAATTGTATGTTAGTTAGGGTTTATGCTTTGGATAATTCAATATTGCATGTATAGCTTGAGAAAACCTACATCCAAAGCATTAGGGTTGCATGTGCACCATAGGATTATTGTAGTGCTCAAAACCCATCGATGATATCAAAGCTTAGGGTGTTTTCTTTTATATTTATGCATTGATTAACTGTTCAAAGCTGAAGCAAATCGAAATATGCAACCTGCCTGATGAACTCGACGAGTACATTGCCTGGCTCGACGATTCGACTCGTCTGTTGCCAGATTTTTCGGGATTTTGACCAGAATTGGATTAGGATTATTACAAAAAACTGTTTTGACCAATAAAGTTCGATTTTATGATATGGTAATGATTATTCCATTCAATTAAAAGATAATTGTTAAATTTTAAGATAATTACTAGATTATATGATAAACTAATTGTTTGTATTATTCAATTTGAATTATCTTGCCATACAAATGAATTAGGTCAAAATTTGTGATTAAGATTAATTATATGATTATTTAATTGTTTTCAAATTTGATCTAAGAGATTTTGAGAAGTTTCAAAATTTACCCTCAAGTTTTGAAATATAAATCACCGATTAAAAAGTTTTGATTATGAAATATTTAAATTCTAAACCCTAGAGTTTAAAAGTTTAAAATTCAACCCTTATACTATTATAATATTAAATGATTAATACTTATATATATATATATATATATATATATATATATATATATATATATGTATATATGTGTGTGTGTGTGTATGTGTGTGTGTATAAGACAAGTCAGTCTTACCATTAGTAGAACTCATTCACGAAGCCAATCTATAAGGGGGGTATAAGGAATCTGCCTATAAAATAGCGGTTGAATGGGTGTCCACTCTCACCCACCGCTTCCTAGGAATGGCAATGGGGCGGGTTCGGGGCGGGGCGTGGATTCCCAAACCCGCCCCGATAAATTTCGGGTATCTTATCGGGGCGCCCCATTGGGTTTCGGGTTTCCCCGTCGGGTTTTCTGGTATCTTATCGGGTTTACAACAATTGATAACGAAATCTTTATTCTCTTTTAGGGTACCCCAATGTCTTATAAAATATACATGTTCTAGCAACTCTTTTAAATTAAAAACATGATGCATCACTTTAATAAAATAAACTGGACGTTATATAAAAAATTATTTGATTTAAGTTTTGTTTAATACGTCAAAACACATAAAAATGATCATTAACACCAGATTGTTAATAACTAAAAAAATTGTCCACGATAAATATTTTATATTTGAAAGTGTACAATTAACAACAAAATTTTTTGAACATATATATATATATATATATATATATATATATATATATATATATATATATATATAATCAGGGCGGGGCGGGGCGAGGATAACCCACTCCCTGCCCCGAACCCGATAAAAAAACCCGATAACGATCCGTTACCCGACCCGAAATGATCGGGTTGCGGGTTTCCCCGTCGGGTTCGGGTTTTTTTGCCACCCCTACCGCTTCCTTGATTGGTAGAGGGTCGTTAACCGAACGGGTTGGATAGGACAACTAATTACTCATTAATAAGTATAATGACATTATAAAGTAACTAAATGTTCTCATAAATTCTCAATCTTAGTTACTTCAGGAAAAATGTGAAAATGATGTTATTTCATGAAATTGCACTTTGCACCTTGCCAAGTAGTTAGTGGAGCGTGTATGGCTAACCGACACACTAATTTGAGACTAACAAAGGTGGCAAAGGGTAGCTCGATGTTTATCATAGATCAATGGAGCGTGTGCGGCTAACCGGCACATTGATTAGGTGAGAAATGACATCGAGAGTACCGATCACATTTGCATGGTTATTCACACCTTGTTTGTAATCCTCGGTATCTCTGTCACAAACTTGAAGGGCATAACCGAGATTGAAACATGCCATTGAAAATTTCAATGAATCTCAAAGAACTAGGAATTTCATAAAATTTAAATTCTTTCAAAATTTTGTTTTTGGGTGGTGAAATTGGTAGATCATTATTTACCTCCCTTCAAATAATTTACAATTAGATTACGATATCCATTTTATGAATTGTGAATTATTGTGTTAGGGTCCTAGTTTTAATATTTCATTTGGGTGTCATATTAAGGATTTTTTTTATCTAATTAAACTTGTTCTTCTTTTTCAGATGTCTACCTCCAACGCTTCTGGCTCCAACTCTTCTGGCTCTTTCTCCCTCATGAACTTATGTGGGAGGTTAATCTTCGATGTAACCAACTTCAATGATTGGATTCGTAACATACGTATGACCCTTCAATACGAGGACAAAGAATATGTCCTTAACAAAGAGCTAAAGGAGATTAATGAAGAAACTGCTACTCCCGAGCAATTGGCTAAGTATAGGGCTCATGAGAAGGACACAAAAAATGTGTCGTATATCATGATTGCAACTATGACTCTTGAGCGTCCGAGGTCCTATGAGGACTTCTGGCCATTTGAGATGCATCGAGACTTGATGGAAAGGTACCATCAAATTGTTCGGTAGGAGTGTGTATGGAGCGGTTAATAGCAAAAACCGAACCATAACCAAATTATTCGATTAATACATTTTGTTAACCATTACTAGGTGGTTAAAATCGGTTATGGTTAATGGTTAAGTGGTTAATTCAAGTGTGATTATTGGTTAACCAAAAAGGTTATAAAAAGTAAATTTATTTCAAAGAAAAGTAAAATTCATTGCCTTAAAATATAAGCAAACAAAAATTACATTGCTTAGAAAATTGGTTGTTTTACTAATTTTCTCAAAACTATCAACTACTAAAAACAAGAAATGCATTTACTACTAAAATTAAGAAAAAAACATGAAATGTCAACTATAAATGCAAAGTCAATAGTCATTTAATCATTTACTACTAAAGTTTAGAACCATTTACTACTAAAGGTGATCCAAATGTCAAAGAGAAAAATATCATTGTACTAATTTCTAGTTATGCAAAAAAAAAAAAAAATTCTTCAATCTTGAATCTTCAATCCTCATCCATGAACGAATCATTACATGATTTTGTTCTCTTTGAAAAGTAATCTAAAATAAACATTATTTCACAACTTGTTAAAATTTATATGGAAAAAGATTACAAAATATAACTCATTAAACGAGGAAAATGTTAGTGGTTACCAATTTCTAGTTTCTCCAAATTCACCATTAGTTCTTGTAGTTGTAGTCCATGAATAGTTGTCTCTCACAAATCTGATGGTGTAGAACGTAGCCAATCTTGTGTGCATATCAACGCTTCGGCGATCTTTGGTGTAAGAGAACTTCTAAATTTGTCAATAACCCTACCACCGGTACTAGATGCCGACTCACTAACAACGGTTGAAATTGGCATTCGCACAACATCTTTTGCAATTTGAGAAAGTATAGGGTACTTGCCCGAATTGCGATTCCACCAACTTAGTACATCAAAATTATCTCCCTTTATTTTCTTTTCCGTTGTATCAGCTAAATATATATCCAATTCAGTATTATTAATACATTTTCCACGATTTTCCAAATATTTAGCATAACCATCATCCAAATCTAGATCTACAAAACTACTAAAGGATGCAATTGTAGCTGTTGAAGAACCAATTGTCTTTTTCTCATTTTATTTATCCGTCATTTTCTTGTATTGAATAAATAACTCCTTTAAAGTTTCTAGCACTTGCTAATTTACTTCATTGCTTTTTTCAGAATTGGTACCATAAATCAACCCCAAACAATAATCAAGAAAAAACATCTTGTTTCGACGATCTAAAACTAATGCAATATGCAACAATAAATTCATGTTATCCAAGTTGTCCCAATATTTATCATATTTCGCTTTCATCGACAACGTCATACCTCTCTTTTTTTCATCTTTGTTTAAACACATATTTGATATGGCCGCATGCATCGTGACTAGCTCCCCAACAAACAAATTTGATGTTACATATTTATTAACGAACACTTTTTTTGTAACACTGTAAAAAATTTGTAAGAAATCCATAAAATTCCTATTGAAAAACAAATTAATATAATCAGACTATTATTATATATACATATTAGCACACTTAAATGAAAACAATAAAATTCATACATAGCTTTTTCCCAGTCCTCGTCTTCGGGAGCTCCCAAAACTCGATCATTCTTCTTTGAGTTCTCTCTCTTTCTAGTACTAATCTTCTCACCATCATCATCGTCGCCTTCGTTATAGAAGTAAGAACTATAATTGATATCAATCTCTTGAAGCCTATAAACACCAAAGTAACAAACAATAACACATCGTAATAAGAATGTATAGTAAAACAATAATATAAAATACCTATTAAATGCCTTTGAATACTTCTCTGCTGTTTCCAACATTAAGAATGTGGAATTTCATCGAGTCTCTACATCAAGACATGGTTTGCTTTTGTAATCAATCTTTTCATACTCAATACACTCTTTAAAGTTGTCATACCTTGAAGGAGATGATCTCACATACTTAACCGCATTTCTAATCTTAGTAATTCTACTAAATTGCTCATCTAAGCCATCTCTCACCACAAGGTTGATGATATGGGCACAACATCTTAAGTGCAAATATTTGCAATCTAATATAGACCGAGATCCCTTTAACATAGATCTTAAATATTTAATTGCTCCATCGTTAGATGAAGCATTATCAACGGTTATTGTAAAAACTCGATCTATGCCCCATTCTTGTAAGCAACGATAAACATACTTTCCTATCGTCACACCCTTATGGTTGGGTATTTGACAAAACCCAATGAGCTGTAAGACACATGTAATTAAAATTTTGAACCGATGTCCATGTGTTGGTGGTAAGAGAAACAGTTTAATTTTTTAGAATTTTTTTAAGCTTCTTTTGCTCTTCTTCATGTATTGATAAACAGTCATTTGCAACGGTCCACCTAGATGGAATTTTGAACATGGGATTAATTTCCCAAACAAATTCCCTAAACCCCTCATCATCAACTATACTAAATGGCCTAATATCTTTAATACACATTCTTGCTAGGAATTTCCTAGCATTTTCTTGATTAAAGTGATGAGAAGCCAAAGTACCCCCGGATTGCCCCTTTGTTGTTGGCTTGAAGTTTAATGTAGCTTGTTTCTTCATTCCTTCTTTCTTGTAAAATGGAGACTGCCTACATACATTCTTCAAGTGATACGACATAGCACTCGTACCATTTTCCTTTGAACCACCAGCCATTATAAGTTGACAATAGTCACATTTAACTTTACCATTACGACCCTCAACTTTCTTAAAGTGATCCCAGACGAAGGATCTCTTTGACCGACCACTTTTATTTTTGGCGTGTTCATCTTCATTGTCCATATCATTTGCCGGTTCACTGCTTTCATTTATAACATCAATGACTGGATCAAATTCATCCCTTAAACTCGTATTTTGTTTTTTTGTGGCTTCTTCCATATAAAATTTTCTGAAAATATATTCATAATGAATTAGTGATAATATGACATCCACATAATGGGTGAATGAAATTAAATATTTTAGGCTTGCATTAAAAACTATTTATTTCCAATCCCACTCGTATTTTGTTTTTTTGATGCACTTTAAATATTTCCTGAAAGTATATCCACATTAGAATTTGTGGATATGAGTTTAGCATTCTAAGAGGTCACATAATAGTGGGATTTGAATTTAAACTCACTAAAGCAAACTTCAAAAACAAACATGGAACGAATGAAGACATAAAGTACAGTAAAACACACAAAAAAAATAGCAGAAGGATATAAAAAAATACCTGAATAGTGAATCTGAAGGGAATGAAAAAGAGACTTTTCTATTTTGTAATATGCAAGATTGCAAGTGGACTTCTGACAATGAAGATTGAAGAAGAAGAAGGGAGAAAACGAGAAGGGTAGAATGTCGCTGGTATTGCAATAATCAAAGGGTTTTATTTTATTTGGGGCTTTGGTATATTCAATATTTATGGACGATTAGACGCTGGATTTTGAGATTTGCTAGGGAATCTATTTATTATTATTATTATTATTATAATATATATATATATATATATATATATATATATATATATATATATATATATATATATATATATAGGCGGTTCAGTTAATATAGGGTTGATTACCATATAAAAACCAAAACCGAACCACTAGATATCGGTTATCAAAAATATAACCAAATCAAGCGGTTTTAAAAATGGTTCGGTTAATATGGTTCGGTTTTAACGGTTATTGTTCGGTTTTTCGGTTTTTATACTCACCCCGGCAGGAAAGGTACGAAATCATTGGTTCCATGAAAGTGGTTTAAACGACAAGTCTATTGTACCCACTCCTACCGTTGTTACCCAAGTCCTGTCCATTGTACATGGGAAGGAGAAGAATAGGAAATCCTCCTCTAAGAGCCACAAGGGAAAGTCCCATGACGGTCCTTCTTCGAATGGATCCAACGGTGATCCTGCTGCTCCCTCTTCCAACCCAAAGGATTTAGAGTTCTTCCATTGTCATGATAAAGGGCATTAGAAATGAAGTTTCCCGAAGTATCTGCAGGATATCAAGGATGGGAAGATAAAGCCCACATTCGCATGTATTTACACTATTCAATCTAATAACTCATCACATGCTAGTTCTTGGGTCCTTGACACATGATGTGGTTTTTATATTTGTTATGATTTGCAGGGTCTAAGAAGAAGTAGGGATGTGGATCATGGGAAGATAAATTTGATCATGAGGAATAGGAAAGTGTCGCCTATCACCAAGATTGAAGTTTATTCTTTAGTGCTTAGTAGTGGGTTAGGATTAGAGTTGAATAATTGTTGCTACTTGTCAGAGATGACGATGAATATTATTTCCTTTCATGGTTTGTACATACAAGGTTTTAGATTTTCGTTTAATGAAGAAATTAGTTCTATAAATGCTTTCTTTAATGATACTTTTTATTTTGAATCATTGCCTTGTAATTGAGTACATGAAAATGTGATGGTTGTAGATAACTTAGGAAATAATGTGTTTCATATCGATTCGTCCAATGGTTTGGACAAAGCATGTTT
This sequence comes from Lactuca saligna, assembly GCF_052625555.1. Lineage (NCBI taxonomy): Eukaryota > Viridiplantae > Streptophyta > Magnoliopsida > Asterales > Asteraceae > Lactuca > Lactuca saligna. The sequence goes on from NC_136424.1 coordinate 2,951,964, forward strand.
GTGGCATTGTCGTCTTGGACATGTCAATAAGAAACGCATAGACCAACTCCAAAAGGATGGAGTGTTGGAGTCATTTGACCGTAGATCGGATGACACGTGTGAGTCTTGTTTGCTTGGAAAGATGACTAAGTTACCTTTCAATGGAACTTTTGAAAGGGGTGATGGATTATTGGATCTCATACACACCGATGTACGTGGGCCCTTTAGATCAACCACAAGGGATGCAACCCGCTTCTTTGTGACTTTTACCGATGATTATAGAAAATATGGTTATATCTACTTAATCAAGCATAAGTCAGAAACTTTTGAAAAATTCAAAGAGTTTAAGCAAGAAGTGGATACTCAATTGGGCAGGAAGATAAAGATGCTCTGATCCAATCAAGGTGGTGAGTATCTTAGTATCGAGTTCCACGGCTATCTTACGGAATGTGGAATTGTTTCACAATTGACGTCGCCTAGGACACTGATATGGGCATATTTAGTTATAAAATCCATGCATTATCTTAATACTTTATGTTGATTTTGTCTCATTTAATGAACAAAAGGTGCTTAATTAGATTAAATATTTCATTTTCAGCAACAAATACATGCTCTAAAGGAAAATGAAGCGGAACTAGCGATTGGACGCATGGATCTTGGATTTTGAAGAAAGAAGGATGTTGCTGGACAGCTTGACCCCTCGTCAGTGTTTTGGCCATATCTCATGAACCGTAACTCCGATTGATGAGATTCAAAATGTTCTGAAAACTAGACACAATTTCGGATGACTTTCGTGTTTTGAGAAAATGCTGATTCCAAACTTACTCGGCGAGTAGGTTCGATTACTCGCCGAGTTGGTCTGAAGTTTCGCGATTCTGGACGCGCTGACTTGCCGTACACGGGTTTTAAGTGACGTACTCGCCGAGTAGGTCACTGGACTCGCCGAGTAGCCCCTGTTTTGTGAAAATCTATATAAAGGGACTTTCAGATCGATACCCTAGGAGAGAGATGAACCCTTGGAGGCCAATTGTCGACTAAAGGTGTTGTTGGAGCGTGGGAAGCAAGGGAATCAACCCTACATTCAATTTTAAGGAGAATCAAGTCAAAATCAAGTTTACTCTTACCTAATCTCTTGTTTGAACTATGTTTTTACCAATTGATTTCGTTTTTGTGCTTGTTTCTGCTGTAATCATGAGCTAAAAACTCATAACTTCTGTTTAGGTAGATGAATTTGTGAACATGGATTGATTATTTGATTAGGATTAATTTTAATTGGTGATTATGTTTTATTAAGCTTGTTAAAGAACCTTATGTGTTAACAATAACTATTCTTCTGTTAATAAATTAGTAATTAAGTTGTATGAGCATCTCTTAGTTGCTAATTTCATATGATTTACGTGACCACATAGTTGTATGTCTAGGAATAACGAATGTGAAACTAGAATTAACTTGAAGATAGGTAAGTTAATGTGTGAGCTTGTGTGATACACCATCAACAAGAGGTTAATTGAATCACCAATTTGATTAGCTAATTACAAGTCTTTCTAAACCCGAATCAACAAACTAGGAAATTCATTAATTTAGACAACTGGCCATTGCTTGAATTAATATGTTTTCTAAGGATTAGCTATAACGAATGTGAATCTAATCACTTTAGTCGGTAACCAATGAAGAATTAATCCGATATATTTACCATAAAATCATCCATGGGAACAAATGAGTCGAACCTAAACAGAAGTCCTCTTTATTATTGAATTTAGTTGATTTTTATTTGCTTAGCTCTTAGTTTCTTCGTTTAAGTTTTAGTTAATTGTTTAAGTTTCTAGTCTTGTAAAACTAGAGAAAACCCCCTTTTTGTTATTTGTTTTATTTAGATAATATTAGCATTTATTTTAATTGTTTACCGTTCCCTGTGTTCGATACCCTACTTGCTTGAACTATATTACTAATCGATAGGTACACTGCCTTTCGTGTGTTTATTTTGTGTCTAAGTTAGTAGGATTAAAACTAGTTGGTTTTACACACATCAGACACCGCAGCTGAATGGTGTGGATGAGAGGCGCAATCAAACCTTCTTTGATATGGTTTGTACCATGATGAGTCGAGCTTCGTTACCTATCTCATTTTGGGGGTATGCCTTATAGACTGCTGCCCATATCCTTAATCTAGTCTCAACAAAGAAGTTTGCCAAAACACCTCACGGAATGTGGTCATGGAAGGTTCCCTCATTAGCACATATCAAGGTTTGGGGTTGTAAGGCATTCGTGAGAAGAGAGACTCATGAAGAGCTTGAACGTCGTAGTGAGTGGTGTATTTTCATTGGCTACCCACAAAAGTCTTTTGGATATTTGTTCTATAGACCGAGTGACAATGTTGTCTTCGTTGCGAGGAGAGGGGTTTCCCGAGAGAGAGAACTCATATGCCAAGAGGATAGTGGGAGGAAAGTTGACCTTGAAGAGCTTCAATAATCAAGTGATGAAGGAACCTCAAACACTACCACTCAACCCGAGGAGGAAATTCCTGTTGAACCGATTGACGAGTCCTTACCTCTTAGACGTTCTAGTAGAGTTAGTGTTCCACCTGTATTATATGGTTTCCATATAACTGCCGAGGGTGATACATTTATTAGTGACAGTACATTGATAAATATGGATGAACCTAACAATTACAAGGAATCCATGGTAGGCCTGGAGACTGCAAAGTGGAAAGAGGCACAACGAGATTCAGTCCATGTATGACAATTGTAACGACCCAATTTTTACAAATAAAATTTTTATTTTTGAATAATCAAACACATTTCCAACAACAAGAAATCCAGTTGTAATTGTTTTCAAAACATAAGTCAAATACAACTTTTATTCCAAATTTCAGAGTGTCTTGTGAAAATGCTTGAGAGAGAGTGCACGCCGCGTCATCACGCCTTGCCTTGCCCTTGGAATCTGAAGTACCCGAAACAAATCCACAACTTGTAAGCTAATTCTTAGTGAGTTCCCAGAGCATACTGTAACATCCCAAAATACGACCCAAATATTTTTGTTTAATGATTACTAAAAACATCATGTTAATATCATAAAATAAAACTCGTACATCAATATCTCAAAACGATAGCAAAGTATCACGACAAAACTGTATCAAGACTGTATCAATCACATCTATGAAAAGCTAAAACAACTCCCAGGTCAAACTAAAGTTGTGGTGTGTGCGATGCCATCAACCCGAACTCTTCCATTTACTTGCGGGAGTACCTGAAACCAAAACTGAATATGTAAGCACAAAGCTTAGTGAGCTCCCCCAAGCTACCACATACCATACAATAACATATAAACACATACTGCGCCTTGCCCACTGTATCAGACCGAAGTCCGGAAACTGCATCGGATCGAAGTTCGGAAACTAACCAGGGCCTTGGCCTCTGCATCAGACCGAAGTCCGGAAACTACATCGGACCGAAGTCTGGAACTGACTGGGACCTTGTCCCCTGCATCGGACCGAAGTCCGGAACTAACCGCATCGGACCAAAGTCCGGAAACTGTCTGAGCATAACATGACATGGCATAAACATATCAACTAGCATGAACACGTAAACTGCATACTGCATCGGGCCGTAGCCCGGAACACATAACACATAAATCCTATCTGAGCCACGAAGGCATCAAACATATTAAAAGCTTCATCGGACCAATGTCCGGAAACTACTACTAGCTAAATGGGTCGGCATTGTGGCCTTAGACCCGTTCCTACTGGAAGGAAACTCACCTCGCACACTGGATGCTAAACGAACTGCTCTAGAAACCGATTGTTGTTGCTTTGGTATCTCCCCAGCTACAATTTCCATAAATACACTAAATCAATTACTGATAACTGTATTGAGGGTAAAATGACTATTTTACCCCTGGTCAAAGTCAACCTCCTGGTCAAAGTCAACCTCCAGTTGACCGGACTCGCCGAGTCGGAGGAACTACTCGCCGAGTCTGAGGAACTACTCGTCGAGTCTAAGGAACTACTCAGCGAGTTCTATCGAGTAGATTCCATAAAACTATATTCGAATTCGCTCTATGACTCCTTACTTGCAGATCTGAAATCTTGGAACCATGTGAACACGTAAAGTTGCTAACTTTGCGTGTAACTACGAAGGAATGAAGCCATCCTACTCAAACACAACTTTACTCGGGAAAACTCATCCGACTCGCCGAGTTTCTCATACAACTCGTCGAGTTCTAAGGCAAAATTCATCGGACTCGCCGAGTTGTTCTTCCAACTCGTCGAGTCGACGTCTAACTTCATATAACTCGCCGAGTCGTCCTGTGGACTCGCCGAGTTCATTCAGCCCTTTTTCCATACAAGTCCGATCTGAGCCATGCAACTGCTACAAATCATGGTTCTAGACTTCTAGGGCATGTTTTTCACATAAAGTTGCTAACTTTACGTGTATGCATGGCTTTAAAGGCTTCATATGACCAAAATAAGCTCTTAATGAGGTTCTAGGCTCAATGGGGACTTTAATCACAACCACAACCAAAACTTTATACTTCTAGCATGCCATGAGTGTCCAGATCTTGAGGTCTAACCCGGCCAAAAGGCCTAATCACAAGGGATTTGGGGTTTTTGGGCTTAGAAACCACAAATTAGGGATAACATAGATCTATATGATCAATAAGAAAGGTATAGAATTTAATACCAGAAAAGATGACCAATAGAGTGTGTATTATGGATCTACTTCCTCTTCCTTGAGCTCTCCAACTTTCTCGTTCTCCTTCTTACTTCAAAGATGCCTTCACTAGCAATAAACACACACACACTCACTAAAAACGACTAGGGTTTGATAAGGAATGCTCTGAGGGTGATGGAGGCTGAGATGGGGGCTATAAGGTCGTTTAAATAGGTTGCAAACCCTAAGAATTAGGGTCTCCTCCTAATTGGCCTACTCGCCGAGTCTATGCGTGGACTTGCTGAGTAGATCACTTAAAGCCTGCAACCAACTCGACATCTACTCGGCGAGTTAGGGCTACAACTCGCCAAGTAGCTCTTCCTAAAAGAGCATTTTATCAAAAATAAATACGTACCAGTAACGGGGCGGTACACATACCACATACACAACACACAATATACATGTCATGTTGGCTACAAAAGCTACCTATATCACATAAGCGAGGCATACATAAACTTGTAAGGATGTCGTGGGCTCCCCCCAGGGTCTTCACCTTCGTGTCATGGGCTACCCCACATGATTTTTACCTAGGAATGCCATGGGCTACCCCACATGGTCTTATATCCCACTACCACAGGCTCCCCCGGGGTCTTCCATGCAATAACATACATAATCACATAACATATCATATATCACAAAAATATCTACACATAACACAAACATAAACCTGTAAGGATCTCATGGGCTCCCCCAAGGGTCTTATACCATTGTGAATTAGGCTACCCTACATGGTCTTAACCTGAGAATGCCATGGGCTACCCCACATGGTCTTATATCCAATTACCACGGGCTCCCCCGGGGTCTTCCATGCAATAACATACATAATAACCTAACATAAAATGGGCCGACCTTGGTGCTTTAGACCCATTAGTATGGTGAGAAGACTCACCTCGAATGCAGAAGCTTCCTGAAAGAAATCCTTAGTTGTTGCCTTGTCCATTTCCTGAGCTATTGATACCGATCAATATACCCAATTAGCAATATGGTCCCATACCATAATCCTTAATCCATACATGGGGATAAAACAACCATTCTACCCCTGGCCCAGTATGATCCAAAACTAAGGCCCAAACCCCAAACAAAAACCCAACAGTAGGTAGGCTTTCCAAGCCCACTAATGGCCCAATTTGCTAAATTGGGCCCAACCCCTATAATAGTCCTTTCCTAAAATGGTCCTGCCCTCTGGTGTTTTATGTCTGGCCCCTGTTTGTACATAGTGGTTGGAAAATATTATTTAAACACTTATAATAATATTAATAATAATAATAATAATAATAATAATAATAATAATAATAATAATGCTAAGACTAATAATTAGTCACGGTAAATATTAGACTAACATCTAGTGGTAATAATAGTAGGTTTCGTCGAAGGAAATTATATTGTTAAGAAGCAAAGCGTTGTCCGAGTTTGGAATCATCACTTTAACAAGTGAGTGCATAATTACTTTCATATTACACATAGATATGAAGTATTTAATATAAATTACATGTTGTGAGTGCATAGTTACTTTCATCTTACACATAGATATGAATTTTTTGATATAAATTACATGTTGTGAGTGCATAGTTACTTTCATCTTACACATAAATATGAATTATTTAATATAAATTACATGCTGTGAGTGCATAGTTACTTTCATCTTACACATAGATATGAAGTATTTTATATAAATTACGTGCCATGTGTGCATATTATCTGGATACTTCTTGTCTATGATGGATGAATGATTTTATACATGTTTTAAATCATTTAAACTGAATGATTTTATACATGTTTTAAATGATTTAAACTATATATTTATTTTATATCTACAAATATGTTGGGATAAAACATGGGTAGATGAAATAGTTGATGTGTGATGAAATAAAATGATGAGAGATAGGTGATGATAATTAGGTGAGGATAGATAGGTGATGATGAATCGGTGACATAGGATGAAAGATATTATAACCTTGTCCTACAATTTGGAGATGTAGTCATATAACAGAGTATAGATGGCGACCACAGACTATTATAGATAACCCCGTGGAAACACCAGCAGACTCATAACCTGTAGGTGATGAATTACGAGTTCAGGAGATGTTGTAACTACGTATTCATGCGATGATACTCTAACCCCTTACTATGAATTACGAGTTCAGGCGATGTTGAAACTACGTGTAACATCCCAAAAATACAGGCCAAAAATTTCATTTTTAATTACGTCATTTTAAAACCAACAGTGTAATAAAACATCTGTAATATTATGTCATGTCAAAACCAAAGTAGAAATAATCAAACATGTTATCATAAAACAATATCAGAGTGTAATCCCAAGGATCTCTTGTGCGGAAAATCATAGTGTGATGCGCTGCGATCAAGTCGGCTCTTTTACTTTAAACACGAAGTACTTGAAAAAAAAACTGAAAACCATAAGCACGAAGCTTAGTGAGTTCCCCCATCATACCACATACCATACAAGCATATAATGAACAACTAGGAGATACGGGCCTCGCCCACACTCCGCTAGCTGGGAGATACGGGCCTCGCCCTCACTCCACTATCTCTGAGATACGTGCCTTGCCCACACTCAGCTACTAAACCATAACATACAAGTATATACAATCATATACTAAACAGCTAGGAGATACGGGCCTCGCCCACACTCATGGAGGTACGGGCCTCGCCCACACTCCACTATCTCTGAGATACGGGCCTTGCCCACACTCAGCTACTATCACAAATATCATAACACAAACATACTATCATACATACCTGGGGTGTCCGAACTACCCTTCGGTCCTAACAACCAAACTTGGGGACTATTCCCCTCCTACTACCACTATCACATATAACATATCATGTGAGCATATAACATATCAGGTGGTAGCAAACCTAGATGATATCACAAAGACAATCATCTAACATACAACTCCTACTGGTGGGCCGACATTGTGGCCGTAGACCCACCGCTACTGGAAGGTAACTCACCTCACACTGCTGAAGTTTCTCGAATAAATCTCGGGCTGATGGCTGACCGATCATCAAGCTGTCAACATCAATTAAACCCAATTAATAATTGGATCCCAAATACATATCCTTAAGTCCTTGCTTGGGTAAAAGACTACTTTACCCCTAACTTAGCTTGATTCAAGCCCAAGGCCTAATAGTCTGATAGTCTGATGGTCAACTAAAACCCAACTATGGCCCAATTTTCTAAATTGGGCCAAGATCCCTTACATGGTCTTACTTTAAAGACCCAACCATTTATTTTGATCCAAACCCTTGGAAATCCTATAGGCCAATACCTAATAATTTTCAAGGCCCAAATATGGCCCTTCTATGGCCCAATTTTTCCAATTGGGCCCAAGCCTACCTAATGGGCCTTATCCTAAAGCCCAGTCCAATATTCTAGTCCGTGTACGTGTTCTTGGGTAAACCCACCTACTTATAATTCACCATCTCCCCATCATAATTCATGTTTAACTCCATGACCTAATATTACCCGGTCTACATCAATAATCATGTTCGTATAAGTGATTACAGCTAACCGTATTTAATTAAATATGGTCCATCTAATTTTCATATAATTATTCACGTGATAATTGATATATATAACCAGGCCAAATAAAGTTTTGCTAGCGCACTAAATTTCCGAGTCCAGTACTAGATAGCTTCATTATTTACCCAATTGGTTTACCAGCCCAATAAACAATTCATTAGCCCAAAATGAATCATACCTAAGTATCTAAACAGGGGGGTCAAGGGAGGCGGTACATGCGTCGCTTCCAGCTTTGATGCCAAACATCACCTTCTTCCTTGATTGTTTCCGCACTCCCACTCCAGCGATAGCCTCACCTCCGGTGAAGCTCTCATCTCCGGCCCACAATGGTCGTTTGTCAGAAGCGCTCAGCAGCCTCCGTCATCGTCTTTGGAGAGGAACAAGGCTATCTAATCCATTTCCTGGTTCTTGATTCTTTGAAGGCGCCAATAGCGATTTCATCAAGGGCATAGCGAAGGTCAAACACCCTGCTAGTCGCCATTGCCATTGATGGCTTTAAGCACTACCTTCTGTGATATAACTCGCTGGAACCAGGATTCATTTAGAACCTCACCGAAACTCAAAATCTTCCTGAACATTTCTATACAACGCTAAGCCCTTGATTAGGAAAGAATGGAATGGCTACTGCTTTCAATCGCTCCTTTCTTATTGATAGATCACGGCTCCTTCCCCCTCCATATCGTTTCTTTTTCTTTTTCTTTTCCTCGATTCACTCGCAGCTTGTAGAGCTAATGATCGGAAAATTACCGAAAGGCTCCATTCTAATTCTTCTCTTTCTCTCTTACTACACACACACAAAAAACATCGCACGCAATCAAAATTGGGGCTCTATTTAAGGTGGATGGTGCACGATCGAAGGTAGCAAATTCTGGTGCAGGTAGCCACAATAAGCCTTCAGCTATCTCCGATTCACGCTTGTCGGCTAACAGGGGAACATGGAACCCAATTTTCGAAAATTGGCAGAAGTGGCCCTAGAGGTTTTGGCGCTATTACAACTTTTCCCAAAGCTTGATTCCCCCCCTTAACAGAAGTTTCCCATAAATACTATATGGACCCTGGACTTAAAGTATATATATACAAACCATTTATCAAAATTAATAAATCTCACTCATTTACTTTATTAATTACGAACACAAGGCATTAATCTTATAAATACCTCAAACTTCTAGAATCGTGACAATTAACCCTCGAGACCAACACCCTGCTACATAATCATTATTGATTTTAGGGCTACTATTCATTCATTAATTTGTTTATTTATTTAATAAATAAACAGGGTATTACACTACGTATTCATGTGATGATACCCTAACCCTTGTTGGGCACGTATTGAGGGAGTAATCACTGAATCAATACTTGACCCGACCCGGCATGGTCCATTTGGGTTGCATGGCATCATGTAATTGAATAAACTAAATGAAAGAAATAACACTTATGGTTATTAATATATTATAAGTTATAATATATTAATAATATTATTTAATTAGTTTTGATCAAGAATTAATTAAGTGATCAAAAAGATAACTAATTAGATATATGGGTAGATTAAGTAAATCTTCCATATCTTATATAGTGGGCTAAGAGGCTCCATGGATTGTCAAGTTGGGTTCCACCCATAGGATGCTCCATGGATAAAGAAATGAAGAGTTATGGAATATTAGGGTTTACCTAATGCAACACAATATATAAGCAATGTAACTCTCCCCAAAATCGGTGACACTAAGAAAGAAGAGGGCTTGGCCGATTTTGCATGTGTTAGAGTATTCTCTCAAGTTTATTCTTTGCATTTGGTGTTGTGTGAAGCATTTGAGGCATCACACTTGAGGTGCTAGGCTCACAAGGTTTCAAGGAACACTTCCAACATCAAGGTATGTAGTTCTATCTTTTATACAAAGAAAATTGTACCCCATGTATGCTAGATAGGTTCTTAACCTTGGAAAACAACTTTGCATGATTATTAGACAAACATAGATCCAAGGTTATTAGGGTTGCATGTACACTTAGGAAGCGTTAGAATGCTCAAAACCCATCAATGGTATCAAAGCCTAGGATTGTTTAGTGATTTTTGTGCAAACTGCTTAAAAAAATCGATTTTCTGTTTTTTGCTCGTATGAGCTCACCGAGTCCATGGGGGGACTCGACGAGTCCATGAACAAATGCAAGCTACTCGTCGAGTCTGTTCTAGCACTCGACGAGTAGAGGCTGCTGTGTTCAGAATTTCGATTTTAGTTGCTGGAATTGGACTAGAAACATTACCCTAAATTGTTTTGGTACTTGAAAACATGTTTTAGATGGTGTAATGTTTATGCTAATCCATTTACTATGAAAATTATCAAAATTACAAGTTTTAAGTGTAATTTTTTAATTCTTGAAAGTGGTCATATTCATGTTCTTGTTCTTATGATGTTTAGATGATCATAGGAATTATTTGTAACCTATGTGGTAGATTAGTTCATGATCATAATGTGTTTTAATGGAGTCCATAACTTGTCCTCAAGTTATGGAAAACCAAAAGTCATTTTGTTTTAAAAACCATTAAAATAACACATGAGTTATAAAAATGAAGAGTCTTCATTTTTAATACTCTATTAACTCATAAGTTACATGAAATGAAAAGTTTTGAAAGTTTACAAAACTTGCCCTCAAGTTTTGGAACAAGTAAAGTCTTGATTAAAACTTTAGTTCCAACCCTTGTAATTTTAAAAGTTAAAATTCAACCCTTATACTTATAATATTATAAGTTAATAATATATATATATATATATATATATATATATATATATATATATATATATATATATATATATATATATATATATATATGTATAAGATCAAAGTCGTCTTACCGCTAGTACGCCTCATTCACGAAGCCAGTCTATAAGGTGGGTATAAGGTTGTTGCCTTTAAAATGACAACTTAATGGGTGTCCACTCTCACCCACCGCTTGCTTGACTGGTGGAGGATCGTTACCCAAACGGGTAGGACAAGGACTTATAAATTCTCATTAAAAGTATAATGATAATTATAAAGTAACTAAATTTTTATTAAATTCCCAATCTTAGTTACTTTAGTAAAAATGTGAATAAGGTGTCAATCCATGAAATTACACTTTACACTTTGTCTAAGTCATTAGTGGAGTGTGTGTGGTTAACCGGCATGCTAACTTGAACTTAACAAGGTAGGTAAAGGGTGACTTAATGTTTATCATAGTATCGATGTACTGTGTGTGGTTAACCGGCACATCGATTAAGGGGTAATACATTAAGGGTACCAAGTAATTTGCATGGTTACTTCACACCTCGTTTTGTGATCCTCGGCATCCCAGTCACAAAACTTGGAGGGCACACTCGATATTGAAACATGCCTTTGAAAAGTTCATTGAATCTCAAAAGAATCTAGGAGTTTCTAAGAACCAAATTAAATATTTTTAATATTTCGGCTTTGGTGGAAATTGGTGAATCGTCATTCACCTACCTTTCAAATATGTTACTACTTAGATTATGGCATACCTCTTCTAAGTATAATATATTGTGATTGGGTCCTAGCCTTAAAACTACATTTGGGTGTTTTATTAAGGACTATCTCTATTTCTATACTAAACTTTTCTTCTTTCCAGATGTCTACAAACACTACTACTTCAAGGCTCTAATCCTAATGGCTTATTTTCTCTAATGAACTTGTGTGGGAAAGTCACTTTTGATGGATCCAACTTTAATGAAAGGATCAGAAACATTCGAATGATTACCCGCTACGAGGACAAAGAATATATCCTCGATAAGGAGCTTAAGGAGATTGATGAGACAACTGCTACTCCTTAAGAGATCGCTGACTTTATGACACATGAAAGGGATGCCACCAAGGTGGCATGCATCATGATTGCCACTATGACAACCGACCTCCAACAGTCCTACGAGGACTTCTACCCTTTTGAAATGCATCAAGATTTGATGGAAAGATACCATCAAAGTGCAAGACAAGAGAGGTATGAAATCATCTCCTCCATGATAACAACCCAAATGAAGGATGGTGAACCCATCACGGGGCACATGCAGAAAATGCAAAGATTTGTGGACCGCTTGTTAAAGCTTAATGTGAACTTCCCAGATGAGCTAGCAATAGATATCATTTTGCACTCCTTACCTTCATGTTATGATCAATTCCGCATGACATACCACATGAACAAGGAAGAGGTCACTCTCAGCAAACTTCAAGGACTCTTAAAGACCGTGAAAAGTGGTCTTAAGGGTAAGGCGGTTGTTACTACTCCTACTCCTATCAACTCCACCCCTGTCTTGGCAATCAGGAAAGGACGGGGGAAGAAGAGAAAGAGTTCTTCGAAGGGTACCAAGGCTAGGACCCTTGATGGCTCTTCTTCAAGTGGAACCAAGAAAGGTTTCGTCACTCTTTCTTCTGACCCAAAAGAGGCTGAATACTTCTATTGCCATGAAAAGGCACATTGGAAGCGGAACTACCCAAAGTACCAGCAAGATGTGAAGGATGGGAAAGTCAAACCCAACCATGTAGGTATTTACACTATCTTATTCTAACTCTTGGGTCCTTGATACCGGTTGTGGTATTCATATATGTTCTGATCTACAGGGACTAAGAAGAAGTGAGAATGTGGAGCAAGGAAGAATAAACTTGATCATGGGAAGCAGGAAAGCTACACCTGTCACCAAGATTAGAGTTTATACTTTATTGCTAAGTGGTGGGTTTAGTTTAGATTTGAATAAATGTTGTTATTCGCCAGAAATGGCAAGAAATATTATTTCCTTCCATGCATTGTATAAACAAGGTTTTACCTTTTCATTTGATAATGAAGTTGGTTCGATTAATGCTTTCTTTAATAATATTCTTTATTTTAAAGCATTACCTTGTGATGGTGTGTATGAAACTGTATATGTGGTTGATAACTTAGGAAATAATGTTTTGTGTATTGATTCTCTTAATAATAATAACTTGGATAAAGCATCATTATGGCATTGTCGTCTTGGACATATAAGCAAGAAACGCATAGGCCAACTCCAAAAGGATGGAGTCTTGGAGTCATTTGACCTAAAGTCAGATGATAGTTGTGAATCATGTTTACTTGGAAAAATGACAAAGTCGCCCTTCACAGGTTCTTATGAGAGGGGTGAAGGTTTTTTGGATCTTCTACACACGGATGTGTGTGGACCATTCAAACATGCCATAAGGGATGCTAATCGTTATTATTTGACTTTTAGTGATGATTACAGTAGATATGGATATGTCTACTTAATCAAGCATAAGTCAGAGACTTTCGAGAGGTTTAAGGAATTTAAACAGGAAGTCAAGAATCAATTGGGTAGGAACATTAAGATGCTTCGATCCGATCGAGGTAGTGAGTATCTTAGTTAAGAGTTCCTCGACTATCTTAGGGAATGTGGGATTGTCTCACAGTTGACACCTCCCAGGACACCGCAGTTGAATAGTGTGGCTGAGAGGCGTAATCAAATCTTGTTAGATATGGTTCGTCCCATGATGAGTCGAGCTTCGCTACCAATCTCATTTTATGGGTATGCCTTAGAGATTTCCGCGCATATTCTTAATCTAGTCCCTACAAAGAAAGTTGCCAATACTCCTCATGAGATGTGGACTGGTAAAGTACTCAAACTAGACCACATCAAGATTCGGGGTTGCAAGGATTTTGTGAGGTGCAAGTCTCATGATAAGCTAGAACCCCGAAGCGAGAGGTGTATTTTCATCGGCTACCCACAAAGATCCTTTGGTTACCTCTTCTACACACCTAGTGATAACGTGGTCGTTATAGCAAGAAGAGGAGTCTTGAGAGAGAGAGAGAGAGAGAGAGAGAGAGAGTTTATAAGCCAAGGAGATAGTGGGAGGAAAATTGACCTTGAAGAACTTCAAGATTCAAGTGGTGAAGGAACTTCAAACCCTAGCCCTCAACTTGAGGAGGAAACTCCTGTTGAGCCAATTGACGAGTCTGTACCTCTGAGGTGTTCCACGAGAGTTAGGAATGCACCTGAGCATTACTATGGTTTCCATATTACTGCGGAAGGTGAGACACTTATTAGTGATGAGACACTAGTACGTATGGATGAACCTAACAGGTACGCGGAAGCCATGGCAGGCCTTGAGTCTGCTAAATGGAAAGAGGCTATGGATAGCGAGATACAATCCATGTATGACAATCAAGTTTGGAATTTGGTTGAGAATGTACCAGGTCGTAAAACTGTAGGGTGCAAATGGATCTTCATGAAGAAGACGGACATGGATGGTAATGTACACACTTATAAGGCTCGACTGGTTGCAAAGGGCTTCTCTCAAACTTCTAGAGTGGATTATGATGAGACTTTTTCTCCAATAGCCAAGATTAAGTCTATTAGGGTTATGTTAGCCATAGTTGCATTTCATGACTATGAAATATGGCAAATGGATGTCAAAACCGCTTTCCTTAGTGGAAAGTTGATTGAAGATGTTTACATGAGTCAGCTAGAAGGTTTTGTCAGTAACGAGTACCCTAATAGAGTGTGTAAGCTTGAGAAATCCATTCATGGATTGAAGCAAGCACCTCGCAGATGGAATCTTTGCTTGGATGAGAAAGTCAAGGAATTTGGCTTTTCTAGGAATGAAGATGAATCTTGTGTGTATGTCAAGGCTAGTGGGAGTATAGTTAGCTTTTTGGTATTGTATGTGGATGACATACTACTCATTGAAATGACATCCCAACTATGCAGGAAGTTAAGTCCTGACTTAGGAAGTGTTTCTCTATAAGGGACCTAGGAGAAGCTACCTATATTCTAGGGATAAGGATTTTGAGAAACTGGATTAAAAGACTAATTGGACTTAGTCAAAGTACCTACTTGGACAAGGTGCTGAAGAGATTCAGCATGCAGAACTCCAAGAAAGGAGAGTTACCTATCCAGAGTAATGCCAGATTGAGTAAAGCTCAGAGCCCAAGTACTGAACCTGAGATAGCATAAATGAGTCAAGTACCTTATGCTTCGGCTGTAGGATCGATCATGTATGCTATGACGTGTACTTGACCTGATGTAGCCTTTGCCTTAAGCATGGTTAGCAGGTATCATGGGAACCCTGGTAAGGCACACTGGACTGCGGTAAAGAATATCCTCAAGTACCTACGGAGGACTAAGGACTGGGTCCTTGCCCTCGATGGGAGTGATGACTTGAGAGTTGTAGGGTATTGTGATTCTGGTTTCCAAACTGATAGGGATAATTTCCGCTCTCAGTCAGGCTGGGTCTTCACCCTAAACGGAGGAGCAATCACTTGGAAGAGTTCCAAGCAGGAGACAGTGGTTGATTCCACTTGTGAATTAGAGTATATAGCAGCAAGCGAGGCAGCAAAGGAGGCTATATGGCTGAAGAACTTCATAGAAGAACTTGGAGTAGTACCAGCTATAAAGGAGCCCATGGAAATTTTCCGTGATAGTGAAAGTGCTGTTGCCTTAGCCAAGGAACCAAGGGATCACGGGAGATCCAGACACATCGACAAAAAATATCATCTTATTAGACATCGCATAGAAGAAGGAATCTTCATGGAAAATAGGGTATCATCGGATGAGAACCCAACATATCCCCTCACGAAGGGACTGAGTAAGGTTAAGCATCTCCAACATGCTCGGAGCATAGGGCTGAAGGATGATATAAGTTTTAGTAGTTAGATAAATTATGAAATTTGTAAAGTGTAATTGACATTTGATGATGAATAAAAGTTGTGTTTATTTATGAGTAAAGTGTTACTATATTTTGTCAATCGTTTACTATAATTTATTTTGCATGTTTTGACTTCCAGAATAGTATGTTGTGGTTTCACATATTATTCAAACTTTCCACAGTCAATCATATGTTGGAAGTAGATATGAAGTAAGATTGTCATGAAGTTGGTTGTAAATGTCAGGATATACGACAACACTTCATGAGTGCTCATAAGTTCTGAGTATTGGAATCAACCCATGCTCACTGGAATCACTTCATGGAATTTTATCTCAAGTGATCGTGAGACGGTAATATCATATAAGTCTTCAAACCTAGAGATATGATTTGTTGCCTATGAATTGATTATGCATTGATTGTACGAAAACGCATTGGTAACTCGATGTTATAAAACGTGCTTTTGTGTATAATTCAACTAGTAGTAGAACAAACATATCAGTTGAAGTTTATCTGTTCCTTCTTGGATTAGAAGCTCATATCTGGGCCCCTCGATGATTTTGTTTTGACCTATGTACCGGGCCCGGTCAGAACTAAGTTGATGTATTCAATTAAGTTCTTTGTCAAACAAATCGGGAATCGGGAAACAAACTGCTGGACAATAAGTAAGACATTGTTCCATGTAATTGTCCGGCTGATATCTTGAACAGAGGATTATATGATCACTTATCTTAAATGGCGTATCAACATCTTCTCAGTTCCGAGAGACCTTGAAAGAGCTACGATTGCCGATCGGTTCCTGAAGTATTGCAGTGATAGTTATTAGACTTATCCATGTGGGAGACTGTTGGATAAGGTGTCTAAGTCCATAACTATTTCTGGTAAATATTTGACCCGACCAGGCATGGTCCATTTGGGTTGCATGGCATCATGCAATTGAATAAACTAAATGAGAGAAATAACACTTATGGCTATTAATATATTATAAGTACTAATATATTAATAATATTATTTAATTAGTTTTGATCAAGAATTAATTAAGTGATCAAAAAGATAACTAATTAGATATATGGGTAGATTAAGTAAATCTTCCATATCTTATATAGTGGGCTAAGAGGCTCCATGGATTGTCAAGTTGGGTTCCACCCATAGGATGCTCCATGGATAAAGAAATGAAGAGTTGTGGAATATTAGGGTTTACCTAATGCAACACAATATATAAGCAATGTAACTCTCCCCAAAATCGGTGACACTAAGAAAGAAGAGGGCTTGGCCGATTTTGCATGTGTTAGAGTATTCTCTCAAGTTTATTCTTTGCATTTGGTGTTGTGTGAAGCATTTGAGGCATCACACTTGAGGTGCTAGGCTCACAAGGTTTCAAGGAACACTTCCAACATCAAGGTATGTAGTTCTATCTTTTATACAAAGAAAATTGTACCCCATGTATGCTAGATAGGTTCTTAACCTTGGAAAACAACTTTGCATGATTATTAGACAAACATAGATCCAAGGTTATTAGGGTTGCATGTACACTTAGGAAGTGTTAGAATGCTCAAAACCCGTTAGAATTATCCTGAGTTATTCGCCACAACCAACTTCAAGGACGAAGACTAGTTTAAGTGGGGGAGAGTTGTAACATCCTGATGTCAAGGTAAATTCAATTCCAACCCTACGTTTGAATATTATTATATTTTATCCCTTGGGATTGAAAGGATTGCAAGATGACCCATAGTGGCAATATGGTAATTATATGTCTGTTGATTTTGTTTGTTATTTGTCATATGTCGATATACTATGTTGGGTTGAGACTTTACTGCTTTGTACGTGAGTAAAAAATCCGGGGGTATTCCAGCCCGATGGCTGAGTGGACCACATGGTATTCCAGTCCAATGACTGAATGGGGCTGATGTATATTAGTATTCTAGTCCAATGACTGAGTGGACATGTTGTATAATGGCATTCCAGTCTGATGACTGATTGGGCCAAGGTTAATCTAGACCAATGGCTGTGGACCCGGGGGTATTCCTGTCTGGTGACTGATTGGACCCAACATGCTCGTTTATATATGATATGTGTATTGTGTGGTGGTACTTTAGGGAAAACTCCCTAAGCGTTGGCTTACAATTTTTTATTATTGTTTCAGGTACTTCTGAGGATTGTGGGAAGGCGAAGGCGTGACCGTACACATCCTGATTTTATGTTGTTGATCGTGGGAAACTCTGTTTTGAAAACAATGGTTTTTTAAACAATTTTATTAGTCAGTGGGTTGATTTGAAAAGTTTAAATTGGTTGTGATTTTTAAGATGTTACAGTAATGTCAAGTGTGTTTATCAGGAACCATGCGGTGGAGTTATTGGATTAGCTTGAAATTCGAACATTTATGAAGTTTCCAGAGTTTAGCAAATTTTAAGTGAGGGAGAATCACTCCGTCATATGGAAATATTTTTAAATATAGGTCATCTCATAGCTTCAGATTTAAGGATAAGAGGATAGTTGGTTTTGGTTGTTGTTCGAATTAAAGCTTACGCTAGGAATGCTTTCCATCAGTCATTTGTGATTAGGGTGTAGATGTTGAGGATTCAAGGTTATCTTGTCTGAGGACTTGAAGCATATTTGGCGGTGCAAGTCAGGGTTAGTGATTATTCTTAGATCGAGGGTTGTTTGTGAACCTCTCTGCCTAATGTTGTCTGACGAAGGCATTAGGGTTCAAAGCATTGACCGAACACATGATAGGGTCTATTAGATTATGGTTTCATCTCGTGTTAGTTTTTTCTTTGTATTTTGGAGATAGTGGAAAGACCATGGCGGAACCCATGGTAATCGCAGGAGTGTGTAAGACTACGATCTGGCCCATATCATTCACTTAGCTAAGATAGGTTGTTGCATGGGTGATTGAAAAAATCAATATTTGTTTGGGGTGAGTAAGACCCGTCATTGTTTTTCAATCATTCTTTGTTAAGGCGTGAGGGCTTTTAGAGTCGTGTTGGTGCTTAGGAACACATAGCTTTTGATTGTGGGGCGAGTCCTATTTGTTTATGTTATATTGGGTGAGACCTATAGCCGATGCCCATTTTTTTATGTTATATTAGGTGAGACCCATTGGTGAGGCCCATTTTTTTTATGTTATCTTGGGTGAGGCTCACAGGCGAGGCGTGTTTATATGTTTGTTAGATTTTGTTTGTGGTCTCGCTTTTGGCATCTGTATGTGAGGTTGTCAGTGACTGTGGTTGGTCGTGGATTCCATATTTCAGTTTATTAGTAGGACGGTGTGGGAATGACAAGGTCTTGGATATACCGGATTTGTGAATATTCAATCATCACGATTGATGTATAGGTTAATATAATCTTTAGTTGTTGGGGTTTAGGTTTGGATTCGCCTTTATATCTGAGTGTAAGGTTGTCAACATCGGCAAGTGGTCATGGAGTCTATTTTCCAGTTATCAGTGAGACGATGCAAGGTCAGGGAGGTCTTAGTCGGATCTGATTTATGAGCTTTTGGTCATCATGGGTGACGTATGGGGTGACTCTGTCTACCTGGGAGTCAGGCATGACTTCATAATTTTCAATGCATGGACATGGAAGTTAGTTCTTCTCTTTGTGGGTTAGCGGGGACGTGTTGGTGTTCATCCTTCGTTGGTTCGCATATTTTTCTCGCTAAAGATTGTTTCAACATCGATGTTGGAAGGTGGACGTCTGTGTAAGGTACCATCTTAGTGATGTATTGGATGCGTTTTCGATATTTGAGAGTTTCCGCTTGAGTTTAACTTATGCACTTGATTTTGTAAATCCTTGTGATTTTAGTTGCACACTCTTGCATTCAGAGCTTTCGATATTTGAGAGTTTCCGCTCGAGTTTTGCTTATGCACTTGATTTTGTAAATCCTTGTGATTTTAGTTGCACACTCAAGGCATGGGCATGGAAGTTAGTTCTTCTCTTTGTGGGTTAGCGGGGACGTGTTGGTGTTCATCCTTCGTTGGTTCGCGTATTTTTCTCGCTAAAGATTGTTTCAACATCGATGTTGGAAGGTTGGGCTTAGCTGCCTCCTTCTTCTTCGGACAGTCTCTCAAAATGTGCCCCTCTTCATTACAACCAAAACACATCCTTTTGTTGTTCGGACACTCATTGGCAAAGTGCCCAATCTTTCCACACTTGTAGCAGGTGACATCCTCACTACATTTCCCAAAGTGTTTTTTCTTACACTTATCACACCATTTCGCTTCGCCTCCTTTTCCTCCAAACTTTTTCGAATAAGATTTTGAAAATTTGCTTCTCTTACCGGAACCAGATGTTCCCTCAAACTTTCTCTTCTCACCAACTTCAAACTTGTCGGTGGTTCTCCCTTTAATCATGTTCTGAACAGACTTGGCAGCCCAAATAGCTACCTCTAGAGTAGGTGCCTGACGAACTGGCACTGCGTACTCCCATGAGAGTCCCTTTGCGTACCGGTCAACCTTTGTCAGCTCGTCTGGAACGATGCACAAGGCAAACTCCATCTTGTCTGTAAAGTTATTAGTGTATTCATCAACTGACATGCTGCCTTTCGTCAATGTCAGAAACTTATTCTCCAATTCCAACAGATTTTGAACCGAGCAGAACTTGCGCTTGAACTGCACCAAGAATTCTGCCCATGTCAATTGCAGTGGCTCATTAGGGCTTAAAGTCTTCCCTAGAGTGTTCCACCAACGAACAACTCCACCTCGGAACTGACGCACTGCATAGGTAGTCTGCAATTTGCCTCTGCAGCCATAAGTCATGAAGGCTAACTCCATTTCGGAGATCCAATCCATCACTCCGATCGGGTCCTCCTTTACAGTGAAGGTCGATGGTTTGCAAGTCAGAAAGTCCTTGTACTTGCATCCCATTCCATCATTCCTTCCATCATGGCTGTTTTGCCTAACTATCGGTGGGTTTTCTTGACCAACAGACCCACGAAAGTTTCCACCTTCCGAGTGCCCTTCATTTAATTCGGGCTATTCCACACGAATTGACAGTTCTTCACGATTCTGTTGAAGCAACCGCCTAGTGTCCTCCATTTGACGATCCAACATCGTTTGAATATCATTTGTACACCAGCCATTGTTATTGGCTCCGGTGCTGCAGCTACAACAGGTTTTTGTTCAATCACTGGTGGTTGATTCTTGTTTTCATCAACATTACCAACTCCACTCCTCGTTCTCACCATTTTTGATCTACACACCAAATAAGGTGAAATTAGATCCTTATTCACTATAGATATTCAAATCATCCTTATCACTCTGAAACGTTTACATGCTAGTTCTAAATTCGTAAACGTACGCTTAGAATCCTACACACATAAGGTTTCCAGATCCGGTCGGCAACAGACCATAGATCCGAACAAATAATATCATATATGGCAACATATAACATTTAGCACATAAAAGCATTTTAGACAACTTTCCTTAAATAAACTCGTGCTCGTGTCTAAAACATAACAGACACACATCTCAAAATTTCACTTAGCATTTTAAGTTTAAGTCTAGAAATCCTACAAATTCCTAGTTTGCTTAAACTAATGCTCTGATACCAACTTTGACATCCCCAAAATCTCAGCCAAAAAAGATCGATTTTCATTTATGCTTTTAAAATAATTTCAGAGTAAATCTTTTTGATTTGAAAGAGTTGCGGAATTTGTTCCAAAAAAACAAAGTATGATAAAATAAGATTTACCAAAGCATTTCTTAAAGAAATGTATTTTTCATTATATTACAATACTCGGGATGTCATGTTCCGATAAACAGACCAAAAGCATAAACATTTAAATATAGACCTTACAACAGTTATTTACAACAACAGGTCTATAATCCAAAAATAACTTGACAAGTCATCCAACTTATGCTCTGGTGCCACTACCTATAATACAAAGAAACTGAGTGGGTCAGGCTTGGGAGCCAGGTGAGCATATAGGGTTTTCAACCCACAATAAATAATTAAATTAATTTTCATCAACCAACAATAACCCAATTACCTATTCCCATTATTCTCACTTTATGTCCCTAAAATAACTAACATAAGGGACCTAGTCTAAGAATATTTCATCGGGGCGACAACACATGCTTCGGGGGTTCCTCAACAATATAAGTCAAATAAGGCAACCATGAGGGGGATGGAATACAACGAATGAACACCCAAGTTCATTAACACCTACATGTTATGAGCCTGCTAGCGTTCCACTGGACTGTCTAGAAAAGTCTGTGGTCGTCATCTAAATTCCGCTAGATGACTGGATTACAATGTCATCGAGGCCTCTCATCTGTTTATCACGCAACTATCTACCCATGTTGTACCCGACATATTAGTAGATAAAAATACATATTTTTATACATAGTTTAAAACTTGTATAGCATTCTCATTCAATACATATTCCAAACAACAGATGAGACACATACACATAACACTTATTTCATAGAGAATAAATCATATCTATGAGATAGAAGAAAGTGAATATACATTCACACATATAACACAAAATATACACATAACACGTATTTCGTATAAAATACTTCATAATTATGCGTTAGAAGAAAGTAACCACACACTCACTTGATCAGAAGATGATCGGACAGCACTACGGCTTATAGAAGTAGTGCTCTTCGGCAGATCTGGAAGATCTTCACAAAAATCGAACTTCTCGGGGGCAGAGCTTCGGCTCGGGAATCACACTTCTCGGGATCTTCAGGAGCGTAAAACTTCCTTCCTAACTTGGATATAAGATCCGGGGTATTGGGATGGCTTCGGGGGTTTATGCGCAGAGCTTCGGCACAAAAAGGAGAAGAAATGAGCAAAAATACCCGGAACCCTCGCATCTTATTTATAGGAGGTTGAGGCGAGGTGCATCATGCTTCGTCATGGCATGCGTCATCCGAAGAACTTGAGTGCGAGGTACATCATGCTTCGCGTTACGCTGGGCGTACGCCAGTACGCTGGGCGTACTTCGGATGAGTCCGGTGACTCCTCTTCGGATAATATCGGATATAAGAATTAAATTTAAATATTAATTATTTAATAAACTTTGAAAATTCATATCTTCTTCATACGAACTCCGTTTTCGACATTATTTATATCCACGCATAGGTGAGACTACGTTCTACAACTTTCATTTAGACTCCATCGGCTAATTTTGAATTTATTTTTAGTAGGTCGGGACAGGAAAACTCCGTTATAAAATCATAACTTCTTCATCCGACGTCCGTTTTCACCTACCCTTTTTCACTACAATTAACGAGATCTTCGATTCTCGTTTAGATTATTTCGGCTAAAAAACCGCTCGGTCTCAAATCGAGTATTCGGGCTGCATACTGCTAAGTCGAAACTTCGAAAAATAATAACTTCCTCATACGAAGTTAGATTTGGGCGTTCTTTTTATGCACGCTCTCGGTTTAACGAACTCTACGAATTTTGTTCAGATTACTAAGGCTAAATATTTCTCTAACGTAAATTTCACTTTTTACGTCATTCAGCGTTGTCGGTTCTGTCGCGAAACTTCGACAGGTCATAACTTCTTCGATATAACTCGGATTTCGGCATTCTTTATATCTTCGGAATCCTTGTTTCGACCACTACATATTTATGCAAAGATATTGGGATTATCACACACTTCAAATTTGACGCTTATTTTATTCTTAATTCATTAAATTATAATAATTAAGAAAATAAACACATAATTCACATAATACTCAAATATTTCATCAGTAATACTTCAAAAAGAGCTACAAGGGTTAACCTACACTATTCAATCAATGATAATGCCTAGCCTGGAAACGCGGACGTTACAATTATGGGTTAGATCTGATCCCACATCGGCTGGGAAGGAGAACTAAGCATTCCTTATAAGGGGTGTGGATACCTTCCCTAACATAACGCGTTTTAAAGCCGTGAGGGCAACAAATCCCATAAGAAATCTGCAGTTAAGCGTGCTCGGGCGGGAGTAGTACCAGGATGGGTGACCCCCTGGGAAGTCCTTGTGCCGAGTGGCCCAAAGCGGACAATATTGTGATACGTGCCAGAGGGGGATGTTACAAATGGTATCAGAGCCAGGGCACGGGTCGATGTGTTCGACGGGGACGTCGAAACCTATAATGGGGGGTGAAAGTGGGTTAGATCTGATCCCACATCGGCTGGGAAGGACAACTAAGCATTCCTTATAAGGGGTGTGGATACCTTCTCTAACACAATGCGTTTTAAAGTCGTGAGGGAAGCAGATCCCATAAGAACTCTGCAGTTAAGCATGCTCGGGCAGGAGTAGTACCAGGATGGGTGACCCCCTGGGAAGTCCTCGTGCCGAGTGGCCCAAAGCGGACAATATTGTGATACGTGCCAGAGGGGGATGTTACATCCACCCTCTTATCTCAAAACCCTAGCCTCTCATCTTGTATCTTGAGCTCCTTGTTGGTGTTTTGGCCATTTAAAGATTAAAGGAAGGAATTGTTGGGCAAAGAATTGGCTAGCATCTTGCCTGCATCTCGTGTACCTTTTAGACTTATGTAATTCCCTAAGTTCTCACATTTATGGTTCATCCTTTGTAGATCTAGGTTTTGGGCTCATTTTCTTCTTAATATGTTGGAATGAATGATTGGTATTGATAAAGTTGGCATCTTTATCACTTTTTGTGGTTCCTTAGTCAACCTATGTTCCAAATCTAGATTTTCATATTGTTTGGTGCAATGCATGGAGTTTTAACTCTATTTCTTACCTTTTTTGACCTAGTTTTGGGAGTGACATGCATGTCTATAAAGTAAGGATTTTTATAGTTCATGTAAGGGAAAGGAATCCCTCTGAGAAGTTGGAGCAAAGTCAATGATGTGGATTAAGTCCTTAATGAAAGAAAAATGATTTTTGGCAGTGGCCACGATGTGGCCGAAGAATGACCACAACGTGGTTGAGTCTCGCTTCGCGATTGTTTTGTTCCTGACATTACCATGACATGACCACGGAAGGCCCACGACGTGGCAGTGTCATGCATGTCGATTATTTTGTCTGGACATGCCCACGACGTGGCTAAGAGGTCGCAACTTCGTGGGGACTAGACCTGGTTGGCCATTGAATTTTGTTGACGTTGATCGTTGACTTTTGATCATTTTAACTTGGAGTATTTGGATTGTTGATTAAGGATTTATCTATTTTTGGTGCTAGTCGGTTCACGAGATTAAGCAGTGCAAGGTGTAAGAGTGTTGATGTGCTTCTCCGGTTCTTCAATTCAGGTAAGTTTCCCATTATTTCACATATCCCATTGTATATATTTTACATGGTATGATAACGGTACTGTTAGATTACGAGTATGCTAGTTGACTAGGAGGACTCCGTGTTATGCTTGTGCAATTTAGGATAATTGGTGTCTTGGTATGCTAGACTGGTCGGGTCTTGCCTATTAATCGTAGGATACTCTTAGGTGTAATGATTGGTTAGAGTAATGATAATATTAACTGGTTATTGAGTGTTTACCCTAAGGGATTGTATTCAATCAAGTTGGATAACATGAGAACTTTTGGTATAATGCTCGACTGTATGATTCTTGTTTGATTTATTGTTTTTGGGTAGACCATTTGTTCAAATGTCTATCTAATTCCGACGATATATGGCTTTGTGATAATATATGGTTTTTAATCAATCAAATATTATTATGTGGTTTCTGAAATTAAGGTTTTCAATTGATTAATTTATTTTAAAATGAAATTTTTCCTTGTAATTTTCAGTAACATTACAGGTAATAATGATCACTTTTGTTTTTGTACCGAAACTGTATTTTATATATTATAATGTTAATCCTTTTTAATAAATGAATGTTTTTTTTGCCACTTGTCAATCTCTCATGAGTTTTGATACTTGTCATTTTGTATCATTTTGTGTCATATATTTATATATGTAAAGTATTAAATATAATATATATGAAATTAAATTGCAATGAATATATTTCTTCATTTCTTATTTTAAAGTTTTACATTAAAAAATATTTATTGCTTACATTTTAATGTTAAATTCTTTTCTAAATTAACCCATAAATTATACGATCTTACACCTAATTTTGACAACATTAAATATAAATATCAATTATTATTTTTATATAAAATTACGTCCGGCTGTTTGGAAACCTTCATTGGAGATTTCTAACACGGTGTCCAATCTCCCGCCATAAATAAGGGTACCTCACCTCACCAGTCACCAAACCAAACCATACTGAACTGAACTGAATAATAGCAACGAGAATAGACGACTGAAGCAACACACAGAGCGATCATGGAAATAGATTTGGTTGGAAAAACAATGGAAAACAAGCAAATCATATTCAAAAGATATACGAATGAATCTGTAAAAGAAACCGACATGGAATTGAAGCTTGGAAATCCGATCAAATTGGAAGCACCGAAGGGATCGAATGCCGTTTTAGTTAAGAACCTCTACTTCTCCTGCGATCCTTACATGCGCGGCCGTATGCGCGATTTCCATCGCTCCTATATTCCTCCCTTCTCTCCTGGATCTGTAAGATTTCTTCTTCTTCTCCTTCTTCTTTCTTTCATTTTCATTCTTGCTTCTTGTTTGATTATGGTACGACACTTTATTGCATCGCGGGTAGTCCTTCGCCGGCTTCTGCAATCAGGCATCTTAATTATGTCTCTTTAGTCATCACGAGTACACCAAAACGCCTCCAAAATAGTGAATATCAATCGTTCGCTTTTGAATGATTATGATTTATGAGGAATATACTTTATCGATTCCAAAAAATTTGGCGAAACTCAATCGTTGATTTTTTACATAAAATTGAATCTATAAATAATGAATTTACCAGTTTGTAAACTAAATAGTTTTACCCCTTAAAAGAAAAGGGTTAATCATTTGCCCCTAAAAGGAATTTCAGTATAACACCATAAATTAAATAATTTACCTAGCTTTCCTGACTTTACTGAGGAACTTGTGTGTAGTGTAGGAAGAGTTTATGTTAACAAAATCAATTTATTTGGACTATTAAATGACATAATTACATATGTTGTAGGCAATAGAGGGGTTAGGAGTGTCAAAAGTGTTGGATTCTGATGATCCAAATTTCAAAAGAGGGGACTTGGTAACAGGATATACAAATTGGGAAGAATACACTTTAATCAAGAAGACTAATGAACTGAGGAGAATTCAACAAGATGACGGAATCCCTCTCTCTTACCATGTTGGTCTTCTTGGTAATTAACAGCATATTTTCAAGAATCTCTTTAATTTATCTAACAACTGGAATTTGACCAAATTGTATTAGAATTTAATTTAGTGGTTACAGAATCCTGATATAAAAATATAATATTATGCAGGCATGCCAGGATTTACAGCTTATGTTGGGTTTTACGAGGTTTGTGCTCCTAAAAAAGGAGACTATGTTTATGTATCTGCAGCATCTGGAGCTGTTGGACAGCTTTTTGGTCAACTCGCTAAGTTACATGGATGCTATGTGGTTGGAAGCGCTGGAACAAGCCAGAAAGTACATTTTACTTGTTTCTTATTTACTTAATGAGCTTAATGGTTAAACACTTAATATGGACATATACATGGCTGATGACTGTTTTGTTTTTACTTAACCTGGACATAATGACTTGATGGGTTAAGCCAAAAAACATGGCTTAACATGTTTTCTGTTCTTTTTTCCTTCCTAACTCTTCTCAAGTTAAAATTGACAAATACAATGAATACAACAATTTATCCAGCCAAACATCATTACCCATTCAACTGTTTTACCCAAATACAACTTAATGAGAAAAAATAGGACATATTTGGTCACAGAAGTTTATAGGAAAAAACAAAGTAAAAAAATGATAGAATTTAGATGCTTTTGTGACCAAAAATTTGACGAATACAATGAAATATGTTTTTTGGAACACAAGGGTAAAGTGGTCATTTACTCTTGTTCAGATGGTTTATTCGGTTTAGAAAAGAAACGTAAAAATTCATCCAGCCAGACATCAATACCCACTAGGGTAAAATTATTTTGAGAAAAGAAAAATAGAATATATTTAGTCTGAGAATTTTATAGGAAAAATAAAGTAGTATTTAGATGCTATTGTGACCGAAAAACACATACATTAATTAGGTGGAACTTTTAAAGAATAAGCTCGGGTTTGATGAAGCCTTCAACTACAAAGACGAATCAGACCTTGAGTCAGCTTTGATGAGGTAACGACGTCCTCATATTTCCTAAAAGATCGATGTTAAGTCTTTTTTTAAATATATGTATGTATGTTACTTAAGAAGGGGTAATTTGGTAATTTACTATGATGGTAGGTACTTCCCTCAAGGAATCGATATATACTTTGATAACGTGGGGGGAGGGATGCTTGATGCAGCACTCGCAAACATGAGGGCCCATGGACGTGTGGCCATATGTGGGATGGTTTCTCAAAACAATAGAACCGATCCGCAGAGTTTTCGCAACATGTTTAGTATTATATCAAAGCGTATAACAATAAAAGGTTTCCTTCAGAGCGATTTTATCCATTTATACCCCAGGTTTTTGGAGGAAATTACGGGTTACTACAAACAGGGAAAGATTGTTTACATAGAGAATATGAACCATGGCCTTGAAACTTCACCGGCTGCCTTTGTTGGCCTCTTTTCCGGCAAGAATGTTGGTAAGCAAGTCATATGCGTGGCTACCGAGTAATTGTATCTGATCAGTAAGCAAGTCACAAAGGTCCAATGTAGTTTTGACTCGCACAAATGTTGGTGGTTTTGGTCCCTAAACCTAGCTTCATTAACTGAAATCTGTTAAGTCATTGTATCTTATTAGACTCATTAGGTAATAGATGAATCCATAAACAATTTGTATGCAGTTTCAAAAGAACTGGCTTTTTATTCCGATTCAACATTATTAATTTATCATAAGTTATAAACCAACGGAAGTAAATAGATTAATCTCTGACTAAATCTGATTACCAAATTCTTTGTAAAATTGCAACAGAAGTAAATAATAAAAAAATAATACAAAGTGAAACCAAAACAGTATTTAGCCAAAAATAAACACAGCGAATATAGATGTCGCTGTAACTTAAATTCTATCAAGTAGAAACAAAAATGGTACAGTAAGGTAAAAACCAGACAGATTTAGCTTGTGTATGACTACTTTATGCATGTCGGTAATGATTTAACTTGTAAAGCAAGACATGACCAGCAGCATTCCCCAAAGCCATCATCCCTCCACCCGGACTAAAATCCAAACACCGAGGAAACTGCAACGCCTTATTTGCTGGTGGCCAGTTTGAAAAAACAGTAAACGAAGGCACATGCACCAACTTCATACTGTTCTTCTTCATACTCGAACAAATCGCCAAAATCTGCGCATCGCAATTAAACTTAATAAAATCAACTTTTGTTGTCAGATTCTCGATCCTTTTCATCGGTTTTCTGTTTCCCCCCAAAAATTCCTCCTTATTGTAAACATTCACAATCCCACTATCGGACCCCGCTGCAAATATGTTCCCCTTTGGTGACATTCCAAGAGCTGTACCCGTTAAGCACCCTTCATCAACACCTTTATGAAAACAACTCATGCTTCTCATATCAAAATGGTAGATCTGCCCGTCCCCGCCCGTGGCTACCAACTCCTGCCCGTCATTCCCAAAAGTTAAAGCCCGGGCAGTTCCGTTCATTTTTAGAGTTCCTATTAATTCTTTTGTTTTGGATGACACCAGTAAAATATATCCTTCGTTGCCAATAAACGCGATTGTTTTCGAATCCGGAGAGATTTCAAAAGTTTCTAGGCTTTTCTCCTCACGCCCCACTAACGGCCCGATTTTATCCATCTTCGCTTTGACCAAGTCAAAGCTGTAAAAAAACTTTCGCCTTCCAGAGAGAATAACCTGGGAACCATCTGGCGTGAAAGACGCCTTTCTGATTGGACAATCATCAACAAAAATGGATTGAATTTTCGTGTTTCGTTTTCCATCGATCTGAAAAAACCGCAGCTTTTTGTCGAGTCCACCGGTCAGGAGTAACTGACCGTTTCTATGGAACTGAACCGAATTAATCGGACCGCTTGATGGGTCCTGTCCGTTTGCATCAACTAATCTTGAATACTCGAGTAACCCGGGCAGCAGTTTTGAGCTGCCCGGAACAACAAGATCTTCGGTGGTTTGAAGAATACCATCAAAATCTCCATCGCTGTCATCGGAGTTGTAAACATGTGAATCGGGCCGGGCCCAGTCTGTGCTCGGGTTGAGCTTCATGTGATGGGCCCGCAATCTTGATACATACTCGGATCCGGATATTATTTTCTCATCTTCTTCTTTCCGGATCTTTCTTAAACGGTTGACTTTTGAAATGTTTATGTTTGTTTTTGCTTCCTCTTCATCTACCCAAACGGGTGTCCGTGGGGCGAGATCCTCTGTGGCAACGATTGCTGCATCCTCTTCATATACAGACAATGCACTGTTGGCAGAACGATCAGTAATGAACAAAGCATCTTCTTCTTCTTCAATGTTCTTCCCAAACTCAACTGGATACAAAGACCCAAACAAGACGTTTTCAAGTTTCTTCATCTCGGTTTCAGCTACTTTGTCCTCTCTCTTTTTCTTCTTAGGCTTCACTATGCTCAAATTTTCTGAAATTTTCGTTTCTTGTAACATATCTAAATGTAAAGGTGATTCAAGATCACGATTCTTTCTTTTTGTCTTCTCGCCTATGTCTTTAGAAACCGCATTTTGAGAAA
This sequence comes from Lactuca saligna, assembly GCF_052625555.1. Taxonomy (NCBI): domain Eukaryota; kingdom Viridiplantae; phylum Streptophyta; class Magnoliopsida; order Asterales; family Asteraceae; genus Lactuca; species Lactuca saligna. The sequence goes on from NC_136424.1 coordinate 2,982,543, forward strand.
TCAAAGTAGCCATTTCTTGCTGCGACAGCTGTCACTGCAAAATTAAACACAGCATGCGTAAACTAAAGAAACAAACACGTCTGCATGATAAAATTCCAAAAGCAAATCATGGTAAATACACTGAAATACAAGGATAAAAGCTAATAGTTTTCCTATATAAGATTCTACTGCGCTTGTGTGTGAATATGTGATATTAAAGTTCCAAACAACTCATACAATCAGAAAATAATAAAAATCTAACTTAAGTCACAAATTTATGCAAACAGATTTATGTGACCATTTATGCAAACAAAACCTGAAAATAATAAAAATCAGAAAATAATACAAACATACAATCAGAAAAATAAAAATCCATTTATGGGAACAAAACCTGAAAATAAACTCATACAATCAGATTTATGTGACAGATTACAAATCTAGAATTACTTTATGGACATAACAGCACATAACTTAAGCATATCAGCAGATTATTCAGCAATGCATATGAAGCACATAGAGTCATGGACAGAAGTCCATGCTGCACAGGGAAGTCCACGAGAAATCACTGAAACTAATAGGGCTATTTTTGTCCAAAATGTAACTGAAAAAGGGGAAGAATTTAGACATGTCCTGATGTCCATAGAGTAGTTGTAGAGAGTTTGAACTTTTTTGAAATAGAGATGTAGATTCAAAAAGTTATTCACTCACCATATTATATTGAGATCTTCTATATTAGCGCATTACCTATTTTTTAAGAGATTTCACAAAATAAATATCGTTTATGAATCATATAAAAATTTTTAGGTTCACATACTCTGCACCATCCTTAGCATTCAAGTTCACAAGAGAAGCAATAATTTCTCAAATAAACAAGCCAGTGGAATCAAATCGAGACAAACTTGAAAACTGTGTAATATGCTTGGATGATAAATCTACCTAATACTTCTTTACAGTACGAAATCATAAATACTGAAATCAGTAGCACAACAAATTAACACAGTAGCAACAACTCAAAAATAGAAATACAAAAAAAAAACGCACAAACCAAAATTGATAACAGTACGAAATCAGAAATACCAATGGATGCCGATTCGTTGATAGCGGTGTTGGACGATCCAATTCTCGTTGTCACCGATGGTAGTGATGGACGAAATCAGATATACCGATGGCAGCGTCGCCGGCTCGATGGTGGAGGAACTCTGCGTCGCCGTATCGATTGTGAAAATGCTCTACGTCGGCAGCTTCGCCGGTCGCCGGCAGCGCCACCGTTTATCAGAAGCGGGAAGCGGCAGAAAGAACTACGGAAGCGTGAAGTTAATATTTGATTTAGGGTTTATAGTTATCCGTACAGAAAGTTAATAACGTCGATATATTTACAAATCTTCTTGTCCATAAATTAAATATCCTTTTATTCTATTTTTTTCGAATTTGACCAATTAAATGATAATATATATTATTTTAATATATTTAAATATCAAAATATCATTAAATAAACATAATATATATCATTATTTAATTCAGTAGAAAGATCGTTAAAAACAAAAAATATGAAAATATTTAATTTCTTTTAAGAAATATTGTTAAGTTAAAATGAAAAAAACTTGTTTGAATTAGCTGTCAATAAATAATACTAACCTAATAGATTTTTATTTTATTATTTATATTACAACAAAACATGAAAGGTTTTATATATAAATTTTTAAATATTAAATATTGAAATTAAAAATAATATCATGATAGATATATTTTAGTTATTTTTTATAGTTTATTTTAATATATTTTATTTTATTTTTAACTAATCGTTACGTATAATTTTGTATTATTTATTTTTATCTATATCAAGAAACCTTCTAATCATTATGTTTAATTTCAGATTTTTCGAAGACTCTGTGGAGCGAGAATGATGGGGAAATGCGGAAATCGAATAGACTTAAAGATTGAAGAACATTGGGTTTTGTGACTTTAGAAGATGGTACAAAATAGGCTAGTTGGTGAATGGAAACTTGAAGAAAATATGGGCTACTTGATTTATGAAAATTTGTCACATGGGTCTTGGACTTAAAGAAGATGGAAGCAACATTTGGGTTTTACATATTTGAATGATCAACACAGGTATTTGAGATTTGGATGATTAAAAAGAAATAAATTCGACAAAATTTGGAGAATTTAGAAGAATCATAGGCTTACAATCAGATGGAGAAGAGTTGGACCAAAAGACAAGTGTTGGAGCCCAATTGCTGAAAAGCCCAAAATCACACGCAAACCTATCATGCGACTCGCATAATGTTTTTGCATTTGAACCATGAGGCCCGCGTAGACTCCCAACAAGGGCATTTTCGGGATTTTCGTTTTAGCTGTTATTTAGGGAAGTTTTGTAAGGGTCTTTTGGACTTTCGACCAGATCTTTTAAGGTCATTTTCTCTGGAGTTTGAAACTCTCATGAAGGCTTGATGAACATCAATTTCATCTCATTTTGGTCCTTGAATTTTTGGTATTTCTAAACATTTTTCATTTTATTTGAGTTTATCCATGTTAGGCCAAACTAATATTGGTTGACTTCGATGTAGTTACTTGAATATTTGGTTATTTTGAAGAATGTCATGAACTTGGGTTTTAATGTCTATGAAGATATTTTCTAGAAAAGTTCATTCATATTTATACGTCTTTAATCATGAGTTTAGATCTATGAATATTAATCTTGTTGGTTAATTTCTTAATTAAGTAATGGATCTTAAAACTAATAAACAACAATCGGTTTAAGTGTTCGTTTTCACTTCATATAAATCAAGAAAATGTTGTCTCCATAAGGGTAATGGAAACATTTTTTTATTACTTTTTGAATTTGGTAACTCTTAAAACTTAATGCTAATTGATATTTTCACATATTACATGCTTCATTAACTTTGTGAGTTAATGAGCTTATTTATCCATTTTAATAATTAAGAATAGTTGAGCTAACTTATGAATATAAGTTTTTATATCCAAGTTTAGATATTGAACGTAAGGATTGCACATTGAGATTCTGATGATTATTCAACCAAATGTGCAAGTGATGAAATTCAAATGTCAACCACTCCCTTCATATTGATTTACATCAACTTTTACTAACTTAATTTGTATTTTATTTGTACTAGTTAAAATTAGATTTATAAAAAAAATATTAAAACCCCGATTTTTATTCTCATAGTCTTTTTACAAGTATTTTTACAAAGATGTTTATTAGAGATACAAATCGAACCAATCCTTGGGGATTCGATCACTATACCACCATACACTATATTTCTGTATAAGATTTAAGATTATTTGCTAGTTTGCCTCAACAACCACCAAGTCATACAAAATATACTATGATACATAAATCTCATCAAGAGTTTTAAAACACGTCGATTAGTAAATGTGATATTTAATTTTTCAATACATGTTTTGGAAGACCTACATTTGACTTTATGTTGGTGTGCGAGAACCCATGCCTTAATTCATACCTAAAAAACTAAGGTGAACCGGAATTAAAAAAATTATACAATATGAAGCAAAATAATTAAAAAAATATAGTTGGTGCTCCCCACCATCATTTAAAGATCACCTACATTTCTAGTGATATCGATCCCTGTATGTAAAATTAAAGCACCAACCTTATGTGTGTCTTTTTTTTCAATTTCATGCACTACATATAACAAAGATGAAAAGAGAAAAGAAGCATATATGAGTAACAAAACACTGAAATATTATCCTTATATAGCCAAAACATTTTAATTAACTAGCCAATAACATAAATTGAAGAGTTAGGGGTCTCAAAACATTGATATTTTTATTAATCAATCAATTAAATAACATATTTTGAAATTATTACAATCATTATTAAAATGCATTTGAAAGATTATTAGGGTTTCAAATGAATATGATTGAAGTGTTTTAGCATATATATATATATATATATATATATATATATATATATATATATATATATATATATATATATATATATGTGTGTGTGTGTGTGTGCATGTGTGTGTGTGTTTATTTGTGTGTTCAAATGAGAATAATTATAAGATTTGAGAACTTGAGAACAAATCTAAACAACTAGTTTTAAATGTTGAAAATTTAAAGATTTTGTCACATCCCCGACAGACACCGGAAACGCATGGTTATGCGACGTCATCATGGATCACATATATTGATTAAATTGAACAATACACAAAAATTATAACATAAATATCACTTCCATTTCTAAATAAAATATTACATCTGGTACTAAGTTTTAGCATACTCAAATAATACAGTACATGGAACGCCTTAACAAATAGGCAAAATAATAACAATATAAATAAAGACAAATAGTACTCTGCGATTTTGATGAATGTTTCCCAAAAGATTGAAACGTTTGACTTTTAAGTTCCTGAGAATACATGTGACTTGAAAATGTCAACATAAAGTTTGTGTGTTCACAAGTTTGAATATTTGTATCAAACGTACTTATCATACCAAAAAGTATATGTTTTTATCGTATATAAATATTTTCAACTTATATTTATATGCGTACTTTTACCCTGGAATGTAATCGTTTTAGTGAATATAAGTAGTCTTTCAACTTATATTATATGATTTTAGGCTAACATTTATCAACGTTACAATGAGTTTCTAAGGTAAAACCTTATAATCTTATCTGTAAAACCTTGATCACGTTGAATACATTATCAACACCAACGATGTTGATCTGGCTTCATAAGACATCATGATATATTAGTTGTTAGCTAAGTTACATGATCTGTTATCTTTGTGATATGCAGTTTTTTATAGCATATATCTTTCATATGTAGTAGTTATCTGTAACGCATGTGTTTTTGGGTTTGTCATTAATGTTGATATAATACTCTAGGTTAACCTTTGTAACCCGTTTTGAAATAATAGAAGTGTATTATTTGAGTATTATGTGTTATGTGCTTAATTGTGTGTCTTAATTTAATTAAGAATAAAAATAAGCGTCAAAATGAAATGTTACATAAAGCCTATATCTATGGATAATGTTGTAGTAGTTGAAACGAGGTTTCCGAGTATATAAAGAATGCCGAAATCCGAGTAATAACGAAGAAGTTATAACCTGTCGAAGTTTCGCGACAGAACCGGCAACGCTGAATGACGTAAAAAGTGAAATTTACGTTAGTGCAATATTTAGCCTTAGCGATCTAAGCGAATGTTGTAGAGTTCCTTAAACTGAGAGTGTGCATGAAAAGAACGCCCAAATCTAACTTCGTATGGGGAAGTTATGATTTTTCGAAGTTTCGACTTAGCGGTATGCAGCCCGAATACTCGAAATAGAGATTGAGTGATATTTAGCAAAAAATTTATAAATGAGAATTGAATATCTCATTGATAGTAGTCCAGCGATAAAAAGACAGACGAAAACAGAGTTCAGATGAAGGAGTTATGAATTTCGAACAGAGTTTTGCTGTCCCGGCCTACTAAAAATAATATATAAGTAATATACTTATAATATATTAAAAATCAAGTCAAAATTAGCCAATGGAGTCTAAACGAGAATTGTAGAGCATAATCTCACCTCCGTGTCGATATAAAGAACGTCAAAAGCGGAGTTCGTATGCGAAAGTAATGAATTTCTGGAGTTCGGGGCGCGAAACCCCAAAACTGTCAGATACCACGACGTGGCAAGTCTTCTGACACCTCCGGGAGTCCCCCAGATGCAACTTGCGATGACGCATGCAGTGACGACCAAGACCACGACGTGGAAAAAGGTTGCCATGACGTGGCAAGGGCCAGTTTTGCCCTATAAATAGATTTGAAGGGCCAGCCGTTTAGGGTTGCTCATTCTCTCATCTCTCATCCATATTACCTCGATTTACGTGCAAAGAAGTACCCCCGAAGCCCCGGTATCAACCCCGAGACCCGAAGCAAGTCTGGTTGCCATTAGGATATCTATTGTTGAGGAAACCCCTTAGGAGTAATGTCCGTCCCGATGAAAATCCTAGATTAGGTCCCTTGAGATAGATGTTGTTTTAGGGACGTAAAGTGAGGTTAATGGGAATGGGTAATCGGGTTATTGTTGGTTGGTGAAATTAAATATAATTTATTTATTGTGGGTTGAAAACCCTATATGCTCACCAAGCTCCCAAGCCTGACCCACTAAGTTTTATTTGTATTATAGGAAGTGGCGCAAGGGCATAAGATGGATGAATCATCGAGTTGTTTTGTTTACAAGTCTATATATGTATATATTTGTTGAATGACTTGTAATGTTATCGTTTATGCTTTATGGTCTGTATCGGAACATGACATCCCGAGTTTTGATTATATAATGAAAATGCATCTCTTGATGAAATGCTTTGATAAATATTATTTTATCATATTTTGTTTTGGGGAACAAATTCCGCAACTCTTTTAAATCAAAAGGATTTACTCTGAAATTATTTTAAAAAACATAAATGAAAACGGTCTTTTATGGCCGAGATTTTCCGGATGTCACATTATCATAGTTATTCAAATCCATGATATGTAGGGATCTGAATCTAGAATAGTCATCAACCTAGTATATAAATTACACTAGGGTCACATTTAAAAATAAGTTTGTGCACTCTCTCTTTGTGATAGATTTTCTTAATCAAAAATTGTTTTTAATTAATCTCTTATTGATCTTGTCATTGTTTGACTACTTTTCTTCTTATTTCGATCCTTCCATTGGTATCAGCGCAGGTACCTTTATCTCATAATGACTAAGGTGCTGTTTGTTTTTTCTGAGGCAAAACGTCTGCAGTCTGCGGACCACATCTGTAGACCTCTGCAGTAGAAGAGGTGGACCAAACGTCTGCAGTCTGAAAAAAAAAGACTGTTTGTTTTTTTAACATCTGCGGGCTATTAAAATAAACTGAAATCTAAATAAACTGATTTTTTAAAACTTCAAAGCGAATTTTTTATATATTTTTACGACTTTATTATAAATATATAACGAATCTAGATCAACTTTTATGTATTATTATATAAAAAATAAAAATAAAAATGGTATTAATTCATATACATATTTGATAAAAACCAACAACTTTGATTGCAAAGTTATAACTAAACATTATAATTAGTGATCAAAAAATTTGATACATAAATAGATGGAAATAAACTTCGATTTTTTCAAATAAATCTATTAAAAATGTACGATAAATATTTTCTCGAGAAATTGATGATCCTCTATTAAATAAAGTTTTACAAAATTTTGGCAAAAAAATATAAGAATATATTATGATTTTTTTTCATATTTATATAAACAACTTCAACGAATGTTATTATAATAAATTTTTATTTATAAATTTGTTAAAAATATCATGTTTGTATCGTCAAATGTTTTTTTTTAAGTTTTGTAATTTTTTTTCATATTGTTTATCATTAATAAAGTTGGAAAAAATATAAATTAAAAAAAAAAAACTTTAAAAAAATAAAGATATATATGTTTTTTTAAGCTAGAAGATGTCTGAAGATGTTAGAAGACTCTGGTCCACATCTGCGCCAAGAAGAGGGCGCGCAGACATTTTTAGGTCTGCAGTCTTCAAAAAAACAAACAGTCTGCGAAGACTAATGTCTGCGCGTGGTCTGCGCGGCGCAGACAGAAGACGTCTCGCAGATCTGCAGACAAAAAACAAACATTACCTAAACCTTCTTCTTCATTTTCTTCTCTCGACTCTAAACTTTTCTCTAGTTGCCACCCCTAGAAACAAATTTCCTATTTTCGATGAAAAGAACTTACCCATATGGAAAAACAAAGTTATGGTTGTTCTTGAAACCATGGATCATGATATTCTAGACATTATCAAAAAAGGTCCACATTATCCCACCTTTGATGCAACAAAAGATAGTATGAAGATTGAATTTATTAAGAAAACTCATAAACAATTGTTTAATAAAGATGATAGGCTTCTACATAGCCTTGAGCTTGTGTTGCAATAGGCAACTCACTTTCTTATGATATATATATCACCTTTTTCAGAACTGTCTCTGCCAAGGAGATGATCGATACGCTAACGGTAGCATATGAAGGAACCAAAGAAGTCAAAGCTACCATGGTAACAGTCTAAATCGCATATATGAACACTTCTTTACTCAAAGGAAAGAATCTCTTACTCAAACTTTTAATCATTCCATCTTTGTAATTAATGACATGGGAAGAGTTGATACTTTCAAATACGAGAATGTTTTGGTTCTAAAATTTGTAGATTCTTTCGATGAAAAATGGGAACATCATGTTGATGTGTTGAAGAACAGTGAGAAAATCCACTTTATGGATCTTCACAACTTTATGGAAATTTGAAATTTTTTGAAGAAACAAAGGGTATCGAGGAAAGAAATAATGAAAGACGGCTTCAAAGAAAGATCTTCTGAACTATTCTCCAAATAATCAAGTTTTGTCCCTTAAAGTGAAAGTGACAAGTCAGATAATGTTGATTCAAAGGAAGAGCACAATGTTGAGCTTTACTCAAGTGTTGTTATGATTGTAAAGCACATTGAAAAGTCTGAAAACAAGACTTAGTGAAGCTAAAAAGTTTCCTGCAAAACTTAGTTCATCAACATCTAAATGATCTAATGCTGGTAACTCTAAAAAGGATGATGGAAAGTGTTCAATTGTGGAGGCATCGATCACATTGCTCATGACTACAAAATCAAGAAAATCATTCCAAAGGATGATTCTTATAAAGCAAAGTACAAGCGTTTGGTTGCCTTTCTGAACAGGCAAATGTAACGCCCCAAAAATACGAGCGAAAAATTTCATTTTTGAAATTTTATACTTAGCAAAACATTCGAATTAAAACGTTTACTGATCATAACATTTTATAAAGATATCACATGTCTGGAAAACATTTCATAAAACATAATAATGTCAGAGTACAAATCCCCAGGAAGATCTCATGATGCGGAATACGAAACATGTGTGTGATGGGCCACTACCGCGCCAGCTCCTTCCCCTTCGAAGAAGAGGTACCTGAAACTAAAACTTAAAACTGTAACCACGAAGCTTAGTGAGTTCCCCCATCATACCGCATACCATACAATCACATATCATACATATTGCTAGGCATTTCTGGGGTTCCCGACCTACCCGGTACAACCATTCTAGGGTGCCGACCTACCCGTGTCAAGCCATTCTGGGGTGCTGACTACCCTTCGGTCCTGACGACCGAACCTCAGGGACTATTTCACCCCTACTGCTACTATCACATATATCATAACATAACATATTATCAGACATATCTGGGGTGCCTGAACTACCCTACGGTCCTAGCAACCGAACTCGAGGATTGGTACCCTCCTACTACCTCTATTGCATATAACATAACAAGCCAGCATGCAAACATATAATCACATACTGTCAGACGTATTTGGGGTGTCTGACTACCCTTCGGTCCTAACAACCGAACTCTACTACTATCACATATAACATATCATGCTAGCATATAACATATCATGTAGTAGCAAACCTAGATGATATCACAAAGACAATCATCTATCATACATCTCCTACTGGTGGGCCGGCATTGTGGCCTTAGACCCACCGCTACTGGAAGGTAACTCACCTCGTAGCTGCTGATCTGTGTGGGAATAGTCTGTCTGTCTGCTGCTGCTGCTCCGGAAATCCTCCGGCTGTAATTCCCACCAAACACTTAGTCAAATACTGCTGATCTGTATGGGAATAGCCAGTTGACCAGACTCGCCGAGTTGGCTTGCCGACTCGCCGAGTCCCTTTCTCTATACCCAAGTCTTAATAGTCCTGCATCCTACTCGCCGAGTTGTATGAACAACTCGCCGAGTTCGCCTTCATCCGAAGAACACTCTACGCTGTGACTCGCCGAGTTGTATGAACAACTCGTCGAGTCTGTTCTTGATCTAAGAAGATTGTCTTGAACTCGCCGATTCAGGGCATAGACTCGCCGAGTTCCTTCATGGATGAGTTCGGCTTCCAACTCACCGAGTCCACCCCGGACTCACTACACTACTCGCTATAACGAAAAGGGGGAAAACTCGGGAAACGCGTCTCGACTCACCGAGTCCGATGAACGACTCGCCGATTCGTTACCATGCAATTACTATATGGTCGATTCTGCTCGAATCCAACTCATGCCATACATAGATCTGTGATCCTGGGGCTTGATTTACATGTAAAGTTTCCAACTTTACGTGTAAATAGGCAACCATGAGAGTTTTAGGGTCCAAAATGCACCAAAAAGGGTAGATCTAGGGCTTTCATGTAAAGGTTAATCAGCTTACTACGAACCCTCAGACCTACCCGGGGTTGGAAATGGTTCAAGAAGGACTTTAATGGAGCTATAAGGGACAATAAGCATGAAAACAAGGGGGAAAACGAGTTATACCTTAGGGAACACGCTAAGATAGCTCAAAGATGCTTGACCTCCTCTTCTTCTTCTTGATCTACTCTTCTTCCCACTCCAAAACTTCAAGAGGACACACCAAATGCTTCAAACTCACAAGGAAACAAATCTTGGACGAGATATAGGGCTCTGAGGGTGAATGGGGCGAGCTTGGGTCGCACAAGCTAGCTTAAATAGGGGGCAAACCCTTGGAATTAGGGTTTCATCAAACATCGATGACTCACCGAGTCCAGGATATGGACTCGCCGAGTCGCCAACTTAAGCGTGCCCCCGGACCGCGTCCCTACTCGGCGAGTCGGACCTACAACTCGCCGAGTCCAAGGCTAAAATGACAATTACTTAGATAAAATTTTACGTACCAGGAACCAGGTGCTACAGCAAAACCTGGAGTCAAAGGTTCTTGTTGCTAAAGAAGAAGAGTGGATTGATGATGCAAAATCTTTGTATGAAGAGGTTAAGAAGAATATGTGTTTGATGGCTTTCACTAACGAGTTTGTCAGTGATGAAAATGACAGCAGCTCGAGTATGTTAGAATATGATCTTACTAAAGTTGCTAGTGATTCAAAATTTAGAACCAGGATTTGTCGTCCCTGTATCAAGTTAAAAAGTTTGTGTAACATCCCGAGACTTTGCAGGTATTTTTGAATCCTCTCTTCTATCATTATTTTGTCACTTGTAGTCCTTGAGGTTGGAAGTGTAGAGCCAAGATAAGTCTAAGGACCAATGTTGCAACCTTGGATCAGGAAGGAGTACGTTGAGCGTACATAAGATTACGCTAAGCGTATTAAGGTACGCCATAGTACGTTGGGCGTACTTATGTCTGAAGAAAACCCTAATATTTAGGGTGGGGGCTGTATAAACAACCTTATGAGCTCATAACCCTCCCTTACCTTAGCCTCCACTGTTTAGAGTCGTTTTCCCCAAACCCTAATCATTTCCTTGAGTGTGTGAGCTTATAGTGTGTATTTTGAGTAGTTTGAGAAGAAGGTGTTGCATCAAGGAGTTAGAGAAGAAGAACAAGCTAGTAGATATGAAGTTGTTTGGTGCCCTAGAAGCTCCAGAATGTAAAGAGCTTCAAACTTTATGCATGTATGTTATATATCTTGCCATTTTAGCTTTAAGAAACCCCTTCTTGTCCCAAAAGTCCCAAGTTGATGCATGATATGATTTGGACGAGATGAGTTGTCCTTTCAGGCCCTTAAGGAGGTCCTAAGTGATAAGAATATGTGATTAAATATGAAAAAAATTATTGTATCAAAACGCAAAATTGAATCTTGCCAGCATAAATCATGTGACTAAATGTACAAAATTATATGTAATTAAATTCACGAGAAAAAAATTATTAAATTTAGAATGAAAAACAAATCTTAAGTGGTGGATGGTGGAGTGGGGGTAGTTGATGGGTAATGTTAGGTGATGGTGGTAAGTGGTGGCTGATGGGTGGTATGTGGAGATGGATGGTATGGGTGGTTGGCAGGTGGTGTGTGGTGGTGGTGGTATGTGAGGGTGGTCGTGATGGTGTTAAAGTGGTGGATGGTTTTGGTTGAGTTGTGACTGTTGTTAGTTGGTGGATTTCTTAATTGTTTTTGTTTTATGTATATAATTTTTTTTTATTATGCAAGTAATATTTGTTTTCAGGTTCTCAAATCTGATAATCTTTTATAATTGTTCTTATTTGAACATATCTTAAAATATATGTTCATTGTATGGAACTTTAAGTTTATATTTAAATAACTTTATGAGTTGATAAAATTAAATAATATATATGTTGGTTATATGTAATTGGTATTTATTTGATTATATACTATGTAATATAGACATCATATTTATAGCAAAGTCTTTAACTTATATGAAATGATAAACAACATATTATAGATAATTTATAAAATAAAATAATAGTTCTCGAAATAAATTGTACATGGTACAACTCGTATCAACTAGGTATATATTACAACGGGTTTCTTATGAGAATTTATTGGTTTATTAACAATTTCTTCAACGATTTAGGAATGAATAACTACTTCTTGAAAGATAGCAACTCTCACTTCTTAAAAGATGGCAACTCTCACGAATATTAGTTATCTAGGAATGAATAACAAATCATGGACCTTTAGGGATCTTATTATCATATCTACCATCTTCAAGTTTTAGGCCGCATTTTCTTATTTTGATGGCAACTTGACAATGGAGATTTACGGGTTGGTCTTTTGGGCTTTCTTCCATATTTAAATTGTTGCCAAATCTTAGTTCTTAGATAAGAACTGACCTTCAGGTCTCTATTACTACTAAGGGGATGTTTGAGATTGTGGTTTAAAAGTGCTTATTTGCTTATTGGTTTTTTGAAAAGCTAATAAACTAAAAAAAGTGTTTGGCAAACTCAAAAGTATTTTTCAGAATGGCTTTTCCATAAGCTTCAATAAACACTTTTTAATAAGCATGGAAAACGTGACTTTTTGAAATTGTTTATGGCTTTTCAGCCAAAATAACTTCAAAAAACACTTTTTAAGCCAAACACTTTTTAACTTATTGGCTTTTTTACTGTAAAAACTTATCCAAACACTTTTTAAAAAACTCTTTTACCACCATTATAAGCAAATAAGCACTTTTATCTAAAAGCACTTTTCTAGTTAAAAAAGCACTCCCAAACACCCTCTAAGACTTGGAAAAGTGGTACGGTAGAGGGAGTGCGGTTTCGCCACCTAGGCAATAAACACCGTCTCCTGGGTGTGATTTAGACCGCAATGTGGTAAAAAATCGTCGTGTTTGTGATTTGGTGGGGAGAATTTGACCGTTTTGTGATTGGATTGGGAGAAAATTAAAGTTTTTATCATTTCTTTTAAATAAGTTGTGGCACCACTCATTGGGTGTAGCAAGAAACCACACTTTTGTGATAAAAAATGATGTAGCGCTTATATGGCAATGAAGGGAGTGCTGTTTCGGTGGCACCGCACCCTCCATCCTAAAGCATAAAGATCAAGTTTCACCCAAGATCAAGTTTCAGTTGTTCCGCTCGCACTCTTTCTTAGATTATTGGATGTGGGCAACAGGGTTAAGATGTCAAATATTGTCACCTCATATTTTCTCAAATTTTAACATGTTATAACATCAAGTGAGGATGGTGTTTCCATGTTATAACATGGTGTTAAGAGTAGAGATAAAGAGAGAAAAAAAAAGGAAATAATCTGAGTGAGTGTTGTCTCTCGTGCTCGATACCACATTTGCCACAGCCCATAACTAGAGGTGGAGGCGGTGTTCCTCCCGTGGTAACGCCGTTAAGGCTGTGCCACGTAGACAATAACGAGCCTTAACGGCCCCATACCGAGCAGTCTTAATGGTTAGATAACAACTCAGTGATGTGTCACTTGATTCGCACTCTGTTAACTCTTTCTTAATGGTTAGATAACAACTCAATCACGTGTCACTTGATTTTACAACATATACATTTAAGGAAATTCATAGAAATGACACCATTAAAAAGAGAGAAAAAACAAATTTAAAACTTAAAACTCATTTTTGTTGGAAAAGGTTTGAAAATAATACTGGAATATGAAATTCAGATTTAGTCCAGATAAAATAATTTCCAAACATGTTTTTTGTAGAAAAAATCAAGTACTAAAATCATAATGGAGATTTCAAAAATGACAAATTCTAGAACATTGCAGCTATTATGAGAATTTATGGATTGCATGTCAATATTTGATCAAGACAAGTATCAAAATTAAGAGAGAGAATTTGTGGATTGCACATGTCAATCTTTGATAGGAATAGGAAGATAAGTAGTAATAAATGCGGATATTTAATTTTTCATTAGCAGATTGAAATAGTTGGAATGCAAGTCAAAGCTCATATCATGAGAAGCTTAGATATGGTATAAAATGTTGATTTTAGGGATAATCCCATATTCTATAAAAGATATAAACATGGTCATTTTGATGATTATCCCGAAAATCAAAATTTGTCCTCGCCAATGCAAGTATTCTTACAACATCTTTCTTATACCGTATCTAAGTTTCTCATGATATGAGGTTGTTCACTTGCATTCCAACTACTTTATTTTGCTATTAAAAAATTAAATATCTTCCTACCATTTGTTCCTGTTTATCTTCCTACTCATATCAAATATTGACATGTGAAATCCACTAATTCTCTCTCTCTCTCTCTAAGTTTTGATAATTGCCTTAATCTAATAAATAGGAAAATTGTTAGGAAGAAAAGGTGGGAGAATATTTGACTTCTCTTTGCTATTATGCATTGCAAATTCATGAAATATCTTTGCCATGGATTTTCACTTCTACACATCTGTCCAGTCGATCAATATTTTCATCTCTTTACACAATTCAAAACCACAAATGGGAAGACATTTAGGGGTTAGAAACCAAAATTTTGTGGGTTTGGTTCCGACTTTAGGCAAAAAAAAAAAAAAAAAAAAAGAACTATAACTAAAATTATGCTTCAACGATTACCTAATGTTCAAATCAAATTCACCCCCTTCACGCCAATCACTCTGCATACCAATATCTCCATTCTCTCGTTCTTCATCGTTCAAAAAATCCTCAGAAGGTTCTCTTTCATCTCTGTGTATATTCTCCCCCCATCCATTCATCATCTCATCATGATTAACTTCTTGATCCATTTCATGAGTAGCCCCCATTCCCAATGCATTAGCCCTAATTGGAGCCCTAGCCATCATCTCAGCTCGAGCCTGTTCTGCTTGGGCAATAACCGCCATGCGCAGACTAGCTGCGTGAGCTTCTCGCCCTCGTGTTTCCATTTCTGCCCTTGCTTCAAATAATGCTCGCCGTTCTTCCTGAAGGAGCATCTGTTCAACCAATAATCTTTCTTCTGATCTGAATTCCCCCATGGCTCGTTTTCGGGAGATGATATTGAAGGCAAGAACTTGTTTCTCAAAGGTTGCAGTGAATTCAGATACTTTGTTAGCAATGTTTTGATCCCATTGTTGTGACCGAGATAATGCTTGCCCTGTGGAATCAGAATCAAGGATTCTGTCGTCTTCCTCGGCTTCATAGTCTGCAACCACATGGTAAGGTAGCAGCCTGGAGAGAAATCAATGAGAAACATTAATAAGATATAGCTGACAAACAATTTGTAAATTAAATTTTTCGTGGATCAAATGCTCATGAATAAGATGTACAACCTGAAGATCTGATGGGTATTAATATGATCTAGGTAACTTAAGTGTTCGTCCCCAGAGATCTCAGATAAAAGGAAACTATATTCAAAAAATTAACTCGCACTTTGTGCAGAATATTTGCGTTCAGAATGGATAAAATTATGGATTATAACGAAGATGCATTCACGAAAAAGGAGCATAAGACTTATGTGTAATAAGCAGACCTCTCACAAGCGTCTTCTAAGGAAAAGAAAGGGCGTTTGAAATCGGGATGACAGACACGCCAAGCGTCCTGATATGCCATCTGCAATTCAGACTGCTGCGCAGGAGATGTATGAGGAAGACCTTGTGACCGATTGGGTTGTAAAACTGAAGCGTTAGGGTTTTGTAGGTGATTAGGGTTAGGGTTTTGTGGATGTTGCTGATTTTTTATCGGATGCAACGGTGACCGGAGATGGGAATCGATGTTAGAAGGAAAGCGAGAAATGGCCTGCTGCTGTTGTTGGATTTGTTGCAATAGAAGGAACTGTTGTTGATGATGATGATGTTGCTGCTGTTGTTGTTGTAGCAACACCTGTTTTTGCATTTGTTGTCGTTGTTGCTGCTGAGCCAACGCCATCGCCTTCTCCATTTCGTTCTCTCCGATTAAATTCCGGCGAATCTTCAGACGAAATTCTCTCCGTCTTCCTATTTGTGCTCTCCCATTTCCGAAGAACTCGGCAAAGGAGTTTTGCCTTCAATCGTTCTTTTCAAACTCATGTTATTAAATACAATAAATAGCGGTTAATGTCAATAAAAGGTAAACAACTTTCAAAAATATTCAAGAAATACCTTTTAATTGAAAAAAAAAAAAAAAAAAAAAAGACCAAGAGATAACGAATTGTTGATTTTGTTTTCCTATCCAACTTATTGAATCTGTATATAATCTTTGTGAGTTGCTACCTTTAGGTAAAAGGGTAGATAAAAAGAAAATGATTAAATTTGAATAAAAAAGACTTTCAAGAACACCATGAATACCATAATCACCATCGTCACAGTCACCGTCACATCTGTTATCTATACCTCTGCCATTGCCGCCGCCTCTGTTGTTTGTACCTCTGTCACCGCCACTACCACTACATCTACTACCGCCATCGTCACTACATCCGCCTCCGTCACCATCAGTGTCACCTTAACTACTACTTCCACCATCGTCACTGCTCCATCATCGCAGAAGCAACGATACAGGTGGTGGTGATGGTTTTTGTGAAGCCAAAAATGATTTTTTTAGTATATATATATACTAGAAAAGTTTGAGGTCCGTGCTAAGTATGACCCATGGAGGGTAATTTGAGTATTTCTTTTATCGTTATCTAAAGTATATTGTACTAATAACCAAAAAAATGAAAGTACAATGCTATAAATGGGTAGATTTCCAATGTATAATGCCTGAGGTTTCAGTAATTCTGTCTGCAACAAAAAAAGATGCAACACAACGATAACCACAAACACCCTGAATTATCAAGAAGTCTGAAGTTAAATGACATGTAGTCGATTTGAAATACAATTTACAATAAAGTCTTAAATAACGGACACAAAGAATAAGCCCAAACATGTTGACACTTTATCTATAACAAAACTATTCGTACGTACAACTAATAGAAAGAAAACCAAACCAAAAAACACACATTTTCCACAGTTGCTTGCAAGTGTTGGAGTTCACCATCTTGAGATAACATAAAATTATTATTTATTCTGATAGTTCATGTGAATAATTTCTTTACCTGTCATTCAATTATATATATATATATATATATATATATATATATATATATATATATATATATATATATCAACTTCGGAAAACAATCTTAATAAATATTGAATAACAATAATGAAATTGTACCGGCTCGAGTGTTACAAACATTATAACATAGGGTATTATCGTAATTTAGCTTTTTTATCACCTTATGAATTTTTGGTATGAAATGCACATATGTTGTTCCTGTATGTCCCTTTAAAAAAAACAAACAAAATAATATCAAACATTAGCTTTAACCTATACCTAGATTACAAAATAAAAGGCATTAAAAGTTACCAGAGCAATATTAAAGGTATTTTAGCAATAATCAATGAAAAAAACTCATCTTGACAACTAAGGTATTTTAGCCCTAATCAATGAAAAAAACTCAGCGTGACATCTAATTCATGGAAAAGAGAAGGGCTGGAATTATCAGTAAACCCAATGCCATACATGTCACTTGTTAGTCGACATTACTTGCAAAACAAGAGTTGCTTAGGATCAATTAACAAAAAAAAAATGATTAAAAAAATTAACTTTATTATACTTTTATACAAGTATAAACTACTTATTTAGTTGTTCACTCTTGTAGTGCTTTAGATGGTACTAAATTCAAGTTCACTCTTGTTTTGAAAATTCTTGATTTTTTGCCATTAACACATACAGTCCAATGTTAATAGGTTGATTTGTTGTTCTTTTATCTTTAAGTTGAAGTTCTTTCTAGTTAAGTGGTGAATTCCTTTCAGGAAAAATACACAACAATAAATTATATGCACAACAATATTAGTGTGTAAATGACAAATTGAGTTTAAATTTATAATGCTAGAATTAGTAAAGTTGTCTTACTTTGATAGTTTTATGCCTTTGGATTCAAAGGCATTAATTTTTTTAATCTTTTTTTATTCAAGGGATTTTATACTTTCATTTGGTCGAGTACACGTTTCAAATCGAGTATCCTATAAGTAAAGCATCCAAAATTCCTTCGTTTACATAAGAGAAGCTATATTTACTTACCAGTACTTATGTAGTGCACGTAGAAAATAAACATAAAAACCTCTTAATTCAAAGTCTTTTGCTATTGTTAAAAAACTCACAAGACAAACTTCCCAACATCACCATTTCTCATATCATTTGAGGACTAAGAAACAGGTGGTTTTCAATTTACTTACAAATCAAAACTCACTACAAAATCACTCAGATGAACACTCAACCTAATCTATTTCTAATCAACTAAAAATAGAAGGAAACAAATTACATCTGTAAAGAAAACCAAAACACACAGAACTCTCGAGAGAAAACTATAAACAAAGAAGATGAGAGAAAACCCTTTTTTTCTGAATCTGTTCGTCTAATCTTCTTCTTCAGTCCAGAACCAACTTCTATCTATTTATATCTTGGATAAAACCCACGAACACAAACCGATCCATACTTGACCCAGATTCAACCCGCGAGACTTCAACAGATATAAACTATATACACCTTTAATCCTTATAGAATACACACTTACACAATATACCCTTCACAACTTAATAAAATAAATATGAGATTGTAATAAAAACAAATAACATTTTCAACATCCCCCCTCAATCGAAATATTTATTTTTTAAAAATATCTATAAGACCCATTTTATTAGACAAAAATTCATGTTGTTTTACACTTAAAGATTTTGTCAATATATCTGCATTTTGTTCATCAGAACCAATTTTTTCAAGTTTTAAAACACCACTAGAAATTTTTTCTCTAACAAAATGTAGATCTATCTCAAAGTGTTTTGTCCTTTCATGAAAAACAGGATTAAGAGCCAATTTAATTGTAGAACTATTATCACAAAAAACAGAAGCAGGAATAAGATTTTTAACCTCAAGTTCAAACAAAATTTTTAAAATCCAAATTATCTCACATGTGATAGAGCCAAGAGCCCTGTATTCAGATTCAGTAGAAGACCTGGATACAGTAGACTGCTTCTTACTTTTCCAAGAAATAAGACAATTATTAAGATATACCATATAACCAGATACAGATCTTCTTGTAGCTAAACACTTAGCCCAATCTGCATCCACAAAACCTTTTAATTCCAATCCACTTGACCTGGTTAAAGCAATACCCTTTCCAGGGCTATTTTTCAAATACCTTAACAACCTAAAAGCAATATTTAGATGTAACTTTCTGGGACTATGCATATATTGACTAAGGACCTGAACTGCATATGAAATATCAGGCCTAGTAACAGTGAGATAAATAAGTTTTCCTATTAGTTTTTGAAACTCAGTTTTATTTTCCAACAACTCATTCTTCCCATCATAATTATCAGAATTTATAACAAAATTTGTTTCTAAAGGTGTGGTTACAGGCTTACACCCAAGCATACCATATTCATGCAATAATTCAAGACAATATTTTCTTTGGTTTAGACATAAACCATTGTCAAATTTAACAACCTCAATCCCTAAAAAATATTTAAGTGTTCCAAGGTCTTTGATTAAAAATTGACTACTCATGAAAGACTTTACCTTTTTTAATTCTGCTTCATCATTTCCAGTTAAAATAATATCATCAACATACACTAGCAATACAGTTATTGAACCTTCAACTTTTCTAATGAATAAAGAATAATCACTTATACTTTGTTTAAAACCAAACATAAACAAAGAAGCACAAAGCTTCTCATTCCATTTCCTAGGAGCCTGTTTCAATCCATACAATGACTTAGTAAGCTTACAAACTCTAGTATCATTACTAGAATAATAACCAGGTGGAAGTGTCATATAAACATCTTCAGTGAGATCCCCATATAAGAAAGCATTATTAACATCCAATTGATATAAAGACCAAGAATAATGAACAGAAAGAGATATGACAATACGAACTGTTACAATTTTTGCAACAGGAGAAAAAGTTTCTTCAAAATCAATCCCCTCTCTATGATTATAACCTTTAGCAACTAAATGTGCTTTATATCTATCTATTTCACCATTTGACTTATATTTAATTTTATAAACCCATTTACATCCAATTGGCTTTCTATTTTTAGGCAACTCAGTTATCTCCCATGTATTATTACGATGAAGTGCTTCCATTTCATCATTCATAGCTCTAATCCAATTTGAATCAGAAAAGGCCTCACTATGATTTTTAGGTTCAACAGTTTTATCAAAATTAGAAATAAAGCACTTAGTTTCAGAATCAAGAAACGAATAGTTAACAGACCTTTCAACACCATATTTATATTTACCTTCAACAATATAATCAGAAAACCTAACAGGCATATGAGACTCACGCCTAGACCTAGAGGCACCTATAGGCTGATCCAAAAAAGGGGTTAAGACAGACTGACTATTTTCCTCAGATATACTGGAAGAAGAAGGAACAGATGTATCAGAAAGAGGCACACTTGCCCCGCCATCAGGGTTGATAAAACTACTAGAATCAACATCATCCGAACCAATGGTTGCATCAGCACCATCCAACTGAGACTCTACTCTCAGCTCATCAAGATTAATATAATCATTTATATATTTATTATTATCAAAATCATCATAGGAAAAAAGATCACTAGGGCCAAAAATATTTGAAACTTTATCAACAGATGTTGATTTCAGCTTGTATGGAAAAACAAATTCATAAAACTTCACATCCCTGGATACAAAAGAAGAATTAGTATCCAAACTAAGTAGTTTATAAGCCTTCTTATCAGAACAATATCCCAAAAGAATACATTTTTCAGCACGTTCAGACAATTTATCAGAAACATTTGGCTTTGCAGCAAAACATAAACAACCAAACACTCTTAAATAATCAAACTTAGGAGTTCTTTGAAAACAAGCTCATAAGGTGACTGACCATTTAAAACTGAAGTAGGCATTCTATTTATTAAAAAAACAGAAGTCAAAACAGCATCTCCCCAATACTTAATGGGGACTCCTGATTGAAATAAAAGAGATCGAGCAACATTAAGGATATGCCTATGCTTTCTCTCCACAACTCCATTCTGTTGTGGAGTATAAGCACAAGAAGTTTGATGTATTATACCCTTTTCAAAGCAAAAATACTTCATTTGATTATTAACAAACTCTGTACCATTGTCTGAACGTACTATTTTAACACTAACATTAAACTGATTTAACAGAATATTAACAAAAGATTTAAAACAATCAAAAACCTCAATTTTAGATTTTAAAAGAAATACCCAAGTGGCCCTAGTAAAATCATCCACAATAGTCAAGAAATACTTAAACCCCTCAACAGAAGCAAGCCTATAAGGACCCCACACATCTATGTGAACCAGTTCACCTAACTTGGTTGATGTATGTTGACTATGTGGAAAAGATTCTCTAGTTTGTTTTGATCTATGACAAACATCACAAGGTGGAAGAGATTCATTTCCAAGTTCTAGTACATTTTTTAAAGATAATAAAGCTTGGTCTGCTGGATGACCAAGTCTACTATGCCATGTCAACTTAGAAACATAACATTTTGACACATTATGTGTTGAAATACCTGAGGGAACACAATCAAGGTAGTATAATCCCCCAGACTCTCTACCATTCTCCACCATCTTCTTTGATAGTGAATCCTGGATTTTACAAGTATGTTCAGAAAAAGCAACCTCACAGCCACTATCTTTACAGAGTTTATGAACAGACAAAAGATTAACATTGAAATCAGGAACAGCAAAGACATCAAATAGAGTAAGATGTGAGGACAATTGAAGATTCCCTATTTTATTTATAGAAGCTGATGAACCATTAGGATGTTTAACAGATAGGTTAAGTTTAGACACATCTATAGCATCTTTAAGTTGAGATTCAGAAGCTATCATATGTTGATTAGCTCCTGAATCAACAATCCAGCTTTGAGAATTATCCGAACTAAGAAAAGAATTACAACACTGAAAAACAGACATACCTGCCATATTTGCAGTAGCAGGCACATCATCACAGGCAGAATTCTCACTAATAAGACGCAAAAATTTAGAATATTGTTCACCAGTGAAAAAATGAACATCACTCCCAAGACTGGACTCAGAAGAAACAGACTTGCTATTATTAGCACTAGTAGAAGAAGAATTCACAGAAACAGATTTGTTTTGATTATTATTTTCATTTTTAAATTTGAAATCCTTTGGATAACCAATTAGTTTATAACACCTTTCTATCGTGTGACCTTTAAGATTACAATGTTTGCATTGTAATCCTTGATTTTTAAACCTAACTTGATTTTGCCCTCGTTTAGAATCATTTATTCTGCTATTAAACACAGAAACTTGTGGTTTTGAAGAAGAAATAGTAGACCCAAGAGACCCATTCTTTTGAAGAGACTCCTCTCTAGAAAGAATAGAGAAGGCAGATTTTACATTAGGTAAAGGTTCCATCAAAAGAATGTGACTCTTGACTTGATTATAAACATCATCAAGCCCACTAAGAAATTGCATTAGCTTCATCAACTTTGAATGATCATTAAGTTTTGTAGCTGCCTCACACACACATTCAGTTAAACTAGTCAGCCCATCAAACTCCTTCCACAAGGAATCTAGTTTACTAAAATAATCAGACAGAGAAGAACCATTTTGTTTTAGTGTGTTGATCTGCTGATGAATGTTAAAAATTACAGATCCAACAGATTTATTATACGTTTCAAATAATTCATCCCAAATATCTTTGGCATTATCTGAATACACATGGCTAGTATATATAGTATCAGAAATTGAACCTAGAATCCAGTTACAGACAACAACATTTACACGTTCCCATTTAGAGGCTTTAGATTTCTCAATAGTTTCAAGAGTAATAGTACCATCCACAAAGCCCAATTTATTTCTAGCTTTAAGACCTCTAGACATAGCACTACGCCACAATCGATAATTCTCATTACCAGTTAGTTTGACAGTTATAATGGATGTTACAGTATTATCAGAAGGATGAACATATAAAGGATCATCAAAATCTACAGAAGTTTCCTTAGGGACACCACTCCCATCAGAAGTTTCACCAGCCATAGTAAGTCACAAACAGTCAAAGATCCAAATAACAACCCAGATCAAGAACAAAAAACAAATAACAAAACAGATCAAAAACAAACAACACCACTAGTGTTGACTAAAAGTCCAGATGGTCACCACGGTATGTCGGGGCCCAAGACAATCAACACAGTGTGAAGAAAAAAAACAAGGATATCTTCAAGAAGCAACCAACAAATAACACCAGATCTACAGCTAAGAAAGAAGAAGGGAACAAGAAACTCTCACAGTGCAATAGGCAAACAAAAATGACGGTATCGACTCCCTTAATCTGTTTCCTACAAGGGTTTATCAGTGATGAAATATGACCCCTCGAGGATTATTTCAGATTAACAGGGATTGATCGATTGCGTTGGAGAGTTTTAGATTTCTTTACAGCAACACTTGGTGAGATCTTGAATCACAACATACCTTTCACAGATCGTCAAAGGTAGAACAACGAGAAGTCGTACAAGAAGCGTCCGTCAGGATCAATGAAGACGAGCCTTATAGCTCTGATACCATGTTAAAAAACTCACAAGACAAACTTCCCAACATCACCATTTCTCATATCATTTGAGGACTAAGAAACAGGTGGTTTTCAATTTACTTACAAATCAAAACTCACTACAAAATCACTCAGATGAACACTCAACCTAATCTATTTCTAATCAACTAAAAATAGAAGGAAACAAATTACATCTGTAAAGAAAACCAAAACACACAGAACTCTCGAGAGAAAACTATAAACAAAGAAGATGAGAGAAAACCCTTTTTTTCTGAATCTGTTCGTCTAATCTTCTTCTTCAGTCCAGAACCAACTTCTATCTATTTATATCTTGGATAAAACCCACGAACACAAACCGATCCATACTTGACCCAGATTCAACCCGCGAGACTTCAACAGATATAAACTATATACACATTTAATCCTTATAGAATACACACTTACACAATATACCCTTCACAACTTACTTAATAAAATAAATATGAGATTGTAATAAAAACAAATAACATTTTCAACAGCTATCAGTTCACTATAGTTATTGCAACTTTGTCTACAAATACTCAAAATCTATGTCCAATTTCAAATTTAAGTATTCTCCTTTGCCATCTAAAGTCAACTTTTGCTCTCTTATTTGGAACACGAGTTATGGAATTTTTACAGAAAAACCCACTAATTATGGCATTTTTATAGAAAAATATTTGCTCGATTGTTATACTGTTATACAAAACAAGTTAAGTTTTGATTGTTGTATCATCAAGGTTAATATATTTGGAAATGTGTATCATGTCCAGGCCTATAAAGAAATTAAATTTGATTCTAAATCTTCATGCTAGCATTAATATTACAATTGGAAAAAATATTAGCAATCTCATTTAGCCTGCATCATTTACACTTATTTTAGACAAAAAGAATAAAATGGTCATTTATCTTGATTTAGTGGTTCAATATGTCCAGAAAAAGAAACGGTCTTCATTTGTATAGAATTTCTCATGACAATCATCATTTATCCATACAATACATCAATTAAGCACTTAAGAAAAAATAACCTGTCCCAACTCAAAAACATGTAACGGTGTTATTACAAAATATGAGTAACTGCATGCTTTTTGAATTGATGTAGAAATAGAATATTTGTTAATTTATATAACCATGATATTAGTGACAATTCATTACCACTAAGTTTCCACATTCAATTAGTTTTGAAAGTCAATAGGAAATGCTTATTATATTTCTTGAAACAAACTAGCATTCTTTGCTTTTTCCATTTGAAAATCAAGAAAATGTTGTAATATATGACAGAAAGAAAACTCAAAAACTATAAACATGTAACGTCTGTGTTTCTGGGCTTGCCATTTTTAGCAATGTGATAATCTAGGTTAACCTTTGTAACCCGTTTTGAAATAATATAAGTGTATTATTTGAGTATTATGTGTTTTGTGCTTAATTGCTTAATTATGTGGTTTGATTAATTAAGAATAAAAAATAAGCATCAAAATTTAAGTGTAAAATAAACTTTATATCTTTAGATAATGTTGTAGTAGTTGAAACAAGGTTTCCGAAGATATAAAGAATGCTGAAATCCGAGTTATAACGAGGAAGTTATGACCTGTTGAAGTTTCGCGATAAAACCGACACCGTTGAATAACGTAAAAAGTGAAATTTACGTTAAAGCGATATTTAGCCTTAGTTGTCACACCCCAAAACCAAGAATGGCGGAAACGTTCTGGGCGGAGGACGTCATGTAAAGTATCACAACACAGTAAATGTAAATAAGCAAACAACATCATCAATTGCATTAAATATAAAATTTTAATCCAAGCGTGTTCCGTACAGTTTTAGACACCAAAAATATAATGTAAATCAAAATAGTATGATGAGTCTTGAATGCGCTCCATCTTCTCAAAAGCTAGCATCGGTACCTGTCTACTGATGACCTGAGAATACAAGTTATTTTGAAAGAGTTTATCAGCATTAAGCTGATGAATTCATAAGTATTTTAGGGTCGAGGTTTGTTATCAAAACGTTTGAACCTGTCGCAAGTATGAGTTGTAAATGTATGTAAGTGTTTGTAAAAGTTTGAATCTCTCAGAAAAACCTATATTTTCTGTTAAAGTAGCCCTCTACCAAGGCTTAACTGTTTTGTATGCTCGTTTGATGTAAAAGTGTGTAATTTCCCAAGTATAACTATCATTTAACAAAATATAGTTTGTACATTAAAGTTTAAGTGAGGTTATCACCAAAATGTAATGGGTAAATTATTGTAGTACGGTAGTTTTGTTTTATATGAACTACTGCTGTACTAACTACCTTAAATCGGGTTTATATTAAGGTATCATGTGATAAATTGCACCATACTATCGACTGGTAACATCGACAACGTATAGTCGAAAATAAGGTATGACATTTGGCACCCGCAGACCTGTCGGTCCCACTGTAGCTAGCAGCGAGGTGTAGGATAGTCAATCCAGTATAGATCTATACGCAAACTCACGCTCTCCCTCCAAGAGACTCTGGCTACAACTCGGGTCATGTCAACTAAGACATGCTCCCATACAGTGGATCACAATTGTTAACATATTCGTGTATATGCAATATAATGTTACTTGTTCTAGTATCGTTGTATATGTTCTCTTAGTAATAAGTATTGACTCCTGAATGAACTGACTCGTTGATCTAGAAATTGTAGTAGTATGATCCCGTGTTACCCCGATGGTAACTTACTAACGAGGTGCTGATAAGTATGAATATGGAAGTACTTTTATGTCAATACATGTATATATGATATATAACTAATATTGAAACGACCCTCGGATGGTCACCCGAAATTCCACCAGACCACATCCAAATCGAGGAAAAGGAAATAGGACAGGTGGCTTTCCTAAGCCCTTTAAACATTATTTATACAGCTATACATATATGGGCATGCAAATTTATAGGTAGTAAAACAAAGTTTACAATAAAGCATTTGATAAGTAAAAGAGTTTGTAAAACATTTTGAAGTAAAACAGTTTGAACAGTGATAAAATCATTGGTTTCCTAGTTATTAATCACATGTGATTAATGCAATCACATGTGATCGAAGCACTAACTATAAGTGTTTAACGTGTATTCCCCCCATAAAGTATTTAAAACATTTAAAAGCATTTCAAAGGTTAAATAAAGGGGTATGAACTCACTTGGAGGTTTGAAGATAGCGAGATCGAAAACCGGGCAGAGTTTCGTCTCGGGAAACGGATTTTTCTCGGGATTCTCGGGAATCTCGGGAGTAAAATCGACCCTCGGGACCTGAGAAAAAAGACCAGAGCTTCGGGTTTGAACGGGCACGGAAATCGAGGCAAGATCGTGAGAGAAAAGGAGAAAATGAACAAATTTTTCGGAAAGGCTCGCATCCCTTTTATAGGGGTGCTGAACCGCCTCCGAACGCGGGGCGTACGGGCGTACGCAGCGCGTACCCGTACGTCATCGCTTACGTATTTTGGATGGAGCGGGTCGGATGGGACGGCGGGTCGGGTAGCTTCGCATAGGGCGACGTGGACGATCCGAGGCCGTGCCCTCGAGTACGCGGGGCGTACGAGGGTACGCGGCGCGTACCTCGGCCCTAGGCTGACTCCTCTTCGGATAATACCGAATTTTTAATAAAATTTATATATAAATTATTTATCAAACTTCAAAAATTCATATCTCCTTCATACAAACTCCGTTTTCGACGTTCTTTATATCCCCGCGAAGGTGAGACTACGATCTACAACTTTCGTTTGGATTCCGTTGGCAAATTCCGAAATTATTTTTATTATTTATTTATTAAAATGACGTGATTAAGGAATCTCTTTAAAAATTCATAACTTCTTTATCTGACGTCGGTTTTTGCCAGACTTTTTACCGTTGAAATACCATTGTCGAGACCTTCGATTCTCGTTTAGGTCATTCCGGCCAAATGTCGCTCGATCTCCGTTTCGAGTTTTTAGCTGTCTGTTGCTAAGCCGAACTTGGAAAAATCATAACTTCAATATACGAAGTCGGATTTGGGCGTTCTTTTTACGTACAATCATGGTTTAATGATATTTAAACATAGAAGAATTTAAATAGAAACTTTTTGGACATTTTATTATTAAAGTTAATTTTATTAACTCAAAAATGTTTACAATACTTGACCTATTAGGCTATTACAAAGAGTTGAAATATCGGGTTGTCACATTAGTGATCTAAATGACAATCGAAGATCTCGTTGTTAGTATCAAAGCGATAAAAAGTTAGGCGAGAACGGACGTCAAATGAAGAAGTTATGAATTTATAACGAAATTTTCTGTCCCAGCCTATTAAAAATAAAGTCAAAATTAGCCGACGAAGTCTAAACGAAAGTTGTAGAGTGTAGTCTCACCTTCGCGTGGATATAAAGAACTTCGAAAACGGAGTTCGTATGAAGAAGATATGAATTTCCGAAGTTTATTAAATAATTTGTATTTAAATTTAATTGGAAAATCCGGCCTTATTCGAAGGCGAGTCACCGGACTCATCCGGAGTACCCCCCGCATACTCGAGTACGCCCCGCGTACAGCGAAGATGTCGACACTCGCACTCGAGGACTTCGGATGACGAACGCAGTGACGATTTCGGACCAGTACGCCCCGCGTACTCCAAGGCTCCAGCCTCCTATAAATAGGATGCGAGGGCAGCCGGCTTCTTTGCTATTTTTCTCCATTCTCTCTCCTTTTTTGCCTCGATTTGCGTGCCAAAAATACCCCGAAGCCCCGATAATATGTAACGCCCGTAGATCCGGGCTAGTCAATTTAGATACGATAAGCATCAAAAATGACTTTTTTATGGAAGATTATTTATAAGGATTAATCTTAACCAAGTTGTAGTATATGTCACAAGGTTTCCGTGCATATAAAGAACGCCAAAATCCGACTTATAACGAAGAAGTTATGACCTGTCGAAGTTTTGCGACAGAACCGACCCAGCGCGACATAAATAGTGAACTTAAGGTAGATAGATATCTATCCTTAGTGATCTAAACAAGAGTTGAATATTCATTTGATAGTATTCCAACGATAAAAAGACAGACGAAAACGGAGTTTAGATGAAGGAGTTATGAATTTCGAACGGAGTTTTCCTGTCCCGGCCTACTATAGATATATATAAGTAATATACTTATAATATATTAAAAATAAAGTCAAAATTAGCCAATGGAGTCTAAACGAGAGTTGTAGAGCATAATCTCACCTTCGCGGCGATATAAAGAACGTCGAAAACGGAGTTTGTATGCGAAAGTTATGAATTTTTGAAGTTCGGGGCGCGAAACCCCAAAACTGTCAGAGGCCACGACGTGGCAAGTGTCCTGACACCTCCGGGAGGCTCCCGGATGCAACTTGGGATGACGCATGCAGTGACGACCAAGCCCACGACGTGGAAAAAGGTTGCCGCGACGTGGAAAGGGCCAAATTTGCCCTATAAAAAGATTTGAAGGGCCAGACGTTTAGGGTTGCTATTTTCTCTCTTCTCTCTCCCATTTTGCATCGATTTGCGTGCTAGAAGTACCCTGAAGCCCCGGTAATATTCCCGAGTCCCAAAGCAAGTCCCGAGATCCCGAAGATCCCAAGAAGTGCGGTTTCCGAGCCGAAGCTCTGCCCGCGAGAAGTTCGGTTTTTGTAGAGATCTTCCAGATCTGCTGAGGATTACTACTTTTGCAAGTCGTAGTGTTGTCCGATCATCTTCTGATCAAGTGAGTGTATAGTCCCTTTCATAAACACGATTATAATACAAATATTGTTTGAATATATTAAGTATATGTTTTGGGTGAGTGTGTGGTCACTTTCTTCTAACACATAAATATTAAGTATTTGTTATGAAATACGTGCTATGTGTTTATATATTGTTTGTTTATTTGAGATTGAGTAGGGAATGGATGAACTATATCGGTTTTAATGAGTTTAACTGTGTGTATATATATTGTATCTACGAATATGTTGGGTAGGACATGGGTAGATGAGATCCGTGAGTATGGATCAGATCAAGAGGTTAGTTTTAGATCCGTGAGTATGGATTAGATAAAGAGATTGGATTTAGATCCGAGAATATGGAATAGGAAAAGAGATAAACTTGTTATTAATCCGGGAGTATGGATTAAGACATAGTAAATTATCCCTAGTCCGGGAGTATGGATTGGGCCCAGTTTAGATCCGGGAGTATGGATCAGAACATGATTTAGGTATAGTAAATTGTCCCTAGTCCGGGAGTATGGATTGGGCACAGTTTTAGATCCGGGAGTATGGATCAAACCAATAGGTAAACTTGTCATTAATCCGGGAGTATGGATTAAGACATAGTAAATTGTACCTAGTTCGGGAGTATGGATTAGGCACAGTTTTAGATCCGGGAGTATGGATCAAACCAAGAGATTAGTTTAGATCCGGGAGTATGGATTAGACCAAGAGGTTAGTTTTAGGTCCGAGAGTATGGATCAGGTGGAGAGATTAGTTTAGATCCGTGAGTAGCGATCAGATAAAGAGGAAAAGTTTAGATACGGGAGTTTAGATCGTGGCATTGTGAGGATCGATGGGGTTGGATAAGAGTTGCTTTTTATATGGTGAAATTATATAATTTTGGATGTTCTATATATATTTATATGATATAACATTGTGGGATGAAAACCCTATATGCTCACCAGGCTCCCAAGCCTGACCCACTCAGTTTTCTTTGTATCACAGGTATCGATACGAAGATATATTTCACAGAGAGATTTAAAGGAGATATAAATCATTAGTGTAAATAAAATGTAAGTTCTGTTCATGCTTATATGTCTGTATCGGAACATGACATCCCGAGGTTTTATTATTAAATGAAAATACATTCTTTTTGAGAAATGTTTTGATAAGTTTTTATCATATCTATTTTTGGGAACAAATTCCGCAACCGTTTTCTTTAAACGGTTACTATGATTTATAAAACAAAGCATAAACAAATCGGTCTTTTCTGACCGAGAAATTTGGGGATGTCACATAATATTCCCGAGTCCCGAAGCAAGTCCTGAGATCCCGAAGATCCCGAAAAGTGCGGTTTCCGAGCCGACGCTCTGCCCGCGAGAAGTTCGATTTTTGTAGAGATCTTCCAGATTTGCTGAAGATTTCTACTTTTGCAAGTCGTAGTGTTGTCCGATCATCTTCTGATCAAGTGAGTGTATACTACCTTTCATAAACGCCATAATAATACAAGTATGGTTTGAGTGTATTACGTATATTGTTGTTTATATGTGTGAGTGTGTTATTGCTTTCTCCTAACGCATAAGTATGGAGTATTTTATACGAGATACGTGTTATGTGTATATTTCGTTGTTATGTGTGTGAATGTATATTCACTTTCTTTTATCTTACAGATCTGATTATTTCTATATGAAATACGTGTTATGTGTGTGTGCCTCATCTGTTATATGGAAAATGTATTGATCAAGCATGCTATACAGGTTTTGAAAATATGTATAAAAATGTATGTTTTTATCTACTAATATGTTGGGTAGAACATGGGTAGATAGTTGGTGTGTAATAAACAGATGAGAGGCCTCGTTGTTGTTTTGATCCAGTCATCTAGCGGAATTTAGATGACGACCACGGACTTTTCTAGACAGTCCAGTGGAACGCTAGCAGGCTCATAGCCTGTAGGTGTTAATGAACTTGGGTGTTCATTCGTTGTATTCCATCCCCTCATGGTTGCCTTATTTGACTTATATTGCTGAGGAACCCCCGCAGCATGTGTTGTCACCCCGATGAAAATATTCTTAGATTAGTTCTCTTGTGTTAGTTATTTTAGGGACGTAAAGTGAGAATAACGGGAATGGGTAACTGGGTTATTGTTGGTTGATAATAATTAATTTAATTATTTATTGTGAGTTGAAAACCCTATATACTCACCAGGCTCCCAAGCCTGACCCAGTCAGTTTTATTTGTATTACAGGAAGTGGCGCAAGGGTGTAAGATGGACGAACCATCAAGTTGTTTTGTTTACAAGTCTGTATATGTATATATTTTTTGAATGACTTGTAATGTTATCGTTTATGCTTATTGGTCTGTATCGGAACATGACACCCCGAGTTTTGATTATATAATGAAAAATACATTTATTTTATGAAATGCTTTGGTAAACATTGTTTTATCACTTTTTGTTTTTGGGAACAAATTCCGCAACTCTTTCAAATCAAAAGGATTTACTCTGAAATTATTTTAAAAGCATAAATGAAAATCGGTCTTTTCTGGCCGAGATTTTGGGGATGTCACAGTTGGTATCAGAGCATTAGTTTAAGCGAACTAGGAATTTTTAGGATTTCTAGACTTAAACTTAGAATGCTAAGTGGAATTTTGAGATGTGTGTCTGATAAATTTTAGACTCAAGCACTAGTTTATTTTAGGAAAGTTGCCTAAAATGCTTTATGTGCTAAATGTTATATGTTGCCATATATGATATTATTTGTTCGGATCTATGGTCTGTTGCCGACCAGATCTAGAAACTTTATGTGTGTAGGATTCTAAGCGTACGTCTACGATATTAGAACTAGCATGTAAACGTTTCGGAGTGATAAGGATGATTTGAATATCTATCGTGAATGAGGATCTAATTTCACCTTATTCGGTGTGTAGATCAAAAATGGTGAGAACAAGAAGTGGAGTGGGAAATGCTGATGAAAACAGGAATCAACCACCAGTGATTGAGCAAAGACCTGTCGTAGCAGCAGCACCTGAGCCGATAACCATGGCTGGTGTGCAAATGATGATTCAAACAATGTTGGATCGTCAAATGGAGGACACTAGGCGGTTGCTTCAACAGAATCGTGAAGAACTGTCAATTCGTGTGGAATAGCCCGAATTAAATGAAGGGCACTCGGAAGGTGGAAACTTCCGTGGGTCTGTTGGTCAAGAAAACCCACTGATAGTTAGGAAAAACAGCCATGATGGAAGGAATGATGGAATGGGATGCAAGTACAAGGACTTTCTAACTTGCAAACCATCGACCTTCAATGGAAAAGAGGATCCGATTGGGGTTATGGATTGGATCTCAGAAATGGAATTGGCCTTCATGACTTGTGGCTGCAGAGGCAAGTTGTAGACTATCTATGCAGTGCGTCAATTCCGAGGTGGAGCCGTTCGTTGGTGGAACACTCTAGGGAAGACTTTAAGCCCAAATGAGCCACTGCAATTGTCATGGGCAGAATTCTTAGTGCAGTTCAAGCGCAAGTTCTGCTCGGCTCAAAATCTATTGGAGCTAGAGAACAAGTTTGTGACACTAACGAAAGGCAGCATGTCAGTTGATGAATACAACAATAACTTCACCGATAAGATGGAGTTTGCCTTGCGTATCGTTCCATACGAGCTGACAAAGGTGGACCGGTATGCGAAGGAACTCCCATGGGAGTACGAGGTGCCAGTACGTTAGGCACATACTTTAGAGGCAGCTATCTGGGCTGCCAAGTCTGTTGAGAACATGATAAAGGGAAGAACCACCAACAAGGTTGAGGTTGGTGAGAAGAGGAAGTTTGAGGGAACATCTGGTTCCGGTAAGAAAAGCAAATTTTCGAAATCTGATTCGAAAAGGGGTGCTTCGTCTATATCTTAACAACATCAACCTATTTATCTCCGCCATTTTCACTATAAACTGGAAACCGTCAATCGATTTCTGAATATAAGATGTCGGGATACGGAAGAGGAGAGGAAAAGAGAAGAGGGGATTAGCAATGGATGATTAGGTTTCGAAGGATGCCGATGCAGGAGGAGGGAGACGTATGAATCACCAACCGATCAAACTCTGGGCAAAGTACTGCAATTAGGAAAGGGAATCAGTGGATAAATGCAGAGGGTATTTGTGTTTCTTGGCATATACATGTGAGTAAAAATTTAAGCGGTGTATATCTGATTTGAAGGAAGACAACGTCTATAAAAAAGTGATACCCATGGATTCACATCAAACCCGACCAAATGTACTCCAGATGTCATCGATGTTCTTGTTAGGAAGGAAGGCAAACTTGTTATTGGAGGGAACCAGAATCACCAAGTCATTGGATCTTTCACTGTAGAGAAGGTGAAATGTTGAAGAGAAGAGAAGAAGATACGTTGTGCGTGGAGGTTGTCGCACGTTGCGTCGATTAGAATTTAGGGTACGTGGCTTAGTCGGAAATGGGTGAATCTGATGTAGAAGGCATGAGAATAAAAGGGTTTTTTTATATAATAGTGATATATATATATATATATATATATATATATATATATATATATATATATATATATATATATATTCAGGTTCATTTGAGACCATTCTAATTTTGTGAGACCGTGAGACCAAATCTAAAAATAATTTTAAAATGCAAAATAAATGGAAAAATCCAAAAATTCTTTTTTTAAATATTATTTTCGGCACTTGAATTAACTAAAAAAAAATAAAAAAAATAAAAAAAATCCTGTTTTTTTTTTTTTTTTGAAAAATACGTGAAATATTCTAAATAGAATATTACACTGACATATTCTAAAAAATAATTTTAAAATGAAAAATAAATAGAAAAATCTAAAAATTCTTTTTTTAAATATTATTTTCGGAACTTGAATTAACTAAAAAAAATAAAAAAAATCCTTTTTTTTTTAAAAAAATACGTGAAATATTCTAAATAGAATATTGCACTGTACATATTCTAAAAATAATTTTAAAATGCAAAATAAATAAAAAAATCAAAAAATTCTTTTTTTAAATATTATTTTCGGAACTTGAATGAACTAAAAAAATTAAATAAAAAATAAATAAATAAAATAAAAAAATGCGTCTCACGGTCTCACAAAATTAGGCGATCTTACATGAACCTAACCCTATATATATATATATATATATATATATATATATATATATGACTTTATAAATAACTAGTTTATTTTAGACAATTTAACAAAATCGCCAAAAGGATCCAATTACATGAAATAATTATAACAACACAAGGATATTAAGAAGACAAACTTTTGAGCATTTGATTCCATTTGTAATTGGGGAGTTGATGAATATAGTAAAAGAACAAGAAGCTTGAACTTCCCTATATGTATCCAGCATCAAGAGTAAGACACTATAGAATACTAGTTCCTTTTTGTATTTATGACTTCTTAAGCCTTTAAGTGATTGACACAATTAAACAATAAAGGATAAACACTTCTACACAAGTAACATTCTTCACTAGCTTCAAAAGAGGTGGGGGGGAGGGGAAAGTAGAAAGAAACTTATGGCTTTTATCTTTTCTAAAAAGAAGAATGGTGAAAATGCAAGCATTACTCATCGTGAAAATGCAAGCATTACTCACACTCTATATACTCACATGTAAGATCTATAGCTGATACTTTCATTTGATGTAAAGTAGAGTTATCTTACAAGTAATGTATGCGTAAGTGGGAGGTTGGAAAGCAACCTATCATTCCCTTTGAAAGTCACAATTTTAGTGAGAGAAAGAAGAGAAAGAGTTTGACTTATTTCAACAATTAGTTTAGTCCATGTAGTTATAAAGTTAGGTGGTAACCAAAGTGGCCGAAAACTTGTAAATGACTTACTAAATACCATGTGATATAATAACTAGTTTTACTCTCTTGAATTATTATTTTATTAAAAAATAATTATTCTCTAACTAAATACAAGACTTGATTTTATTTATTAGTAATCATATAATAATAATAATAAATATTTAATTTGTGCCAACTTGATTAAGGTGTAACCATATACAATCATATGTTATTAGCAATATCATCCAATAATGATTCTTGAGCATATAGATCCAACAGGTGGCAGTAATGGTGATGGTGGTGGTCGGTAGAGGTGGAGAAGGTGGTGGCGGTAGGTGGTGGCGAAGGTGGTGGTGGAGGTGGTGGCGGTGACGATTGTGGCGGTGGGAGGTACTTTTTCACATTTATTAGTCTTTTTATTTTTGTAGACTATATATCATCCAATTTGTTGAAGTTGTTCACATATTACCATTTTACCTACAGCAGCAGCAGGTCGTAAAGTTAAGATGTAAACGTGTATAACAGGTTGGATGGTATATGATGTACAAAAAAAAAAGACTAAATATGAACAAAATCAACAGTTGATTACCCTCCTAAGTCATTTTCCCAATATATATATATATATATATATATATATATATATATATATATATATATATATATATATATATATATAAGATAACAAACTACTATTTTTTGTTTTGAATTATCATTAATAATCCATTCCCAAGGTAAACATACCATATAAGATAGTTGGTATGGATTTAACTTATATTGGAGTTCTATATTTTCCTTTTACCATTTTCCTCCCTCTATGTAGTTTTGTGCCCTAATTGACTTACATGGTAGAAATCAAACTCCTAACAGAAGTTTCAAGTACAGTGTTATCCCAATGATTTTTCTAAAAGTTCAATGTTATTCATGAAAGTACAATGATATTTCAGACGTAACTATAACAACAATGTAATTCTAGGTTTTTATTTCCAAGAATTTTATTCCAAAAGCATCAAGTTCAATGCTATTTGGGAACCACAAATTAGTATAATATTTATTCCTATGATTTACATAGAAAAAACAAACATATACTTCCCTAGGTGTTACAAAATGTGTCTATAATGGAAAATGTTTGTGGATCACAACACATTCAATCCAAACTAATTAGATCATATTGCTTACTTATAGTCCCCTCATAACTCCTTGATTATATTTATCTTTATAACTCTTTCATACATTTTCCTTAATTTCTTGGATGTAAGATGCACATGTACCTACACTTCCTATATGCTTCCATTTATGTTGGTAAGAGTTGGTCTAGTGTGTAAGTTGCTACTTCGACCATTTTATCACCATCTATATTGTCATAATTATGTGGCTTTTCAATCATTATGTCATCATCCATATAAACATTTAAAAATCATCCTTACCCAAGATGTTATCCATACCAAGAGCAAGAGTAAGACCTTTTAAACATCGATATACTTATATCCATGAAATTATATTAATGATTAGTTCATACAATGAATAAGAATCAACAAGGTCGATATATGACTTTAATCACTTTAGATGAAATGTGTCGATGAAAGAAACCATCAATGACAAAAAAAAAAGAATTAAGCAAGATCAACCCATTTTCATATTTACCTATTATACCGAGCAATAATTGATAAACAAAAGAATTTAGAACCAAACAATATCTGATTTAGTGATTTCAGAAAACCAATAATATTTAGAACCAAACAATAAGTGATTTATTGATTTCAAAAAACCAATAATATTTGATTCCTTAATAATTGTTTAAGAGGTTTAAGAGGTTAATGATTTCAGAACCCAACATATAAAATCGATTTTTGAAGGATAAGAATCAACAATGTCCGTCTATAACTTTAATTGCTAGAGATGCAATGTGTCAATGGGAAAACCCAACAAAGTTAGCAAAATAATTATACAAGTCAATCCATTTTTTTACTTTTACCTATTACACCCAACAAAAATCGATTGGAATACGAACTCACAAGGTCAGCGAAAGAATTTAGAACCCAACAATAAACTATTCAATGATTTTAGAAACCATCAATAATCATTCATAAGGATAATGCTTTTAGAACCCAAACATACAAAATCAATTTTAGAAGGCTAATCTCCTTCTCAATCAACAACAAAAGTTAAATAATACAAAAAAAAAAAAAAAAAAAAAAAAAAAAAAAAAAAAAAAAAACTCTTTTAAAAAGGCTAATCATTTCAGAACCCATCATATAAAATCAATTTGAATTTAACCCGAATCATCAATTCAACATGTTATTCAAATGCGTTATTCGTACCCACTTGAGGTCGATTTCACACTTAATAATTTTCTTTACCGTTTGAGAGTCTTGATGCCATTTTACTTCATCATTTTACAATCCAATATGGTCTAATTTTGCCAAAGCAACAAGCCTAAGTGTTCTTATTTTGCCACATCAACAAGTCTACAAGGCTTTTTAAGGAGGGAATTTGTTACTCTCAATAAGAATGGTGTTTTAAAACATAAAATATTAGTTTGTTACATTGTGGTGATATTTTTATTTAGAAGGTATTTTTTAAACATTTTATAAAGTGTTTATCCTTTTGTGAAATTAATCCTAATAAATGTCATATACTAATAAAAAGTACCCTTATTGTTGACATTATAACAATAGACAAAATACAAAAAAGTAAAAAAGAAATGGTTGCAGTCCGACATATTTTATTGTTAGTTTCTCGCTTATTGTTCTTTTATCACAAAACCATTAGTGTTGGTCTTCTAATTGTAAATTTTTTTTGATTGCAATAACATATATGACCATTTCTCCTCTTAAATGTAAATGACATGGAAATTATAGTTTCTAAATGACTAGTGAAGTAAAAAAAAAAAAAAAAAAAAAAAAAAAAAAAAATAGAGTAAATTAAGATTGGTGTCAAAAGAATGAGTTGTTTTTTATTGCTTGTTTGTCATAATTTTGTTGATGATCATTTGGTAAGAGATAAACAATTTCAAAGACAATTGACATGAAGAAATTTCAACATTTGAAGTTTCTTGGATTATGGAAGTTACTCCTAGGGTTTCACTCTGTTGAGGTCAACTGTTTTTTTTTTTTTTTTTTTTTTTTTTTTTTTAATGGATGCATAATTATTGTTATATAACCATTAATGTTTATACATGTTTTTCATTTAGTTATGTTTTATACGAACATTTTTTGTAAAATCATTGTTATATAATGGTTTCCAGTGCATGGTGTACATGAGTAAGGAATGTATAGGGTAGTAAGACCATAACCCTTCTTATATTGCATCTGAGGATCTTGAGTTTGGACTTTCTTATTATTTATCATTAGATTCCAAGTGTGATAAAAAAAAAATATGATTTTGAGTATAAACATGTTGATCGATAAAATCTTTACATTAGTGTAGAATTTTGTGCATAAGTCCATATGATATGTTAAAATATCTCAAGCTTTATATTATATACTTTGCGATTGAAAATGGTTATCAATGTTATGTTAAAAAATATCATGGGATCCTTTCAATACATCCTGAGAACAAAAATGAGGATGATATATGTCTATATAGGTTGTGGGTATCTTTGATAGGATATAAAAATCTTATCAAATCAAAATATGTAAGAGTCGTACATATGCAAAATTACACCCTTGGCTCCTTTTTCACTTCAACTTAGATTACCAAGCATTACAACGATAGAATCACACATAATTCG
Source organism: Lactuca saligna (assembly GCF_052625555.1). Taxonomy (NCBI): domain Eukaryota; kingdom Viridiplantae; phylum Streptophyta; class Magnoliopsida; order Asterales; family Asteraceae; genus Lactuca; species Lactuca saligna. The sequence continues at coordinate 3,021,556 of NC_136424.1, forward strand.
TTGGTTGCACTTACATAAATGAATCAAGTATTTTATAGTCACATACTACACTTAAAGTAATGATGTTTTACTCGATTTTTTCAAGATTGAGTTTGATTTAGTTTGTGAAGGTTCAGTTTAAATGTTATGCATTTTGCATATATAATGGATTTAATTGTACAGGTTGGTGTAAAAGAGGATGATGATGTTGTTGTAAGACTAGAGAGTGTAAAGTATTACAAAGGTTCTTAATATTGGAAACAAAACTTTTAAGTAATGTTGCACAAATCTAGAATCATCAATGTGTTTAAGGTATAAAGTTTCCACTAGGTGGAACTCAAATTATATGATGTTGGATTCTATTTTGTATTGTAAAAAAATTCTTTTATGTTAAGGTAGCGTTAGGTGTACGGACAAGAGAGAACATAACTAAAGTGAGTAGGATTGAACAAAACATAATTGAATTATATAAATTACATGTTTTGTGTTTGGCAACACTAGTATATAACAAAAATGTTATGTTAAAATTACTAAATCATCCTCAAAACTTACTAGATAATTTATAGATTATTTCGAGTGATTATTGATATGTGATAACTGTATGTAAGACGTAAATAATTAAAATAACATGATCACCACACTTTGTTACACAATAGATACTAGTGACCATAATTTTTCTTCTTTTCAATCTTTTTCTCTGTCTTGTCTTTTTTTTTTTTTTTTTTTTTTGTCGTCAAAATTTATCCCTCGCAACATTTACATTTTGATGATGGTGACTAGCTGTTGGAGGTGACCATGTAATAAAACTCACTAATTTAAATTTCATTGACTATGCTTTTGAGTTTCCTTCGTACATATCAACCCTTATTTTTCCCTAATTTTCAAAAATGACGACTTTGTTATCCAAACTCACTTACAATAAATTTAATTTATAGATTCACAACATTTCATGTGAAACCAAAGTGGGTGAAGGTGATCATCAGAGGAATTGTTCATAGCCTCGGTGATATATAACAAACTCTTCTAATCAATTCTCGTTTTCTGGACTTATAAAATGAATCAAATTCTTCCATCGGTTGTAAATCACGCGTGGATGTGACTGCCTTTGATTTATTTCCATAAATGGATTATCAAACCATCGTTGTTATGGTGCTGGTGGAACATGTGGTGATAAGTAAGGTTCTTGATACTTATATAAGTTTTTTTGGAACTTTGTTATATTTAATGTTGTATTATCCCTATAAAATTTTGGTTGTGGTGGATGTATATTTTAACTTTTTACTAATATACTTCATTTTGTCATATACAATCATATATCTCTGCTACAATTACATAATTTTTAGTTATTTTCATGAAAAAATGAAACTTTAACTTAGGAGTTTGTAGAGCCTTAATAACAAATTAAAATGGTAAAATTGAAATCAAACTTAAAATTTTTGTGTGTTAGATGATTATTTTTTTCAAGAAACATATGAATCCCACAAACTTGTTTAGAAATTTAGAATATTGTTATAGGTACTTTTTAAATAATCCCTTTTAGCTTTAAATTCTTTTTTTAAATTGTATAAATTCATTAAACAAATCTAATTTACTTATTTTAAGTAAAACATGAAATATAAATGAAACAACCGTATAACAACTTATATCAAAATTAGTTGGTCAGAAGGAAAATTAACATTTAAGCTGATTGATGTTTTGTTTCTCTTTTTGAACGAATAAAAAGGAAACAAATATTTGTGGATTTAATTGAATGTTCTTTTTTTATAGGCGTCAGGAATGGAGGTTTTACTATAGATTGATTGTTTTTAAAATGGCTAAATTACATGAATCGTCCATCGTGCATGTGTCAAAATGTATTTTCAATCTTTATTTTCAAAAATTAACTCGAACTATACACGTTTGTTTAAAACTTGCACGCTTTATCCCTGATATGTGATTTTGTTGTGAATTTAGTCCATACCATATATGAACTTTATTTTTTTAATTGAAATTCATAATAAATAAATCAAAATATAATGGGAAAATAAGTAAACAAGGGCATACCATCACCCTATTCTTTAATTGGAAAATAAGTAAATAAGGGCATACCATCCTCCCATTCTTCACTGTTAATAGTTGGGCAGCGAAACACACAAGCCCATGTCATCTTTGACGACACTCTTAATCTATCAATCTCTCCATATCCAGTGATGTCCTTTCCGCCTAGACCACGACTACCATCTTCGATAATGCCATATGGTTTTGAATTGCCTTGTTCTACAAAGAGATGTTGTCACCGTTTTTTGAATTCAAACAGTCGATGGAGATGTTTTCGGAAACACTGAGGAGGAAAGTCCAAATCAATGACATTGCAGTAGGGCAGATGTTGTTTCTGGCAGGTTTTATACGAAGATGGAGATACTGTCGGCACAGAGGGGTTTAGACCATCGCATATGTTTCTAATCGAGCTCCATCGCATGTTCTGGGAATCAGTAACACAATAGATGAAGGGGTAGGGCTGTAAACGAACTGAACTTTCGGCGAACCGTTCGTGAATTGTTCGGCGGAAAGTTCGTTTATGTTCGTTCATTTAATAAATGAACGAACATGAATAAAAATTATTGTTCGTTTAGTTAAATGAACGAACATGAACAATGGTCTCATTCGTTCATTTATGTTCGTGAACGTTCGTTTATGATGTTCATTTACGTTTGTTTATGTTCGTTCGTTTAAGTTTATTTATATTCATCTATATTCAATTATTTTTTATTATATTGCTATATTATATGTTCGTTTATGTTCATATATGTTCAATTGTGTGTTTTTTTTTTAATCTTTGTTCGTTTATGTTTGTTCATTTACGTTCGTTTAGCATGTTCACGAACATAAATGAACGAACATGAACAAAGTAATTTTTTAAACGAACGAACATGAACAAGAAAATGTCGTTCGCTTATCCGTTCGTGTTCGTTTGTTGTTCGGGTAACTTAAACGAACGAACATGAACAAGACCTTGTTCGTGTTCGTTTGGTTCGTTTACAGTCCTATGAAGGGGTGGTTGTGGGAGGTCTGATTCATCAATTTATAGGTTCTCCTGCGACTTGTGAATCCTCGATCAGAATCCTCTTTCTTCTTTCTGAATCTTGCGACTTATGGGTTTCAATTTTTAAGTTTATAGTTTGATTTTCAGGTTTAGGCTTTAGTGGGATGGGTTATGTGGTGGTGGGAGAGAAATATGAGTGATGTGGTGGTTTTTGGTGGTGATGGGTGGCGGTTAACGATGGTGATAGATGGTGATAAAGTGGTGGTTGTTGGAGTTGAGAAAGAAGATGAGAAGATATATAATAGTGGTGTTGGTGGTGTTTATAGCTTCTGATACGCATGAATAAGAGATTGAAGCAAAATTTAGTTACCAATTAGACTAGTAGTAGAAGACTGAGCTAGCGAGTTAGCGTAACAATTTACAGTCTTGTTTTCTTTGCTGCTTATTAAACAAAATTATTAATACATTACTTATTAATAATTAATAAACAAATAAAAAAAGAAATAAATAATGGCAAAATTGTTTTTTTATGTGCGCAGGGACTAAACGTAGAAGAAATAGGAACCGTGAGTTTTGACATATGTATAATGAAGGATTGGTGTACTTTACCCTTTTAAAATCTATCTAATACTAAATGATAAATAGGAGAAAAACAAGCATAAATAATATACACATGTTTATATATTTTGCTTTTGATGTTTTTGATTTCCTAGCATTTTATAAATAAATAAATAAATAAATAAATAAATAAAACAAAAAACTAGAACAAACTATTAAAATGGTCTTTGTGGTTTGCAAAAATATTACGTTTGGTCTCTAACATCTCTTTTGCACTCGGATCGCCCTTACTGTTTGATTTCATTATGTTATTGGTCCATTTTAAACATAAAAAGACTATAATTCCCTTTATATTTTCCTTTTCATTTTTTATTATTTATTAATTAAAAAAATGTATTAATATACAAAAGTCCCACAATAAAAAACTATCCCCAACAACATCGCTAACCACCATCATTCCCGTCGATCGCCACCCATTGCTGTCGGCCACACCTGCAGATTCCGGCAGTACCTGCAGATTCCGACCTCATCGACCTCAAGCTTTCTCTCCAACACCACCAAAAAAATACTAGTGTGTCCTCTCTTTCTTTAACAAAAACCCACAAAACAAACCACACATTGGAGTTACCATATACACCAAATGAAAGAGACGATCTCTTATGGAAGGAAATGATGAGGTCTTGAAGGAGACGACAAGGTTTTTTTGCGACTCTTTTGTAACAAGCACATATGGAATTCAAGTGTTTTGAATAAGTAGATCTAGAATCGGAGTTTTAAACAAGCATATATCTGAGCTTTGATGTTTCGATCGGGGTTGCATCTAAGTCTTGGAGCTCCTGACGGATTATCGGAATAGAAATTATATTACCGATGACTATTGCTAAATCGTGACACATGCCTAACAATTTGGTGTTTACAAAGGTATAATAAAATAATTGAGAGTCTTCTGAGCAAACGCTTCCAACCTGCTAAGAAACCAGAGAATACATGCATTAAGATGTGTCAACAAAAATTGTTGGTGAGTTCTATAAGTTTTGACATAAGGTACTTTTTATAACCAAAAGCGTTATATAAAATCTATCTGGTTGGCCAACTTTTATAAATATGTATTTTTATATCAAAAGTATAAAAATAAATGAGTTTTAAAAGTGTATTTGGACTCATTTAGAAATCTCGTTTGTTCAAATCAGAAAGTTCAAAATTTAGTGAATATATAAGCAAATCAATCTTATATCAAATTTTTGTAGTTCTCATGACCAAAATGTATTTTTTTATATAAAGATTTTGAATACCAAATATATAAAAATAAGGCATGTCACCCTTTGTAAAACATAAGATAACCAACTTTACTCTTACACTAATTGGTATGACTTATATGTAAAACTCATAAGTTTTGAGGTTATAAAACTTGTGAGATTGTGTCGTAGTAATTATTAAGTATTACTTTACTTAATTTATGAAGCCACACTAAATAGTGGGGCAAACTCTTCCCACATAAACATTGTGTTTTCGTACAAAAACAATGGGGTTTATATAAAGAGCTTGTTTTATGTAAGTTAATAAATCTCGTGTAGTTGTGTCATAATATTAATTAAGTGTTACATTACTTAATTTCTAGTACTGGCATTTATCTTTTTGAGTCACAATCTATCCCACTACATACATTCTCTTTCGACTAGTATAAGTAGACAGAATCTCCATATATATATATATATATATATATATATATATATATATATATATATATATATATATATATATATATATATATATATATATATCCTATTCCAATCCTATACGGTAACAGAAATACATTTGAGATATAAAACGAGCTCACAACCGAACTGTGATGAACACCTCTGCACAAACACTTGGAAATGTTAGTGCTGAAATTCCACACCCACGTTTATTTACTGTCGTGGAATTTATATGTAACGACCCAATTTTCATGTCCGAAAATTTCATATTAAAATATTACTTTAGAAAACATTAATAAACAAAACCTTGTTTTAAAAAGTCAAACCATACATCCCATCAAAATATCAGAGTACAATCCCAGTGAATCTCGTAAATACGGAAACCAGAGTGTGTGCATGATGTGCCGCTACCGCGCCGGCTCCTTCCCCTTCGGTGAAGAGGTACCTGAAAACAAAACTGTAAACGTAAGCACAAAGCTTAGTGAGTTCCCCCAACGTACCACATAACATACGTACTGCCAGGCTATTCTGGGGTGCCTGACTACCCGGTACGGCCATTCTGGGGTGCCAACCTACCCATACGACCATTCTGGGGTGCCGTCCTACCCGTGTCAAGCCATTCTGGGGTGCTGACTACCCATGTCAAGCCATTCTGGGGTGCTGACTACCCATCGGTCCTAACAACCGATCCTCGGGGACTGGTCCCCTCCTGCTACCTCTATCGCATAACATAACAGGCCAACATACAAACATATCATCACATACTGTCAGACGTTTCTGGGGTATCTGACTACCCTGCGGTCCTAACAACCGAACTCTACTACTATCGCATATAACGTATCATGATAGCATATAACATATTAGGTAATAGCAAACCTATATGATATCACAAAGACAATCATCTATCATACGTCTCTTACTGGTGGGCCGGCATTGTGACCTTAGACCCACCACTACTGGAAGGTAACTCACCTCAAAGTAGCTGCTGAACTGATCGGGAACTAACTGACCGCTGCTGCTCCGGAAATCCTCCGACTGCAATTCCCACAACATACTCAATCAAACACTGTTAACTGTCCTTTGGGTAAAATGACCATTTTACCCCTGGTCTAGCTCTAAGTCAAAGTCAGAGTCAACTTTCAGTTGACCCGACTCGTCGAGTTGGCTCTCCAACTCGTCGAGTCCCTATCAGACGATTGTCCTGAGTCCCTGTTTCTACTCGTCGAGTTAGGCTATGACTCGAAGAGTTCATCTTCTAGATTGACGTTCAACCTCTTCATCCTACTCGCCGAGTTGTATGAACAACTCGTCGAGTTCATCTTCATCCGAAGAACACTTATGCTAAGACTCGCCGAGTTGTATGAACAACTCGCCGAGTCTGTTCTTGATCTATGAAGATTGCCTTGGACTCGCCGAGTCAGGGCATTGACTCGCCGAGTCCTATCATAGGTGAGTTCAGCTTCCAACTCACCGAGTCACCCCCTGTGACTCACGGCTCAACTCGATACTTCATAAAGGGAACAATTCAGTGACTCGCGACCAGACTCGTCGAGTCACATATACGACTCGCCGAGTCGCAGCCATGCATCCATCAAATACACCGATTTGCTCGATTCCAGTCCATGCCATTCACAGATCTGGGCTTCTAGGGCACAAATCACACGTAAAGTTTCCAACTTTACGTGTAGATATTCACCAAGATGGATTTTAAGGCTCAAAGTGCACCAAAAGAGGTAGATTTAGGGCTTTCATGCAATATGACCCCATAAAGGCATTAGATCCAAGCTCCAGGGACTAAATCATGCCTAGATCTAAAGGCTAACAACTTATTACAACCCACAAAGCACAAACAAGCTTGGGGAAGAGCCCAAGAAGGACTCCCATGAAGCTAAAAGAGATTACAAGCTTGAAAACAGAGGGGAAACGAGCTATACCTCAAGGAAAACGTTGAGATGACACAAAGATGCCTGGTCTCCTTCTCCTCTTCTTGATCTACTCTTCTTTCTCTTCAAAATCTTCAAGAACACTCCAAAACACTCCAATCTCTCAAGGAAATAAGGGTAGAAACGATGTTGGGAGTTATGGGGGTGAATGGGGACGAGTTTGGGGCGGAATGAGGGTTTAAATAGGGTGCAAACCCTTGAAATTTAGGGTTTCATCCAGCAGCGGTGACTCGCCAAGTCCGGGATATGGACTCGCCGAGTCGCCAACTTAAACGTGTCCTGAGTCTCGTCCCTACTCGGCGAGTCGGACCTATGACTCTCCGAGTCCAAGGCTAAAATAGGGAAATATTCAAATAAAATTCACATACTGGACCAGGTGCTGCATTATAGTTTAGGAACGCCATCGTTTTGACTCATCTGGCGACGGTTGTTGTAACGCCCGTAGATCCGGACTATTCAATTTAAAGACGATAAGCATCAAAAATGACTTTTTGATGGAAGATTATTTAGAAGGGGCAATCTTAACTAATTTGTAGTATATGTTAATAGGATCCCGTACATATGAAGGACGCAAAAATCCGAGTTATAATGAAGAAGTTATGACCTGTCGAAGTTTCGCGACAGAACCGGCACGACAAAGCACGACGTAAATAGTGAATTTACGTTAGAGCAATATTTGACCTTAGCGATCTAAATGAAAGTCATAGAATACGTTAAAACGAGAGAGTGCATCAAAAGAACGTCTAAATCTGACTTCGTATGAGGAAGTTATGATTTTTCGAAGTTTTAGCATTAGCAGTATGCAGCCCGAAATTCGAATATTAGATCGAGCGGTTTTTAGCCGACACAACCTAAACGAGAATCGAATATCTCGTTAATAGTAGCGTAACGACAAAAAGACAGACGAAAACAGAGTTCATATGAAGGAGTTATGAATTTTGAACGGAGTTTTCCTGTCCCGGCCTACTAAAAATAATATATTTATAATATATTAAAAATAAAGTCAAAATTAGCCAAAAGAATCTAAATAAGAGTTGTAGAGCATAATCTCACCTACGCGTTCATGAAGTCTTTGTAGGAACCCCCTCTTCGGTGTTCCTGACTGTCTTCTGGATTTTGGGGCTGGGGACCACCTCCGGAGCCACCGGGATTCATTTGTGACATAGCTGCCACCATTGCAGCAGTCAGAACTGTCTGAAGTGATGCGAGATCGAATTGAGGAGAAGGTGGTGGAGGAGGAGGATTGTCGTTGTTCTTCGAGCTGGGTCTCTTTCTTGGAGGCATCTTGATCTAAAAAGATCAGGAAAGAGAGGATTATAAGTCCTCTGAATTGAATCAAGAGATATGGAACAGGGGATATCTCATCAAGACAGATATAACATCACACTAAGCGATAAAGCAGGAAAGGGTTATCAAGACAGAACATTTTATCGCTAGTGGAATGATCAAGTAACATCGCGTATACAAGGATTTTCTACGAAGGATTGGCTCGAGAAATACTCCCATAGTATTTCATGGTTCGCTGCAGCGACGATTTGTTGTTTGGGATATTAGGTAAGTTTTAGGCATGCTGCGTACCACAGTCACTCCCAAGCACATGTTGGCCGTGTCTCGAATAAATATAGTTGGTCAGGCTATATTGATCCTAGACACGACTACATAACTGCCCAGGTTTAACCGCAGTGTACAACACCCAATTACTTATGTTTTGTTCTACTTGTAGTTACGGATTTCGGCGATTCGGTATACTTGTATACTTTTGAAAATACTTATAGTTTTGAAGATACTTTTAATTCAGAGCACTGAGGCCCTTTAGTGTTTATAGTTTTATACCATGTAAGGTTTGGTATACTCTGTTCACTATAAACAAGGGCTCTGATACCAATCTGTCACACCCCGAAAATCAAAGGCGGAAACATTTCCGAGGTGGACTACCACGTTGTGTATCAAATCCAATGTACATAGTAATCACAGTAAACAAACATTACATTACATATATATGAAAGTTTACATTTGTTTCAAAAGTAAAGTTGTACAAAATATACATATGCATCATATTAACAAAAGTTGAGACGAGTCTTCCACACACTCCGTCTTCATCAAAAGAGATCACCGGGTACCTGTCTAACTTGGACCTGAGAATACAAGCGGTTTGAAAATCAGCATAAAGCTGGTGAGTTCATAAGCGGTTTTGTTTTATGAAAATGTATCGATTTCCTTTAGTTTCCGAAAAGATTTGTTATCCAAGAAAATCCCATATTTTCTTATGTGAAGTTGGTTTAGTTATCATTCATTACCAATTCGATTACGTGTTGTGTTTTACCCCAGGAAAATCCCATATTTTCCTAATTGTAAGATCGGTTATATATCACAAAGTATAGTTTAATACACAAAACTATATGGTGAAAATCTTGGGATCACTATCCCGAAAGAGGTATAAGATAGTTTGACACATATGAAGTATAGATTTAAGATCATGGGATTACCATCCCGGACTAGACACGAGATAATTTGATATATATGGAAATATAGATTGAAAACCATGGGATCACTATCCCGTATAAGATATAGTTAAAGACCATGGGGAAAGACATCCCGTACAAGTTATAGACTGATTTCATGGGATTATTATCCCGTAATAGATATAGATTAAAGACCATGGGATCACTATCCCATATAAGATATAGTTACAAAACCATGGGATCACTATCCCGGACTAGATATAAAATAGTTTGATAATACCATGGGATCACTATCCCGAAAGACATATAGAAACAAACCATGGGATCACTATCCCGTATAAGACATAGATATGAAACCATGGGATCACTATCCCGAAAGATATAGATACAAGACCCAAACTGTGAATAAGCTAATATTAATACATGTTGTGAGTCGGGTAACCATACTAATATGACAACGTGACCTCCTTGACGTTTGTCAGACGTCGAAACGATATCCAGAAATTTGTCACCCCAGGCATGCCCGCCTAACTGTAGCTAGCAGTTAAGGTGTGGGATTGTCAGTCCCGAATAGATCTATTCACAAATTCCGCGCTCTCCCTCCAGGAGACTCTGGTTACACTTCCGGGGAGGATTTACTTGATCATCCATAAAGGGTAGTGACTATCTCACAAACCAGTACTAAACTATTCACAGGTTTTTCATACGATAACGACATACAGAGGATTATGAAACATAGTACAGTAAATATAGATACACACAATGAAATTATCTGACAATACATTTAAATGATACGGAGATAAACTGAATCAGATATAGTTTATCTATTAGCTTTATATAGACATCTGCATATGATAGAAAGAACAGTAAAGATCCCCAAATTATTCCCATAATAATTTGATTAGTTTGATTGTTTCCTTAACTAAAATTCATTTAGTTGTAATTGATAAATCATTCCTTATGCTCAGCATAATATATAAGGAGTAAAAGAGTTTATAAGTTGGTCAGATATTGTTTGAAACATATCAATGTTATGATTTGAAAACAGTTATAGTTTGCTTGTATTCCCCCCTTGAAAACATTGAAAACAGTGAAAAAGCCGTAGGGGTATGAACTCACCGGACGAGATATGAGACGGTTTGGATGCTAAGAGTTGATCCGGGACTTGTAAACACATGAGGTTCCTAATTATGATGTAAAGATACACATTTGTATCTAATTAGGACTTAGATTGATTGTTGGATAGGGACAATTTCTTCAAATCGCGAAAACACTCCGATGCGAGTGTTTGGAGGGACCCGGGTGGCGTTTAAGGACATGAAATGATGCAAGGGACTTGGGACTTGAGTTTACTCCCCATGAATAAACTTATACAAGAGTTTTTGGTCCAAAACACCCATTCCCCATGAGTTTACGGCCGCAAACCCATGGTAGGGTGGTTTATGGTGCAAATTTGGGTCATAAATGGATATGGACACTTGGAAATGCTTGGATTAAATTTTCTTTAGGCTTGGATTGAATTAAAAACATCATTTACAATACATAAGGGAGTTTACGGCCTAGGCATGGGGTCTTTTCCCGTAAACTCTCAAATCTCCAAGATTTAGTGTTTTTAAGGTGTTAAAATCAATCGCATGTGATTCTAAAAATTCCCACAAGCCTAGAAATGAGTTTAGGGCACCATTTGACACCCTTTTATGAGTTTACGGACATGAGACATGTTCTATGGCTGTAAACTCTCAAATGTGGGGTTTTGATGTTTGTAAAGCCTTAAAACTATTTTTGGTTGGTCCTTTGATTTATTCCAAGGCTTTTGGTGGTGTTGGATGGCTTTCAAACACCCTAGAATTGGATTTACACCATTTTTCATGGAGTTTACGGCCCAAGCACAAGCCTTGGACGTAAAATCATGTAAGTCCCCCAAAAATGATGTTTCAAGTGTCCAAATGCAATTATCAATGTTCTATAATTCATAACTAAGACATATAAGTGGTTTGGAAGGGTTTAAGGTCAAGAAAACCCCTTAAACATGAGTTTACCGCCCAAGCTTGTGCCTTGGCCGTAAACTCCTTCAAAGCCTTCAAAATTCATGTTTTAAATGTTCTAAGCTCATATCTTGAAGTCCCTTAGCCCTATCTAAAGTCCAAATGAGTTTAGGAAGGAGTTTAAGGGCTTAAAACCCTTCAAATTGGTGTTTACGGCCTAGGCAGCCTCCTGGGCCGTAAACTCATATATGTTGTCTCATTTCATGATTAAATGTCGAATTTGGAAGCCAAATATGCTATAGATTAAGGCTAGGAAGGTACCTTAGGGATTTGAGGCCTTAAATTTGAGTTTTGGACCCTTAAACTTGGATTTAGGAGAGAGGTTAGAGAGAGATTAGAGAGAGAAGGAAAAAGCTTCAAATGGATGCTAAAACACGTTTATATAAGTCTTAAAACTTGTACGCGGTGGAACTCTACCCGATACCGACGTTAAACGCGGCTTTTGGTCGTACCCGATTAAGTTACCGTCACCCGGCGGGAACATTTTTAAAACTTATGAAATAATTATATTCGGGCTAATTACGAGAGTTCCTGAGTGATTTAGACACTCATTAAAATAAAATAAACATATAATGTAACATCCGGATTTTTACCAGGTATTTTGTAAATCTGATTTTGTCATATTGTGAGAGGGACTCGGCGAGTTGGAGCTCAGACTCGCCGAGTAGAGACGCGGAATTGAACATTGGTGCGCGCCTGGACTCGGCGAGTCCAGGATATGGACTCGGCGAGTCTGCGCTGTGTAATGAAACCCTAAATCTCCGGGTTTGAGGCCTATTTAAAGGGCCTTATGGCCGTCATTTGTGCTCACCCAACCCTCAGTGAGTAACCCTTGTGTTCTTGAGCTATTTGTGAAGAGAAAGGAGCCATTCTTGACCTTGTGTGTGTTATCTAGCAAGAAGAAGGAGACCCTAGGCAAGAGGAAGCAAAGGAGGTTGCTATTTCGTGGATTTGGGGCTTAGATCATCACTCTAGAGGTATTATCTCGGACCATTTTCTGTGTAGTGAAGCATGATGCAATTTAGGGCTTGTGGTGGTCATTTATGGGATGATTTGATGCCCATTGGTTCCCTCTTTGAGTTGAGGCCATGGATCTGGATCCATAGAGATCCAGAGGGCCTCACTCATCAAGCTTTATGAGTGACAATAGAGTCTTTGGCCTTGTGTTGTAGTATTTGAGTCATAAACATCATAAATGGTCATATAAAGGTTGTATGTGCATCAAGATTGTAACTTTACGTGCTAAATGAGCTTGGAGGGACTGGATCTATGGATTAATGAACTGGATCTGACCTTTAGAGCAAGATTGAGTCAGTGCATGGCATGGACTCGTCGAGTCCGAAGAACAGACTCGGCGAGTAGCATGAATGTTGCCCGACCACTCTGTGAGTGGCCTCGCCGAGTTGGAAAAGGTGGACTCAGTGAGTCAAGGGGGAGTCAGGATGGACAGGTGGACTGAGTCTAGCTGGACTCGCCGAGTTGTTCTTGAGACTCGGTGAGTTGAGTTGTGGTGGCCCCACAACTCGTGCCAGGTGGAACTCGTCGAGTTTTGGGAATGCTCGACGTGTCAAGGGAGGATTCCAGGGAAATTGGTGTACATGCCCAGACTCGCCGAGTTCGGTCAAAGTTGACCGTTGACTGTTGACCAACGTTGACCTAGATTGACTTGTTATAGTGTGGTCAACCCCAGTGGGGAAAGTGTTAATTAGAGGTGTATTGTGCTATAGGGGGACGACAGCTCGACAGGTCGAGTGATTAGCGATTTCAGGTTTACGATTTACCGAGACACGCGAGGTGAGTCTTCTCACTATACTTTACCTTGAGTAGGTAACCAGAGTTATGTGATAGAGTATTTGTATGCTATGTATGTTATGTGTTGTACTGCATTACTTCTATGTGTTTGATGCTATGCATGTTTACAGAGTTAGAACCGGAAGGTTCACAGAGTTAGAACCCGAGGGTTCACAGAGTTTGGGTGCACGGACCCACAGAGTTATAGCCTCGAGTGGCTAATATGTGTTATATGTAGTATTTTGGGGAACTCACTAAGCCTTGTGCTTACAGTGTTGATGTTATTGTTTCAGGTGCTAGTGACGACCGCGGGAAGGCGCCGGCTTGATCCGTACACACACACATTCGGAGCTTGATATCATGATCTTGGGATTTTGTATTGTCTTGTTTGGATAATTAAAATGGTTGTTTAATGAATATCAATGGAATTATGTTTTATAAAAATTGAAAAATTTGTTTTGAAAATTTTCGGTGTTACAAATTGGTATCAGAGCCTTGGTTTGAGGGATTCGGGTACACCTTCGGGGGTATTTGAACTCAAACTGAGGAATTGAAGAGATATTTCAAAATAAAACCAAAGTTTTCTAAGAGTAAAAGATTTTCCAGGAAGGAACGTGTGTACGATCAGCCAGCGCCCGAACGGTGAATTCCCAAAATACCTTTATATTATGTGATAATTATTATTAATCTGATGTATTTGCATGCTAGAGTAGGCTAGGTATTGCTAATAGGACTAGAGTGGCCTGTTTTGTGATGCCTTAGCCCAGGGAAGGGTGAGCTGCTATGAGATGCTGAGAGTAATTAGGTAGCAGCTAGGACTTTGTGTGAGACCTGTTACAGAGTGATTTAAGTATAATAGAGTACTTGGGGATTGGGATCCGAAGAGGAAGATTTGGGGTGTGTACTGAGACGGTGCGGACAGTAGTATTGGGCCCGTACTACTGAAAGCACCGGTGCGGTACACAGTCCAAATAAGAATCTTGGGATACCAAGAATCAAGGAGGGGTGGATTGTCGAATGTAAGAGTGTTCGAGTAAATTCTAATTATCGCATGTTGTATTTCAGAGGTTGATCATGGTGAGGACACGTCACATGCCGGAGGATGCCGGAACTAGCGATGAGGAGATTCAACAGATCATTCATGAGGAGGTGGCTGCGGTCATCAGAGTTGAGTTACCAGAGATGTTCGGGTCCATTAAGACCGCGTTGATTGAGACATTTGACGAGCGCTATGCCGCTCTTTCTGAGGCTGCGGTTGTAGCGGCTACCGCAGCGATTGCTGCGGCAAGACCCCAGGGAGGTGATGCGACATTGTTTAGGGAGTTCAGCAACACCAAGCCACCAGAGTTTGATGGTACGCAGGATCCGGTGGCAGCTATGAGGTGGATATCTGATATGGAGGGATGCTTCTTCACTTGCTCGTCCCCTGAGCATTTGAAGGTTCGGTTCGCGCTGAACCAGCTTCGCTTGGGAGCGAAGGACTGGTGGAAGTTTGTGACGGCACACTTCACACCGACTGAGCTTTCGGTAGTGACCTGGGAGAGGTTCACTACCATGTTCCGAGATGAGTACGTTCCTCAGGTGGAGAGGGAACGTCTGACACAGGAGTTTCTGACCCTCAAGAAGGGTACCGAGTCAGTCACAACTATTACGAGGATGTTTCATGAGAGGGCGATGTTCTGCCCTGAGCACGTGTCCACCGAGCAGGCACGTATGAGCCGTTACCTGAGCATTCTGAGACGGGATATTCGGGAGTTCGCTGCGAACTCCTCGTATCGGACATTTGCCGAGCTTCAGGCAAATGCTCGGAAGAGGGAGATTGAGCTTGAGACTCAGGCCAAGGAGGAGGCGGAGTCTCTGGGGAGGGATCGGCGGCCGACACAGTCCCAGCCGGCAGCCAAGCGGGCCAAGCCCGCTGATCCCCGACCCGGGAGCCAGAAGGGCCGCACTTGTGGAAAGTGCGGCAAGGGTCACGATGGAGTCTGTCGAGCGGGGTCTTGCTACAAATGTGGCAAGGAGGGGCATATGGCCAAGGACTGCCCTAAGGGGTTTACAGTGTGTTTCCACTGTAACCAGACCGAACACCGGAAGGCAGAGTGTCCGCTGCTGCGCGGAGCATCTCAGGGGTCTGCTCCCGCCGCCATCAGAGCTACTGCTACAGAGAGTCGGTCCGTGAAGGCCGAGGCACCGAGGGCTCGGGGAAGAGCCTTTCAGCTGACTGCGGAAGAGGTCCGCGCTGCACCCGATGTTGTGGCTGGTACGCTTTCTTTTATTATTTACTTATGGTGTCGAGATATTATGCTTATATTATGCTATGCATAGGTACTTTCCTTGTGAATTCCGTACCTGCTTTAGTGTTATTTGACTCGGGTGCGAGTCGATCTTTTGTATCTTTGGCATTTAGTCAGCATATCAGTGTTAGTCGTGGGGCACTGAGTCGGCCCCTGCGGGTTTCCATAGCCGCCGACAGAGTGATTTGTGCCACGGAGGTCCTCCGGGGATGTGTATTGGAGATTTTTGGGGTTGAGTTCCCGATCGACCTGATTCCTATTGTGATGGGTGATGTTTGTGTTATAGTGGGCATGGACTGGTTGAGCCGATTCGGCGCGGTTATTGATTGCGAGCGTCAGCTGGTGACTATATGAGATCCTAGTGGGGGAGTTCTTTCGGTTTACGGCGAGGGTACACGTTCTGGATCAGCCTTTTGTTCGGCTGCTAGGGCGAGGCAGTGTTTACAGCAGGGCTGTAAGGGTTTTGTGGCGTATGTGATGGATACGCGAGTGATCTCCAAGAGACCGAGTTCGGTGGATGAAGTTCCGGTGGTGCGTGAGTTTCCAGATGTCTTTCCCAAAGAATTACCAGGTGTGCCTCCCATGAGGCAAGTGGAGTTTGGTATTGATTTGGTTCCGGGAGCCGCGCCTATCGCTAAGGTGCCGTATCGCCTTGCGCCTCCAGAAATGCAAGAGTTATCCTCGCAACTTCAGGAGTTGCTGGGGAAGGGGTTTATTCGGCTGAGTAGCTCGCCGTGGGGAGCACCCATCCTGTTTGTGAAGAAGAAAGATGGCTCGCATCGCATGTGTATTGATTATCGGGAACTAAATAAGTTGACGGTCAAGAACCGTTACCCGTTGCCGAGGATCGACGATTTATTCGATCAGTTACAGGGAGCATCTTGGTTCTCCAAGATTGATTTGAGGTCGGGCTATCATCAGGTGAGAGTACGGGACGAGGACGTCCAGAAGACAGCATTCAGGACGCGTTATGGGCATTATGAGTTTGTGGTGATGCCTTTTGGGCTCACCAATGCCCCGGCTGTATTCATGGACCTCATGAACAGGGTATGTCGGCCGATGTTGGATCGGTCGGTGATTGTGTTCATTGATGATATTCTGGTATATTCGAGATCTAGAGAGCAGCACGAGGAGCATTTGAGGGAGGTTCTTGGAGTTTTGAGATCGGAGAAACTTTATGCAAACTTTTCCAAGTGCGATTTTTGGTTGCGGGAGGTCCAGTTTCTGGGACATCTCGTTAACCAGAAGGGGATATTGGTCGATCCGGCCAAGGTTGACGCAGTGATGAGGTGGGAGGTGCCAAGGTCACCTTCTGAGATCCGGAGTTTCCTTGGGTTGGCAGGGTATTATCGGAGGTTTATTAAGGATTTCTCCAAGATTGCGGTTCCACTCACCAGATTGACCCGGAAGGGTGTTACATTTCTATGGGGCCCCGAGCAGCAGACCTCCTTTGAGACGCTTCGCCAGAGGTTGTGTGAAGCTCCGGTATTAGCTCTTCCGGAAGGGATGGAGGGTTTTGTGGTATTCTGTGATGCATCGATTTTAGGACTGGGAGCGGTACTGATGCAGAAGGGACATGTGATAGCATATGCATCGAGGCAGTTGAAGCCTCACGAGACGAGGTACCCCACACATAATCTGGAGTTGGGGGCAGTGGTGTTCGCCCTCAAGATTTGGCGGCACTACTTGTATGGGGTTCGATGTACGATTTACACGGACCATAAGAGCTTGAAGTACCTGATGGATCAGCCTAACCTAAACATGCGGCAAAGAAGGTGGTTAGATGTGGTCAAGGATTATGATTGCGAGATTTTGTACCACCCGGGCAAGGCTAATGTGGTAGCCGACGCATTGAGTCGCAGGGCGGAGAGTGCTCCACTGCGAAATGTATGTTTGCGACTAGCTCCAGTTCTTGACGCCATTCATGGGGCACAGGCCGAGGCTGTGCGTCCGGAGATGCAGAAGAGAGAGCGGGTCGTTGGGTTGGTTTCGGAGTTCGTATGACTTATCAGGGCCGGATCTGGGTACCGTTTGTAGGCGGTACACGTACTACATTGATGGAGGAGGCTCATAGATCGAAATTTTCGATCCATCCCGGGGCTACAAAGATGTATTTGGACCTAAGGAAGGAGTATTGGTGGCCTTGTATGAAGAGGGATGTCGCATGGTTTGTCGAGAGATGTTTGACCTGTCGAAGGGTAAAGGCCGAACACCAGAGACCGCATGGCAAGTTGCAGCCATTGGAGGTTCCCGAATGGAAGTGGGAACAGATCACTATGGATTTCATCACCAAATTGCCGAGGACTGCCAGAGGAGTCGATGCAATTTGGGTGATTGTGGATAGGTTGACGAAGAGCGCTCACTTCCTTGCCATCAGTGAGAGTTCTTCGGCGGAGAAGTTGGCGGAGATTTATGTGAGGGAGGTTGTATCTCGGCATGGGGTGCCGATCTCGATCGTTTCAGACCGCGATGTGCGTTTCACCTCCCGCTTCTGGAGGAAATTTCATGAGGAGTTGGGTACTAAGCTGCATTTTAGTACCGCATACCACCCCCAGACCGACGGCCAGAGTGAGCGGACGATTCAGACACTTGAGGACATGCTTCGGGCATGTGTATTGGACTTTGGGGGTAGTTGGGATACGTATTTGCCTTTAGCGAAGTTTTCCTACAATAACAGCCATCATTCGAGCATCGGTATGCCGCCCTTTGAGCTGTTGTATGGTAGGAGGTATCGGACTCCCATATGTTGGGGAGAGGTTGGGCAAAGGGTAATGGGCAGTACGGAGATCGTGAATCAGACGACAGAGCAGATACAGCTGGTCAGACAGAGATTATTGACCGCTCAGAGCCGACAAAAGAGTTACGCGGATAAACGCCGGTCCGAGCTGGAATTTCAGGTCGGCGACTTTGTTCTCCTGAAGATCTCTCCTTGGAAAGGGGTGATCCGGTTCAGGAAGAGGGGCAAATTGGGGCCCCGGTTTATAGGTCCGTTTCGTGTGATCGAAAGGGTAGGACGGGTAGCCTATCGGCTGGAGTTACCAGCGGAGTTGGGGCAGATTCACAACACTTTTCATGTATCACAGTTGAGGAAATGTGTAGCCGACGAGTCGGCAGTGGTTCCATTAGAGGATATTCAGGTAGATGCAAGCCTGAATTATGCTGAGAGACCAGTGGCTATTAGGGATCGGAAGATCAAGATTTTGAGGAACAAGGAGGTACCTCTGGTATTGGTACAGTGGCAACATCGGAAGGGATCAGAAATGACCTGGGAGCCGGAGGGTATGATGCGGGAGCAGCATCCGGAGCTATTTTAGAGCGAGACTTCGAGGGCGAAGTCTAGTTCTAGTGGGGGAGAGTTGTAACATCCGGATTTTTACCAGGTATTTTGTAAATCTGATTTTGTCATATTGTGAGAGGGACTCGGCGAGTTGGAGCTCAGACTCGCCGAGTAGAGACGCGGAATTGAACATTGGTGCGCGCCTGGACTCGGCGAGTCCAGGATATGGACTCGGCGAGTCTGCGCTGTGTAATGAAACCCTAAATCTCCGGGTTTGAGGCCTATTTAAAGGGCCTTATGGCCGTCATTTGTGCTCACCCAACCCTCAGTGAGTAACCCTTGTGTTCTTGAGCTATTTGTGAAGAGAAAGGAGCCATTCTTGACCTTGTGTGTGTTATCTAGCAAGAAGAAGGAGACCCTAGGCAAGAGGAAGCAAAGGAGGTTGCTATTTCGTGGATTTGGGGCTTAGATCATCACTCTAGAGGTATTATCTCGGACCATTTTCTGTGTAGTGAAGCATGATGCAATTTAGGGCTTGTGGTGGTCATTTATGGGATGATTTGATGCCCATTGGTTCCCTCTTTGAGTTGAGGCCATGGATCTGGATCCATAGAGGTCCAGAGGGCCTCACTCATCAAGCTTTATGAGTGACAAAAGAGTCTTTGGCCTTGTGTTGTAGTATTTGAGTCATAAACATCATAAATGGTCATATAAAGGTTGTATGTGCATCAAGATTGTAACTTTACGTGCTAAATGAGCTTGGAGGGACTGGATCTATGGATTAATGAACTGGATCTGACCTTTAGAGCAAGATTGAGTCAGTGCATGGCATGGACTCGCCGAGTCCGAAGAACAGACTCGGCGAGTAGCATGAATGTTGCCCGACCACTCTGTGAGTAGCCTCGCCGAGTTGGAAAAGGTGGACTCAGTGAGTCAAGGGGGAGTCAGGATGGACAGGTGGACTGAGTCTAGCTGGACTCGCCGAGTTGTTCTTGAGACTCGGCGAGTTGAGTTGTGGTGGCCCCACAACTCGTGCCAGGTGGAACTCGTTGAGTTGAGGGAATGCTCGACGTGTCAAGGGAGGATTCCAGGGAAATTGGTGTACATGCCCAGACTCGCCGAGTCGCCTGGGTACTCGCCGAGTCCGGTCAAAGTTGACCGTTGACCGTTGACCAGCGTTGACCTAGATTGACTTGTTATAGTGTGGTCAACCCCAGTGGGGAAAGTGTTAATTAGAGGTGTATTGTGCTATAGGGGGACGACAGCTCGACAGGTCGAGTGATTAGCGATTTCAGGTTTACGATTTACCGAGACACGCGAGGTGAGTCTTCTCACTATACTTTACCTTGAGTAGGTAACCAGAGTTATGTGATAGAGTATTTGTATGCTATGTATGTTATGTGTTGTACTGCATTACTTCTATGTGTTTGATGCTATGCATGTTTACAGAGTTAGAACCGGAAGGTTCACAGAGTTAGAACCCGAGGGTTCACAGAGTTTGGGTGCACGGACCCACAGAGTTATAGCCTCGAGTGGCTAATATGTGTTATATGTAGTATTTTGGGGAACTCACTAAGCCTTGTGCTTACAGTGTTGATGTTATTGTTTCAGGTGCTAGTGACGACCGCGGGAAGGCGCCGGCTTGATCCGTACACACACACATTCGGAGCTTGATATCATGATCTTGGGATTTTGTATTGTCTTGTTTGGATAATTAAAATGGTTGTTTAATGAATATCAATGGAATTATGTTTTATAAAAATTGAAAAATTTGTTTTGAAAATTTTCGGTGTTACATATAAGTTTATATAATTAACTCCAAAGAGAAAACGGAACGAATCTGATAACGGCGACTTTCCGGGTAGAACGGGTTTTGGCGACGAACAATTTTGGGTTGTTACACTCTGCCTGTGAGAAGCCGGTTTTTGTGAAGATCTTCCAGATCTACCGAAGAATACTAATTTTACAAGTCGTAGTGTTATCCGAGCATCGTCTAATCAAGTGCGTGTATAGTCACTTTCATCTTACACATAGATATGAAGTATTTTATAAAATACGTGTTATGTGTATGTATATTGTTGTTTATATGTGTGAGTGTGTAGTTACTTTCTTCTACCGCATAGATATGAAGTATTTGCTATGAAATATGTGTTATGTGTTTATACGTTGTTTGTTTACTTGAGATGGTTGTTGAATGAATGTTTTATACAGATTTTTAAATGATTTAAACTATATATGTAATTTATATCTACAAATATGTTGGGTATAACATGGGTGGATGAAATAGTTGGTGTGTGAGGAAAGATTAGTTTGAGGATGAGACAAAAGATGATATAAATAATGAGATGAGGGTGACAGGTGAGAAATGAGTGAAACCTTTACCCAAACGATGGCCCATGTCATTCAGCAGAGTAGGGATGACAACAACGGACTAATCTAGACAGTCCTGTAGAACACTAGCATGCTCGCAACTTGTAGGTGTTGTGGACTTGATGTTCACCGGTGTACTTTAAAAACCCATTGGTATGTATTTCTATAGGATGTCTCAGAACCAATACTATCAATAAATGACATAAACCTTGGTGACTATGGAATTAGCACTTGTTACATAATCCTTGGTGACTATGGAGTTAGCGCTTGTTACATAAACCTTGGTGACTATGGAGTTAGCGCCTGATAGCTATGGATTTAGTACCTGATAGATAAACTTTGGCAGCAATGGACTTCATGCCAGTTCCTTAGGTAAATCCTTAGGAATGAATGAAGGAAGGATAGTCGATTCTTAGGGTAAAACCTTAAGAAATAAAGAAGATAATGAGGATGTGTAATTGGATTGATTATTTGACGATTGAATATAATAAATATATTATTGTGGGTTGAAAACCCTATATGTTCACCAGGCTCCCAAACCTGACCCACTCAGTTTTCTTTGCATTACAGGTAATGGCACAAGGGTATAAGTTGGTGGACTTGACAAGAGATTTTGGATTATAGATCAGTAGTTATAAATAACTGTTGTAAGGTCTATTTTATATTGTTTATGCTTTTGGTCTGTATCAGAACATGACATCCCGATATTTTGTTATTTATTGAAAATACACGTCTTTAAAGAAATGCTTTTGATAAATTCTTATCATATTTTGTTTTGGGAACAAATTTCGCAACTGTTTTCTTTAAAAGATTACTCTGATTTTAAAACAAAGCATAAACAAATCGGTCTTTTCTAGCCATGAAATTGGGGATGTCACAGAGTTAACTAGCAACCGATGGCAGGATGTCAACCCATATAAGTCTAGAATACCGAACTTATACCTGGTGTTCCTCGTTCCATACTGATTAACGTTATGACACAAAGGAATTTATGCTAAGATGTATGGTCTTAGTGTTGTTACAAGGTAGCCCATATAGCTTAGGAAATGATCTTAACTCATATAGATTTAGAAATGAGCGTAGCTTCTACAGAGAGACCCGAGAGTGTTGGATCCTAACAACGAGTCCAGGCATCCTGATCCTAAACTCTCCATTATAAGTATATGGAACACCATTAACTATTTGATGTTTACGAATAATTATTGATTGAATTATTATGGTATTTTATATTCGTAAGACTTAACACATTTCCAAATTTTATTATATGTCGTGTTGAAATTTGGACGACATAACGGTTGTTTTCATAATATTTTGCTGGTTTCAACCAATGTGAAACCAACAATTTTCATTACATTCAATAAATTGGATAATTGATGTGATGTATATTTTATTTGGTAATGATTCTGAGAATCTGAGAATCAATTATGTTGTTATACATGACAGATTTCGTATTACAGTAAAAATGATTTATATTTTTATAACAAACATAAAAATAAAATATACCTTTTATTTTAAATCATTTTTACGTGATGATCTATAGTAAAATAATAATAAATGATTTTTGGTATATTTTTAATTAATTATTATGTATTTGTTCAAATGTCGCTTATTAACCGTTTAAGGTAATGTATATTTGTTTTGTACATAATTATGTTGAATATCATATTTGTTTATACGTATAATGTATTTTCATGCGTTCTCAAACATATTCATGTATATATACAACAAGGATTTCAATTTAAGATTCACAAATATACTTATATTTTTATAACAATCTACTTAAAATATTGTGACGTTTATTAATATTAATTAATATTTCATAACAATATATACGTATATTTTATTTTAGCAATCTACTTTAACTTGTATGATTGATTTATGATTTATAACATTTTAGATTGCTATTTCATAAACATTTGACCAATAACCTATATGATGCATTTTAACATATATAACTTGAAATCATCAAAAATTAAATAGACACACATGTATTCTCCCAAAAATATTAAAATAGTAAAAGAGGGGCCGTAGAAACTTACCCTTGAAGCGTGAGCTCGATTTGTCTGCAGTTGGTCCATTTTTGTGAAAATTTGACAATTCTCGAACTTTGAAACGTTCCCAGACTATTTTATATTGAATAAAACTAATGGGATTATTTTTGAAATGATTTAAATCGAAATGATTGATTTAAATCTTGAAATATGAATGGAGGGTTGTTTTGATCTAAAAACAATAAGGAAGGGTTGATTTGATTAAATAACTCAAACAAGGGCTTATTTGGATTAATTAATACAAATGAGGGGTTGTTTTGAATAAAAGGAGTCAATATTTGAGGATTGGACCGATCTTGGAATATATTGCCAAGTGAGGGTAAGTTTTGATTAATTTAAATGAAAGTTTGAGATTTTTTGACTTTTAACTTAGGGGTGTTTGGATAGGGAAAAAGTGGCTGCTTATTGCTTATTGCTTATTCTCACCACAATAAGCTGAGTTGAAGTGTTTGGATATGATGCTTAAAAAACCAGCTTATTATGGTATGAATAAGCTAGATAAGTTGATTCTAATAAGCAAGGGGGAATTCTTATTGTTTATTGCTTATTTTTAATGATTTCAGAAATTACCTAATTACCCTTCAAAAAAACGATACACACATCTGCTGTCGATCGCTATTCCCTATTCTCCACTAGCCATCGACGATCTTCAAACTAGCCATCGACCATCGACGATCAGGTAGGTTTGCTGCTTTGTTGCTTTTTCCTTTTTTTCTCGTTTGGTAACGCAACCTATTTGCGTTTTTTTGTTCGGACATGCATAAACAAACGATGAAGCCATGGATTATTCTTTTTTTCTTCATTCTTGATTGTTCTTGTTATTTGTTGCTATTGATGCTTCTACCTGTGATGTTGTTTCTTTTTTTTTTTCTTTTGGCTCCTACCTGCTAAAAAACTGCCACTGTGATGGTAAATTGCCCCTGTGATGCTTGATCATAAACTTCCCCTGTGATGTTTCTATTTTTTCTTCATTATTCTTGTGGTTATTTGCTCCTATTGATGGTATTGTTTCTTGTTTGTATTCATAAATTCCCCTGCTTCTTTTGATTCAACATTAGGTTGAAATTTAAGAGTTTAATTCATTCCTTATCATGATGTAATATAGGTAATGGACACTGTCAATGTTCATGATGTGGGTATTGATACACCCACAATGAAAGTTACAAATAGGTTTCATTGGGATCCTCATACATTCAAGATATTTATTGAGGAATGTATGACCAAGCTAAAAAACGGGAATAGACAGGGTGCTTATTTCAAACAGCCTGCGTGCCAAAATACATGTAAGAGGCTTTTGGAACGAACATGTATAGATTTGGATAGAAATCAAATGAAAAACAAATGGGACATTATGCGGAAAGAGCTCAAATATTATGACCATTTAACAAGACTAGAAACGGGAATTTCAACTAATCCCATGAGAAATATAATCTCAGCATCAAAGGAATGGTGGGATGAGAAAATAAAGGTAATAATTAAAAAATTTATCTAACAATATATTATTTGTATTGTGTTTTTCGTGACATTCTCATTTTGTACATATAGGAAGATAAAGAGTATGCTAAGTTTAAGGATAAGAATTTGGATGTATATCAGGCATATTACGAGGCTTTATTTCGGGATACCGTAGTTGTTGGAGACAAGGCTAAGGTACCTTGCGAATTTTGCAACAATAGCACTCCGGATGATGTACAGTTTGTGGATATTACAGATGGAAGAGTGGATACTGACGAAGTCCACTTATTTGAAGATGTTGATCCTGTTCTCACATATGATAGTTCTAGTATGAAATGGAGGGGAAAGAAGTTAACTCCCATGCATGACAACAAAAGAAAATTTGAAGGGAAAATGAAGGAAAAAGTATGGAAAACTCGTCATATGAAAAGAAACTTGACACTATTTTTGATGTTTTGTTAACAAGGAGCACTCAACCCTTAAGACAAACCACACAGTCACCCACAACAGAAGATTGCATGGCAATTGTCTCTACTTTCTCGGGTTTTGAAGAAGGCTCCATAGGATATTTAGAATCATTAGATGCCTTTTTAAAAAAGCCAACTCGTTAGAATTTTATGGTTCCAAAGACTAATAAACAAAGATGGAGTTTCTCAAGAGGCTTATAGAGAAAGAGAAGTAGTTGAAGAGATAATCTACTTTTATGTCATGTATTAGACCTATCCTTTTATGTCATGTGTTGGACATACTCTACTTTTGTGGTCAATTTTGCCCTTGTCCCATGATTTTGTTTTTGTTTCCTTTTCCATGATTTTATCTATTAGGTAGACTTTAAACGGTTGTCATGTGTTACGTGTTAGACCTTTCCTTTCATCCATTATGTTAAATGTAAATGGTTGTTTTGTGTTTGTTTTATGCAATTACGTTACATGTTTGTTTTGTGGTTAATTTTGCCTTTGACCCATGATTTTGCTCTTGTTTTCTTTTCCATGATGTTTCCATGATTTTATATAGTATGTGGTAAATTTAAATCTTACCCTTGTTTCCTTTTCATTTAGTAACAGGTTATATTCATTGCCAATGACTGTGAAAGTGACAATTCATATGATAGTGATGAAAATGAAGAGATTCAAGCACTTCTTTTATGTGGGATTGCTGTCAAAGGGTTACTATTGACTCATAAAAATATGTATGTAGACGTCGTCATTCATCTTTGCGCACAGGAAGCATGCTTATCAATGAAATACTTAGATGTTATGAACTTTTCAGATTACAAGTCCCGGTTTTCAACATGTTATGTAGAGATCTTGTTGCACGTTATGGGTTAATGAAATCATGTCGAGTATCTATTGAAGAGTCCCTTAGTATTTTCTTGTTGTACTTAGCGCATGGATGTGGAAATCGGTTGGTTCAAGAGTCCTTTAATCATTCTGGGGAAACAATCCATATAATTTTTCATAAAGTCTTGGATGTTGTGGTTAACCTAAGTAAGGACATCATCAAACCAGATGCTAACTACAACAAAACTATACTAGAACATATTTTAAATAACCCTCGGTATTATCCATTATTCAAGGTACTTATTTGTTTCAAAGTTATGTTATTTGGTGAATTTGCGTAATTGTAAAAATAATTGGTAACTTATTATATTTTTTGAATTTATAGGATTGTATTGGTGCCATCGATGGAACACACGTGGAGGCCTCTGTTCCGCAATGTGACCAAATCAAATACATTGGACGAAAGAATTGTGTTACTTAAAATATCATGGTAGCATGTGATTTCAAAATGTGCTTTACCTTTGCGTGAGCTGGATGGGAGGACACTACACATGACACGAGAATTTTTAATGAAGCGAGAAGGAGACGTGAAGTTAAGTTTCCACTTCCAGCTGATGGTTAGTATCATCTACCCTAATAAATAAGAATGATTTTGTCATATGTTCTTCTCTCATTCAATTGACCACATGCCATTTTTTTCATAATTTTGAGATATATTTATTTTCCACTTGTCATTTACTTCATTTTATATTTCCAATATATCATTAATTTAGTTCCCATAAATTAAACCTACCATAATGACTATTAATTTCAAATTCTAAATTTTAATTTTAATTTCAAATAAATTTACAGTTTAAACTTTTGTGTTTAGCATTTTATTATTATTTATCCGTTTAGTATACAAATATGATAACTAAACACATAACTTTAATTTATTTATTTTTTGCATGTTTTTTTCTCATAATTTTCAGTTATTTCAAATTTCAATTTCAAATAAATATTCCATTTAATCGTTTATATTAACATTTTGTTTTAATCAACTCGTATAGTATACGAGTCTCACAACTAGTTACTTATTAATAGAAGTTTTATATTTTCGAACGTTATAAATGAATAAGAATCATATGCTTTATTTGTACCTCTGTAGGTAAGTTTTACCTTGTAGACGCCGGATATCCTAATACAAAAGGTTATCTTGTTCCCTACAAAGGTTCAAACATCCGTTATCATATTCTTGATTTTCGATGTGGACGGACTCGTGTCTCGCGGGAACCAAAAGGCTTCAAAGAAAAATTTAACTGTTATCATTTGTCATTTCGCAATGTAATTGAATGAACTTTTGGAGTCTCGAAGGCTCGATGGGTGTTACTAAGAGATATGCATGTAAATTTCAACTTCGGGACCCAAGCTAAAATTATGCTAGCTTCAATGACAATTCATAATGACATTAGAATGAGCGGTAGTGGTGATGCAACATTTCAAATAGCGTAAGAAGAATCTTATATTCCGTGCAATGATGAAGGACCCGATGATGGTATTGAGCCACATGATGAAGTATCAAGTAGACAATGTAGAAGTGACAATATGTATATGAGTGCAGTACGCGATATGATTGCGGGACATATATTATCAAGGTCAAACACTCGTGCATGTAACGACCTATGATTTGTTTTGAAACTCTTTAGTATTTCCATTTTATGGTTTAATGTAGTTGCATGAAACTATTTTGGATATTTTGGATAATATGGATTTGGAATGAAATTTGTGGTCTCGTATGGTTTTACATGATAAATGTTTTTTTAATTCTTATGGATAAGAACATTATGGTCTAATGTTTCTTGAATATTTCGATAGATGTATCCCATCAATTTAAAAATAGGTGTAAAAATAATGTGGTAAATGTTTTTATTAGTTCTTATGAATAAGAAAATTATTATTATTATTTAAAAAACAAAAATGTTTTGTTTTAATAAGAAAAATATGTTAACATATAAGAGGAAACCGTTTTCGGTTATTTTACTCATATAAGCTGTTTTGTTTGCCAAACACTTAAAATGCTTATTGGTTATTGCTTATTCCCACTGTAATAAGATAATCCAAACACTTTTTAAAAAACTGTTTATTTCCATCACAATAAGCAAATAAGCAATAAGCTAATAAGCTAATAAGATAAAAACTAATTTATCCAAACACCCCTTTAGTAAAAATTAAAACACGTTATCATTCTTGAATCCCCAGAGAAGATGAAAGGATCACTGATAGAAAACAGTCGACAAGAGGTCTTCGACCATCGTCTGATCAAGAAAGGAGAAACACGAAGGCTGTCAGAATGGTGGTCCATTGTTCACCGTTGGCGGCAAAAATCCAACCGAAGAGAGCAACAACAACCGTCGTTTCAAAGAAGGGTGTCCCTATCGCTCGGTCCAACTGGAGAAGGAAGAAGAACGGAAGCAAGAGAAGAGGTGGGGATGTTGGGCAGTGATGAATCGAAAAAGCATCACCGGTGCTCGATCGGTCATAGAATGAAGAAGTCGATTTACTAGAAGCAGCAACAATAGACATTCAGGGGTGTTTTGGACTTGTTATCGCCGGAGAAGGGAGCGAGGATGGCAGCTAGTGGCTGTTGTCTCCGATAGTGATGGTAAGAGGGGCTTCTCCGACGGTTCCTCATTGATTCCTTTTTCTGGTTCAACAACAAAACTTAAAGGGGGAAAAGGTGGGTTTTTCGGGTTCTCTTTTGATCGGAGAAGAAGACGAGGGCAGAAAATGTTTTAGGGTGATTGGGTTTTTTGATGTTCGTCAGGAAGCAATGAACGAAGAGGGTTGCTGCCTCTCTTGGTATCGCATGAAAACCTCAAGAAGAATACCTCCGATGGAGGTGGTTTCGGTTGTTGTGGTGTTGTAAAAATACAAAAGGAATAGGAGGCATTCTTCGTAGGATAGTTTAGCAGACGAAGGAGGGGTTGATGCCACCTCTTTGGCTGGAAAAATGGTATCACCTGTGGGAGGTGTCGAAAGTCGATCTGAGAAGAAAGAAGAAAAGGAAAAGGAAGGTTTGAGTGATTGCAATTGGTGATGCAAGGGAAGTGTAACTTCTTATTGAAGTTAACTGCATTATTGAAAGTCAATGCTGACTTCTTAGTAGATATTTTTGGGAATAAAGCATGTGTAGTATAACTTCAAGTTGTAGTGAATAAATCGTAAATCACATTTCTCGATTCTTGGGCCATCGTATAGTCTCGTGATTTTTTTTTTCTGAAAATGCCTGCTTTTTGTCTTGGTCGTTGTGATTCTAGGAATGCATGCAAATTTCAATTCTGATATACCAAACTTCGGAAATCAATGTTTAAAGTTTCGCGATTAATTGCTTCGGATTCGATAGATTTTTATGAATCTGACTTTGGCCGAGATTAAAAATATTATATAATATAATAAAATAATATACCATAATATGAATTCAAAAACATGTTCAGAAACAGTCTACGAGACTCGTAGCTATTCCAAACGAAATAGTGCACGGTTCGTTTAAAAAACCAGATAAATACTAATTTATATAACATTAAAGAGTCGTAACTTTCTCATACGACATCCGTTTTGGACGTTCTTCATATCTACGAAATTAGGGGAACATTATTTATTCAAATATCTTATCTATAACTCTCAAATATACTTAATACAAAATTTTATTTTTAACATTACCAATAAATTTAATTTTTGGCGATTTTCGATTCGGTCTTCAGTGATAGATGTTTTGAGATGTTATAAAAGAAATTATGAATATAATATATTTAATATACATATTAAACGAAAAAAAAATTACACACAAATGGTCAATAATACATAACGGTTCGTGATGGTTTGACTGCCGATCTCTGACCAATTTTTACCAATTGTTACAACATCTCACCTACCAGATCTTCATCTTCCTTGTCACCTTCTCCCTCTACCTGCCAATTGGAATCAACACCAATAGATCTTGATCTGAATCTGTCACCGTCATCATTGTTGTAGCATGTGGCTCCTAGTATATATTTTATTCTAATATCTTGCATTTTGGCATTGGACTCGGCGAGTTGAGGTCCAACTCGTCGAGTCGGAGTGTATTGGACACATAAGTTTAATGACTTACTCAACGAGTCCGCGTCCGGACTTGGCGAGTAAGCGCTGTCCGGAAAACCCTAGATGAGGGTTTGCACCCTATTTAAACCACTTATTCAACCTCCCTTTCGTCCCCAATGGTTCTAGAGCTCCCCATAGCAAACCCTAGCCGTTTTTGAGAAGAACTAAGTCATTTTTGGTGGATCTTGCTAGTTGTGACCATAAAGAGGAAGGGAAAGACTTGAGGAAACAAGTGAAGACCAGGGGAACCCAATTTTTTTGCATCTTCCACAATTTATTGGAGGTATAAAGCTGTAACCTTGCTCTTTCATTTGGTAGATCCCTTTTTGGGGAGATTTAGGGCTTTTATAAGCCATTTTTGGTGACCAACCATGATTGCAAGCATGGTTGGGGGTTGAGGCTTCAGAATCAACTCATTAAGGGAGTCACAAGGCAGTTATGGGTTGCTTTGGCACCCATCTAAGGTCCCATGCATCATAAGAGCTTATTTTATGTCCTTTTGTGCTCAAAGTCCCATGCATGCACGTAAAGTTTGTAACTTTACATGCTAGAACGAGTGAAGGAGCTTAGATCTACCTTTTGGTCAAGAGTTGTACGCTGGAAATCGAGATATGAGACTTGCACATGCCCGAATCGACGAGTCATTCTTGGGACTCGGCGAGTCCGAGGCAAAACTCCCCTTATCTGTTAAGGTTTGAAGGAACCCAGTTGAGCACTAGAAGGGTTTTTAGAGGGTCCAAGGGAGTGACCCAACGTATTGGACTTAGCCTTAGATCTGGAGTTCATTGGACTCGACGAGTGCAAGAACGGACTCAGCGAGTCCAACGCAATCTCCTTAAAGTTGAAGATGAACTCGACGAGTTGTTCATACAACTCGGCGACTCAGCGAGTCAAGGAAAGGACTTGATATCATATGAAGGTAACTCGACGAGTTGTTCATACAACTCGATGAGTCGGATGAAGGTTTATTTGATGTTCATATAAAAGGAGAACTCGTCGAGTCGTTGCTAAACTCGACGAGTATAGACGTGGATAAGGACGGGTAATGAGTTAGGACTCGACGAGTTGGCGGCCCAACTCGGCGAGTTGGGTCAACTGGAAGTTGACTTTGACTTGGACTTGGTTAGGGGTAAAATAATCATTTTACCCTAAAAGTAGGTATCAGGTTCTAACTGAGTGTTTTGTGGGATTATAGCCGGAGGGTTACCGGAGTAGCAGTCAGACAATTATCGAGCAATTTTCCAGCAGTCAGCCTTACGAGGTGAGTTACCTTCCAGTGGCGGTGAGTCTACGGCCATAATGTTGGTCCACTATTAGGAGTTGTATGTGAGATGATGGTCTTTGTTATATTCATCTAGGCTTGCTGCTACCTATTATGTTTTATGTTCTAGCATATTACGATATTATGTGACAGTAGTAGGGGATGAAATAGTCCCTGACTATCGGTCGACAGGACCGAAGGGGTAGTTTAGCACCCAGCCATGCTAGCCAGATTATGATATATGTGATATGATATTATGTGGTAGTAGTAGGGGGTGAAATAGTCCCCAGTTACCGGTCGGTATGACCGAAGGGGAGGTCAGCACCCAGATATGTTAGGTAGTATCCAGTCAATAGAACCGAAAGGGAGGCCAGCACCCAGATATGCTAGGCATTATCCGGTCGACAGGGCCGAATGGGTAGGTCGGGCACCCAGATATGCCTGACAGTATATGCATGATATGTGATTTAATGGTATGTGGTACGATGGGGGAACTCACTAAGTTTCATGCTTACAATTTTTAGTTTTGTTTCATGTACCTCTTCAGCGAAGGGGAAGGAGCCGACACGGTATTTGCACATCATACACACACACCTCAGATTCCGCATTATGAGTTTTCCTTGGGATTGTACTATGATATTATCACTATTTTATGATTTGGATTTTCAGACATTATACACAGTTTTATGAGATATTATGATTTGACGATGTTTTCCTACGAATGTTTTAATTAAAATAATTAAAATTTTTTTTTTTGGACGTGAAAATTGGGTCGTTACAGTTGCAGTAGAGAAAGACGTTGGGGGGGGGGGGGGGTTAGATATGGATCTGATTCGCACCACCAGGTAGCATCCACCAATGCCTTTGTCGATATGGTTCAGAGCGACGATGAACAAGCAGATCAGAGATGACACAAAAATTTCTAAAGAAAATGATTCTTGAAGTGGGCTGCGTCGACGGAAATAGCGGGGAAAGAGAAGAAACATCAAGCGGTGGGGAGGTAAGTGTAAGTGGCGACGGTGTGATAGAGTGGAAGACACTGACATCTCCGACGATGGAGAGGTGGACGGAGATGGTTTCCCATGATGGGGATGGGATGATATGGTAGTAGGTGGTGGTTAGCAGTCATTGGTCGTAGTTTCTAGTGGTTGACACATAAGAGATGACAGTGACAAGTTATGATGGTGGAGGGAGGTGGTGGTAGAGATTGTTAAGGGTTTTCTATGAAGAAAAGAGACCGACCCGTTAATTAGGAGAAATGTGAGAAGAAAAGGTTGTGAAGTGAGTCATCTTATTTATTATTATTAATAAACATAAAATTAATAATAAAGAAAGTGAAAAAACAAATCAAAAAGGGTAAAAGAGTACTCTCATATTGGTCAGGGACCAAAATTGAAATAAAACAAAATTTTAAGTACTGTTTGATTGAAAAAAAAAACTTTAGGAACCAAACACTTAATTTTAACAAATGACAGAAACTATTTTAGTAATTTGTTCGAAAAACTAAATAAGTTCTTTCATTTTTCCTTCCATGTCGATATAGTGGTATTTCTGTAATTTAATTGAATATCGAGTAAATTAGTTCATTTATATAACAAACCACATTAAATTAAAAATTCCAACCAACCCACCGATTGAAAAAAAAGTCTGTTACCAATTGAAAGTCATATACCAACCTAACGTGACCAGTAGTGACCGATCTATCTATTTAAGTATTCGTAAAGGAAAGAGATAACGGACAATGAAGATAAAGAAATCGATAACTCCTATACAACAAGACACTGCATAGTGCATACGCCATCAACGTCATTGGTATGGAGACGCCTGTCACCTTCTCACTGCATTCAACCATTCCCTCTTCCCTCCTCTCAACGCGTGTCATCTCTTTTCGCAACCTAATCAACTCTCACTTTCTCCAAAACCCCATATGCTCATTTTTCCTTTTACCAACTCACACTTCTCTATCTGCATTCTTCGTAATCGCAGCAAGCTTACGAATCAACGTCACTCAGGTGTATATCCTATTTCTGGTCTTATTTTCAAAATTTCCGTGGTTTTGTTGATTTTACGTAACATACATGCCCTCTTTGGATTTAAACTTTCAAATTAGCAATTTCTGTGTGAAAATTAGTGCAGAAAAAGTGCAATTGAGTTTACTAATGATAAGTTCTTTCAATTAACTAACATAGTTGCTTCTCATGGAAAAAAGGAACTCTGATGCAGTTGGGAAAAGAATAACCGGGTAATCGTTTCTTATAGGTATGACTTGTTCACCAACAATAATGTTAACATTATATTTATAACGTTTAATGGGCTATTTGATTGAACTTTACTTGGTTTTAATTCGTCAGCATGGAAGATCAAGATCCAGATCCAGAGTCGGAATGGGCAATCCAAGAGTATTCACCTTCAAAAGAAGGTGAAGGTGAAACCACCATGGTGAAATGGATTTTGAACAAGGGATACAGTATTGGAAAGAAGATGGTCGTTACTGGTATTGTCGTGTCATCTGCACCTCTGGTCCTTCCTCCACTCTTAGTTTTCTCGGCCATGGGGGTTGCCTTTTCTGTCCCTTTTGGGCTTGTATATGCGAGCTACGCCTGTACCAATTCGCTCATGAACAAGTTATTCCCCACCCCAGCATCCGTATCCCCACTTTTGCTGGAGTATTATCCAGATGAAGAAGAAGTTGACTCCAAGTTCGACTTACATGAGGGTGGTGATGATTATACCAATGAAAATGAAGAAGGCGAGCTCAGAAAGGAAAATGTGACACAAGAGGAGGAAGAAGCACGAATTTGGGAAACAGAAGAAGGGACTGAGAGCCCCAATGGTTGTGAACAAGAAGTGGAAGCTTTGGCAACAAATGTAGATGGAGATGTGGATGAAAAAGGTTATTATACCGATGATGAAGAAAAAGGGGAAGATGGACCTGAAAATGTGGTGCGAGTGGAATACCATGATCTAATGGAGGAGAATGAAGATGAAAAAGAAAGGGAAGATGAAGATGATGTGCTACAGAGAGAATCTGGTATTGAAGAGGAGGAAAGAGAGCAAATGGAGGATATAAATGAAGGAATCGAGATGGCTGATGATGAGCATAAGCAGACACAGGAGGTGTCGACCACAACCTCCAGTGGTGAGGATGAGCAAGGGTATGAAGAAGATGATGGAGAGTATCTGGAAGGAGACGATGATAGTTTGCAGGAACAGGAAGAAAGAAACAAGGTGGAAGTAAACAAAGATGAAATGGAAGAGATAGTGAAGGGAAGTACTGGATTATTGGAAAAATTAAGAGATGAAGGGACAATCGATGGACATGAAAGTACTTCTTCGAATGAAGTTTTTGAAGAAAACAAGGATGATGTTGAGATGATAGAAACGGTTATAGTCGAAGAGATTGAATCCCAGAAACTTATAAACGATGGAAGTAAGCATGAGGAGATGCATAGAATTGTGATTTTGGCTGAAGGAAATGAGGAAAATAATTTCAATTCAAGAGAAGTTGAAGACTTAGATCTGGTGGTAAGAGAAGTGGTTGGAGATACCAGAAAAGAGGAGTCTGATGCAAAAGCAACGAGAGAAAATATGGAGAAAACATCCAATGATGGAAGTGAAGATGCCATCTTGAAAACAAACAAAGAACATTTGGTTCATTCAGATGAAGATGCGAGTGCGAGAGTGATTGGCGATGAGAGTGGCTTGGATTTGTTTGATAAAAGAAACACAACCATCGACTTCGAGATTCTTGAAGGTATTTACTCTACAATGCTCAATAACTTTTCTACCTTTTTCACACTATTCGATTGATTCCTGTAACTTGTAGGCGGTGATGAATTGAAAAAGAACACTGTGGATGACAATGAGGATGTCATGTCACTTCCTGGTTTCAGACATGCACCATTGGATTCAGACAATGTTAAAGTCACCTCTAAAAACGATAGAAAAACACCATCCAGAGAGGTCAGTAAATTCTTACATTTTTTTTTTCTATAAGATTTTAGTTGTTTAAGGTAAAAGTTTACAACTTTAGGATTTGGTTATGTAATACTATGTATCGTAGGATGTTTTGGAAGATGAGAAGATCTGGGAAAAGATAGGGGCAATGAGGGCGATTGTGGGATACAAAGCACCAAGTGAAGCAACATTTATGGAGGAACTGAAGGCTCTGTATGTGTTCACCGGTGTGGAGCCACCGGCATCTTTTAAAGGGGATTCAGATTCAGACAGAGATGAAGTGAATGCCAAGCTCAAGTTCCTCATGTCAATTGTTGGGGTCAAGTAACTTAAGTGTCTTCAAGATAATCTGCACTTTCTTGAATTAATGAGTCTTTATTCTTGTTGCTTTGGTTTGGTCTTGAGAATTTAGTTGGTTTGTTTGAAGAGCTTTATTTTCTTTGATTAAACTGTGTACAAAGAACTTGCAGTTTCCTTGTCTGATGTGTGTTAGCAATCTGTCTGTGTGTGTGTTTGAAGTTGTTCATGTGTGTTTTGCTGTTAGAATGAAGCCGACCATCTTTCTACTTATAATTTTTAATAATGTTTTTATCGGACTTTTTCTAATACATTTAAAAATCGTATTTTAAATGGTCTTTTGCTAGAATCAGACATCTTCCAGTGCTCCATCAGTAGCTACAGTTGGCCCCGTATTTTCTGGCCCATATTCTTGTCCTTTTAATTTTAACAAGCCAACAGCCCAATAAGTAGCATCAGCATCTTTGGGTAAATGTTGGATACTTTTTTCAAGCCTAGGAAGATTGCTTGCAGCAAGTGGCCCAGTAGAATCAACGAAAGGTCCAGCAAGTTGATCAACCACCTTTTCAACCCCATAACATAAACTAAAAAAGTCGATTACTTGTTTGTAGAGGTGCACAAACCGTTTTTTTTTCCTCCCAAATCTGATTGGTTTTGGTTAACAAAAAACCGGATTTGTTAAAACTCTCGATCGTTTTCAAATAGGTTTCCGAGCAAAATATCCAAACCTATAGGTATGTATTGAAACCAGTTTAAAAAAACATATTTTTTGGTATTTTGCCCAATTAGTTTTCGGTGACGGACTTAGAAAACCTCTAAGACTTTGTATAAACAAAAAGCTAAATAAATAATGGATGAATATAATATTTTTTTTACTATATGAAATGAAAATCGTTGGTTTGAACTGCGGTTTATAAATTGGTTTCACCCAAACCCGTTCCAATTGTAAAATCCCCTAATCAATATAAACAATCTTATTGGTTTCAAACCCGACCTATTTCAATCAAATTAGTCCTTAAATTGGATCGGTTTGAAAGCCAACTTTTGGATATAAACGAGTTTTTTTGGACACTTCTACTTGTTTGGCCTTCTTTGATCAAACCCACCATTAATGGGATCTGGCCCAACAACGTGTTGACCAACTTCACCAGACTTCAACCCATTGGTCTGACCATTTATAATCTTGTATGAATTAAATTAATTATTTTATTTTCCATGTTTGGGATATTTGGCTAATCTAATGGGATGTTTGGTAACCTTTGAATCATTTAGGGTATATGATTTAAATTTAAAGTTCTTACTAATTTAGCAAAATAGCAAAATACATTGAAAATGGCGGCTTTAGGACCAAATTCGTATGAAAGTGAACTCCCAAGCATGTCGATGATGTACAAAAAAGTGACTGGACTAAACACGCACGATAACCAATCCTACAGGGACTACTTTTGTAATTTACTGCGATTAGTATATTACCCCTCTGACGCTGAAGAAAGGGTTTGCACTTTGCGACTAGCATATATATACTTTGAAAAATCGAAACAACTGCACAACCGTTGTTGAGATGAAGATCGTTCGCAGAGATTTTATTCCCAATGGCCCTGGCAGCGTCAAGGTAAACCCTCTTTACATCATCGATTACATAAAGAGGAAATCCTCTCATCATTCCTTCTAACTCGAACTGGGTTTTCAAAACAGATGATTCCCGATGAATCAGACGATTTGTGGCTCGCTTATAATTTAATTGCGCCGGGTGATACTGTCATGGCTGTTACAATCAGGTTTGTCTTTAGTAGTTGAAGGGTACACGGAACTATAAAAGATAATTTTATAGGTGGCATTATACTCTCTGGTTATTGTTCTGAAAATATACAGCTATACAAGGACATAATATTGGTTTTTGATTTTTTACAAGAGGCAAGATATATGATTGAGCTAATTTATTAACGAAGAATTGTATTCTACATATACATCAGTAGTATAATCTTCACAATTCTTCAATTGATATGCTGAGTTGTCAAATACAAACATAGGGTTGAGACTCTTGTTTAGTTAGGTAATCTACAAATCGTTAATTGATCTGCCGAGTTGTCAAATAGGAACCTAGGTTTGAGACTTTAGTGGGAGAAAAGAATAAATCCCAAAGGGATTCTTATTAATTCTAAGGTGTTATAAAGGTATACATTCAACCCTTTATATAGAATTATAGGGTAGAGCTAGATTTGGCAGGCATTGCCAAATTTTGGAAAATTAAAATTGACAGCCAATAATCAAATTAACAGCTAATCCGACATAAATCCCAATTTTACTTCATTAAACATTAAAATATTCTCAAGATTAGAGTGATTGTGCAACATCCACATGTGAAATAGACAGAATTTCTATTGACTGTGTTAGTAAAATTTGGCATCTTTTTGTAAGCAGCTAACTTTATCTCTATTTTCTTCATCTCACCATCTCATTATCATCTTTCACTTTCCAGATTTCTATTCATATTGATCAAATGACATCCTATACAGCTATATATAGTCATTTAAAAAACAATAAGAATTTTCGTTCAGGAACTAACATCTGTTTTTATATTTCTTTGTGTGGTTCTAGAAAAGTTCTTAGAGAAGCAGCTTCTGGATCAAGAGAAGCAGAACGTGTGAAACTAAAACTTGAAATCAAAGTTGAGGTAAGGTAGGTTTATGTCATCTGAATTGTCATGAGGTCATATTAAAATATGTTAACAATATTTTTATTTGTGAAATTGTTTTGCAGAATGTTGATTATGACAAGGAAGGTGCTGTACTGAGAATACGTGGGAAGAACATTCTAGAAAACGAACATGTTAAAGTAGGTTCTGTGATTTTACTATAATACCCTTACCCCTGTGGGATGTTAGCATATTCCAGGTCAAGTTTGTTTACCTCATTTTTTTTCATATGCAGATAGGGCAGTTTCATACACTTGAAATTGAACTACATCGACCTTTTGTGTTAAGAAAGGTGTTATGGGACTCTCTCACCATAGATGCACTTCAACAAGCTGCAGGTGCATTCTTGTAATTTTACAATAGTCAAAGTTTATATCTTTTTTTTTTCTCACTCTGATGGTTTTTTTTTTCTCTTGATTTAGATCCTTCTGCCAGTGCTGATCTGGCAGTGGTGCTTATGCAAGAAGGATTGGCACATATTCTCCTTGTGGGTAAAAGGTAAAATAATTACAATATACACTCAAAATCAATTATTTGTATCTTTAATCTTTTAATTATTTAAATTTCTTTTTTACATCAGTGTGACCATAACCCGTTCTCGAATAGAAGCTTCAATTCCTCGCAAACATGGGCCTTCTGTAGCTGGTTATGACAAAGTATGTAACAAGATTAATTAATTTTTTTTTCAAGGTTAAATCATTGTTCTTAAATTATTTTAAGGTAACATTGATTGTTTTGCATTACAGGCTTTGAATAAGTTCTATGAGAATGTCCTACAGGTGAGTTGACTCAGAGTTGTTGCATTAGTTTCAGTTTCATTTATACAAATGAAAAGAAAAAATATTTTTTTGCAGGCATTTGTGAAGCATATTGACTTCAAGGTTGTTCGATGTGCTGTAATTGCAAGTCCAGGATTCAGCAAGGATCAATTTCATCGGCATTTAATGTTGGAAGCAGAAAGGAGAAATTTGAGGGACATAATTGAGAACAAATCACGTATCATTCTTGTACACTCCACTTCGGGATACAAGTATGGATTTTTCTTATATTCATTTTTTCAAAAATTTTAATGTCATATTTAAGTAACATTTGTTGTTTTGTTTGTTACACAGACATAGTTTAAGAGAGGTTCTTGATGCTCCAAATGTGATGAATATTATCAAAGATACAAAAGCAGCCCAAGAGGTGCGAGTTCTCAAGGATTTCTTCACTATGCTTACTAATGTAAGTTTCCAACTTTGATGACATGGCAGTATTGTAGATTAGTCCTTAAAACATATGCAGATAGTCATTTTGATATTATTGCAGGATCCACATCGTGCATGTTATGGACCAAAGCATGTTGAGGTTGCCCATGAAAGAATGGCTGTTCAGACATTACTTATCACTGATGACCTTTTCAGGTTTCTAATTTTTATAACATTTTTTAGGTCGATTTAAATAGGGGTTATTTGGGTTTTTTGTTTTTTGCAAAAATAAATGTAAGCGTGTCACTGCATCTTTATTAAATAGTAATTTGACAGGAAGATGGAAATGGGAATCTGTAAAATCATGTCCTGAAAAAGAAAAAACATATTTGAAAAGGGTAAGAAGGTCATTTAACATGGGCCTGGGATCCATACCTAAACAAAAACCAAACTTACGGACGAGATTGAAACAAAAGAAAAAGCTCGACTGAACCTGCAATTTTTTTGGAGGGGTTTTAACAAATAGACCATTCTTGTTTTTACAAAATGGCCATTTTGTCCATGGACCAAAACTGAAGAAAACAGTCTACATTGGGTCCAAATATGCAGTTTACTCCTTTATATATATATATATATATATATATATATATATATATATATATATATATATATAATATTTGAAATATATTATTTTGTTAACTATGTTATATCTGAAGAACATACATGTACAAATATAAACCATACACTTCTCCGCAGTTGCACCGTATTAAGTATACTGTTTTTTTGGTTATTGTCCAAGGGCAAAATGGGCATTTAGATAAACAGTTGGACTGTTAACTTAGATGACCGAGGGACCAAAAGTAATGACCAAAATTACAACCCAATTGTTTTAGCGACCAAAACCGAAAAATTCAGCTAAAGTCAGAGATCAAAATTGTAATTTACTCAAAAACTAATCAAAACAATCCTACTGTTTAAGTGTTTGGTTCATTGTAATTCTTCTTTATTCCATGTTCATTGAAATTTTCTTATTTTAAAGGGATTAATATAATCAGAGTTTTATTAAATGTATGCTTACAGGAGTTCTGATGTAGCAACAAGGCAAAAATATGTGAATTTTGTCAACACGGTCAAAGACTCTGGGGGCACCGCTCATATCTTCTCTTCAATGCATGTTTCTGGGGAGCGTAAGTACTTCTTTATCCAATTTATCTTTTATCCCATTTAACAGTGTGTTTCTTTTTATTGAGCACATTACAGCTATCCTCAAGGACCAAAATGTAATTTGCTTTTTATTTAATTTGAAACATGAAGGATATAATATGGGTTTTGCATGATTTTACAGAACTGGCACAGCTGACAGGAATTGCTGCAATACTTAGGTTCCCATTGCCAGACCTTGACGATATTGAGATGTGATTTATGATTGATTTAATCAAGTATTGGTATAGTTTGGTTGTTAGCTACACAATGTTGTACAAGTAGTAAATATATGTTGACCAAACCACAGGAGGGGTGAGGTTTTAAGATATATATAAAGTTTATCACTTGTTTTCTAAATTATTTCAGTATCATATGTAACCTGTTTACCATTCAGTTTATAGTTGAATTCAATAATATTTTATTTTGTTTTTGCTTTATTTGTTGTTATTTTACTAGCCATCTAATAAAATTACACAAGTGGCATACATACTACAATACTGGTTCTAATAAAAACACACAATTGGTATCCATATTCACATCCTCCAAGATCATTAATAGTAGGAGTTTATTGGTATTGTTGTTCTTCAACCATCTTTAAAATTTGTGTTTTGTAGCTTGAACATATGTTCCCATGTTTGAATCCAATATTAACTTTGGTTCATGCAACATCGTCTTTTTTTGGCTTTATCGAGCTGCCTATCAAATTTGTTCATTATTCAAATGAAATGACCTGCTAAAAGGTTATATATTTTTACTCACAGTATCATAATATGAAGCAAACTTGGTGTGTATTCTCACATTGTTTAATGC
This sequence comes from Lactuca saligna, assembly GCF_052625555.1. Lineage (NCBI taxonomy): Eukaryota > Viridiplantae > Streptophyta > Magnoliopsida > Asterales > Asteraceae > Lactuca > Lactuca saligna. Next base: position 3,063,306 of record NC_136424.1, read on the forward strand.
ATGTTTCATTTTGCAACTATTCCATCCAAAGTTGTCAAAATTGGAATCTTACTTAAAATCGTTTTTACGTTTTGCAAAATCGTGATAGTAATATCTTACAAAAATAAACTCATAATCATATTTGCTCGCAAGATAATGTAATCAACTTTAACTTCTTAAGCTTTACCCATAATTTTGTTGCTACAATCCATAAACATTAAGAATCAAACATCTTAATTAGAAATACGATCATTTTGATCATGTACAAGTAAGACATAAGATCACAAAAAAGATTATAATGGGTGTGCATTATCTAAGTCGTCACGAATTGAAAAAATAGTGATGCTCTTGCAACATATGATGTTCGATTTTATGTTGAATATACAAATTTTTGATACTTGGCTATACAATAAAACTAAAGAGGTGAGATCCGAGTCATAGTGTGACCGTGATCGTTTTTCACTTATAAGATCTTAAAATTGAGATTTTTAACCACCACTTCCATTGTTGCAAGAATAATCATATCCATTAATATATATATATATATATATATATATATATATATATATATATATATATATATATATATATATATATATATATATATATATAGGGTTAGGTTCATTTGAGACCACCTATATTTTGTGAGACCGTGAGACGCATTTTTTTATTTTCTTTTAATTTTTTTTAGTTAATTCATGTTCCGAAAATAATATTTAAAAAAAGAATTTTTTGATTTTTCCATTTATTTTGCATTTTAAAATTATTTTTAGAATATGTACAGTGTAATATTCTATTTAGAATATTTCACGTATTTTTCAAAAAAAATAGAATTTTTATTTATTTATTTTTTATTTTTTTTAGTTAATTCAAGTTCCGAAAATAATATTTAAAAAAAGAATTTTTAGATTTTTCCATTTATTTTACATTTTAAAATTATTTTTTAGAATATGTCAGTGTAATATTCTATTTAGAATATTTCACGTATTTTTCAAAAAAAAAAAAACAGATTTTTTTTTATTTTTTTAATATTTTTTTTAGTTAATTCAAGTTCCGAAAATAATATTTAAAAAAAGAATTTTTGGATTTTTCCATTTATTTTGCATTTTAAAATTATTTTTAGATTTGGTCTCACGGTCTCACAAAATTAGAATGGTCTCAAATGAACCTAAACCTATATATATATATATATATATATATATATATATATATATATATATATATATATATATATATATATATATATATATATATATATATATATATATTCGTTCAAAGTATTTTAGGTATGTTTTTGTTATGCTATACGGTTATACCCAACACTATAAAAAACATAAAGTTAGTATTTTTTTTGGATTGTTTTGTTGTCACTTTAGATTTTTTTAGGATAAAAATGACATCAAAATCTATCACTTCTATTATCAATCAATTTATCATAAATAATATCATTCAAATATTGCACTATGTTTTGAGATATGTCAACGGGACAAAAGGGAACTTAATAAGATAGTGCAGTCTAAAGAAAGTTCACTTGCGCCAATTTTGGGGAAAAATTTGTCACCCACACCCACCACCTCTGAAGGAAATTGTTAAAATCCTCGTCTGTTAGATCTTGTAAAGTTGTCTTCAGAAGTACTCTTAGCTAAAAGCCTAAAGTTGTTGAAAATGGGTTCCACGTCGTCATTTAACTTCTATTTCAAGAATCCGTAGAAGCAAATACTTCGATCTTTTCCTCCATATTCTTCAGATATTAATCGCAGCTCAACGAATTTTCATTTTCATTGGGTAATAGCAAGTATCTACTGTCAATCTAACTTGATTCGTATTGTTATCGAATGCCTGGATTGGACCACTCAAATTGTAATGCGACAGCGGCGTACTGTTCAGTAATCGTTTCAGGGTTTTCAATTTTCATCTTTTGACAGAATCGTAACGCTCAGTGGAGGTAGATTTCCATGGCTGTTCCTGTTGAAGAAGCAATTGCTGCTCTTTCGACATTTTCATTGGAGGTATGTATGTATGTATGTATGTAAAAGACTGCATTGAATAGCTAAGCTTGGTAAAACTGATGTTAGATGCTATGGAACATTACGTAGATTCGTTTTCTTTTTATTTTCCTTTCGACCTTTATAATCAAATTTTGAGTTCAAATTGACATTGATCTTGTTGCTAATTCAGTATCAGTTATATCACATATCTGTTATCTTTTATACAATTTGAGGTAGATATCATGTCTTTTCTTGAATGTTTGTGGAGCTATTAGCAAACTCGATGTTGGAAGTTGGATGGCTTGACCTAAAATGTTAACATTTTCTTTGTTTTTTCTTGTTACTTCATGTATTAAGTGAGTTAGGTTTATTGTCTATATCTATATATTCATTGTTGCATATGTTTATCTCTCAAACTCTTTGTAACTGTAGGATGATCAACCAGAGGTGCAAGGCCCAGCGTTGTGGGTTTCATCTGAAAGAGGTGCAACAATTAGTCCAATAGGTATGAGTTGTTTTTTTTCTTCATTTTGAGATGCAAATTCAGATCCTTTTATTCTATGCCCTTTATAGTCAATTAATATACTCATCACTTTTTTGCAGAGTACAGCGATGTCCATGCATATCGGCTGTCTTTATCTGAGGACACAAAGGCACTAAATCAACTGGTATGTTGCTCTTCCAGCATTTCTATTTGAATCTTGAAATGGATGTTCCCAATATATTTGTCATTTGGCTATAATCTAAGTTCATCTAACTTGATCTAGAACTTTTTGTACATTGCATTGTTAATACCTCTATATAGTAATTTCTTATATATTTGTAGAATACTCTTATCCAAGAAGGCAGGGAAATGGTATCAGTCCTCTATGCATACAGGAGTTGTGTCAAAGCACTTCCTCAGGTTTGCTAAAGAAAATTCTTGAAAAGTATTATTTATTATTATTATTTTTTTTATAATGACTTGATATAATGCAAAAATATAATACCAGCTTCCAGATTCTATGAAGCAGAGCCAGGCTGATTTGTATCTAGAAACTTATCAAGTACTGGACTTGGAAATGAGTCGGCTTCGTGAGATACAAAGATGGCAAGCATCAGCTGCAGCTAAAGTATGTGCCATTGCCATGATTTTATCATGTTCCAATATTGCCCCTATATTCAACTTTTCTTCCAAGTTGCCATCTAACCACTTTTCCTTCTAATTTAGTTAGCAGCAGATATGCAACGGTTTTCCAGACCTGAAAGACGCATCAATGGGCCCACTGTAACTCATCTTTGGTCCATGTTGAAATTACTTGATGTTTTGGTTCAACTTGATCATCTCAAAAATGCAAAAGCCAGTATACCTAATGATTTCTCTTGGTATAAAAGGTAAGCTTGGTATTTATCATTTATCATGCTATTCCAAAAATTATGAATAAAGTCGACTGAAATCTTTTTTATATTGTCAGGACATTTACTCAAGTTAGTATTCAGTGGCAAGACACGGATTCAATGAGAGAGGAGTTAGATGATCTACAGGTTTTTGCTTGTGCTTACATTATAAGGGACGATTTGATAAGTTGACTTAATGAAGTAATTGTTGAGTTGTTTGCAGATTTTCTTGAGCACAAGGTGGGCCATACTGTTGAACCTGCATGTTGAGATGTTTCGTGTAAATAAGTATCCTACTAGGCTATCTTATCACATTTGATTTAAGGGTTGTGAGCTTGTTATTATTATTATCAAGTTTGTTCTTTTGAGTTCCTTGACTTGACCTGTGATAGTGTGGAAGACATTCTCCAAGTTCTGATTGTGTATGCAGCTGAATGCCTGGAGTTGGATTTTGCACTTCTTTTCCCTGAAAGACATGTGCTTCTTCGCATTCTCCCTGTTCTTGTTGTCTTAGCAACATCATCAGAAAAAGATAGCGAGTCACTGAACAAGAGGGTGAAAATGAACAGACTCATTACTATTTTTAAGGTATGTATTATATTAGATTCTTTTCCTTTTGAAACCAAGCTTCTAGAAATAAATATTTTATATTTATTTGTTTGCAGAATGATCCAGTGATACCTGCATTCCCAGATCTTCATCTTTCACCAGCTGCAATCTTGAAGGAGCTCTCTTTGTACTTCCCAAAATTCTCTGCACAAACCCGCTTGCTAAGTCTTCCGGCCCCACATGAGCTTCCACCCCGTGAAGTTCAAGAATATCCTTCATGCCATTTTTTTTTTTTTTTAATAATTTTATTTGATTCTACAGATATAATGTTTACACTGATTCATACGAAAAAGATATAATGTTTTAAGTCATCTTTGTTGCAATTTCCTTGACATGATTCACTTATCAGCGACATTATTTGATCATTAATCACATTGGAGCCATTCGTTCTGAGCATGATGACTTCACTATCCGTTTTGCTTCTGCTATGAACCAGGTCTTTATTTCTTGTATACGTTTTTTTACTTTCTGTATTTGTATGTAAATGTCTTAATGGCTGTTTCTTTTTTTCCCCATTAAGTCCTGTATAGGTAAAGTGGCTGAATGGGTAATGATGTTTGTCTTGATAATCACACAGACTTGTTTTTCTGTCTTCGTAGTATTCTGAGTTCTTTTCTACATTTGTCAATGAATGCGTTTGTTTCCTGATTTTGGCAGCTAGCACTATTGAAAACAATAGATAGTGCAGATATTGAATGGTCAAAGGAAGTCAAAGGTTGTATGTATGATATGGTTGTTGAAGGTTTTCAGCTTTTAAGCCGATGGAGTGCGCGCATTTGGGAGCAATGTGCATGGAAATTCTCACGCCCCTGCAAGGACTTTGCCCCTAATTCAGAGTCACTTGAAACCACATCACCAGTTTCTGATTATGAAAAGGTCTTTTTTTTTTTTTTTTTTTTTTTTAAAATTTATTATTATCTATGTTGTTATGATTGGATTTGAATCTCTTTCTGTGCTACCTTACCTAAAACGAAAGTCAACTTTATATCTTTTGTAGGTGGTTCGGTTTAATTACAGTGCGGATGAAAGGAAAGCTTTGGTTGAAGTTGTTAGCTACATTAAAAGCATTGGATCAATGATGCAGAGGTGTGACACATTAGTAGCAGATGCCTTGTGGGAAACTGTCCATTCTGAGGTTCAGGATTTTGTACAGAACACATTGGCAACCATGTTACGGACCACATTCCGGAAGAAAAAAGACCTTTGTAGGTTGGCATCCTTTTTCTTTTTCATGCCTTTTTATGTTTTCATGATGGCTCTAGAAGGTTGGTTCTTATATATGTTTTTCAGGATACTATCTGATATGCGGACCCTATCAGCAGACTGGATGGCTAACACCAGCAGGACTGATTCTGAGTTGCAAACATCACAACATGGAGGTGAAGAAAACAAAGGAAGCTTCTTTTATCCAAGGGCAGTTGCACCTACTGCAGCACAGGTTAAAACTAAAACTTTGAATCTCTAATCTAATAATCTATCCAGGAAATTTCTTTGTAAACTTGTCTGTTGATCTCTCTTTTTGATTCAGGTACATTGCCTGCAATTTTTGATATATGAGGTGGTATCTGGTGGTAATATGAGGAAGCCAGGTGGTCTTTTTGGGAATAGCAGCTCTGAGATTCCTGCAAATGATTTGAAACAACTGGAAACCTTTTTCTACAAGCTTAGTTTCTTCCTGCACATACTAGACTATTCAGGTTAGCTATTTTTTGTATTTTTTTTTTGATCATATCATTGCTAAAATAACCTTTTTCTTTTTAACATTTCAGTTACAGTTGCAACGTTGACAGATCTTGGGTTCTTATGGTTTAGAGAATTTTATTTGGAATCTTCACGTGTCATTCAAGTAAGCCTCAAAATTCAGTAATAAATATATATAATATCATGACTGTTTTACTGTTGACAGTAATTTTGGCTCTTATGAATGTAGTTTCCTATTGATTGCTCCCTTCCTTGGATGTTGGTGGATCATGTACTGGAGTCACAAAATGGTGGTCTTCTTGAAAGTGTTCTGATGCCATTTGACATATACAATGATTCTGCTCAACATGCCCTGGTTGTGCTCAAGCAACGCTTTCTCTACGATGAGATCGAAGCTGAGGTAATTTACCTTCAATATCTTTAACATTTGCATTATTGCATAATTATGCTTTCCTAGATCATTATTTTCTATTCGACAATAGCTATGACTCTAGATATGTGACTTTATCCTAACAGTTGTAAAATTTCTGTTTTTTCAATTCAAACTCTCAACAGAAAGGAACTCATGCTTTGCTTCTGTTTGACTTTCTGAATGCTTACTAAATGTCTGCATATGTTTTTTTTTAGGTGGATAATTGTTTTGATATATTTGTCTCGAGGTTGTGTGAGGCTATATTCACACATTATAAAAGTTGGGCTGCTAGGTAACACCCTTCCCTTTACTTTGACTTTATCCTATTAGAGTTGACCGAAAATATGTAGTTGTCACAAATGAGTTACCAAAATTTCCAGTGAGCTTCTTGATCCTTCATTCCTTTTCGCATTGGATAATGGAGAAAAGTTCTCTGTCCGCCCAATGCGATTCACTGCCCTACTCAACATGAAAAGAGTCAAGGTAAGCAAAATACCTATTTTGCCCCAACTGTGTAACTGTAACATTATCTTTCTCACACTCACAAATATTTATAACCTACAGTTACTTGGAAGAACAATCAACTTGAGAAGCTTGATATCTGAGAGGATGAACAAATTATTTAGAGAAAACCTTGAATTTTTGTTTGATCGTTTTGAATCCCAGGACTTGTGTGCTATCGTTGTAAGTAATAGCAACTTTTATCTTTTGTATCATTCTAGCTGTTATTTGATGTTCTTTTGTTTAATCTATCTAGGAGTTGGAGAAGCTTCTGGAAATCTTGAAAATGAGTCATGAATTCATGTCGCGTGATCTCACTATAGATTCATTCAGTATAATGCTAAGTGAGATGATGGAAAACGTCTCTCTTGTTTCTTACTCAAGTCGACTTGCTTCTCAGGTATAAACATTTTCTCTTTCATTATTTAGTCATTATGCTTTTTCTGTATTTTGCATAACATAATAGTTTCCTTTATCCTAGATATGGACAGAAATGCAAAATGATTTCCTGCCAAATTTCATCCTATGTAACACAACTCAACGTTTTGTCCGATCGTCAAAAGTCCCTTCTGCCCCTGTTCAGAAACCATCAGTTCCATATGCCAAACCTAACTTCTATTGTGGAACTCAAGTAAGAAACCATTACATAAAATCATCGATAATTCTTTTTCCTGTTACTTACAACGATGTTATTAATTTGGGGTATTTTAGGAATTAAACTATGCTCATCAAAGCTTTGCTAAATTGCATAGTGGGTTCTTTGGGCTACCTCACATGTTCTCAATTGTACGACTTTTGGGTTCTAGATCATTGCCATGGCTTATTCGTGCACTACTGGATCATATATCAACCAAGGTACACATGATTATTTTACAGGGTTTAGGTAAAATCAGCCATCCAACTATTCATTGTGTGCACATTTGGAATTTTCTTTTGTACATATCTTATAGGGTTCCCTAAACATTTTAAATTTTTATCAAATACACTGTTATGACCGGGCTAAAGCTGGCTGCTGCTTGCATGGAATAATCAGTACAACAAAAAGATTTTTAGGGAGCTTTGATGGACATAAATTCTAGTGACCAAATTATATACTTTTTTGTGTACTTTTGAAATTACATAAATTATATCAATTGTTATCTATAAATTAAGGTTAAATGCAAGAAACAGTAATAAACTTTATGTTTCCTCTTTGCAGCATTGATGTCCACATTTGGTCAATCTAGAATTTTTTGTCCATTAAAGCTCCCTAATCTATTATTATTGTACTGATTATATATACCATTATGACCGGCAGACAACCTGCCATACTGGCGTATTTGATACAAGCTTAAAAAGTTTAGGGACCCGATATGTACAAAAAAAATCCAGAAGGACCAAATGTGGACACAATGAATAGTAGGATGGTCTTTAATCGTATATAACTACCATGGTCTAACATCACAGTTGGCTGTAACTGATTCAGATAACAAACCTTGAACCAATGGTAACCGGATTACAAGAAACATTGCCCAAATCCATTGGTTTACTCCCTTTTGATGGTGGCGTTACAGGTGACTGAATTTTTTTTAAAGAAATGTTTTCCTTTTTGTTGTATGTATCTTAAATTTATTTTATGTATATATATTTTTTTCAGGCTGTATGAGGCTTGTGAAAGAACTTCTTAAGTGGCAGTCAAAAACAGAACTTAAAGCTGAGATTCTACATGGGATTAAGGAGGTTGGAAGTGCATTATATTGGATGGGCCTCCTGGATATAGTTTTGGTAAGCTCTCTGGCCTCTGCTCTTATCATCTATATTACAGTAAGTTGCATTTTTGTCCCTGAATATAGATGATTTTTGCAATTTTGGTTCCAAAAAGTTTTCTTATGCAATTTTGGTCCTTATTTGAGGTTTTTGGTTCCTGGCTATTGCTGGTTTTTGCAATTTTGGTCCGTTTAACTTGGAACATGGACCAAAATGGCTACAACCACCTCTCGAATAAGGACCAAATTTGCAAAAGAAAACTTTTTGGGACTAAAATTGAAAAAACCAGCTATAAAAAATGTAACTTGTTGTTATTTATTATATATTAAGTTAAATAAACCAACTGCCGCTTAATCTTCTAATTTGGTATGGTATGAATATGATCAACAGAGAGAAATTGATACAACACAGTTCATGCAAGTGGCCTCATGGTTAGGCTTAATACCTGGTGCAGATGGTCAAATACTTCAAACTCAAGAAGACGGAAATACCCCTGTTGTGACTCTGTTCAAGTCAGCTACTGCTGCCATTGTATCCAGCAACCCCGTAAACCCCACGCCCTTCTACACAATGTCAAAACAAGCTGAAGCTGCTGGTGTGTGATGCTTATCTTATAAAAAAAAACTAAATAAAAGTAATAATTTTGAAAGGATTTAGGAATTGGTTTTTGGCTGTTGCAGATTTATTGTACAAGGCCAACTTAAATACCGGAAGTGTCCTTGAGTATGCCCTTGCTTTTACCAGTGCTGCACTTGATAAATATTGTGTCAAATGGAGTGCTGCCCCAAAGACCGGCTTCATTGACATCACCACATCAAAGGATTTTTACCGAATATTTAGCGGTCTCCAAATTGTAAGTCTATGATATGATATTGAAGAGGAGGGAGGGCATTTACGTCTTTTTGCACATACGACAGTCCTTGTCCCACCTAACGTTTTTGGTCATTATTTTAAGTAATTGACTGTACCAAATTTATAGAAAGAAATCAGGAGGAATACTCAGGGGACTAAAAGCAGTCATCTTACTTACAACTTGGACAAAAACCCTCAAATACAGACCAAAATTGCAAGAACCAACTATATGTATATGTATATGTATATTCAGGGACCAGGAGTCTTTTTTGTTATTTGCAGGAATATCTGGAAGATTCTATGCAAAACAAGCATGAAATGCTGGGGGATTCAGTTGCATGGGGTGGTTGCACGATAATCTACTTGCTTGGTCAACAACTCCATTTTGAGCTGTTTGACTTTTCGTATCAAGTCCTGAATATTGCTGAAGTTGACAATGCAGCAGCAACTGGACCTTCAAATAAGAGTCCACAGTTTTCTCAGGTTTATTTATTTATTTATATTCTCTTGTATTTTTCAGTCACGTAAATTAAAGATGTGGAGTAATTATTAAGTTATAAATTTTAGGGGTGGGAAGGGCTAATAGAAGCTATGAAGAAAGCAAGACGGTTAAACAACCACGTGTTTTCAATGTTGAAGGCACGGTGTCCTCTTGAAGACAAGCAAGCCTGTGCTATCAAGCAGAGTGGGGCCCCTCTTCACCGCATCAAATTCGAAAACACAGTCTCTGCCTTTGAAACTCTCCCACAGAAATCTTCTTGACAATTATTTGTAAATCTCCTTATTTTCTTTCATATTTCTTGTTGAGTAGTGTGTGTTTCTTTTTGTTTGTTGTACTCCTGGAAATTTGAAAAATATTAAATGGGAAAAAAAAATACCCATATTATGGAACTTGATTAAACTATTGATTGGAGGCAGAATTGTGGGGTTGGGCTGAAATTGTCTTTTGAGTTTATGTAAAGCTATTTACTGGAGTATTTTGTATGGAAAAATAAAAAAATTGGCCAAATTAAATTTATCAATGAAGTCGGTCGGTGATATTATTATGACGATTATAATGGTGTAATTAGTTTCAAGATCAGATGGTTTTTAGGTTTAATGAAAAATCACATACAACTTATAAATCATTGTGCATTCGATCGTCTGTAGTATTTTATATTTCATTAGTGTGATGTAAGAAAAATGTAATTTATAACGATGCAAAGAAGAAAAGTATTTTATAATGATATAAATAAAACAAATTTTGAGAATATGAGATAAATTTATATTATGACGTAAATAAAAATGAGATGGTTTCAACAGTATATTTAGATTTATACAAATTTATATATAATTATGTAAATAAAAATATACGATTTGAATGATATATTCAGATTTATGTCGATTGTTATAGGGGTGAGCAAAAACCGAACCGATTAAAGAAAAACCGACAAAACCGCAATAAACCGCAACCGAAAAACCGAAACCGATTCAAAAACCAATGGTGCGGATTTAATTTTTGCAAAAACCGAATGTCAACGGTGCGGTGCGGTTTCTATCCTAAAAACCGGTCCATCAAAACCGAACCGCACCGCAAGCGTATATAGTAATAAATCAATTAATGTATATTATATACATTCTATTTAAAATAGTTATAAACGATAATATATTTATTATATGTTTATTTTGTGTTTGTATAAAACTATATGGGGTGCAAAAGAAATGTTCTATTGTTAGTCAAACGTACTAATCGATTACATGTAATAAGCTTGTAACAAATTAAGTCAAAATCAACCAACCTTCAATCATTAATTAGTTTGTGAGAGTGGTCACAAGTTGTATTTTAAGCGACTTACAATTTTTGATTATGTAATTTTGTTTTGAGCTGAAAATGAATGTATTAAAAAAAACAACACAATACAAGCTTACATGCACATGGTTTTCAGTTCTTACAGTTTTAAAAAACCGCACAAAAAAACATAAAAAAAAAAAAAAAACTGCACCAAATTCTTAACACGGTTTAAAAACCGAAACCGCACCGATACAAACCGAAACCGCATTTAAAAACCGAAAAACCGAACCATTGCAAAACCGCACCCAATGGTTTTAAGAATGCAAAAACCGCACCATGCGGTTTGCGGTTCGGTTTGGTCTGAAAACCGCACCAAACCGCACCATCCTCACCCCTAGATTGTTATGTAATAAAAGTTACGATAGAAAATCAATGTGAATAACTTATAAAGGTAACAAAAATAATGTTAAGATTAGTGTTCATTCAATGCATATTGTTAGCAACGCATTTTTGGAAACCTTGAAAATGATTAAATGGAAAAATTACTAAAACATTTTTGGATTAATATTATGGAACTTGATTAAAATATTGATTGGAGGCAGAATTGTAGGCTTGTGTTAATTTATTTACATACGTTTATATATATATATATATATATATATATATATATATATATATATATATATATATATATATATATATATATATATATATATATATATATATATATATATATATATATATATATATATATATATATATATATATATATATATTATCTTATAAAATAAAATCTTACTATTTCTATAAATAGAATCAATATAATAATAATATTTTTTTTAAGACGTTCAAGTTTTTAAGTTTAAAGTACAACCAACTATTAATATAATAATATTATAATATATATATCTTATAAATGATAATGCTAGGGATACAAGTATTAAAAACATATTTAAATTAGTATTTTCTTATTTTTAGGGATTGAAAAAAAAAATGCAATTTCTTTTTAAAGATTAAAAAAACTGCAATTTTTTTTAAAGAAAATTGCATTTTTTTTCAAAAAAAAAAAAAAAACGTAATTTTTTTAAAAAACTACATTTTTAAATAAAAACTTCCATTTTTTTTTTTTAAAACTGTAATTTTTTCAAAAAAAAAAGACAAAATTACACAGATGGTCCCTGTGGTTGGCACGAGAGACCAAAGATAGTCCTTATGAGGAATTTTGGACGAGTATGGTCCCTGTGGTTCCAAATTGTTGCACGAATAGTCCTTATGACATACTCCGTTTAATTGTTGCCGTTTATCTAAATCACGTGACCCTCACACGAGGGTATTTTCATCTTTTGCTTTGTTACACGAAATGATCATATACATAAATGATCCTTACATCCAGCTGCCATTTACGTTGCCCCAAGAAATCGTCCTTTTCTTTTCTCCTCTGGTTTATCATCTTCGTCACTGCAAAACATCAAACGGATACTAGGGTTTTCATCTTCATCATTTGCGATGGTTCTAACTTTGTGGAATGTCCGTTCAAAATTCTCAGAAAATCCTGACCTGATCGAAGCTTATGGTGAGTGATCAGTTAACAACTTCCAATTTTGTTAAGTAATTTATGCACATTCAATTTTGAGACTTCATTCTTTCCTCATATCATTATTTATTTGTTTTTCAGTTGAGTTAAGTAGTTTTTGCACATTCAAGATTCACCATGGGGGTATGTTCACAAAATACCCAGGAAGACGTTACGTTGGTGGGAGTATTGACTATGTTGACTACGTAGACATGGACGTGTTCTCCGTACATGAGTTAGACGATATGATGAAGGAGATAGGTTATATCAACGGTGAGCCTATCTACTACCACTTCTTGATTCCAGAGATTGAAATCGATTATGGGTTACTTCCTTTAGGTAATGACTCAGACGTACTTTTGTTAAGTAAGCATGTCGCTAATCATAAAGAGATTATGGTGTATACTGAACATGGAACTACTAGACTCCATACATACTTTATGTCTCCAAATCAGGTCGTATTGGAAGAAATCAATGAGCCTATTTCTCCGGAACTCAATCGAAAAAAGTTTACAAGTACAGAGGTAGGATCATGTAGTAGAAAATTGGACTTGAATGAGAACTATGACTTTTCTAGGTCTGTTGTACCTTTTGGACATTTTGATAGAGATGTATTGAAAGATGTTGGATTTCAGCCTGCAAGTGAGGAGCTTAACAAAGCCCAAGATGTTGGACCTTCAAAAGACTTTGATCCTTTCTTTTATATGGATCATAATGATTACCAACAGATGGGGGACGATGATTACCAACAGATGGGGGACAATGAAGAAATTGGAGATGCTATTAGTGATGAGACTAGTACCAATGGAAGTGCAAGCGAGGATAGTGACTTTTTAGTGGATGAACTTAATATGGTGGAGGATGTCGAAGTGAATATGAAAGACTTCCACAGTGGTGTTTATTCTTTTCCAAATCTAGATAACCACCAATCATTCAATGCACCTGATGTCATAGTTGATGACGATTTGGAGGTGATAGATACACAGTTGTTTGAATCAGCTGGTGTAGAAGAAGATGAGAGGAAGAAGTTAATGAGAAGGTTAAACAAACCAACCACGTGTTCATCAGGAGTAGTACATGAAACTGCATTCTATCTGGGTCAAATATTTAAGTCCTCATCAGAAGCGAAGGACTACATTAAAATGCATTCAATTCGAACTAGGAGAAACATTTATTTTGCAAAAAATGATAAACAAAGAATTAGGGCAAAATGCAGGGGTGTGGTCCCAGAAATGACAGGTGGGCCATGGACAAAAAGTAGAATCAAATGCAAGGACAAAACAGTCAGTTCACAAAAAGCAACATGCCCTTGGGTGGTATTAATTTCTAGATCTGATGAAGAAAGCGATTGGATGGTGAAAACTTTGGTTCATGAGCATAGATGTGTGCAGTCAAGATCTATTAAAGCGTGTACTTCTAAGTTTCTTGCAACCACCATTCTTCAACAAGTGGAAGGAAACCCAATTATCCCAGTCAAAGCTTTGCGTGTAGAGTTACAAAAGACATACGAGGTGGGGATGTCAAGAATGAAGGTCTTTAGGGCTAAACAGCTTGCACAGAAACATGTTCACGGAGATTATGAAAAGCAATACAGCCTTCTCAGGGATTATGTACTAGAATTACAACAGTGCAACCCAGGAACAACTGTGAAGATTGATGTATACAGTGAACCAAATGCAAACTTGGAAACTAGGATGTTTAAGAGAATTTATGTCTGTTTAGGTGCATTAAAACTGGGTTTTAAGGCAGGTTTAAGAGATTTCTTAGGATTCGATGGGGCTTTCATGAAGGGACCTTACCCTGGACAGGTTCTCACTGTTGTGGGTCTTGATTCCAATAATGGGATCTACCCACTAGCATATGCCATAGTTGAAGCCGAGAACATAAGCTCATGGAGTTGGTTTCTAGAGTGTCTAGGTGAAGATTTGGAGCTGTCTACAAATTCAAACTTCACATTTATTTCTGACAGGCAAAAGGTTAGTCTTCTTATGATACTTCTGCTACCTTTAAAAAATAACATTTTTGTTACTTGTTTATTAGGGGATTTTACCTGCCATTGCCAACCTATTCCCTAGCGTTGAACACAGGTTTTGTTTAAGACATATTCACGAAAACATGAAGCTACAATGGAGGGGGAAGGAGCACAGAGATCATTTATGGGAATGTGCAACAGCAACAACAGTTAGACACTTTGACAGATTCATGGAAGATTTTAACAAGTTCAATTCAAAGGCATGTGATTGGTTAAAGAAAATTCCACCCAAACATTGGGCCAGAGCACATATTTCAGGTATATTTACCCTTATATAACAGTTAGACACCTTGACAGATTCAAGGAAGATTTACACTTTGACAGATTCTTATAAGATATTTTGTTGCATTGTACAGGAAGAGCACATACAGATATTTTGTTGAATAATTTATGTGAAGTTTTCAACTCAAAGTTGTTAGATGCTCGAGACAAACCTATAATTACATGTTTAGAATATATTAGGGAATACTTAATGAAACGAATTTGTATTGTGCAAAATGTGATAGATAAGTCTCAAGGGCCTCTTACCCCAACAGCCACAAAACTTTTAGATGGAGTTAAGAAACATGCTTCTCAATACACTTGCATATTTAATGGTGCTGAGAAGACTCAAGTTACTGGGACAATGGGGGAACAATTTGTGGTTAATTGGAGGGACAGGAACTGTAGTTGCAGGCATACAGAGATCACTGGGATACCATGATCTCATCTTGTTAGTGCCATTTGGGATAAGGTTGAGCATGGGGCAAAAAATGTCCCACCTCTTGAGGAGTGGGTACATCCATGTTATAGGTTAAGCACATGGAATGAAATGTACAAGTACAAAGTTCAACCAATCAATGGAAGAAGTATGTGGCCAAAGTCAGATTGCCCCACAACACTAACACCCCCCAAACATACTAAACAGGTAAATAATTTTCAATTTACAAGTTAGTATACGTTTATATTGTTTTATAATTTATTAATTATGCAGGTAGGGAGACCAAAAAAGAAGAGAAAGAGAGCTCAAACTGAAGAACCAAATAATCAAGGTAAAAGTTTGACCAGGAAGTTCCTTACAGTTACTTGTAGCAAATGCAAGAACAAGGGTCACAACTCTAGGAGTTGCAAGGGACAAGGGGGACAAACTGAAGTTAGAAATATGGTGGCAGGGGCAAGAAGCTTAGCAAGGCAAAGAAGCAGGGAGATGGAAAAAAGGATAAATCCAAAATGAAGGAAAAAGTTTGATTTGTTGTCTTTTGTGTTGTTTGTTATGGAACCTTAGAAAGGTCTTTTGTGTTGTTTGTTTTGTTACCTTAGAAAGGTCAGACTAAGTTGGTTATTGTGTGTCTTTATCTTTTGTTGGTATTATGGTTCACACAGGGTGCTAGACTAAGATGGTTCTTTTGGTTATGATACATTAGTCTGCAAGCTCTTTTGATATTTTTTTGGTATTATGACTTTGCACTTTAAGGTTATGTAATGAACTTTATGACTATGCAAAAGTTTGCATTTTGTTTTTGAACATTTCTAATGTTGTTATGGCTTTACAATGGTTCACACA
Source organism: Lactuca saligna (assembly GCF_052625555.1). Taxonomy (NCBI): domain Eukaryota; kingdom Viridiplantae; phylum Streptophyta; class Magnoliopsida; order Asterales; family Asteraceae; genus Lactuca; species Lactuca saligna. The sequence goes on from NC_136424.1 coordinate 3,079,390, forward strand.
TTATACTACAATGGTCTAAACCCTATAAAAACCTTTCACTTTCATTTTTTATACTTTAATGGATCTGGATAGTTCATTAAGTTGCAAACCAATATTTTACACTCATTACGTTCCAGACCAATATTTTTCAATGGTTGCAGACTAAAAGTTTCCCAAATAAAAAGCATTCCATTCATACATACGAACATTTCTTACATCACAAACAAAAAAACGAAATCATCTTCAAATTAATAGTACTATCTGATTCTACCCACAAGCAAAAGAACCATCATCTCCAGACTAATACTATTAGCATCTTTTGTACACATACATGAAAAAGAAAACCCAACTAAAAACTATCATCATCTTCACTTTTTTTGCTTCCAAAATTGCTTGCAGCAGAGATTCTTGAAGCTTGTTCTTGGATCTTAGCAAACCTGGAATGACAGCCACAACCCTTCGACACATGGGCTCATCAAACCATGCAATGAAACCGCAACTGCTAGGACATTTCCAAAACCTACGCCCTGGGTTGAGATCCGTCCATGATGTCACTATCACCGCTTGCCTTCCACAAAAACAATTTACCATTCTTATGCAAATTTTCTTACAAACACACAGAAGAGAGAAGAGAGAAGAGAGAATAGAGGAGACGATAAATAAAGAAGGAAGTGATGGGGGTTTAATTTTTATAGGGAAAGGGACTATCTTTTGCAGATCATGAGAGAGAAGGGATAAGCAAATGATGAAAATACCCTCGTGTGAGGGTCACGTGATTTAGATAAACGGCAACAATTAAACGGAGTATGTCATAAGGACTATTCGTGCAACAATTTGGAACCACAGGGACCATACTCGTCCAAAATTCCTCATAAGGACTATCTTTGGTCTCTCGTGCCAACCACAGGGACCATCTGTGTAATTTTGTCAAAAAAAAAAGAACTGCAAGTTTTTTTTAAAGAAAACTGCATTTAATAAAAACTGCAATTAAAAAGAACTGCAATTTTTGCACAAAAACTGTATTTTTTTAAAATGTAAAATTTTAAAAATCAATAAATTAAAAAAAAAGAACTAGAATATTTAAAAAAAATACTCTTATTTTATTAACAATAAAAATCAAAGTTTTAGGTGCATATATGCATATTTTTTTCAAATGCATATATGCATATATGTTACAATATAATATTCGTAAGTAAATAATAAAAATATCTCATTTTTATTAAATAATCTATAAACATAATAGTACAAGTATTTTATTCGATACAAAATAAAATATAAAAAATAAAAAATGCTACAAATTTCAAAGCGGTTTCATCAAGGTTGTCAAAATCGGGATCCTACCCATTATCGTTTTTGGGTTTGCAAGATCGGGATCGGGATCCTAAGATCCCACAAAATAAAATATAATTTTAATTTATAATTTTTAATCATGAAAAATATTTCAAACATTCATTTTTTTTTCCCAAAAGTTATAAAAACTTCAAAATATTAGTAATAAGCCACAATACAAAATGATAAATGGTAAAAGACATAAAGTGGTAAAAAATTTCATTTCCAAAAAAAAAAAAAAAAAAAAAAAATCAAGGGAAGGTAGGATCGGATCGGATCTCGATCCTACGATCCTACCTACGATCTTATGATCCTACTCCAAATACGATCTTTTTACGATCTGGATCGTTTTTCATACCCATGATCGTAGGATCGTACGATCCTACGATCAGGATCGCGATTTTGACAACCATGATTTTCATGTCTTTGTGTTAATATTTCATTATTTTCTTCAATTTATCATTCTTCACCTCTTTAATATTCACCATAATTTCTTAAAAATCTACAAGAAAATTAATTTTTTTTTGACTAATGCAAGAAAACTCACAAATGACTCATATGTAAGTTATATATGAATCACATGTAACTCTTATGTGATCTACTTGTTGTTTACATGTGAATCATATGTAATTCATATGTGAATCACTTGTGATTTATTTGTGAATTACATGTGATTCATATGTAAATTACATATGAATCACATGTAACTCGTATGTGATTCATTTGTGATTTACATGTGAATTACATGTAATTCATATTTGAATCACTTGTGATTTACTTATGAGTTACATGTGATTCATATGTAAATTACATATGAATCACATGTAACTCATATGTGATCCACTTGTGATTTACATGTGAATTACATGTGAATCACATGTAATTCATATGCGAATCACTTGCGAATTACATGTGATTCATATCTTAATTACATGCGATTCACATGTGAATCACATGTAATTTACATGTGAATCACATGTAATTCACATGTGAATCACATGTAATTTACATGTTAATCACATCTAATTCATATATGATTCACTTGTGATTGTAATTTACATATGAATCATATGTAATTCAGTTAGTAGAATTACTTGATCTCAATCTCAATCTACATTGGTAACTAAGATATTTGAAAAAACCATCTTAATTAGTAAATTATAATATGAACGAAAAATATAAAAAAGCTTATTTTTCTTACATTTGAGATGATATATATGAGAGGTATGTCCAACAAGATGCTAAATATAATTTATGTGACACCTATACAAAAAAAGCAAATGAATCCAAAGAAAGTATATATATATCATAAAATCATGAAAAAAAAAGTTATAAACCATTACAATAAAATATAAAAATAAGAATAGATGAGAAAATATACATAGCTTTTTTTTTTCCGATTATTTTAAGTTTAACTAATACATCAGTTGTGGAAAGAAGATGTCCTCCTTTTGCAGATACATCTTCATATAAAAGATATCTGAAAATAACATTTATATAAATATATCAGTACCTTAAAAATTAAAAATATGTGATGATATGTATAAAACTTGCATAATTAACTAGAACAAGACCTCTCTTGGGACTGAATGGGTTATGAAGGTCATGTTTGGGGCTTAGTTATGCTTTCTATAAAAGGCTGCAGGAGATATAAAAAAGATATTAGATAATTTATAAACAAACTTTCTATTTAGAAAAGAGTTTATTGGTCTTTAAATAATGCATATACATATATTTCACTTTCATCTACTTCTAAAACTTTGATAAATGATTCCCCATTCAGAGGATCCAAAATTGTATTCCAAGTCTTATCTTGTATCCATTTCCCCTTAACTGTAAATTATGATAAACCATGATTATCAAAAAAATAAATAGTTTACAATTTTAATGATTCTACTAAAATTGAAGTGAATTAATGAGCCTGATATCTCTTCAACTTTAACAATTGCAAATTGTAGTGAATTAATGAGCCTGCAACAGACATATCATATGTATAATATTTATGATTTATCCAGTAGTAAAGAACAAGGAAGCTCGAGTACCATTAGACAATAAAGCATGTTCACGGGAAGATGAAGATATCTGGTTGTTAAAACAAATATAATCACTAAAATCCCCACAAGTTCAAGGGTCCAAAGAAACTATGGGCAAAGAATGAAAAGCTCTTTAGATGATAATAATCTAACTTCCAAGGTCCATTATGATTTTTTCTTCCTACAAAATCTTATGCAGAAACAGGTACAAGTACACTTATAGACAAAGCAATTATCCTATTAAAAATGTCATTAAGCAATAAAAAAACATCATGTGAATCAGGTATCATGAATTCCAGAAGCAAAGATCGGAGAAAGGATTCATAAAACAACCATGAATCAACTCGAGATTAATTCCAAAATATATTGAATTTCACAAGCATAGTACATACTCAAGCAAAAAAAAGTAACTAAACTCAACCCTAGTATCAATCAGATTATGATAAAATCGAGATAAGTCAATTAGAGAGAAAAATAAGTGATATATGACTGAAAATGATAAAATAACTATAAAAATCTTCTGATATTTAAACAACATGTGTGAAAACTAGGAGATATCGTATATTTGACAAACATTCCGACCGCTTGAAGCTTGTGATGAAGACTTTGATCGATCCAAATATATAATTTCCGAGAACGACTCTCAATCTAGATGTACGAAAACGACGGGTGGTATTAGATTTGAGGAGACGAGTTCGAAAATCAGTGGAGATGAGTCCGAAAATCAGTGAGATCAGATAAAAATTAAGATCTGATACATGATTTATTACTCATTAATCGACTTTCAGATTATGAAACGCGATATGAGACAGATATGTAAAACATCGATCGATTTCCGGAGTTATACTGCAATGATGGTTATGTTACTGGTGATACGATCGGAGTGGAATGACGCCGATCTATTGGTTCATCAAATCGCCGTCACTGATCTGGAATCAAGGAGTGTCGATCGGCAGTCGCCAAAGGTAGAGGCGATCGATGAAGGGATGAGGGAGGCGATCGACGGATGAGCGAAGAGGGAAGAGGGAGGCGTCTTTGATCATCAGTGAAGAACACATGAGAAAATGTGAGGTCAAGAGAGAGGGAGAGAGACAGAGAGAGAGAGAGAGAGAGAGAGAGAGAGAATTAGATATGAGTGTTTAGGGACGTGATAATCTAATACCTGATTTGCCCTTGTCATATTTGATAAAAATCCATATACACCATTCAGACTTTTCTTAATTACCAGATTGCCATTAAAAATCTCAGCCCTTAAATTTTTTGATCTAATGGTCCACTTTTAGTTCTCGGGTTATCGGGAATATATGAGTTCTCAAATGATCATTCTTCTATATATATATATATATATATATATATATATATATATATATATATATATATATATATATATATATATAGGGTTAGGTGATTGTGTTCTAACTATCTATTGTGTACATGTAGGATTGATTATGGATCAATCATTTTAGTTATTTTAAGAAAGTAATTAATGCATATTACATGTTGAAGATATAATGTGTATTAATTAAATATTCAGTATTTCATATGCATTAATTAGTTTATTAAAATAACTAAAATGATTGGTACATAATCAATCCTACATGTATATAATAGATAGTAAAACCATTTGAATCTAACACACACACACACACACACACACTCTCTCTCTCTCTCTCTCTATATATATATATATATATATATATATATATATATATATATATATATATATATATATATATATATATATATATATATATGGGTTAGGATTAAATGTGAATCATAGCTATTGTGTGAATGTATGACCAAATTCTAAACACCAGAATTAAGAATTAAAATTTTAGGATACACCATTTAATTTGTCCATGATTCCAAACATGCTTATACATTTCTTATTTTTTTAAGGAAAATGAAGTAACATACAGTGACATCAGTTCTTATCATTCTTATCATTCTCACATTAGTTTTATGAACATAAATTTTTAACAGTGGAGGTAATCTAATAAACATTCTAACAAAAATACATTTTCCCTAATTTAGGGCAATCTCAAAAACATTCTCACTAATGTTAATATTATCTAATATGGTTACATCCATTCATATCATTCTTAAATTAATCTAATGTATTATATGCATCAAGTACATGGCATGAGGATGGATAATAAAACTAAAGGTATTTGAAAATGTACGCTACGAGAGAATAAAGAAGATAAAAATAATATATCAGATTTAAGGATGAACATCATTTACATTCTGTGAGAATGAAGAATAAAATATCATAATTTGACATAAAAGTTAGATTTGCAGATCTGTAATACTAGAAATATATTTATATAACTTAATAATTCTTTAAGAATTCAAAACTTCTTCAAGAATTATAAGATAATGAAAAAGATAATATAAGATGACATATTCAAGAACGTATATCAAGTACATTCTGCGAGCTTGTAGAAAAAAAATCCAGAATTTGTCGTGAAATTGTGACTAGTATGTATGTAATAATATACATATTTTTATACATTTGAAGAATTATTGAAGAATCTAAAAATTCTTGAAGAATTCAATCATTTTTAAAAAGAATGCAATATTTAACATTCTTTAAGAATTTAGCACCTTGAAGAAACATTTGCTCCTCTTCTTTCTATCTCTATCTTGTTAGCATGTTTTAGTAGAGAAAAGAACTTGATATGACTTCATTAAATAATTGTTGTATGGAGAGGATGTGGTGGTGGTTTGCTGCTATGAAGAGGTGATGAACATGTTTGTCTTTTGTGATGGTTTCGATTAACAAATTGAAGACAAGGAGATAATGATAACAAGATGGAATATATGCGATGGTGGCTTGCTTTGGGTGTATGTTAATGATGTTTGGCAGTGGAGATTTGGTGAAGAGTGAAGACGGTAATCAACCTTATATGGTAACTTGAAGTATTGGTGGAATAAGAGTTTATTATTGCTTACGAATAAGTGTCGATGTTGTTAATGGCATATGATGGATGTTGGAGTAAGGATGGTTCTTGGTGGAAAGAACGTAATCTGCACAAAAGATGCTTTCGTTCCATAAAACTAGGGATTTGAGTTAAAATTCAAATTATCTTCCATAAACATAGGGATTTAATTAAGATAATAATTAATTTAAATAACTAAATTACTATAATACGCTTACCAAATGAGTGGTCCAAAATCAGTCATACATTCATAATATATATATATATATATATATATATATATATATATATATATATATATATATATAGGGTGATGTTCAATAATAACCATATTTAACAAGGAACCAATCGTAAGCGTCAGAAATCATAATCATCAACGATTAATGAAATAGATGTATATCTGTACATTGGACGCACACACACCAGATTATACCAAAAAATCCACCTCCTTACCAAAAAACACACATTTTTTTTTTCGTTTAAAACTTTTTTTAGGCCACATTTTTTATCGAAAAAATACCTGAATATACAGTTGTTCTCGATTTTTCGTTCTTTTTCCATAGAGATTCATATTAATATATAAAAAACGAATTTTTTTTTTTGAAAAAACTCACTTCATTTTGTTAGTTATTTCAATATTCAAGTTTATTTTTATCAAAAAAAAAATTATACCAAAAAACTTAATTTTTTGTACTCTATTAATAAAACATCAACACCGACTAAAAAAAAAAATCCTCAATTAGTGTAAATTCACACTGTAAATCTAAACTGTAAATATTTTAATTTTTAGCATTCACAATGTGAAAAAGTTCGATCAGTTCAGATTCACGTTGTAAATCTGACATACTATTATGCACACTGTGAATTTGAGAAGGTTCACAATGTGAATCTAAATATGTTCACAATATGAATCGGAACAGGTTCACTATGTGAATCTCAACTGAAATATTGTTTTTTTAACATAAAAAAAGTACAAGAAGTATCATTTTTGATATATTTATTAATTTTTTTCTATAAAAAGATAGACCTTAACTTTTAAAAAATAAAAATGAAGTGACTTTTTTTTTCGAAAAAAAAGTTCGTTTTTTATATATCATCATGAATCTCTATGGAAAGAGGACGAAAAATTGTGGACAACGGTATATTCATTTTTTTCGATAAAAAACATGGCCTAAAAAAACTTTAAACGAAAAAAGGAAGTGAATTTTCTTATAATCCGGTGCATGTGCGTCAATTGTAAAAGTCTACAAACCTTTCGTTTGCCGTTGATTGATTTAAATTTCGACGCTTTGGATTGGTTCCTTGGTTTTTTAATTAATAATAGATCTCTATTGATATATATATATATATATATATATATATATATATATATATATATATATATATATATATATATATATATATATATATATAGTTATTCACACATAAAAATATGAAAAAAAATTAAAAAATATTTTCCATTATTTTCGTTAGTTTTATATCCAAAAAAAATTTGAAAAAATAAAAATATCAAAAAAGTAAAAAAAATCCATGTCACCATGAAAATTCATTCAATATTCTAACAAAATATTCTATTAGAATATTACTCATGCATATGTGTATTATTCGAATAGAGTTGGGTTCAAGTATTCTAACTAATTATTGTACGGATATCATATTTTATTAGAATGATAAAGAAAATATGTTGTTTGATAATATAAATATGTTAATTGTTACATAACTATTGTCATTAACACACATTTTCACTAATTAAATTGTTTATAAGGTTATTATTATTATTATTATTATTATTATTATTATTATTATTATTATTATTATCAATTCTGTTAGAATGTTTTATTGGATCGTATTCTGTCAGAATAAAAATGAGTGAAAAATGATGTTTGAAAACAAAAATAAATAATAATTAGCGAAATGCATGAAAATGACGATATTTTTCTAAGGTTGAATGTATTCGCATTGCTAAACAACTTCTTCTCTTAGTAATTTTCCTAGCATACGATATCCGCCAAAAAATTAGTTAAATTTAATAACCTAAGCCTATTCGAATATTGTAATTTATAACTTTTTTGAAAATTGTAGAATATTCTAATAGAATATTACATGTATTATTCTAGTCTCGTATGTTTAGAATTTTTGCTTTGTCGAAGTAGATTTAAAAAAAAAAATTCTAAAACACAAAAAAATAATTATTTTTTCGTTATTTTTTATCCTATAAGAATATTACTTATATATGTATGTATATGTGTATTATTGTACTAGAATATTATAATTTATAATTTTTTAGAAATTTTAGAATATTCTCACAGAATATTACATATATTATTCTAATCTCATCTCTTTAGAATTTTTGATTTGCTGACATGGTTTTATATATATATATATATATATATATATATATATATATATATATATATATATATATATATATATATATATATATATATATATATATATATGAAGCTTTTCACAATTTATTAGAATAATTTGGATTCACAACCCTTTTTGGTTGCACCATATAAAAGTTGTTAAAGGCGGACATTTGAGAAGATTGCATTGACATCCATTTTCCATATCTTATAAATTATGGTAATCAGTAACGTAATAGCTTTAATGCTCACTGTTGGGGAGAACGTTTCCTTATAATCTATACCACGCGTCTATGCACAACATATTATTATAATTTGGATTTAAGGGTGCGTACTTTACTGAACATGTTGGTTTCTTCCTAACAGTTTGCATTTAACAAGCATGATGTGGAGTGGAAGATTGATCACGTTCTAAATTTGGTTATCCTCCATGGACTGCATAACAACATTCTTGGCTTCTAAATCTTTATCATAATATGAATCTAACATAGCTTGATGGTAGTTAGTGGGTTTGCAATGATCCCCTAATTCTTCCTCAATCATGAGAAATCCATATTACTTTGGTTGTTAAGACACACTATTAGATTTATGAATGGTTTGTGTTTCTTGTGGTGCCTCTATAATAATTGGTATGGGTTCATCATACGAGTTATTAGTGCTTTCAGAATGTAATGTCTCAAAAACCCAGAACCAATTTTTTTATATTAAATAAACATCAACCATACGTTATAATCAAACCCATAAGAAAGTCATAGTGTATCAATAATCACCTAAAATACATCAGAGTCAATAAAGCGGAAAAATCATGGTGTGTGTGCTGTGCGATCATCCTGAGCTCCTCCCCTTCAAACCGGAAGTACCTGAAACATAAACTGAAAACTATAATCACAAATCTTAGTGAGTTCCCCAAAATACATCATACCATACATATCATGCATACTGTAACATCCATATTTGTCTCAAGTATCATCACCGCGCCCTAACAATATACATAAGCATGGGAAGTGCTAAATCCTCACTCCTAGAGGAAGGTTAAATATCTCATAACTGGCCGACTGACCCCGCACAACTCACCCGTGAATCTTCCACCAACCATGCATCACTCGTGTATGCTAGTCATACATAACGCTGGACCCTATAGACATTTGAATATCCGATCCTACCCTAAGCCCTTCATCAAACAAGAACAAGAAATAAGGCCAAACCAAACATTCTCAGGCTATAAGATCCTAATTATCTACAACTATGATGTATACACTAAGCAACTTTAGTAATGATGTCAATTTCATATAAGGAAAACCCTAGGTTATCAGGCATCATATAATCAGACAATTCTATCATGCAGTTCATGAGGATCCCTAGCCTAGAACTAGCATTCTGTTCTAACATATCATAATATCAAATATCCATATGGTATTTTGGGGTCTACTTACTGGCTCTGGCTGATCGTACACTCTGCATCCTCCTTTATTATATTGAAAACCATTTGAAAATCATTTTGCAAACCTTTTTCCTTAGTTTGAGACTGGATTCACACAAGTGTTCCTCCAATTCACTTAAAATAAGGCTCTGATACCAACTTGTAACATCCAATAAATTCATACAAATTTAGAACTTTTTCAAACATCCAAAAACCATTATTTATTACAAAATGTTTTCAAAATAGTTTCATATCAGAATATCCCAGAAACCAAATCATAAAAATGCGAGGAGGTGTACGATCAAACCTTCGCCTTCCCGCGATAATCCAAAATACCTGAAAAAAAATCCAAAATTGTAAGCCCGAAGCTTAGCGAGTTCCCCCAAAATACCAACGCCCTACAAACCATAACCATATCATAATAAACAACATGCATATAGAGTCTATAGTATGACTGGACCGCCCTCACCAAGCCTTTAGTCTATTTGACCCACTCTCAGAACCTTCAGCACGTCTGGTCCGCCTTACCGGGCCTTCAGCCTGTCTGGATCGTTCTTCGGGCCTTTGGCCTAACTGGTATGCCCATTGGGCCTGCAGTCTATCCGGGTCACCCTGGGTATGTTGGCCTAATTGGTATGCCCCATTGATTTGAATAGGAATAAGTTCCATGAGAAATTATTGTCCATAGAGCTAAATGATTTTGACATTGTGCTGGGGATGGATTGACTTAGCGCGAATGATGCTGAAATATTATGCAGAAAGAAGATAGTAAAAGTAAACCCGCCAGGGAAAGAATCATTTATGGTGTATGAGGACAAAAGTAGAGTAAATTCTGGAATTATTTCCTTAATGAAAGCCAGAAAGTGTTTGACCAAAGGATGTACATCGTATCTAGCATTCGTGATCGATGCAAAGAAGGAGAAAAAGGAGATGCAGAGCATTCCTGTTGTGTGTGATTAGCCTGAAGTATTTCCCAAAGATCTTCTTGGATTACCGCCTGATCGAAAAGTAGAATTCTGTATCGACTTGTTACCAGGAACGTCGCCAATAGCAAAATCACCTTACCGATTAGCACCAACGGAGATGAAGGAGCTGATGATGCAACTTCATGAGTTATTGGACAAAGGTTTCATTAGACCTAGTTCATCACCCTGGGGAGCTCCGATGTTATTCGTAAAGAAAAAGGACGGAAGTATGAGAATATGCATTGATTACAGAGAGTTGAATAAGGCAACAATAAATAATAGATATCCATTTCCAAGGATTGATGACCTGTTCGATCAACTACAAGGTTCAAGCCAGTTTTCAAAGATCAACCTATGGTCAGGATATCATCAACTGAAAGTGGGGGAGCAAGATATCAAGAAGACTGCATTTAGAACACGATATGGACACTAAGAATTTTTGGTTATGTCGTTTGGACTAACCAATGCTCCAACAGTATTCATGGATTTAATGAACAGGGTTTGTAAACCATTCCTTGATAAATCTATGATAGTGTTCATAGATTACATTCTGATTTACTCGAAAAAGCCAAGAGGAGCATGACAGACACATGCGAGAAGTGTTAGAAGTCTTGAAGAAGGAGAAGTTGTATGCAAATTTCTCAAAATGTGATTTTTTGATTCGAGAAGTCCAACTCTTGGGTCATGTAGTCAACCAAGAATGGATAATGGTTGACCCGGCAAAGATTGAAGCTGTGATGAAGTGGGAAAAACTGAAAATTCCCACGAAGATCCGAAGCTTTTTAGGATTAGCCGAATATTACCGAAGGTTTATCCAAGGATTTTCTTCAATCGTTACTCCATTGACAGCTTTGACCCACAAAGGAGCTACTTATACTTGGAGTGATAAGCACAAGGAAGCATTCGAGTTACTAAAGAGGAAGCTATGTGAGGCGCCGATTCCTTCTCTACCTGATGGAGTTGAGGACTTTAATGTTTATAGCGATGCGTTTGGTGTTGGGTTGGACTGTGTTTTGACCTAAAGAGAAAAGGTGATAGCATATACATCTCGACAGCTGAAAGAGCATGAAAAGAACTACCCCACTCATGATTTGGAGTTGGCAGTGGTAGTATTTGCTCTAAAGATATGGAGACATTACCTCTACGGCTCGAAGTACAAACTTTTCACTGATCATAAGAGTCTCCAATACCCCTTTAATCAGAAAGAATTGAATACGAGGCAACGACGCTTGCTAGAGTTACTTAAGGACTATGACTGTGAGATACTTTCCCACCCCGGTAAAGCAAATGTTGTCGCTGATGCTCTCATTCGGAAAGTCAATCTTGAGAGAAAAAAGACCAAGAGCGTTGAGAATAGAAGTTGTTTCGACAATTGTGGAGAGTATAAAGAAAGCTCAAGAAGAAGCTTCTGAGAAGAATGTTCGAAAGGGGAAACGTTTGGGCAAAACGTTAGTGCTCGGTATAAACAGTTATGGACTGAAGGTATTCCAAGATTGAATTTTTGTGCCTAAGTCAGTAGGAGTAAGAGATCTTCTGATGGAAGAAGCTCTTAAAACCATGCACTCAATTCATCCTGGCAGCACTAAAATGTATAGGGACCTAAAACCCTACTACTGGTGGCCGACGATGAAACTCGATATTGCAAAGTGTGTGGCCGAGTGTGTGACCCGTGCAAAAGTTAAGACACAACATCAGAAACCATATGAGAGTTTAGAACCTTTCCCTATACCTATGGGTAAATGTGAAGACATTGCTATGGATTTTGTCACTAAACTGCCCAGAACAAAGAACGGTCATGACATGATTTGGGTAGTCGTTGATCGCTTCACTAAGAGTGCGCAATTCATAGTAGTCAATGAGATATGGTCTATGGATAAGCTTGTGAATTCTTACGTGAAGGAAATTATGAGGCTTCATGGTGTTCCATTAACAATTGTGTCGATCATGATAGTTGTTTCACCTTAAGGTTTTGGAGAAGTCTACAAGAATAATTGGGTACCAAGTTGTGTTTGAGTACATATTACCATCCACAGACTGATGGTCAGAGCGAGAGGACGATCCAAACACTTGAAGATATGCTGAGAGCATGTACCCTGGAATTCCAATGTAACTGGGACGAACATTTACCTATGGTAGAATTTTCCTACAATAATAGTTTCCACTTGAGCATTAAGATGACACCTTATCAAGCTTTGTACGGACAGAAGTGGCGTACGCCGTCTTGTTGGCTTGAGGCTGGGGAAAAGCAATTTATGGGACTTGAGATAGTCCATCAGACTGCTGAAAAGCTGAAAATAATTAGGGAAAGAATGTTAGCGGCTCAGGATCGTCAAAAGAGCTATGCTGACATAAATCGAAGACCGATGACATTTGAAGTTGGGGATTCAGTTTTTCTTAAAGTCTCACCGTGGAAGGAACTTATAAGATTTGGTAAAATGGGAAAGTTAAGTCCAAGATTTATTGGACCGTTTAAAGTTCTTCAGAGGGTTGGGAACCAAGCTTACAAGCTCGAATTACCTAAAGAACTGAATGGTATTCATAAAACTTTTCATGTGTGTTATTTGAGGAAGTTCACGAGAGAAGTTCCCTACATGATTCCACTTTCAGAATTGAGAATTGATGAGAACAAAAGGTTGATTGAAGAACCAGAGGCAATCGTTGACTGAAAGACTAAGAAGTTACGACGCAAGATGGTCGAATTAGTGGTTGTCCGTTGGAAACATATGAATGGGCCAAATCTCACTTGGGAGACGGAGAGTGACATGATGAGTCGCTATCTGCATTTTTTTGTTGATGTGTGATTCCGAGGACGGAATCATCCTAAGGTGGAGAGAATTGTAACGCTCGTGTTTGTAGGCTAGGCATTAATGTTGATGTAATAGTCTAGGTTAACATTTGTAACTCGTTTTGAAATAATAAAAATGTATTATGTGAGTATTATGTATTTTATGCTTAATTGTATGACTTAAATGAAAGAAGTATAAAAATAAGTGATAAAATAAAATATTAGATAAACCCGATATCTATGAAGGAAGTTGTAGTGGTCATGTCAAGGATTCCTGATACATAACGAATGCCGAAATCCAAGTTTTAACGAAGAAACTATGACATGTCGAAGTTTCGCGGTAGAACCGGTACGACACTATGTGACGTTCATCATGAATTTACGTTAGAATGATATTTAACATTAGTGATCTAAACGAAAGTCGTAGAATACGTTAAACCAAGAACGTGCATAAAAAGAACGTCTAAATCTGAATTCGTATGAGGACATTATGATTTATCTGAGTTTCGACTTAGCGGTATGCAACCTAAAGTTCGAATTTGAGATCGAGTGAGTTTTAGCCGAAACAATCTAAACGAGAATCGAAGATCTCATCGGTAGTAGTGCAACGGAAGAAAGACAAACAAAAACGGACGTCAGATAAAGAAGTTATGAATTTATAACGGAGTTTTCCTGTTTCGGCCTAATAAAAATAATATAATAAAAATAAAGTGAAAATTAGCTGACGGAGTTTAAACGAGAGTTGTAGAGCACTATATCACCTATGCGTGGATATAAAGAACGTCGAAAACGGAGATTGTATGCGAGAGTTATGATTTTATGAAGTTCGAGACACGCATCCCAAAGCGGAACGCCTCGCGTTCATATGCTAGGCCTGGGTTGGGCCACGTCAATGCTGAGTCAAATGGATAAGGGATTGGGACGGAACGACGCTCCTATATACAATGTTCGGGGAACGCGCTGCGTACCAGGAGGGAACGTGCCGCATTCGAGGGCCATACCCTTCCTATAAATAGAAGTCGAGTCCAACTGTTTATGGTTGCCAAATCTCTTCTCTCTCACCCATATTACCTCAATTTACGTGCAAGTTATACCCCGCGAAGCCCCAGTATCATCCCAACACCTGAAGCTAGTCCCGAAGCCCCGAAGATCCCGAGAAGTAGAGTTCCCGAGCCAAAACTCTGCCCGCGAGAAGCCCGTTTTTCAAGGAAGCATCCCCGGTTTCACCGAAGAATACTACATTTAGAGCTGTAGTGCTGTCAGATCATCGTATTATCAAGTGATGCATAGTCCCTTTCATATACACGATTTTTATACAAGTATCGATTGAATGTGTTAAGTATATGTTTTATGTGGGTGTATATTCATTTTCTTCTAACACATAAATACGAAGTATTCTCTATAAAATACGTGCTATGTGTTTATATATTATTTGTTATTGGAAATGAGTATTGATTGAATGTTTTATACATGTTTTAAACTGTATATATATTTTTATCTACAAATATGTTGGGTAGAACATGGGTAGATAGTTGATGTGTGATGAAATAAAATGATGAGAGGCCTCGGTGTTGTTGTTGATCTAGTCATCTAGCGGAGTATGGATGATGACCACGAACTCTTTCTAGACTGTCCAGTAGAACGTTGTCAAGTTCATAACCTATAGGTGTTGTGAACGATGTGTTCACCGGTGTATTTTATCCCCCTCATGGTTGCCTTTAGAACATCTATTGTTGAGGAAACCCTTTGTAGTAATGTCCATCCCTATGAAAATCCTAGATTAGGTCCCTGGTAATAGTTGTTGTTTTAGGGATGTAAGTGAGGATAACAGAAATGGATAATCGGGTTATTGTTGGTTGGTGAAATTAAATATAATTATTTATTGTTGGTTGAAAACTCTATATGCTCACTAGACTCCCAAGCCCGACCCACTCAGTTTCATTTGTATTACAGGTAGTGGCGCGATGACATAATATGGATGAATCATCAAGTTATTTTGTTTATGGGCCTGTAGTTGTATATAACTGTTGTAAGACTTATAATGTGCCGTTTATGCTTTTGGTTTGTATCGGAACATGATATCCCAAGTTTTAGTATATAATAAAAAATACATTTCTTTACGAAATGCTTTGGTAAATATTATTTTATCATATTTTGTTTGAGAACAAATTCCACAACTCATTTAATCAAAGGATTACTCTGAAATTATTTTAAAATCATAAATTAAACTGGTCTTTTCTGTCTTTTCTGACCATGATTTTGAGGATGTCACAAAATTGATTCTCTCTAATCAAATTGGTAAAACCAACTTAATGGTTGTTTGATCACTGGATTGAAGGTAAATCCATAAACTCAACTCGCTACTAAAACAAATTTTAGACAAGCCCATAAACTCGATTGAAGGCAAATTTAAGTTGATACTATGTTTGTGTAAATGATTGTTCGATCACTAGAAATCACAATTTCAGTGATTTTGGTCATACAATGCTTAAGAAAATTTTCAATGGTTGATAATAATAAGCATGCCAAGTGTTTGTGTAAATGCTTAAAGAGAAATTCCATGTTATAATGTTATATTTATTAAAATTTTAATAAGTTTTTTAATAATGTTTTATCTATTAATGTTATATTTAATTTTATATTTTTAGGATTAATGTTATATTTATTAATTTTTTAATAATATTTTTAATAATTAATGGTTCCCGATTAACCCCCGCCTAACTAATTAATCCATTAACAACAGTCCACCGATTAGTCTACATCGTACGATTTCTACAAGCTTAGTATATACTAGAAGTGTGTCCACGCAAAACAACGACGATAAATAGTTATTTTTGGAGAAAGTTTGTTATGGAGAAATAATTATTAAAATTTGTTATTAGTTATTATGTAATAAAAAAATTAACATTTTTGTATAACATATTTATGTTTATACCTTATATGTGTATTTGATTCTTTATATTATTGATGCAAATTAATTAATATTGATATCTAATTTAAGAAATATAAACTAATTTATATATATAAATTTAATATTTTAAAATTTTAAAATTTGTTCCATATTCAATTTTTTTATTATTTTTCTTAATTCAAGTTTTTAAACTTTTGGTAAGTATCAATGAATTTTTTATATTAAATTGTTCAAAATTTTTTATAATTTATACCTCTTAAAATTTAAGATATGATTAGTATAACTTATAATATAATATAAAATATATAATAATAATAATAATAATAATAATAATAATAATAATAATAATAACATTAATTAATAACATAGCAATCAATGACAATAAATATTATATAAAATTTTTATACGAATTATGAAATATAAAGCAAAATGGTCAAAAAAAATTCAATAGTCAACGCTGACTTTTGAAATCTCAATATCGCATTAATGACAGGCATTTCATACGACATCAACCGAGTCTTTTGAGTTCCTATTCTTTAAACTGGAGAGCTTCTTCTATATATAATTTCACCATTGTTAAAGTAACGCTACCCAATACAAACCTTCAATCGCTTCTTCAATCGAAAATGGTTATCAGATTGTTGTTTTTCGTGTTATTTTGGGTGACGGCGTTTGGCGTTGCTCCTGAAGTAAGCGAACCACGACCATTTTTCGTGTTCGGCGATTCTCTGGTTGACAACGGCAACAACAACTACTTGTTTACCGGTGCACGCGCCGACAGCCCTCCTTATGGCATCGACACTCCCTTGCATCTTCCAACCGGCCGTTTCTCCAATGGCCGAACCATCCCCGACATTCTTAGTTTAGTTTTTCATCTCATCGATCTGCTTTTCTTTTCCATGCCATGTTTCGAATCGTCTCTCTTGGAATCGGATACTTTTATGCTATGTTTTTAATCCCCGATTACTTTTGCTTTGTGTTTGCTAAAAAATAGTCCAATAAACGTGCGTTATAATGAACAGGTGAAGTTATCGGATCGGAGCCTGCTCTTCCATATCTGAGTCCGGAATTGACAGACAAAAAGCTTCCTTTGGGTGCAAACTTTGCTTCTGCCGGAATCGGAATACTCAACGATACTGGAATGCAGTTTGTAAGTTACCGACGTATAATTAACGATACTAACTGCATAAATGTGTGTGTCGTTCTCATTGGTATAATTAGTGGTAATAGTGTAAACATCAACGCAGGGAAACATACTTCGAATGCCTGTACAACTAGAGTACTTCAGGGAGTACCAAAGAAGACTGACTTCTTTAGTAGGCCAAAAACAAGCAAAGGATATCGTAAACAGAGCTTTAGTACTTGTTTCATTAGGTGGTAATGATTTCGTGAACAACTATTACTTGTACCCGTTCTCGGCTCGGTCTCTACAGTTTACTGTTCCTGAGTATGTCATCTACCTCATGTCTGAATATCGCAAGATATTGAAGGTAATCTTTAGTCTAGAGTTTTTGATGTACGTTTTTATGTGCATTTGAAAATGATTATGATTAGGTTGAAGATGACTAAACTAATGAGTTAAGCTTATGATGCAGACGATGTATAATTTAGGAGTTAGGCGAGCGATACTGATGGGTTCTGGACCACTGGGATGTGCACCAGGGGAGATAGTACAACATAGCCTAGATGGTGAATGTGCACCCGATCTTCAAGCTGCAGCCCAGATATTTGAACCACAACTTGCTCAAATGGTTCAAAATCTTAATCATGAATTGGGTGCTGATGTTTTTGTTGCAGCCAATACAAAACTCATGCACAATGATATAATCACAAATCCTCAAGCTTTTGGTAAGAATCCGTTTTCGACAAAATATAAAAGTTTGAAGTGATTATGCCGAGTTCGACGTTTTCAAATGATTAATTATGCAGGTTTTGAAACCTCAAAAACGGCTTGTTGTGGTCTTGGACCATACAATGGGATACCTGGTTCATGCAACCCGTCTTCAAACTTGTGCAATAACAGAGACAAATTTGTGTTTTGGGATTCCTTTCACCCGACTGAACGAGCAAGCAGATTAATCGTGGAGCAGATGATGAACGGTACAGACGAATACATGAAACCCATGAATCTCACAACCATCATGTACTTGGATTCCCATATGTGATATGTTGATTTTGTAGCGTAATATACATTTCATAACCTTTTAACGATCATATAATGGTTCCTTCCAGTGATTTATCACCACAAATTCTTGGATTGCATAATACTTTCCATGTTAATTATCTTGCTATCAAAGGGACCGGGTTGTTTTTTGGGGTGGATTTCTATGAGCCATGGTTACTACAAGTGTAATAAAGCTCTTTTTATTTATAGTATTATGAGTTTATTTAAAAAAAATATGAAATTTTAAACATTTAAAAAGTTCACATTTATAAAAAAAATTAGAAAAATATTGAATTTATAAAAAAAAATTAGAAAAATATTGAATTATTAAAATTAAAGTGTTTTTCTTTTTTAAATTTAAATATATAATTTTGATAAATAAACAAAAGAAATTAACAGGGTTTTAATTTTGAAAATTTGGAATTAAAAGTAAAGTTAATTAATGAAATTGATATGTATTTATTATTATATTTATTGCAATTAATACATTTAATCAATTATTATATGAAATTTAATAAAAATGAAAACAACCATTAAATATCATATGGAAAGAATTTAATTAAAAGTAAAAACAAAATAACAAGTGGCAAAATCAATAAAAATATATCATGTGACAAAAATATTTTTATTTATTAGAGTAGATTATAAGCTTACAATCTTTTTTAAATAAACTATAAGCCTTCCAGTAAAACAAAATACAAAGTCCTTAAACCCTTTTATTTTGTTTTTAATTTTTTTTTTACAATAGCCTGAATCCCATGGAAAAAACCACTATTTTAAATTAAAATAAAGATTATTTTCTCAACCTTCGTCTCTAGAAAGCAAGATTGTTAAAAATCGACAAAAATTAAACTAAGTATCATCAAGATTGTTAAAAATCGATCTTACTTTTGAAAAATAAAGAACTAAAAGGGTAAGGTAAAAATTGTAGGTTTTTTTCTCCCTTTAGCCCCTCATGAAACTTGTCATACTCTTAAAAATCAAATTAAGAATCAGGATGCAACAAAAATTAAACTAAGTATCAGCAAGCAACCATTTAGATTGAAGTATTGAACATAAATAAATTAATCCAATCACTTTTCTTTGTTTGTGTGCATTTGTAAAATTTTAGAGCTAAAAATGTCATCTTTTCTAATTCTAATTCATGTATACATTTCCACATTTAAGTCCTTATTGCCACCAATTTTACATGGTTAAAAATCGACTTTACTTTTGAAAAATAAAGAACTAAAAGGGTAAGGTAAAAATTGTAGGGTTTTTTCTCCCTTTAGCCCCTCATGAAACTTGTCACACTCTTAAAAATCAAATTAAGAATCAGGATGCAACAAAAATTAAACTAAGTATCAGCAAGCAACCATTGAGATTGAAGTATTGAACATAAATAAATTAAATCGTGTTTACTCATCCAATCACTTTTCTTTGTTTGTGTGCATTTGTAAACTTTTAGAGCTAAAAATGTCATCTTTTCTAATTCTAATTCATGTATACATTTCCACATTTAAGTCCTTATTGCCACCAGTTCTACATGGTTAATTTGTGCATAAATTACAATGATCAACGTATTAGACTATTGGTTGATACTAGTTGATGAGACACCATTTGTTATGTTAGATTAGATTAGATAGTACTTTTATCGCTAATGTTCAAACTTTTTTTTGAATTTATGAACTATTAACTTATGGATGAAGATGTATTTTCATGTTTTAAACTTATAATTATGTCTTTTTTTGTAGGATTTTAGGATCTCGATCCGATTCTATGATCACAATCTTGCATAGCCAAAAACAATCGTTAGTAGAACCTAATCTTGCCAACCTTGCTAGAAAGTATGTTATTTCAAAACATCTAAATTATAAAGGTAGTAAGAATCACAACATTTAACCATCTCTTCTAACTGCTTTTAAATAAGAAGTATCCAACATTTGATATGATTTCTTGTAGTGCCACTATGTACTAAATCAAATGACTAGTGTATATCACCAAAATATATGTGAAAGTCATTGAATTGTTACAAAGAGCATTATTAAGTACTTATGAATGACTAAATATTTGTTATTATTTTATAGAGATTTAGATAAGAAGTGTTACATCGATGGGAACTTCCCAACATATCAACATGATTCTTGATCCAGTTAGGATTTGCATTCATCATGAATGTAAGAGGGGTGGATTGGTGTAGCTCTAGGCATACCATTGTTGCATAGTCTCACTAGAGTCCTGCATTAAAGATAACTCAAGGGAGTGACTAATTAAGAGGGTTGTCACATTCTATGGAAATTTCAATATGTTCTTGATGTTGTCGACAAAAATTGTAACACCGAGAATTTTTCAAACAAATTTTTCATTTTTAAAATCACAAAATGCTCACAATACATTTCACGAAAATCCCAATTATCAAATTAACAAAACATAAATCCATAATTGTTTAATTAATGATCCAGGATCCTCCAAAACATAACTCTTTATCTCGTGTGTACAATCAAGCCGTCGCCTTCCTGTGAACCTAAGAAGTACCTGAAACACATAACACATAACACAGTAAGAACGGAGCTTACTGAGTTCCCCAAAATACCACATACAACACATATTAGCTACTCGAGGCTATAACTCTGTTTGACCATCTGGTCAATGTGTCTTAGTGGGACCCTCCAGTCCCATAACTCTGTGGACCCTCTGGTCCTAACTTTGTGGACCTTCCGGTCCTAACTCTGTAAACTCTGAAACATACATAGCATAAATTACATAGAAATAATGCAGTGTATCACATCATATAAATAGCATACAAAATACTCTGTCACATAACTCTAATTACCACTCTAGGTAAAGTATAGTGAGAAGACTCACCTCATAAGCCGACCAGTGTAATCTCGTACTCGAACATCTCGAACTAGTCTCCACCTAAAACATAGATTACACATCTTTAATTATTACTTTGATCATACTCAAATACCCCCAAGGACCACTCTCTCTTCCTTCTTAACTCCTGGAGCGAATAAAAGACCATTTTATCCCTCCGAAATCTCCATTACTAATGTTGACCAAACCCTAAGGTCAATAGAAGTCAAACTTGGTCGACATTTCTTTTTAACCTAACTCGTCGAGTGCATATAGTGACTTGTCGAGTCTCATCGACTCTCAGGGGCCCTTTGGCTGATCCAACTCGACAGGTCAAAACTCCGACTCGTCGAGTCATTATGCAACTCAGCTATTCGGGACGAACCCTAGGCTACTCGCCGAGTCAGCAGATGGACTCGGCGAGTCTATTCAGACTCTCATGCATACAGACGATTTCAGGGCCTGATTGCTTCCCAATCTCCAGATTTACACTCATAGGACTCAGAAATCACGTAACGTCATTAACTTTACGCCTATGCCTGGCATCTAGAGCAATACATGCCATTAACATAAGCTCGAAGGGTTGTACACACCAAAAGCTTCAACAAAATTGAGAAAAGCATGGGTCATAAGGCGTTTGGGACCTCCTAGGGTCCAGATCTGAGGTTAAACTTCCTCACAACTCTCAAATCCATAAAGCCCCAAAAAGATATGAAGAAGAAAAGCTCTAATTATCCACAAATGAGAAATCCACACTAAGGAGATGTTAGGAATCAAGATTTATACCTCCACTGATGCTTTGCGGATGAAACCTTAGCAGATCCAACACCTCTTCTTTGTCCTCTTGCTTGGTCCTTTACTTCTTCCTTTCAAAAATGACCACAAAGATTCACAATAGCTTTCTTCTTCACTCTAAGCTCTCACACGTGCTTTAGGGTTTCCTTCCAGAAGAGTAGCCACAATAGGAGGCCTTAAGGGCCTTTAAATAGGTCTCAGGCACAATGATTTAGGGTTTCTGTCCACAGCGCTGACTCGGCGAATCAGATACCCGACTCGTCGAGTCCATTCATTTGACACGTCTCCAAGCCGCGACCTAACTCGACGAGTTGAGGAGCCAACTCGTCGAGTCCCCCATTCAAACTCATGCCTATATACCAAAATGCCATACCTTAGATATCAGGATGTTACAAAAATGATGTCATTATTCTTAAAGTTCATACAAATAAGAACCCGAAAAATCTATTTATAACTACATGCCTTGTGCTAAGCATGATGATCATGCTACAAACGCTGAACTTCGTTATGCTTGTAACTTATTTTGATTTGCATTATTTTAGTGTTTGGATACTAGAATATTAAACATTTTTAATACAATAATGAAGTAATTTACATGGTATACTTTCTTCATCAATATTAATGGTTCTATATTATCATTGTTTAGACAGTTATAGAAGTTGGCTATTCTAAACGTCTATATTTGATCATGTTAGGGGAATGACCATGAAGTTTATAACACCCATTGTATGTGATAACAATTATTAAGTTATCTTTTGAAAATAGTTAACCACTTAAAAAAAAGAATATTCTAGAAACTTTGTCCAATATATTCTTTAATGTTTAAACAATCAAATTTTGAAAATTTATAATACGAGGGTGTATTATACAATATCAAAACAACGATCAAGGAATAACTAATATATTATTTATGACCTTCAAAATATCCAATCTAATGTTTGTATGTCAAAATAGTAACGTTAGATAATAGGAATGTCTAATGAGTAAACACAAAGTTAGACTTTAGAATGAAACTAAATAACGATAACAATCCAATTCCCACGTCATAATTCATAAAATCATTTAAATCTTTCTTTCTCATAACTTCTAAAAAACATTCAATATAAAATCTCAAGGTGTTTCAATGCCTTTCTTAATATAAATTGTCAAAGTATTTCCAAGATTTTCTCAATATAATACATGGGTTAAATAAAATTATAAAAATGATAATAATGCCATGCATATGCATGGATTCCCAACCCGATTTCTATATTCTCAAATAAGGTCCTTATCATACTAGGGTCCAAATGGTTTATGGCTACTCCCAATGAGAGATTACCCGCCTTAACTCGTTGCCATTGACTTAACAATTAAGGTAGTTATGACCTCACATGTCAGTAAATAAGGAAAAAAAATCCTAAAAAGAACTTTATGTAAACATGTGACCATTAACATAATTCTCATGGAATATAGTATCTAATTGCATCTCTAAGCATTATGCTTAATTTGGAGTATATTCATTCCATAACAATGATATTTTATCCTTAAAAAAAGAGTATCTGTAACACCCGATGTCAGGTAATTTATTTTCAACCCTTGAAGTTAATGTAAATTGCATTTTGGCCACTTACGTTGGGCGTACTAGCTATGTACGCCGGACGTAAGTCTTCGAGGAAGTCAAAGCGGAGGAAAGAGTACACTAGGCGTATGTGTGAGAACATCGGGCATACTTGTGCATATGCTATACCCTAAATTTTAGGGTGTGACCCCTATTTATTCATCTTACCCCTCCCTTGGACATCATCTTATCCAGCCTCCATTCCCTCTTAACCCTAGATCGAAACCCTAAGCTTGTGAGAGTGTTTTGAAGCTTGGAAAGTGACTCTTGAGTGTTTTGTGTTAGAAGAAAGATCATTCAAGTGGTGGTGGTGCATTCTAGCTTGTAGATCCATCAACTTCATCTCTTTGTGCACCTTTTCAAGGTATAAAGTTCAAATATTGGAGCTCTTTTAGTTAGATCTTGCTTAGCTTCGCCTTTTGGTTCTTTATGTCCCAAAGCTCTGATCCTTATAAGTATAGAGTACTCCAGAGTTAGTAAGTCGTCCTTTCAAACATTATAAGATGTATAAAGTTATAAAAATGTTATCTTGGACATTCATTTTCCTCCCTGCAAGAGATATGGGGGTTTTAATGAATTGAAAAGTTAGGGTTTTTGGGTTTTAGCTCCTTGTAGCCATGTAAAGGCTTAAAGTTAGAGACTTTATCGCTTAAGAAGTTCTTTAGGGGTCAACTATGTGTTTAGGAATGAATTTCTTAATTAATAAGACGTTTTGCATGAGAAGTGTTGAGACCAGCTTAATTACGCTGAGCTTACGCTTGGCTACGCCTGGTAATATGTGTATATCCATACATATAATTTTACATCATATTTTAATATTTCTAGTTAGTTTTATGTCATTTATAGAACAAAAGGTACTTAATCTGTTATGTACTGTGTTGTAGGGTAAAAGATATGTTCGAAGCAAAAAGGAAGCGGGAAGCTGGAAGCTAGGAATTTGAATCAAGTCTTAAAATGAAGAAAAATATACTCTCCACATCGTGGTGACATTCCCACGACGTGTTGTTTTGGACTATCCCGATGGATCTAGAAGACTTGTTGGATACGAGATAATCACGAAGGCCACAACGTGGTGGACTTACCACGTTGTGGTGATCTATTTTTGGGAAATTATAAATAGAAGCCACTCTCCTCCGAATTTGTAACTTTTGCTGGAAGCTACTGTCGATTTTTGAAGGCCAAGTATCCATTTTGAAGCTTGGAAGTGAAGAAGTCGATCACAACATGGGAATCCAGATCATTAAGGCAAGACAACCCTTTATTACGATTTTTTACTTTAGTTTAATCATGTTTATTACAATGAATTTCATTTTTATAAGTTTGATTGCTGAAATCATGGGCTAAAACCCTATGACTTTTGTTTAGTGTAGGTTTGCTTGATTTTTTTATGGCTTGATTTATGGTTAGGGTTAAGTTTTATTGGTTATTTGTTACGTTAGCTTATTGAAGAACCTTCTATACTTATGAGATCTACTTTTTCTGTTTATTTCTAAGTTTGATCTAGATTGCATGACCATCTTTCTTAATTGAACTTGATAATTATGATATTTGTGAATTGAAAAAATTGTAGGACTAGTGTTTTGACTAAAACCTAGGATTAAATAGAAAAGTGGACAAATAATCGTATGAGATAATATATGATGACCAATCATATATCAAATTGAATCAATAAACCAATTTGAATAATCTATTATAAGTCTAATTTAACTCGAACTGAACACTAGTGAACTTATTAGTTTGTCTGCTTGATTACCGTATGAATGAGCTTGTTTGCTAAAGGATTAAGCTAGTGAAAATTAACTTGATCATCTTAGGAATTGGTAACTAATGAAAAATTAATCCATTGCACTCCCATAAATCAACGATAACATCAAGTAAATCGAAGCTGAACGAAAATCTCTCAATTACTTGGTTTAAATCGTCTTTTGTGTTTCTTGTTTTTAGTTTTAATATTTGCCTTAATAGTTGATAGTTAGTTAGTTTAGTTAATTAATTTTTTAGTCTTGCAAAACTAGAGAAAAACCCTTTTTCTAAATTCATCAATAATTTAGTTAGTATTAGACAAAAATTAGCTAATCATCATGTTCCCCATGTTAGATACCTGTCTATTGCGCTATACTATTCTCAACAAGGTACACTACCTTAGGTAATAATTAGTTACATTAGTAGGATTAACTACTGCATAATTACTATAGCACCAAGTTTTTGGTACCGTTGCTGGAGAACAATCCATTTTTTGTTAATTTAAATCTGCTATATTATTAGGATTTTTTTTTATCTATTTTCTTTTAAATTTTCATATTTAGTCTTTTTGTTGTTTTACTTACCACTTTGTGGTCACTAACACCACGTCGTGGTGTCGTAACAGGTGGGTTCTATCTTTTTTGTTTTATGCATTTTATTTGTTTTTTGTTTCAATGATTTATGACCCGAGGGTCAAACACACCAATCTTACCACCGTTTGATGATCCTGAGTCAGAATTTGATAAGAAGAAGACAACCAAACTGGTTGAATCAATCAAAAGAACTCTAGGAAGCGAATTCGAGTATTTTGAGAAGACTCCTAACAAAAAGGTGTTAGCTCACTAACCCGAAATCCAACAAGAATCATACAAAGTAAGCGAATCCGAAAGCGAAGCAAAAGCCAAAATGACGGACATTGCAAACATGTTGATGGAAGCTTACAAGATGCAGATGTGTGAAGACACCGGACCAAGACTTGTGCAACCCGTAATTCCTGCCACCGCTACCTTTGAGCTTAAGGTACATATCCTTACCGCACTAAAGGATATTTTGTAACACCCGTAGATTCTGGCCCCTGTCTGTACATAGTGGTTGGAAAGTATTGTTTAAATTTTATATAATAATAATAATACTAAGACTAATAATTAGTCACGATACATATTAGACTAAAATCTAGTGGTAATGATACTAGGTTTCGTCAGAGGAAAGTAAATCAGTGGAAGCGAAACATTATCTGAGTTCGGAATCACCACCTTAACAAGTGAGTGCATAGTTACTTTCATCTTATAGATAGATATGAAGTATTTTATATAAATTACGTGTTATGTGTGCATTTTATCTGTTCACTTGATATCTATGCTAGATGAACGATCTTATACATGTTTTAAATGATTTAAACTGTATATGTATTTTATATCTACAACATATGTTGGGTAAAACATAGGTAGATGAATGATAAGGGATGAAAGATGATATATAGGAACATTGGCATTTATGGACATAGTGCCCTATAGGTGAACATTGGCAGCAATGAACTTAGTACCCTATAGATGAGGGTTGGCAGTTGTGCCACAACCTGTAGATGTTTTGATCTACGATGTACTCTAAACATCCTAGCAGCTGTGCTCAAAGGAAAATATCAGCAGCTGCGCCTAATAGAGAACATCATAACTCTGACAGTGGCCCCCAAAGGACAATATCGGCAACTGCGCCTAATAAAGAATGTCATAATTCTGGCAGCTGTGCCTAAATGCTAATATTAGCAGCTGTGCTTAATAGATAACATTAACAACTGTGTCATTAGGACAATCCTTAGGAATGAATGAGTGGATGATAAATGATTCTTAGGATAGATCCTTAAGAAATAAAGAAGATAATCGGGATGGATAATTGGGTTGATTGTTTAATGATTAAACATAATTATATTATTGTAGGTTGAAAACCCTATGTACTCACCAGGTTTCCCAACCTGACCCACTCCAGTTTATTTGTATCATCGGTGTCGATACGAAGCTACTTTACACTAAGAGATTAAGCAGATGTTGATCGCTAGTGTAAATGAATGTAAGGTCTGTTTATACTTATGTTTCTTTATTGACGATGATATCCCAAAGTTTTAAAAGGAATGAAATACATTTCTTCTGAAATGCTTTGATAACACATTTATCATGTTTTTCTAGGAACAAATTCCACAACATTTTTATAAAAAGGGTACTCTGATTTTTAAATAAAGCATAAACAAATCGGTTTTTTCTGGCCGTGAAAATGAGGATGTCACAATATTCCATTTTCCGGAAAAGACCACGAGGACACCTACAGGCACATTGATGAGGTCAATGACATTACTGACTAGTTCAACATACCAAACATCCCACGCGAGACAAATTTTCTAAGAATGCACCCTATTACTATTAAGGGTACAACAAAAGATTGGTTGAAGGCACTCCCATCGGGCACGATACCGACTTGGGCAAAATTTTGCGAAGCGTTTATGCTACAGTTTTGCCCACCATCTAAGGTTTCCAAGTTGAATAAGACCATTGCAATTTTCGAGCAACAAGCGGGTGATTCATTATACAAGGTGTGGGAGCGATACAAGTGTTTGTTGAGAAACTATCCTCAAAATCAAACAAGAAGTCTTAATTTTCCAGATGGGGTGAACGTCACAACTAGGCCACTCCTTGATTCTCAAGGGCCACTAACAAAGAAAGCACCAGCCGTGATCAAGGAGCTAATCGAGGAATTTTCTAAACATTCAAGGGAATACCATAACCCTCGATATGATGCAACTAAGGGAAATATGAATGCTGCTTCAGAGGACATGCCGGCGGTCGTAGCAATGTTGCATAACATGGATAGGAGGATGACTAAACGATTTCGGTTTGTTTCATAATTTGGGGCCATGACGCAAAGATCAAGTATCATAAGGATTTGGGCTTTGGTACCGATAGGTTTAGACCCATTTAAATGTGGGTAATGTAGATTGTGTGATCCAAGAGTTTCGTTTGTGCATTGGAGTCAATGGGTGAAATGGGAAGTAGTGTTTCAGATTTCTTTTATGAATTATGGATTTCAATTCAATGTATTTTAAGTAAAAAATAATTAGATAGGGTTGTATAGCTCCTCATGTAACGCTCATGCTTCTAGTCTAGACATTAATGATGATGTAATATTCTAGGTTAACCTTTGTAACCCGTTTTGAAATAAAAAATGTATTATTTGAGTATTATGTGTTTTATGCTTAATTGTTGTGATTTAAATAAATCAAGGATAAAAAATAAACATTAAAATAAAATACTAGATAACCCCAATATCTATACATAAAGAGGTAGTGGTCGTGACAAAGATTTTAGATATATAATGAATGCCGAAATCCGAGTTATAACGAAAGTCGTAGAATACGTTAAACCGAGAGCGTGCATAAAAAGAACGTCCAAATATGATTTCGTATGGGGAAGTTATGATTTTTCTAAGTTTTTACTTAACAATATGCAGCCCAAAGTTCGAATATGAGATCGAGTGATTTTTAGCCGAAACAATCTAAACGAGAATCATATATCTCGTTAATAGTAGTTCAGCGGTAAAAAGATAGACGAAAACGGACGTCGGATGAAGAAGTCATGAATTTTTAACAGACTTTTCATGTCCCGCCCTGTTAAAAATATAATAATAAAAATGAAATCAAAACTAGCCAACGGAGTCTAAACGAACGTTGTAGAGTATAATCTGACCTACACGTGGATATAAAGAACGTAGAAAACGGAGCTCGTATGCGAAAGTTATGAATTTTTGAAGTTCGAGGCACGCATACTGAAGCTTATCCAAAGGGAATGCTCCACGTTGAGAAGGGGAACGCCCCGCGTTCACATTGATCAGCCTCGAATTAGCCACATCGTAACTGACACGAGCTGTCATCGGAAAGAGTACCTCACCCTTCTCCCATGCGCTGCGTCCGAAGGAACGCCCAGCGTTCTGGAACGCACTGCGTCCCTCGCATGAACACCTTGCGTACCAAAGGCCAGGCTCCTACTATAAATAGAAAGCGAGACCATCTGGATTTGATTGCTAAATTTCATTTCTCCTACTTTATACTTTCTCATATATTGCAAGAAATATCCCTGAAGTCCCGGTATCATCCCGACACCCGAAGCAAGTCCCGAATCCCTGAAGATCCCAAGAAAAAAAGAGTTTTCGAGCCGAAACTCTGCCCGCGTGAAGCCCGGTTTTTGAGAAAACATATCGGTTTCATCGAAGAGTATTACTTTAAAGAGCCATATTGTTGTCCGATCATCGCCTTATCAAGCGAGTGTATATTCATTTTCTTCGAACACATAGATATGAAGTATTCTCTATAAAATACGTGCTATGTGTTTATATACTATTTGTTTATTTGATATAAGTGTTGAATGAATGTTTTATACATGTTTTACGTTGTATATGTATTTTTTTTTATCTACAATTATGTTAGGTGAAACATGGATAGATAGTTGATGTGTGATTAAATAAAATGATGAGAGGCCCCAATGTTGTTGTTGATTCAGTCATCTAGTGGAGTTTAGATGACGACCACAGACTCTTCTAGACAGTCTAGTGGAACGCTGACAGACTCGCTACCTATAGGTGTTATTGAACTTGGGTGTTCAATTGTTGTACTCCATCCCCCACATGGTTTCCTTATTTGACATAAATTGCTGGGCAACACCCAAAGCAGTGTTGTCGCCCTGATGAAAGTCCTTAGGCTAGGTCCTTTGTGATAATTGTTTTGGATACGTATGATGAAAGTCCTTAGGCTAGGTCCCTTGTGATAGGTTTTTTGGATACGTAAAGTGAGGATAACGGGAATGAGTAATTGGGTTATTGTTGGTTGATGAAATTAATATAATTATTTATTGTGGGTTGAAAATCCTATATGCTCACTAGGCTCGCAAGCTTGACCCACTTAGTTTTCTTTGTATTACAGGTAGTGGCACGAGAGCATAAGTTCGATGACTTATCAAGATATTTTGGATTATAGACCAGTAGTTCTAAATAACTGTTGTAAGGTCTATTTTGTACTATTTATGCTTTTGGTCTGTATCGGAAGATGACATCCCGAGGTTTTGTTATATAATGAAAGTACATTTCTTTAAAAAATGCTTTGATAAAATTTTAACATATTTTGTTTTGGGAACAAATTCCGCAACTCTTTTAATCAAAGGATTGCTGATTAAAAGCATAAATTAAATCGGTTTTTTCTGGCTGTGGATTTGGGGATGTCACAGTTGGTATCAGAGAATTAGTTTAAGCGAACTAGGAATTTGTAGGGTTTCTAGACTTAAACTTAGAATGCTAAGTAAAGATTGTGAGATGAGTGTCTGTTATATTTTAGACATGAGCACTAGTTTATTTTAGGAAAGATGCCTAAAATTCTTTTATGTGCTAAATGTTATATGTTTGCCATATATGATATTATTTGTTCAGACCTATGGTTTGTTGCCAACCGGATCTGGATACCTTATGCGTTCAGGATTCTAAACGTATGACTGCAGTATTAGAACTAGCATGTAAACGTTTCAGAGTGATATGGATGATTTAAATATCTATCATGAATAAGGATCTAAATTCAACTTATTCGGTGTATGGATAAAAAATGGCAAAAACCAGAAGTGGGTTTGGAAACGCAAATGAACACATGAATCAACCACCTGTAATTGAGCAAGCACCTGTTGTAGCAACAACACCTGAGCCAATGACAATGGCTGGGGTACAAGAGATGATCTAAATAATGTTGGATCGTCAAATGGAAGAAACTAGACGTCTGCTTAAGCAGAATCATGAAGAACTTTCATACCGATTGAACGACCCGAGTTGAATGAAGGGCAGTCGGAAGGAGGTAACTTCAGTGGGATTGGTGGTCAAGCCAACCCACTGTTAGTTAGACAAAACAACCAAGAAGGAGGAATTGATGGACTTGGATGCAAGTACAAAGATTTTCTGACTTGCAAACCATCGACCTTTACTGGAAAGGAAGATCCAATCGGAGTTATGGATTGGATCTCAGAAATGGAGCTGGCCTTTATGACATGTGGTTGCAAGGGAAAACTACAAACCATATATGCAGTACGTCAGTTCGGGGTGGCGCTATTTGTTGGTGGAACACTCTGGGGAAGACCCTAAGCCCTAATGAGCCACTACAAACTGACTTGGGCAGAGTTGGTGCAATTCAAGAACAAGTTCTGCTCGAACCAAAATCTGCTAGAGTTGGAGAACAAATTTTTGACATTAAAGAAAGATAGCATGTTAGTTGATGAATACACTAATGCCTTCATAGACAAGATGGAGTTTGCTTTAAGCATCGTCCCAGGTGAGTTGACAAAAGTTGACCGGTATGCAAAGGGACTCCCATGGGAGTATGCGGTGCCAGTACGTTAGGCACCTACTTTAGAGGCAGCTATTTGGGCTGCCAAGTCTTTTGAGGATATGATCAAGGGGAGAACCGCCAACAAGGTTGATGTTGGCGAAAAGAGAAAGTTTGAAGGAACTTCAGGTTCCAACAAGAAAAGTAAATTTTCGAAGTCTAATTCGAAGAAGTTTGGAAGAGGATGAAGAGGCTAAGCAAAATGGTGTGAAAAGTGCAAGAAAAAGCACTATGGGAAATGTAGTGATGAAGTGACTTGCTACAACTGTGGAAAAACCGGGCATTATGCCAACGAGTGTCCGTCCAACAAGAGGATGTGCTTTGGATGTAACGAAGAAGGGCACATTTTGAAAGACTTTCTGAAAAAGAAGGAGGCAGCAAAACCCAACATTCCACCAAAACCGAAGGTGAGAGCCTTTCAGATGAAACTTGAGGTTGCGAAAGATGAAGCTAATGTCTCTTCAGGTACCTTTCTCGTAAACGAATTGCCTACCCAAATTTTGTTTGATTCTGGAGCCAACTACTCTTTTATTTCGCATAAATTTGGTAGAAAACTAGCTTTGCCTATTGATAGAGTAGTTAATGCTTTAGTAGTCGAGGTTGCTAGTGGCAAGTTTATACCTGTTAGCTATCGCATGAAAAACATCTTCATTGATTTGAATGAGAATAAGTTCCACGAGGAATTATCACCTATTGAGCTAAATGGTTTCGACATCGTGTTGGGAATGGATTGTCTTAGCGCCAATGATGCCGAAATATTGTGCAGGAAGAAGATAGTAAAAGTAAACCCACTAGGAAAAGAGTCATTTATGGTATATAGGGACAAATGCAGAGTGAATTCTGGAATTATTTCCCTAATGAAATCCAGAAAGTTTTTGGCCAAGGGATGTACGTCATATCTAGCATTCGTGATCGATGCTAAGAAGGTAAAGAAGGAGGTGCAAAGTATTTCGGTGGTGTGTGATTATTCGGAAGTATTTCCCAAAGATCCTCCCGGATTACCCCCTGATTGACAAGTAGAATTCCGTATTTACTTGTTTCCAGGAACCACACCAATAGCAAAAGCACTGTACCGACTAGCACCAACAGAGATGAAGGAGCTTATGACACAGTTTCAGGAATTATTGGAGAAAAGTTTCATTAGACCTAGTTCATCACCCTGGGGAGCTCTGGTGTTGTTCGTAAAGAAAAAGGACGGGAGTATGAGAATGTGCTTTAATTACAGAGAGCTGAATAAGGCAACGATAAAGAATAGATATCCATTGCCAATGATTGATGACATGTTTGATCAAGTACAAGGTTCAAGATATTTGTCAAAGGTTGACCTAAGGTCAGGATATCATCAGCTGAAGATGAGAGTGCAGGATATCGAGAAGAATGCATTCAGAATACGATATGGACATTACAAGTTTTTGGTTATGTTGTTTGGACTAACCAATGCTCCAGCAACATTCATGGATTTGATGAATAGGGTTTGTAAACCATTCTTTGATAAATCTGTGACGGTGTTGAGAATAGAAGTTGTCTTGACAACTGTGGAGAGTATAAAGAAAGCTCAAGAAGAAGCTTTAGAGAAGAATGACCGAAAGGGGGAACGTTTGGGAAAAACGTTAGTGTTCGGTATAAACAGTCACAGACTGAAGGTATTCCAAGATCGGATTTGGGTACCTAAGACAGGAGGAATAAGAGATCTTCTGATGGAGGAAGCTCACAAACCATGTACTCGATTCATCCCGGTAGAACTAAAATGTATAAGGATCTCAAACCCTATTACTGGTGTTGACGATGAAGCTCGATATTGCAAAGTATGTGGCCGAGTGTGTGACATGCGATAGAGTTAAGGAAAAAAAATCAGAAACCATATGGGAGTTTAGAACCTTTACTTGTACCTATGGGTAAATGGGAAGATATTGCTATGGATTTTGTCACTAAACTGCCCAGAACAAAGAACAGTCACAACATGATTTGGGTGGTCATTGATCGCTTCACTAAGAGTGCACACTTTATAGCAGCCAATTGGAAATGGTCTATGGATAAGCTTACGAATTCTTACATGAAGGAAATTGTAAGGCTTCACGGTGTTCCATTAATGATTGTATCAGATCGTGATAGCCGTTTCACCTCAATGTTTTGGAAAAGTCTACAAGAGGAATTGGGTACGAAGTTGTGTTTGAGTACAACTTACCATCCACAGACTGATGGTCAGAGCGAACGGACGATACAAACACTTGAAATATGATGAGAGCATGTACCCCGGAATTCCAAGGTAACTGGGATGAACATTTACCTTTGGTAGAATTTTCCTACAATAATAGTTTCCACTTGAGCATTAAGATGACACCTTATCAAGCTTTGTACAGAAAAAAGTGTCGTACACCATCTTGTTTGTTTGAATCTGGGGAGAAGTAATTTATGGGACCCAAGATAGTCCATCAGACTACTGAAAATAATCAGGGAGAGAATATTAGCAGCTCAGGATCGTCAAAAGAGTTATGCTGACGAGAAAAGATGACCGATGACTTTTGAAGTTGGAGATTCGGTTTTGCTTAACATCTCACCGTAGAAGGGGCTTATAAGGTTTGGTAAAAGGGGAAACTAAGTCCAAGGTTTATTGGACCGTTTAAAGTTCTTCAGAAGATTCAAAACCAAGCTTACAGTCTTGAATTACCCAAAGAACTGAATGATATTCATAACACTTTCCACATGTGTTATTTGAGGAAGTTCACAGGAGAAGTTCCCAACATAATTCCAATTTCTGAGTTAAGGATTGATGAAAATAAGAGGTTAATTGAAGAACCAGAGGCAACCGTTGACTATAAGACTAAGAAGTTGCGATGCAAGATGGTCAAATTAGTGCTTGTCCGTTGGAAACATATGAATGAGCCAAATCTCTCCTGGGAAACGGAGATCGACATGATGAGTCACTATCCGTATTTGTTTATTGATGTATGATTCCGGAGACGGAATAATCCTAAGGGGGAGAGAATTGTAACGCCCGTGTTTCTTGACTAGGAATTAATGATGATGTAATATTCTAGGTTAACCTTTGTAACCCGTTTTGAAATAATTAAAATGTATTATTTGAGTATTATGTGTTTTATACTTAATTGTTGTGATTTAAATAAATTAAGGATAAAAAATAAACATTAAAATAAAATACTAGATAACCCCAATATCTATACATAAAGAGGTAGTGGTTGTGACAAAGATTTCGAATATATAAAGAATGTCGAAATCCGAGTTATAACAAAATTCGTAGAATACGTTAAACCGAGAGCATGCATAAAAAGAACGTCCAAATTTGACTTCGTATGAGGAAGTTATGGTTTTTCTAAGTTTCAACGTAGCAATATGCAACCCAAAGTTCGAATATGAGATCGAGTGATTTTTAGCCGAAACAATCTAAACGATAATCGAAGATCTCGTTAATAGTAGTTCAACGGTAAAAAGACACACGAAAACGGACGTCGGTTGAAGAAGTTATGAATTTTTAACAGACTTTTCATGTCCCAGCCTGTTAAAAATATTATAATAAAAATGATGTCAAAACTAGCCAACGGACTCTAAATGAAAGTTGTAGAGTATAATCTCACCTACGCGTGGATATAAAGAACGTAGAAAATGGAGCGTGTATGCGGAAGTTATGAATTTTTGAAGTTTGACGCATTCATATCGAAGCTTATCCGATGGGAACGCCCCACGTTGAGAAGGGGAACACCCCGCGTTCGTATTGCTCGGCCTCGGATGAGCCAAGTCGTAGTTGACACGATCTGTCATCGGACAGAGGAGTTCGACCCGCTCCTACGCGCTGCGTCTGAAGGAACGTCTAGCGTTCCGGAATGCGCTGCATCCCTCGCAGGAACGCCCTGCGTACCGAAGGCCAGGCTCCTCCTATAAATAGAAAGCGAGACCATCCGGATTTGGTTGCTAAATTTCATTTCTCCCCCTTTATACTTTCTCCTATATTGCAAGAAATATCCCGAAGTCCTGGTATCATCTCGACACCCGAAGCAAGTCCCGAAGCCCCAAAGATCCCGAGAAAAAAGAGTTTTCGAGCCAAAACTCTGCCCGCGTGAAGCTCAGTTTTTGAGAAAACATCCCGGTTTCATTGAAGAGTATTACTTTAAAGAGCCGTAGTGTTGTCTGATCATCGTCTTATCAAATGAGTGTATATTCATTTTCTTCTAACACATAGATACGAAGTAGTCTCTATAAAATACGTGTTATGTGTTTATATATTATTTGTTTATTTGAGATAAGTGTTGAATGAATGTTTTATACACGTTTTACACTGTATATGTATTTTTTTATCTACAATTATGTTGGGTGAAACATGGGTAGATAGTTTATGTGTAATTACATAAAATGATGAGAGGCCTCGATGTTGTTGTTGATTCAGTCATCTAGCGGAGTTTAGATGACGACCACGGACTCTTCTAGACAGTCCATTGGAACGCTGGCAGGCTTGCCACCTGTAGGTTATTAAACTTGGGTGTTCAATTGTTGTACTCCATCCCCCACATGGTTGCCTTATTTGACATAAATTTTTGGGAAACCCCCAAATCAGTGTTGTCGCCCCGACGGAAATCCTTAGGCTAGGTCCCTTGTGATAGTTGTTTTAGGGATGTAGAGTGAGGATAATAAGAATGGGTAATTGGGTTATTGTTGGTTGATGAAATTAATATAATTATTTATTGTGGGTTGAAAACCCTATATGTTCACCAGACTCCCAAGCCTGACCCACTCAGTTTTCTTTGTATTACAGGTAGTGGCACTAGAGCATAAGTTGGATGACTTATCAAGATATTTTAGATTATAGACCAGTAGTTGTAAATAATTGTTTTAAGGTCTATTTTGTACTGTTTATGCTTTTGGTCTGTATTGGAACATGACATCCCGATATTTTGTTATATAATGAAAATACATTTCTTTAAGAAATGCTTTGATAAACTTTTATCATATTTTGTTTTGGGAACAAATTCCACAAATCTTTTAATCAAATGATTACTTTGAATTATTTTAAAAGCATAAATTAAATCGGTCTTTTTTGGACATGAATTTGGGAATGTCACACCTCATTACCTTTCTGTAGATATAAAGATTTTCGAAATCGGATTTGAAACGAAGAAGTTATGATCGTTTCAAGCTTGGGTGGTTTTGGGCCACGTTGAGTACGCTGGGCGTACATGGAGGTGTACGTTGGGCGTACCTAATCAGTGCCTAAACCCTATTTTCATGGTTTAAGCCCTATGTAAGCTCCTTAACTCCCCCAAAACCATTCCATCCTCAGCCTCCACCTCTCCATCACGCCTTCCATGAAACCCTAACCCTTGTTGAGCCTTGTGAGATAAAAGAAGGTGTTTTTTAGTGCTTTGGAGTATGTATGGTACACCTTGGAGAAGAAGGAACTTCTTGGATAAGTGTTGGTTGCATTAGAGCTTGTAGATCGGGACTTTGTTCACCTTGATCTATCTTCTAGAGGTATAAAGTTTGAATCTTGATGATGCATTTGTTAGATCTAACTAGTTTTGGATGTTATGAGCTTTTGGTCATTTTAGTGCATAAAGTTTAGATCTTGAAAGTTTGTGACCTTCTTATGGATAAAGTTGGAAGCTTTATCCATCTAAACATCATTGTAAGTCAGATCTAAAGGTTGGAGACTTCGACTTAATGGATTAAGTTGAAAAAGATGCACTTTTAGTCCCTTTGATGCTTAAAGGTTAGATCTTGGTGGTTTGGGCCATTCTGATGGATAAAGTTGGAAACTTTATCCATTATGGAGCTTTTAGGATCCATAATAATGTGATCTTGACCCTTCTATACCTTCCATGAAAGTGTCATGATGTCTTAAGAAATTAATACGTTAAGGTTTTGGCTTTTGGACCTTTTCTAGACATGGAAAGTCATAAATGTGGAAACTCTATGACTCAGAATGATGTTGTGGGACTAGATATGAGTGTTGGATGAAAGAACTTAAGAGATTAAGCTTTTAATGGAAAAGCGTCATTTGGCTGAGTACGTCGGGCGTACCTTCAAATACGATGCACGTACTCGTATGGGGTATCGATTCTAGATGGTGAGTACACCATTCGTACGAGCTGAGTATGTTGGGCGTACTCAGCCTGAAGTTTGACTTGTTGACTTTGACTTCCGTTGACCATTGACTTTTTGACCAAGTTTGACTTGGTCAAACTTGAGGGTTTTCGGCTATTAATTAAGATTTTATCTGGTTCTAGTATTAGTGGATTTGTGGGTGTAAGCAGTGTAGAGAAGGGATCGTGACGTAAGTTTCAGGATTCTTCGATTCAGGCGAGTCTTCTCTCGGTGATCATGAGTCGAAGGCACCAATGTCGGCTCACTAAATTGTGTATGTAAGATGCTAGCTGTCTTTGTGACTCTTGCATGTTTGTATGACCCTATGTGGTAGAATAGCTGTTATTATTGTGTTATGTTGTTTATGTATGACTGAGACTAATGATAGTCTCTAGGGTTGCTGATAACCTACCGGGCGTGCTGTTAGCCCACTGGGTCTATTGATAGTCCACATGGTTCCTGATAACCCATAGCTATTTATTTTTCTTGTGTTGTGTTTGGTATTTTGGGGAACTCACGAAGCTTTATGCTTTACATGCTTCAATTTTTCTTATATTAAAGGAGGGACACCACTCGATAGCATCGCATCAGTGGGGGACTTGTGTACTTGATAACTTTTAACGTTACTCTGATAAATGTTTTAAGATCTTGCAGTTGTGAATTAGATAAATACTTAAAGTTTTAAATAGAAAAATTTGGGTTGTAATTTGGGGTGTTACAAAGTTCCTAAGTCACTACTCACGTCCACTACCAACTGCGGATACCTATTCTCCCACAAAGACGGACTACTGATCTCCCTCAACTCTCCCTTTAGAATTTTTCTCACATGTATGCATGCACTAGAACACCTTAACACTTCTCTTAGGTCACTAGGAACTCCACCACTGCTAGGTGTACCTGTACACCCATATGATTAGAAAAACCACCACAAACTTCTTAGATTCCCACCTTATATTTCCTCATACGTAAGTGCTCACACTAGCAAACTTTAGCACTCTTCCAAGGTTACTGGGAATACTCTACTCACCATTCTATCAGCTGCAGAAGAAGTATCTACCAGTTTCACCTAACTATCTTATGAATAAATTACATGCAACAAGGATTAAGCAGTGCTTCGACTGTGACAACCCGAACCTTTTTCCGTTTTCGTTAATAAAATTTGAATTTTAGTAAGTTTCTGTCAAAACTTCATGGTTTAGGAAATCATCTAGTCTTATATAGTTAAATTTATATAAGTGAGTTGGAACCAAATCACGCGAAAACTCGAAGTCCTTGAAAAATAAAACAGTTTTTGGCATAAGTGAATGTATGGCCGCACACTTGTGTACGGCCGCACACCTGTTCACGACTGGTGCCAGGTGGACCTCACCATCGACCATACCCCCATCCTATAAATATAGGACCCCTACCCTCATTTGAACACTCTTGGCCGAAAAATCTCTCATTCTCTCTAGAACTTCTGACCGTACACACTAAAAACACCTCTTTTCTTTTGGAAAAACATCGAAAATCATCATTTGGGATCGTTTGGGAGCATTTGGAACACATTTTCTTCGAAATCAAACACCCTTGTTCTTGAGTGTATGACCGTACAC
Organism: Lactuca saligna; assembly: GCF_052625555.1. NCBI lineage: Eukaryota > Viridiplantae > Streptophyta > Magnoliopsida > Asterales > Asteraceae > Lactuca > Lactuca saligna. Next base: position 3,119,342 of record NC_136424.1, read on the forward strand.
CCTTCAAATCTTCAAAGGCCGTACACCCTTCGAGAAGCAGTTTACGAATGTGCACGGTTCACGACCGTACACCCCATTCATGGCGGTACACCCTCATTTACGGCCGTACACACTTCCTAAGCTGTGAAGTAGACTGAAAACCCACTTTCCTCAATTCAATAAAGTCCCGGTAACATTCCCTAACCGAAAACAAGTGTTTTTCTAACACTTTATCTAACGAAATCGCTAATTTAGATACATATATGTATTTATTTGATATTAGGATTCCGTTAAGTGTCATATACAACAACTCGAGGATCTTCGTTTCCAGATCGACGCTTTCACACCACAACAGTGACTTCATACCCCTACACTTTTATGGTTTTTAAATGTTTTCAGGTGGGAATACAAGCAAGATACAAATGAGTTTGTGAACTAAAACAAAGAGGTTTTCAACAAGTTAAAACTTATGCAATTGATACAGATCAACGTTTTTCATAAAACATATAGATATTTTATCCCTTTTGTATTATGCGGAGCATAAGGAACGTTTTCTAAACATAATTGCATAGTTTTCAGAATAATCCACGAACATAACATTTCAGTCGGACTATAATAGGTATAGTTTAGGGAATTCATTACCCGTTTACCGATACGAACTACTTACTTGATCAAACATATAAACTATGACAGATTTAGTTTATGATATTCATTACTACGTTCAAATAACAAGAGTATAACCCAAATTAATTATTTAAGTATAATTATTTATACTCTACCAAGTATACAAATAGTTTCAATTACGAGAACATGATACAGAACAAAATGTAAACTAGTTAATACAGGAATGTGAGACATCTCTTCATTTATACCCTTTGGGGTACTGGTAAAATCCTTAACACTTAGTATAACCAGAGTCTCATGGAGGGAGAGCGTGAGATTTGTGAATAGATATATTCGGGACTAATAATCCCACACCTAAATTGCTAGCTACAGTTAGTCAGGCATGCCTGGGGTGACAAATATCATACCGTACGACTCCTGAAGAAACGTCTCTGAGGTCATCATTCATATCAAGCATAGTTATAAAAACTCACAATAGTATAAACTAACCTTAGTTTACGGGATTTCATTCTTCATTAGTTTTTATTTTCATTAATAGAACTATTATACATTACACTGGAGGGTTTCCAGGGATACATTACATGGTTTTATTTTAAGTAATAAAACTACTATATAGGGATGAGAGTGGGACGGAACCGGTACCAACCCGTCCCGTTCCCGATTTCCCGAATACCGAATTTGATAGAAAGTTAATCCCGAATACCGAACCAAATTAACATCACCGATACCAGTACCGGCGGTACCGATTCCCGAATTTCATGTATTTGGAGTACCAAGTACCGTCCCATATTTTTAAATTCGGTACCGGTACGAGAACGGGATTTGGGACAAACTGCTCATCCCTACTACTATACTTACTGGCGGGAGCCAGGGTTTTCAAACGAAACATACTCCACATACTGGTGGTAGCCAGGGTTTACAAACGGAACGTACTTTACATACTTGTAGTAGCTAGGGTTTTCAAACAGAATATACCATACATACTAGTAGTAACCAAACATACAAACTATCATGTTTCTTATACTACAAAGGACACATCAACAAACATTCATAGTCAATTCTATAACCCTTAGTTTATGCATCATGGTTACGTATGAAGAATACTCGATATGTCGTGGAGTATGTGGTTTCCGCCTCATTTCCTGTTCCTTGTTAGGTTGTGGACTTAGGGCATATCCACATAATTCATTGGCTGTTCGATATTGGTTTATATGTGACTAGTATGAACTAAGTGGTGATAAAAGGAATTGAACGGGTTTTATCTTGCTTTTACTAAAGAAAATATTGGATTTTCTTGGAAACATACGAACATTTTCACGAATTCTTCAACAGGTTTTCATTACAAAAATATCGCTTATGAACTCACCAGCTTTATGCTGATACTCTTTCAAAACTGCTTGTATTCTCAGGAAATCAGTAGACATGTACCTCCTAGAGTTTTGAGAAGACGGCGCGTATAGAGTCACATATTTTTATTTTAATTATACTTTTGATGTATAAAAACAAGAATCAAACAGATGTAAACTCTTTTTCATATATTATCAATGTAATGGTTGTGTTTACTATTATTACTATGATGTGATGGTTGTGATACTACATATGATGTCATCCACCCCCGAACGTTTCCTCCGTTTCAGTTTGGGGGTGTGACATCGACTTGGGGGTGTGACATCGACTGAACGATCATACACTACAACGGTTGGACTCAAACAAGAGCTATGCGATAGGGCCAAATCAAACATTTTAAAACTATTTAATCTTTGTGGCATGCAAATTAACGTATTCACTTAATAGTTAACTAACATGAATATAGGTTTCACATAGCACAAAGCAAGCAACATTCGAGAAGAAAACCAATAGGCAATAAGGCATCATAAAAATCAGGCAATCCTAACATGCAATTCCTGAAGATCTTTAACACACACACACACACACTATCACGTAAGGGTGGCAATTGATGACACACCACAACAAAAATACATGACACAAAATGAAAATGGGAGAAAACTGAAATTCAAATTCGTGCTCGTGTCAAGTGTAAAAAACATGATGTCGTGCTCATGTAACCTCGTGATATTTCACCCAAAATTTTCTTTTTTATTTTAAACACATTTTAGCCAGAATATGTTAGCAGAAGTCTTATTTTAAATATTATGAAAATTCACCAATGTTATTTACCAAAACAATTCTATTGAAATACAAGCTCTCAAAAACTTACACCAATGTAAATTCTCAAAAACAAATGTGATGAAAACTCAACAGCATGTCAAAATGGTATTAATGTAAGGATACTAAATAAGACTACCCTAAAAGTTCCATCCTCTCCAAGGCATCATGTCAAGCTACATGTTCCAATGCACAATAATCAACAAGCAAATAATAGGTGTTAGCATAAGCTAAGTGAGTTAATTACAATAAAATGTTAAAAGAACACTCATATTATAAATGGATCACACAACAAATTCACACACAATCAAAGACTCACAAGCAGGACATAACAACATCATACTGCATATTTATTATGCATTGTTTCTCTTACCGTTTGGTCCAATGGTTATCAATAATTTCCTACCTCCAGGAGTTGTCCCTAAGGAACATTTGAAATTTTCTATATGGATTCAAATAGAGTTACGTGTTTTATGAGTTCAGATGACATCCATTTTGCTCAAACTGAACTCAGACTGATACGTATGTCTCAAGACATTATAGATTGTTTTCACTGGTTGTTGTCTCTCAATAAGAGCAAGAGAAGGAAGGAACCTAAAAAAACAGATGACTACAAATGGATCAAGCATGAAATTATCACTGAAGCCGACAAAGTCTTAAGTCACAGTTTTGGGTAGTCGTCTCTAAAGGTTTTGACATCATCTGGGGGAGATTGTAAGTCGAACCTTATAATCTAATGTGTCAAACCTACTTCATGTTTATTACCCATCAATATCCAATATGCTATCTGGTTCATTAGCATCGATAAGAAGCTTTTGTTTGCTAGGTACCAGATCTGTAATCTTTGTAATTAGGATCATATCTTTGTATAGTTTTATTTGGATCCCAAATATGTAGGAACTTCCATATATTAGATAGAATTACATAGTATATAAATTGTTCTAGGGTTGATAGTAAAACTGACAGCTTTGTTCAATCTCTCCTGTGAGAGAAAAAGTTCTTAGTGAAAACCTTAATAGAAATATGTTTTCAATTAGGACTTTATGAAACCTTTTGTTCTTTTGATTATTTTATTGTTTCGATTATTTTGTTGTTTGTTGTTAACCTTAATGATCAAACACCAATCAATCCAATCCATATTTGATGTTGTTAGAATAATATCCTAGCTAATAGTTATAATATTTTATTTCACTTATACGGACCAATTTAATCCATTTTCCCTAGTCTTTAATAATTATTCAAGTCATTTACCACCTTAAGATATTTAAAGTAGCATTTCTTAACTACAAGATAAAATATATGTTACGTTCAAAAAAAAAAGGTAAGATATATGTTAAAACTAATGATCATATTCAATATAATTATGGACATATAGAAATATTTTCCCACATATAATATATTTATTTGCTCTGATAAGAAAACATAAATACACCTCTATTTCTTTTGTAGGAGTAAAAGTAACGTATTTTAGCTAGAATATCAGCATTATACTTTCATTGAGTCCATTGCAATAAGGGTGCTTAGGTTCATGGGGTTCACGTATTTGGAACCGTTGAATATTTCTTGCACAATGAGACGGCTTGCCCTTTCGGATGGGTGGTAACCGTCCCAGTACACATATGCGTTCCTGTTGGGACACAAGTTCGAAAACGCGGTGCACAAACCCAGCCCATTATACGGTCCTTGTCCACAACATGCTTTATTCACCACCTCAAATCCTGCACATCAATACAAAAATCTTTATATTGTTGTAATCAAATATATATATATATATATATATATATATATATATATATATATATATATATATATATATATATATATATATATATTTTGGATGTTCGTTTACATAGTTTCCTAGTCACTAGTATTTTGTACAATAATTGAATCACATTTAACCTCACTCAGGTGCTTTTGATGAGATTAGATCACACTGAACTAAACCGTTCGATCGATAACATTATAATATATAACTTTTGGAACGGATCGATGTGATAAATATGCAAGAGAATCCATGCATGAGGAAAAAGGCAATTACCAAAAGTTTTTGGTTTGCTGATGAAATCGAGGTATATATGATGTGCTTCAACAGAGATAAAGATATCCTTCCCCAATTTCTTATTCAGTAAACTGATCATTGCCGTGACCTGCGGGTTAAACAGGTTCGCAGCCTGTTGCAGCTCCTTTGCACATTCTCCTTTCTGGCTTCGCACCGCAATTATGGATGGTGCACAACCCAATGGTCCAGTCGCTGTCACTAGTACCTTTCGAGCTCCCAATTCGTAAAGCCTCTGAGAACATTCATATATTTTAATCCAAATTTATTAATCTCACTTTTTCATACACTGATTTATATATATATATATATATATATATATATATATATATATATATATATATATATATATATATATATATATATATATATATATATATATATATATATATATGTACAGTATTACCATTAAAATCTTTTGGTATTCTGTGACAAGTAATCGGACATAATCTGGGAGTTTATATTGAAGCGATCGGAATGAATTTGGCACCAGATAGTAGTTGTTCACAAAATCGTTGCCACCACATGTGATCAAAACGATAGCCTCATTAACAAGCTTTTTGGTTTTCTCTGTACCGATTAAAGCAGCTACGCGTTCTTGGTATTGTTCAAACAAAGCCAATTGGTAAGGCATCCGAATTATGTTCACCTATCAAGAATCTTAAAGTTACTTCACTAATAAACCAATAATGCGACATTATTACGACTTACGCCTACTACAAGTTATATGAATATGATTGAAGTACAATTCACCAACTTATTATAGCTAGCTATTTTAAAGATAGTTTAAAAAAGAGCACCAAAGGAGAAAAGGGTTTCAGGTGCCCCTATATTTCAAAGTGATATCAAGATTTTGTCCTGACCCTTTTATATTTAGCTGCTTCCATCCTTGACTTTGAAAATAACAATACTAGAAAATCAAGTGAAGCAAAAAGTCAACTTACAAATTGGATTCCTGTATCATTAAGAATTCCAATCCCTGCAGAAGCAAAGTTGGCACCGTTAAGCAACTTTTTGCCGGTGAGATTTGGATCCAAGTACGGTAATAGCGGATCCACCCCGATATGTTCTCCTGAGAAACTCACACGATATTATAATTAAAACTGGAAATTAATTTATGAAAATCCGGAAAACTATAAATTGAATGTCCGAAAGACAAAATTGAGGGACCACAAGTGGTGTTACATTTGAAAAGTGATCTATGGACAGCAATTTATATTTTGTAAAATTGTATATTATAATATACAAATTGTTGTTTATGGAAAAAAATGGTATACAAATCAGTTCCATTACATTTATTTGTGTATGAATATATGTTTTATTAGAATAATGTAGTTTTCAATAATTTTTATTAAGTTGTAATATTTTTTCAAAAAACTAACAATAATAGCATTGTATTTTTTTAATCATTTTCTTATTTTAATATTATATTTTCAAGAATTTATCCAATTACAACATTAGAAAATTATTTGTATTTTGATTGTATTCCCATAATTTATATTTCTTGAAAATTACAATGATAAAATGGAAAAAAATAGAATAATATAATAAATAAATCACCATGCTTCTTTCATCTAAAGTATTAAAAGGTCGCAATTTAAAAAAAAAAAATTATATAAATAGTGTTAAGAATGACCCATAAAAATTCACAAGCTTTTAATAGCAAACAGGAAGTAACATTGGTAACAAATAAACAAAGACTAAGTCTAAGTTTCTTTATATGTTGGATTGCTCGTTCATAATTAAAAAATTCAGAATATAATATAATCATAGATTAGAAACTAAAAATATCTAGAAACAAATGTTAATTCGAAAACTATTTCACATCTACAAAAAGCTTTTGAGATAAAATCAGAAACAAAAAACGAGGAACTAGTTAGAGGTGATCAACCTATAATATCAGGGATGTTTTTGCCATTAGAGAAACGGCCAGTTGGACGATGAGAGGGATAATCAATCCCATAAGGAGGTGAATCAGCCCGTGCAGATGTTATCAAGAAATTGTTGTTTCCATTATCTACCAACGAGTCACCAAATACAAAGAATGCCTTAGGAGCATTAACATCGGTGCTACTTGTGGTTGCAAAAACGAGATAAGGGAAAACAAAAACAAGAATGGTAGCAAGTGTTATAAAAGACATCTGTGTTAGATATTATCTTTTTGTGTATACGAAGAGAATGAAGAAACAATAAAGAAGTGAAAGGGTTTATATACGTGAAGGGAAAAGTGTTTGACTTTGGGTAGTTTACTAAAGTTGACGTGTGGGAAGGACACAAGTCATAAATTACCCCACACACGCACCAAAAAAAAAAAAAAAAAAAAAAAAAATGAGTAAATTACAAGTTTGGTCCCTGTGGTTTTATAGTTTTCTTAATCAAGCCCATTTTTTCCAATAGTAACGCTACCCCAAACAGTAGGAATGATTCGTGTAATTTACCCTTGGTAAAATGGTAAAACTTTGTTCCATAAATTAATAAAAAGCCATAGATTGCTAAAAAAAAAAAGTGGAACCTCATGAGGTAACTAGTTTTTACGGTTGCATAAATGCATATTTTGATTGAAGTTTTTTTTGTCTAAAATCATACTTCAAAAAAACAAAAACATTCTTACCTACACAATTATTAATATTTTTCATCGATACGTTTGATTTGTTTGTTGTTTTTTCCTTTTCATTTTTTGTTTGATGAAGCCGTTCAGATTATACTACTTATATTTTTTATATTAATAAATGTTATATGAGTATTGTTATTTCAATGCCAACATCTCAAATACTTGACATAACAAATATGTTACGTCAAACGTCTTAAGTTAGTGGGTAGTAAAATATAAAATTCCTTCAGACTTGCTTTTGACTTTATGGTTGAGCATCATAGGCTTTTTGGTGGTTGAAGAAAAAACTCAACACATTTTCGTCACACAAATTAAATGTCATTCATTTCATTACTCAAACCTATACTTTCTAGTGGTTGCAAGTTTTTGAATTGTCATTCGTCACTAAGATCATTATGACTTTCAAATTTAATGAAATTGTTTGAACGTCCTTCAAACCTAAGACATACCAAAATCGTGTCAAGTCTTTCTCGGTTGATATATATCGTCATTTTCACATTGAATATAATTGACATCGATTGGCCAGTTTGTAGTCAAGTTCATGTAAACTATTTTTTTCTTTCCCCTCTGGGACCCATTTTGATTTGACATTAAATTAGAAATAATGTTATGGTTACGAATATAATTGTTGGCGGTTATTGGATGAGGTAAAGTAATGGGAACTGATTCGTACTAGAATTTAGTAATAGAGTCAAAATGAATGTTGGTCAAAGGTAGTAATTAGTGGATGAAATTATTTTGTATAATAAATGCGATTATTTTGATTAATAATAAATGATAATGATGGGTCTATATGACTACCTCATATATGAAATCAAAGATGTCCAAAAGAAATCTCGAATTGGGTACTTGTAAATTTTGATATACTAAAAAACTTGGTTAAACGTTGGGAAAAAAAAAACTACTATTACTAGTGGTGATTTTGGAAAATAATTGTCTCATATTCGAATCTCATAGCTTACACATTGAGGAGGCAAAGAAAAAATGTTAGGAAAAAAATAGTTTAACAGATTTTAGATTTTCCCAATTTGGATTTCGGCTCTTGTCCAAATTTGAAATGGAAGATGATTACGGGCGTGTTTGGTAAAAGTAGCTGTTAGCTGGAAACGGATACTGTGTAGTGGGTAGCGTGTAGCGGAAAACTGTAACTTTTATTTATTATATGAGTGTTTGACAAAACTAACTGAAAGGGTTTGAAATATATATACTTACATAAAAGGATAATTGATTAAAAATAAATAAATATACTAATATATTTTTAAGGGTAATTATGGAAATTGATTTCAAAAGCTCAGTAGCGTTTTGTTAAACGCTACATGATGTAGCTTTTAGATTTGAAGCGTTTTGTTTACACTAAAAGTTAAACGATCATACTACCAAACGAAGTTTTTTGTTTAAACTAGAACATTTTGTCAAAAACTAAAAGCTAAAAGCTTCCAAACGCTTCTAAAAGCTCTGTGTCAAACAAGCCCTACATATTTGGGTTCTATCCTTGTGATATTTTAAAGTTAGTTTATTGTTCATCCAAAATTAGACGATGACACTAGTACAAAACCTAGTTTTTTGGATTTAGTGGTAACTTAAAACCGAACCATTTAAAGCATTTGTTGGTATGATTTTTTTTATTTTTATAACCAAAGTAAAAGAGATTAAAACACATATATTGATGCATTAGTTCAATACTGCACCATTATTTAATAATGTGGAACCGCACCATTTAATCTTCCTTCTAAAAAATTTTGTACAAAATTTTCAATTCCTACGAAATCCCTCCTAAATTTTCCTTCTTTGTTTTAATTTTTCATATAAAAACTTTGGTTGCTTCAAACTAGATTTTTGTTTCTTATTGGTGACGAGTCCTGATCTTCAATATGTGAAACTTCATGAGTTTCTTCAATTAATTTTTCATGTAAAAACTTCGGCTGCTCCAAACTAGATTTTTGTTTCTTATTGGTGACATGTCCTTGATCTTCAAAATGTGAAACATCATGAGTTTGTGCAAGCAAGAAAACGTTGCATCTCTTGCACACATTTGTGCCAAAGCAACTCGTGAAAGATTAAGGATGTGGTACATATATTCTTTTTCAACCATTTTTTATAATCTGAATTTAAATCTTTATAAATCTTATAAAGGTTACAATTTAAATTAATATGGTTCAAGAAAAATATCTATCTTAAACTGCATTCATTTGAAGCTCATACAACTTTTCATCTTATGATATTTAATAGATTTGTTAATTAAAATATATTTTTTACAAAAATCTTAAAACTTTTCAACTTATTCTAATAAATTCATTTGTTAATTAAAATATTTTGCCTATATAATAACATTATTTTCATATTAGGTCACTTACAATTTTTTTTTTTATCTAGAGTCTATGTAAATAAAAAGAAGGTAAACATCGAGGGAATTACATAGTAAAAGATGAATACAATTGATTTAACATATTATATATATAATATGTAATTATGTATTTTATTTGTGTGCAACCTTCCATTGGTAATATCCAATATTATATATATAATATTGTATTTTTCTTTATCATTTCCACTTCATTTTCTTTTATATTTTCTATAAAGTTTATAAAAATCACTATAATCATACATTTAGAGCCAAAAGAAAAGGATGATATATTTTTAATTAGTTTATTAAATTTTGTTTGACATCGGATTGTGGTACATTTTTTGTTGTATAATTTTTAGGATACATTAATAAATTTTGAATAGAAATAGAACTTCGTTAACATCATGTATTTTTCTTTAGATTATGATAATCAACACCAATACAAAAATATGTTATAAAAAAAGAAGTGATATGATTAACTCATATATATTTTTGGCAACCCAGATGGTCGCCTCAAAAGTAGGTGCCTGGTGTACTGGCACAGTGTACTCCCATGGTAGTCCCTTTGTATACCTATCAATTTTTGTCAACTCATCAGGGAAGATGCGCAAAGCAAACTCCATCTTGTCTGTGAAGGCATTGGTATACTCATCAATGGACATATTACTCTTTTTCAACGTCAGAAAATGATTCTCCAACTCTAGCATGTTTTGGGCTGAGCAAAACTTGCGTTTAAAGTGTACCAAGAATTCTGCCCATGTCAGTTGTAGTGGCTCAATGAGGCTTATGATCTTTCGCAAAGTGTTCCACCAGCAAACGACCCCACCCTTAAACTGACGCACAACATAAGTAGTTTGTAGCTTGCCCTTGTAACCACATGATATGAAAGCTAGCTCTATTTCAGAGATCTAATCCATAACTCCGATCAGATCTTCTTTCCCACTAAAAGTTGATGGTTTGCAAGTCGTAAAGTCTTTATACTTGCATTCATTCCTTTCAATTCCTCCATCCTGTTTATTTCTCCTAACCACTTGTGGTTTAACGTGAGTCACAATACGGCTGTAGTTTCCTTCTTCCGACTGTTTTATGTTCAGTTCAGGCTGCTCAACATGTGCGGTAGGTTCATCCCTATTCTGTTGAAGTAGAAGCCTTTTCTCTTCCATCTAATGATCCAAAATCATTTGTATCATTGTCTGTACTCCTGCCATTGTGATTGACTCGGGTGCAGCTGCTACCTGTAGTGCATGCTCAATCACTTGTGGCTCAAGCTGCGAGTTACCGTTTCCCAATCCGCTTCAAGTTCTCACCATGTCAATCTATACACCAAATTAGACGTTCGGTGTGCAGTGACCAGAATTAAGATAGGAAAGTTTTATTTACGATATACGTATAAATCTCCTTATCATTCCGAAAAGTTATATGCCAATTCTAATACCGTAATTAAACGTTTAGAAATCTAAACACATAAAATTTCCAGATCCGGTCGGCAATAGACCATAGATCCGATCAAATAATACAATATAAGACATCTTTATAGCTATAACATAAATCATTTAGCATCTAAAAGCATTTTAAGCATTTTATGCAGAGGAGATGCGAGCAGCCCCTGATGTGGCAGGTGCGTATCTTTCTTTTTCCTATCAACTTTTATTTATGATTTATTTGTTGTGGTACTACATTGATGTTATCTAATGAAATTTGGAATTATGTTCCTGCTTATGATTAAGATTATATGACATCTGCATACTTTGGATGTTAGAGTAGTAGTTTGAAGATTTTCCCTTAAGAGCAGGTTTTCAAGATGTAGTCACTGTAGCAAGTGTGAGTGGGGCTCGGGAGGTGTTTTGTTAGTCTTCAAGAATGCTTCAGATTTCGTATTGGTTAGTTTTGGTGCTCTAGCAGTGGTAAGCGTTGGTTGTTAGCAGATCGACCCTTTAGATGGAGAGGAGGATTGGGAATCCTTTCCAAGCTGGGAACTAAAGGGATCTAGTTGAATCGAAGTGGGGGAGAATTATCCTAGAGGTCAGGAGCAGGAGTAAGTGCAAAATTGGGATGAGTTCGCAAATTTGTTGGGAAGGAAAGCAGCCTAAGTGGCTATTTGGATAGAGGAGCGCGCGAGTTAGGAGTTTGGTAAACTTCCCAACATTGAGTTCATGTATTCACGGTAGATGATAACAAGTTGGGAACCAGGTGGGAGATTTCCTCGGCATGATGCAAGTTAGTCAGGATGTAAGACTACGAGATCTCCATAGCATTCCCCAGTAGTTAGGTAGAGCGGGAAGAGTAGTAAGGTTGCGGGATAGTTGTAGCATTTTGTTGGCAGCTAGTTAGAGGAGTGTGGGCGAAGGCCCGTATCTCCGAGTTATCAGAGTGTGGGCGAGGCCTGTATCTCCTAAATAGCATGATAGAGATCGAGAAAGGATAGTTCGATGATTTTCAGGATAGAGTTGGTCCTGTATAGCCCTAGATAGGTGGGACCTATGGGTGGATGCCACTCCGAGATATACTTTGGATGAGACCCATGGACGAGTCCCGTGTGATTATAGCAGTGCAGGTGGGACCTGGTAGAGACCTTAGGGTCAAGATAGGGGATCGAGGATCCCAGGACTTAGGGAGCTAGAGTGGCAAGATAGATAAAGCAATTTTAGATAGCTGAAGTTTCTTTGGAAGTCGTTGGGAGCGACTGAGAGTTTGAGCTTGGGTGTAGTAACCAGAGGAAATCCAGTATTCCGGATAGTGATTAGATAGGTTCAGACCTGGGAGGTTGCGGTTCTTTTGGAAAGAAGGCAGATGTGGGTTGCGGAAGTTTGAAGTTCGTTTTCTTCGGAATGGAAGACCGGTTTGGCTTTCAGTCGTCTTGGGAGTATTGTTTCACGCGTAGAATCATCAGTTGCATTCCTCAGATCAGTTGTTGGGATATGTGTGTTAGCAAGGAGAGACTTCGAGTACGAAGTCTAGTTTAAGTGGGGGAGAGTTGTAACACCCCTTTTTGATAAGTACCTCGGTTATGGTTTCGGAGGTCCAGGGTATAATCAATTCGGTATTTTATGGGGTCTCGTGTTTTATCCGGAAGGTTTTATGCTTGGGGGCGTGGCTAGGAGCGTAGGGCTACTCGCCACCTTTTCATGGATATCTAGTTTGTCGGAAACGAACTTAGAACGAGGGAGTTATAGCACTTTGAAGTTATTGGTCTTAATGGTCCCTAATGGAAATGTTTGAAAAGCAAAGTCCCATGCATGCAAGGGAAACATGTACATGTCCAGCTGGGTACGCCCAGCATAGTGGAGTAAATGAGCGCGGATGTAAGAGGAGTACGCACATCGTACGAAAAGTACACCTAGCGTACTCTCAGAGACCCAAAACCCTAATTTCTAGGGCATGCCACCATATAAGGAACATTATGGCTCAAACCCTAGCCCCTCATCAGCCTCCCCAACCTCAGAGAAACCCTAGAATGCCTCATACCTTCATTCTTGTGTAATTTTGATCTTGAAAAGCCCATTTTGGTGGTTTTAAGCTTGGAAAAGGAAAGAAGAAGCTGGCAAGGAAGGACTTTGGAAGTTGGAGCTCATAGATCTGGGATAACATCATCATTTGGGACTCTTTGGAGGTATAAATTTCATAACTTTACATAAGAGTGCTTAGATCTAGTGTAGTTTGGATTTGAAGTCATTTTGGTCCAAAGGATGAAGCTTTATGGTCCAAATCCGATTTCTAGGCTAAGGGTTGCCATCCTTGGTGATAAATAACTCCCTAGGTCAGAAAGTTGTCATCTTGGTGGTCTTAATGGGTTCATGCAAGAGCTGAGACCACTTTCATGGAAGTAGAATATCATTTTGGAGTTTGGACTTGTTTGGGGCATGTAAAGTCACCAAGTCAGTGACTTTATGGATTAAGACGTTGAAAAGGACTTGGATCTGTGTTTGTAGCTTCTGGAGTAGAGTATTAAGCACTTAATGTGAAAGTGACTTAACATGGGAACTACGCCAAGCTTACATGCAGGTACGCCCAACGTACATACCATTTGGCTAGTACGCTTAGCTTACATAGGAGTACGCCCAACGTACTCATTAGATTTGGGTTTGGGCCATGCAAGGGGCTTTTGGTTCTTTGGTCCTTAGCGGGCCATCAGAAATCAGATAATGTGGGCCAAGAAGATGTTTTGGCTTAGGGTAAGGCCCATTAGAGGGATTGGGCCCAATTTGGCAAATTAGGCTATTAGTGGGCCACTAGTGGTCTTGGGAAGCCCACCTAGTGTTGGGCCTTTTTAATATTATGTCTTGGGCCTTAGTGATGGACCAAGTTAGACTAGGGGGTGGAATTTGTCATTTTACCCTATGAAGGATTATTGATTCATTCTATGTGATATTTTGGTATTGGTAGCTAGGGGAGCCAACAGATTAGCAGTTTGGGGATTTTTAGATAGCAGCCAGAGGGGTATCAGCGGGTCTTCAGCAGTGCAAGGTGAGTCTTCTCATTGTGTGCAGGGGTCTAAGGCCACAATGCCAGCCCATTATGTTTGTGTATAGTAGGAAGACCCGAGGGTTAGCCCTGGGCACTGTATGTTATATGTTTCGAATCACGACCTGATGTCGGGTGAGGCCCGAGGAGTGTTAGTTTGCTAGAGGTCTTTGTGATTCTTGCATGTGTCGGTCTGATAGGTTCCAGACCAAGGTCCGATGTCGGGGCAATCCCAAGGAAGATATGTAGGTGCATGTTATATTATACTTAATGTCTTTGTTATACTTGTATGTGCATGGTAGGGAGGTGAGTGTGGGCGAGGTCCCGTATCTCATCACTAGTTGAGTATGGATGGGGTTCCATATCTCAATATTACCAGAGCAGGGGGCAAGGCCTGGGAGTAGTGAGTGTGGGCGAGGGACCGTATCTCACTAGCGTCCGTAGTATGGACAGGGTTCCATAGCTCATCGGTAGTAGGCTAGGGGCAGTGCCCAAGTTAGGTGAGGCCTTAGACAGAAGTATAGTAAAGTATGTTTATTTGTGTGCGAGTATGATATATGTTGTCTGTGTATAGCAGGCGGGGCCTGATGTCGGGCAAGTCCCGATGCAGTGGGCAGGGGCCCAGTATATGGTTATATGTATGGTATGTGGTAGATTGGGGAAACTCACTAAGCTTCGTGCTTACAATTTTCAGTTTTGGTTTTAGGTACTTCTGGTAGCGGAGGGAGGAGCTCGGGATGACTACATGGCACACACCAAGAAGTTTTTAGCCTCGGATGTTTACTTTAATAAAAATAATATGTTTTGAGATTATACTCTGATTTGATATAACGGTTTTTTGTTTATGAATGAAATGGTTGATAACTATGGCTTTTACTAGTTATTTGAAACGAAATTTTTGGACTGGATTTTTGAGATGTTTCAAACTTGTTTGCTTTGCTTTACAGGATGTGATGATAAAAATTAGATATTGGTTGTTAGTTAGTAAAGTTTTCATCCAGACCTAAAATATTATTAGATTAGATATAACAATAAGTAAAACCTAACAATCACCTTCTTCAATGTTTTTTCTCCCAATTAGGTCTCTATAAGCCCATCTCCCATGTTTCTACACTCGATTTAATAGAATGAATACCTAGTAAAACAAATTGAGGTTTTTGGTGTTTGAAATTAAAATGTAATATAACATGAGCACCTACATCAATGGTTCTTCACATAAGCAATTCATTATTTTGAAAGTTAAAAGTTTTTTATAATAACCTATTGCAATTTGTTTTTTAGATTGTAAAAGTGAATTACTAGAGTTTGCACAAAGTAATAATCCAAAATTAGATGTTAATCCATGACCTTGTGTAAATTGTATCAATTTGTGTCACCACTCAATAGAAAATATCAGTTACCATTTGTTAGCCCACAAATTCTATGAAGGTTATAAGATTTGGTCTTTCCATGGAGAAAAACAACCCAAGCTTGATTCTAGATGCCCTAATAATTCTATTGCTCTTTCTATTCATCTTGATGTTGTTTATACAAAGGATATGCTACATGATGACTTCATATATGTAGAGAAAGAATCAGATTCATTGAAATCACTTCTTAAAGAATGTGATAAGCCACTTTACGTAGGGTTAAAGTATAATTCTGTCACACCCCAAAACCACGAACGGCGGAAACGTTCAGGGGTGGAGGGCGTCATGTACAGTATCACAACAGTGTAAAATAGTAAACAAGCAACAACATCATCCATTGCATTATAAGTAAAGTTTTAATACATATGTGTTCTTTCATTGTAATAAGACACCAAAAATATAATCAAAATAAAAGACGAGACTTGTCTACTCCGTCTTCTCAAAACCTGGCCACCGTACTTGTCTACTGATGACCTGAGAATACAAGTTATTTTGAAATAGAGTATCAGCTTTAAAGCTGGTGAATTCATAAGTATTTAAGTAAGACAGTTGATATAAGTATGAAAAACCCTAAGAAATCCCTTATTTCCTACTAGTATGAAATGTAGTCTTCTACCAAGACCCGAATGTTTTGTTATGACAATGTAGTCTTCTACCAAGACCCGAATGTTTTGTTATGACAATGTAGTCTTCTACCAAGACCCATTTGTTTTGTAAGTAAAATGATAGTTTTTCCTTCTTTTTGACTACTACGAACAGTAATTGGTCTAACTTATCGTTTATGTGAATATATCACAAAATAAAGTAAATAGGAAAAATATAACCATGTAAGTGTTATCCCTGGATACCAGGACTAACACGCCATCGCAGTAAGCGATATGAATAACCTAATGAACATCTGAAGATTGTCCAATTGTCCTCTGTAGCAGCAGCAGGTTGGAGGAAGGGTTAGTCCCGTGGCCGACTCCTAATATAAGTGGTAACCTAATGATCATCCGAAGATTTTCATCTCATCCTCTGTTGCAACAGCAGGATGGAGGAATGGTTAGCTCCGATATCAATCTATCTATTATAAGTGATAACCTTAGACATCCGTAGATGTTCATCACCCAGTGGTGCTAACACTTGGGTTCCGGAATGGTTAGTCCCGTCTAGACATCCCGTCGAACAGGGATAGGCAGGAAAATTTACACAGAAGGTGCGAATAAATCTTCCTCATAACTCTAGGTACAAGTATCCAGGTAAGTGAATACAGGATAATGTATCTATGTAACAGTACTCATGTATGTTATTCATGTATCATGTAAGCATATGTAAACGTACTCATGTATCATGTAATCATATATAAATGTACTCATGTATCAGGTAATGTACTTGTGTAGACTCATGAATGAACTGACTCTTGTGTGATTCCTTGTAATAGGAATAATGTTTGATATCTTCAAATTATCCTTATGATAATTTACTGAAAGGTAATTGATTATTCAAGTAGGTTTATACACTTTTACTACTCAAGGGTGTGGGAAACTAAATGAAAGATGACAACTATAACATCAATACATATATAAGAATATAAGTGTATATGCATAGTTTAGTTCAAGAATGTAAAATGGTTTTGTAAGACATCTAAGGATTTTGAACAAATATAAAAAGTGACTTGATGTCATTTTGATAAACATTTCAAAAGTAATACATTTGATAACAAAATATTTTATAGATAGAAAACCATTTCTTGCATCACATTTTGTAGTATGTGAAATCTGTTGAATGAAAACACAGTTATAAAATACATATAAATGATTTAATAACATGTTGTTTTCTACTTGTATTCCCCCCCCCCATTAAAGCATTTAAAATCATTTAAAACATTGATTAGGGGTATGAACTCACCTGTAGATGGTGAATTGGATGAACTGGACGGTGTAGGATTGTTAGGTGTCAAATGAGGACTTGTACACACACTACGATCCTAATGAACATATAATCACACATATATGCACTCAATTAGACTTAAATTACTAATTGATAATGTTAAGACATCCTAGAACGTAATAAACACTTTATATAAGTGTTTTAAGCCCTAAGGATTGCATCTGAGCTATTGTGGGACAAGGTACTTGGGTTTAGGGTTCCAAAGGACCCAATACTTGAGTTTACTCTCCATATCACCTCACACATGGAGTTTACGGTTGTAAAATCTTGAGTTTACGGCTGTAAACTCCCAAACATGATGGTATTGTGTGTTTTGAAGTTCTAAATGATTCCTAAAATTATTCCAACTTGGTGGTTAAATTCTTGGAAGGGTCTAAGGTATAGAAACACCCCTTTGAGGAGTTTACGGCCCTAAGGCCATTTCCCTTAGAGTTTGCGGCCGTAAACTCTTAAGGATGGGTGTTTTTGATGCTTTCAAGTCTCTTGCACAAGTGTTATAGGTTCTAGACTTTTATTCCAAGCATATGAAGGCCTTTGACACACTTTGGTGCCCTTTAATCATGTTTACGGCCCAAGAACCATGTCATGGCTGTAAACTCACTTTAAAAGGTGTTTTTGATGTGTTTAAGACCCTTGATTAAATGGGAATAACTCTATGTAAATGCCTAAGGCCTTAGGTGCCTTAAAAGCACCCTTTTGTGCATGATTTTGGAGTTCACGGTCCAAGATCATCTTGGGACGTGAACTCCCAAACTTGGGTGATTCTTTGATGTTTTCTTGTCCCTAATACACTTCTATACAAGCCCAAAGTAGTATCATATCACGGGGACAGGTCTAGGCTTTGTTTCGGGAGTTTACCGCCCAAGAACACCTTGGGGAGTAAACTCCTAAATCTAGTGATTTAGCCATCTAAATCATGTTATAACCGCATAATAAAGTTTCTAACACTACTAGAAAGAGTTACTCACGTTTTGGTATAAAAAACCGAAGATCCGTGAGAGAGAAAATGACTTTTCTCTAGTTAGAAATGCGAATAATGAATGAATTTGGTTCAAAATTCTATTTATAGTCCTGATATTTTTGGTAGAAAATATTTTATTCCCGAAATGATCTCTAATATAATAGAGTGTTGGAATAACAGTGTTGCACAAAACTCTAGTGCATCCAATCTCCTGATATTTCCTGAAGTGTAAACCCTAAATTTCTCAAACTTATACGGAAAAGTATGAAAGTTTACTATGACTGATATAACTTCTATTGAAGTGTAATTGTTTATACATAATGGAAATTCCGGGTTGTCACAAATTCACTTAGTAGGTTACTGAAATATCAACATTTGAAGGGCCAGTTTGGCTGGTCTGATGCTAGTTTTGATGTTTTTCTGTGTGTCCTAAAATATATCTTTCCGTCAAACAATACCATCCTTAGCTCGATATATGAGGCAAAGAAGTAGCTAAAAGGAGTAGGTCTACAATATGAAAAGATTCATGCATTTGAAAACGATTATGTTCTATTGTGGAAAGAACATAAGGACGCTTATCACTGTCTAACTTGTGGCACATCTCGTTAGAAGAAAGCACCAAAAAATGAACCTTCAAAAGTTGTGGTATTTTCCTATCATCCCTAGATTTAGAAGAATGTTTTCATCATCACAAATTCTACATGACTTAACTTGGCATGCACAAAGTTGGGTCAATAATAGGAAGCTAACTCATCCTCATGATACCCTTTCTTGGAAGCTTGTTTATAGCACGTGAAAAGAATTCAGACAAGAAATATGGAATCTTAGATTAGCATTGTCTGCTGATGGTATCAATCCTCACAAATCATTAATTTCCGAGGATTGTTGGTCGGTTATCCTAATAATATATAATCTTACCACCTTATTTGTGTTTGTCAAGAAAATTCATGATGTTGACTCTATTGATATTAGGGCCAAACCAACTTGGTAACAATATTGATGTCTATTTTGCACCATTGATATAAAATTTAAAATTCTTATGGGAAACTGGCATTAAGATAGTTGATGCTTATAAGAAAGAATACTTCAATATAAGAGCAATATTACTTTGGACTATAAGTGACTTTCCCACATCTGGTAATCTTTCGGGGTGTGCTACCAAAGGGTATTATGCTTGTCTAATCTGTTTGAAGAATACTTGTTCACAATGGTTGCCAAAGTCCAAAAATGTTGGGTTTATATTGCGTTGGGTCAATTATTGTATTGTTTTATCTTTTGTAAAGGGTTGGACCTGTCTACCCGATATTAATGTGATAGGGTTAGAGTATAAATAGTGCATGCATGCATCGTGTTTTGTTAATCATCTTGTAACCCTACTCTGCCTTTACAGTAGCAATTCTTAATCGAGCTCTTCTTAGGCAGTGCTTTTAATCATTCAACATAACTTTTATCTACATTCCTGATGTTTGATTTCTCTACCTGTTTTGAATCTATCGATCTTATAGGTATTATTCTTATCAATTGGTATCAGAGCGGGAGACTGTGTAATCTATACGCATCTCTTCTGTTAAAAGAGCTATTATGGTTTCCGCTTTTATTGGATCTATTCTCTGTTGTCTTCATCATTTTTAACGACTGTTGACATTGAATCTAGATCTTGATTCTACCCTAAAATCGATTTCAGTTTACACATCTGGTTCATTACATATTTTTATTAAATCAAAATCATGCATTCAGAAGATTCTCATACTCTTTCATTCAACCTATCCAGTAGTATTGGTTCTACAGTAAGAATCTCGATTCTTTTCCCACATGAATATGAGGTGTGGGTGCTACACTTCTAGGATTATGTTCAAGGACTTGAAGGACTTGAACATACTGGTAAAAGAAAAGTTGTTAAAACTCAAGCTGATTACAATAATCTTTTAATTGAAGTAAAAGATGTCCCACAGGATGAAAAAGACAAGCTAATCAGTAATGTAAAGGCGATGAGGATAATCAAATTCACTTTGCCTCCAGACACCTTTCGTCTGGTGAGTGCCTGTGTGACAGCAAAAGAGATATGGGACAGGCTAAAAGAACTCTATTATAGTGATATTGATATTGAGCATTCCATTCAGATGTTGCTTCTCTCGGAGTTCGGAGCCTTTGTCCAAAATCCTGAGGAGAACTTGACCAAACGTTCAACCGGTACAATCATCTTTTAAGTTGAATTGTGAAAAATTAAATTGGACGTGACCTGATTGAACAGAAGGTCACATTCATGAACGGCTTGAAGCTAGAATGGAAAGCTATGGTGTCAACGGTTAAAGAGCGCGAGCAATTTAAAACGTACACTTTAGCGAAGCTTGTGGGAATTCTTAGGTCTCAGAAGGACGAATTTACAAAAGAAGCGAAGATTGTTTCTGGGATGGGTTCTTTGGTATTAGTTGCAAAGAACAAGCAGGTTGTAGAACAAGAAGGTTAAGAGACGGACCTCTGAAATTGTAAACTCTCAAAGGAGGATTATGCACTAATGGTGTCAAACCCAGCCTGGAAGTTCGCAAAAAATAAATTTGGACGCAACAAAAATAGAAACTAGTAAGGAAGTTACAGCTCTGAGAAGACAAAGGATGAGAGTGTCAAAAACTCTCAAAAGGAAGAACTAAAGAAATATAACAAGCTGATGGGAGATTTTGGATATGACTATAATTACTGTGATGGAAAGAATCATTTAGCAAAAGAGTGTATGTTGAAAAGGTTCAATGAGAAGAAGGATGAAGGAGAAGAAAAATATGAAGCTTACTATATTCGCAAGATAGATGAGCTCAAGAAACAGAAGAGTGTTGATAATACTAAACCTGTTTTGATTATGCAGGGAAATGATGAAGAATTCGGAAGGGTTTAAGTCTGGTCAAATGACTCGGAGGATGACGAGGTTCGCAGACCAACACATGGCAAGTGATTCATTACGAAGGATGGTGCTTCGAAGTACGAGGGAAAATGATTCATGGTCAACAGTAATGTTTCAAAACAATGGGGATATACTTTAGACAATTGCTTCGCTACGAAACCAGTCACACAGCAGATCAGCGAGTGTGAGAAGATGATAAGCAAGTTAAAATCCGTTCTCGAATCTTTAAATATTCATATCTCTAGGTATGAAACTGAGTTAAATGATTTAAAATTCACGGTTTCTAGTTTAAGTGATAGTTTAAACAGAACCCGTTTAAGTAATACTAACTTAACTGGTCAAATCAGCTTGGCAACATCCAAAAGTGAGGAAAGGTGGATGTGGATTGAGAAGTTAGAGTCAGAGTTATCTAGGTCTATGGATGATTTAATTTATTCGCAACGAGACAATTTAGGGCTTTTGAAACAACGAGATATTTTTTGTTTGATTGCTAAACGTTTTTATTCTAATATCACTCACCTGCACATTGATTGTGAAATTGGGAAGAAAATCCATAAAATGATTTTTCCCTTTCGATAAATGAAAGAGAACGAAATCGATGCAGACTGTTTCAAATGTGAATCCATCTTGTCATCTGACGAAGTCTCTGATGCTTATAAAATCGGACTGGACAAAATTTAATCTTATATATAGTCCAAAGAGCATAAGAACATGTTAAAACATATTTTGAGTGAAAAAGATAAAGAGCAAATTAAATTCGACACTTTATAGAAATTTGACTCTTTATGCACTAAATTGAGTTCAGATAATACAGTTGACATTGAAAATGTATCTGCATTTGATGATGATAGTGACATGAGTGAGATCTATGTAAGGGATGAGGTTGATTGTTCAGAATTTGTTAAAAACGAACCTAAACCTACAAAAAATTTGATTTCTGAAAATTCCGTTGAGTACGTTCGGATGTTTGAAAACGGTTCAAAATTTTTTAAAAGAAAAGAAAATTGTTTTCCCAAAGGTTCAAACTGTTTCGAACCAGGTCTTTGCAACCTCATCTGACGGAGTCTTTGATGCTTATAAAATCGGACTGGACAAAATTGAATCTTATATACAGTCCAAAGAGCATAAGAACATGCTAAAACAGATTTTGAGTGAAAAAGTTAAAGAGCAAATTAAATATGATACTTTACAGAAATTTGACTCTTTATGCACTAAATTGAGTTCAGATAATACACTTGACGTTGAAAATGTATCTGAATTTGATGATGATAGTGACATTAGTGAGACCTCTGTGGGGGATGAAGTTGATTGTTTAGAATTTTTTAAAAGCAAACTAAAGCTGCGGAAAATTTGATTTCTGAAAATTCCATTGAGTATGTTCGGATGTCTGGAAATGGTTCAAAAAATGTTAAAAGAAAAGGCAATTGTTTTCCCAAAGGTTCAAACTATTCCGAACCAGGTCTTTGCAACCTCAAGTCTTAACAAAAATCAGACCAAAGAACTATCGTCCCTCGTAGAAGAAGACAACGTTGATGGGTGCGATGAATTTTTCTGGTCTACCCCTATTTAACAATGTTGGTGAAACCAAAGGTCTCTACGAAATGACCTCTTGGAAGATGAAGGGAAGATATGTGGCAGAACCTTTGAAAAAAGTCTTTTACTATGAAACAGGAAGTTAAAGTTGAACCAACAATGTTCCTACTGATATGTCATCTGAAAAGTCTGAAACTACTGTTAAAAGCCAAAACTTAGGGCTAATCTTCATAAGTCTGATGAGCAATTCGCTACTTAGAAACGTTAAAGAAATGCTAGATATAATAAAAATCTGAAAGAAAGAAAGCATTTCTGGCAATCCAAAAATCCTAACTTTGTTCATCAAGAGAAACCTTATATACAATCCAAAGAGCACAAGAACATTCTAAAACAGATTTTGAGCGAAAAAGATAAAGAGCAAATTAAATCTAATACTTTACAGAAATTTGACTCTTTATGCACTAAATTGAGTTCAGATAATACACTTGACGTTGAAAATGTATCTGAATTTGATGATGATAGTGACATGAGTGAGATCTCTATGGGGGACGAGGTTGATTACTCATAATTTTTTAAAATCAAACTAAACATGTGAAAATTTTGATTTATGAAAATTCCGTTGAGTACGTTCGCATGTCTGAAAATGGTTCAAATTTTTTTAAAAGAAAAGGCAATTGTTTTCCCAAAGGTTCAAACTGTTCCAAACCAGGTCTTTGCAACCTTAGGTCTTAACAAAAATCAGACCAAAGAACTATCATCCCTCGTAGAAGAAGACAACGTTGATGGGTGTGATGAAGTTTTCTAGTCTGCCCCTATTAACAATGCAGGTGATACCAAAGGTCTCTTAGAAATGACCTCTTGGAAGACGAAGGGGAGATAAGTGGCAGAACCTTTGAACAAAGTCTCTTGCTACGAAACAGGAAGTCCAAGTGGAACCAAGAATGTTCCTACTGACATGTCATCTGAAAATTCCGAAGTTACTGTTAAAAAGCCAAAACCTAGGGCTAATCTTCATAAGTCTGCTGAACAATTCGCTGCTTAGAAACGTTAAAGAAATGCTAGATATAATAAAAATATGAAAGAAAGAAAGCAAATCTGGTAATCCAAAAATTCTAACTTTGTTCATCAAGAGAAATCAGCAAATCTGAGTGCAAAAGTATCTTCAAATCCGAATCCTAATAGTGTTTCAAAAACTCAGTCATCTTCTTCTCCGATTTCAAAAACAAAAGTTTCTTAAAAACCCCTATTTTCAAAACAAGCAAAATCTTTTGCGCAAACAAAACCTAACGTTTCACAATCTTCCAAAATATTAAAAGATACAAAGGGCAAAGGAAAGGTTGGTTCAGAGTCAAAAATTCAATCCAAAGACTCCGAATCAAACTTGAAAAGGAAAAGATGGTTGAGAAAAGGATTGTAAAGCAATGAATTAAAGATAATAAAAGAAACACCTCTTTACAAAAGAATCCTAAAGATGAAAGGATATTTGTTTTTAAAATTACTAAGAAAGATAATTCCACTCTGATTAGACGATCTTACTTGGTTGATGAAGCAATACCTTTCCTGTGTCTGTGAAAACCTCACGTGGACCCAAACAACTTTGGGTTCCTAAATCTCTTTGATTTTTTGTTGGTGATGCGTGATGAGTAGTTTGACTCTGAATAGTACATTGATAATGGTTGCTCGCGTCACATGACAGGAAGGAAGGAATAATTGAGAAACTTCATATCACTGAAAGATGGAGGGAGAGTCAAATATGGAAATAAATCTCTTAGGGAAATTAAGGGCTATGGAATGATTACGAATGGAGAATTCTCTATTCGAAAGGTATCTTATGCTGAAGGCCTACAAGATAACCTAATCAGTGTATCACAATTGGTTGTAGGTACAGGTTTGAAAGTGTCGTTCGACGATGAGGGATCTGAAATAATTGAGAAGAAATCCAAAACAGTGTTGTTGAAGTCTAAGCGAAAAGGAGAGATGTATACACTTAATCTAAATCCCATCAATGGAAAGCCAAACATATTCCTTCTTATGAAAGAACCTTCGAATGATAGTTGGCTTTGGCACCGAAGGCTATCACATCTCAACTTCAAATACATCAATAAACTCATACTTGGTGATCATGTGCGAGGGCTACCATTGTTAATGTTTGAGAACGATCATCTTTGTGAAGCCTGCGAACTAGGGAAGCAAAGCAAGAAGAGTCATCCAACAATCATAAACACCAAAGTGATTGAGCCACTTGAGCTTTTACATATTGATCTCTGTCGCCCATCTGCCATCGAGAGCATTGGTGGTAATAAGTACATTTTAGTTATTGTTGACAATTTTTCCAGATTTATGTAGGTGTATTTTCTTAAAAAAAATTAGAAGAAACTCCTAAGCTCAAGGACTTTATAAAGCAGATCGAGCTTCAACTACGAAAGTTGGTTCGTAACATTCGCAGTGATAATGGTTCGAAGTTCAAAAAACCAAGCGTTTGAAGAATTCCTGACTGAATAAGAAGTAGCTCACAACTTTTCAGCTATTTACACTCCTCAACAGAACAGGGCATTGAAAGGTGAAATCAATCTCTTTGTGAAGCTGTGAGAACCATGCTATCATGTGCGACCTTGCCACTCTATTTTTGGGTAGAAGCTATCGGCACAGCCTGTTTCACACAAAACTGATCTTTACTGAATAAAATATTTTCCATTACCCCTTATGAAATTTTTAATAAAAGAAAAGCCTAATGTTAATTTTTTTCATGTCTTTGGTTCCAGGTGTTTTATCTTTAATTCTAAGGAACAAAGGAACAAATTTGATGAGAAAGCTGACAAAGGAATTTTCTTGGGGTATTCTTTAACATCGAAGGCATATCGGGTTCTAAACAAGAGATCAAGAAGAATCGAAGAGACCTACTATGTCACCTTTGATGACACTTATCTTAAGAAGTATCAGAAGATTGACTCTCAATCAGAGAAACATTTTTCCGTGATAAATCCGATGACAATTCCTCTCTCTAGCTTTTATGAGGAATTCATGAACCTCTTTGACGAACCAGAAAAAGCGATCTCCTCAGAATCCAAAGCAGCAGATAACAAGTAAGACGAGTTGAAAAAGATTATTGATGATGCTGCGAAAGATGTTGAACACGAGTCTCCCACGCCGAAAGACTTTGAAATTCCGTCTCGACCACAAGTTGTGAATGCTCCACCGCAGGGGGGAGGGTTTCACTTTAACCTCTTCATCTCATACACCTGTTTAGGGGGGAGAATGGATCCCATGAAATTAGCTTAGAACCACCATTCCAAGGGCGAGGATTAAATTTCAAATTAAGAGCCAAATCCATCATTCGAGGGGGAGAATGAGAATATGAATGATGATTCGGATGCTCAATCTGAATTTGAAGAAATAAATGTTGAAATGGATCCATCTTATGATCCAAACTATCCTCCTCTAACTAAATGGACCACGGATCATCCAAAAACACAAGTAATCAAAGAAGCCTCTACATGAGTTCTTACAAGAGCACAATAAGAGGCGAATCAGATTGCATTATTCTCCAAAATGGAATTTTGCATGTTCAATTCGTTTATCTTCAAAACTGATCCTAAAAACGTTAAGATTGCTCTTGATCATTCAGATTGGGTGCAAGAAATGCAGGAGGAGCTCAATGAGTTTGAACGAAACAAGGTTTGGAGGCTAACTCTCACTCCAAAGGATGCTTCCGTTGTTGGTCTTAAATGGGTTTTCAGAAAGAAGCTTGGCAAAGAGGGCAATGTGATCTGAAACAAGGCGCAATTTGTCGTAAAAGGGTGTTTCCAAGAAGAAGGGAATGACTACGAGGAAACTTTCTCACCAGTATCAAGGTTGGAGTCAATTTGCATCTTTTTGGCATAAGCAACACATAAGAACTTTGAAGTCTATCAAATGGACGTTAAGTGTGCCTTTTGAACACGAAATTAGAAGAAAAAGTGTATATGGAACAACCACCAAGATTCGTAAACGAAAAATATTCAACCCACTGTTACATTCTTGACAAAGCAGTCTATGGTATGAAGCAAGCTCCACGAGCTTCGTATGAAACTCTTACTAGATTTTAAAAACAACCTAAATTTAAACAAGTCTCGGTCGACCCAACCTTCTTTTGAAAGAAAGATGGTGACCATTTGATGATCGTCCAAATCTATGTTGATGACATCATTTTCGGATCTACTAATCCTAGATTAACTGTTGAGTTCCAAAAGTTGATTGAAACTACGTTTGAGATGAACTCAATGGGTCCGATTAACTTTTTCCCTGGTTTGAATATAAGACAGAGTCCGTAAGGTATCTTTATCAACCAGGAGGCTTATACGAAGACCTTACTTGCGAAGTTTGAAATGGTGGGAGATTCGAAGGTGAAGGTTCCAATGGCATTCGAAACTAAGCTAACACCATCTTTCGAAAAACCAACTGCAGATATGACACTCTATTGTCAAATGATAAGGTCATTGATGTATTTAACTGCTATTCGTCCAGACATTATGTTCTCTTTTTGCTATTATGCTAGGTTTCAGGCAAATCCGCGCGAATTCCACATGACCGCTGTGAAGAACATCTTCAGGTATCTAAAACGAACATCCTCGCTCGAAATTTGGTACCCATTTAGTTTGGGGTTCTTTGTGCAAGTATTATATGATACTGATCTTGGAGTTTGCGATCTTGTTCGCAAAAGTACAACTGGAGGATGTCAATTTCTTGATGGTAAACTCGTCAGTTGGCAATCAAAGAAACGGACATGCGTCTTACTATCGCTTGGCGAAGCTGAATATATTGCAGTTGCATCTTGTACCTCGCAGGTGATATGGACTCAAAGTAAATTAAGGGACTATGGCATAAACATGAAAAGAATACCCTTATACTAAGATTCTGAAAGCACCATTTGCATATGTCACAACCCAGTGCAGCACTCCAAGACCAAACACATCGCACTGAGCTATCACTTTATTAAAGATCACGTGGAAGATGGAAATGTTGAGATTCATTTTGTTAGATTCTTTGATCAACTGGCCGACATCTTTACTAAAGCCTTAGTAGAACAAACCTTTAATCGCATTCTTCAAGGCTTAGAGATGATTGAAGCTGACTCAGTTCTGAAACCACCTTCACACTAGGAAAGTATTGATTGAACTGCAAATGGGTGTGAACGCTCATAGTGATTCGCAGTCAACAGTTCAAACAATGAATGGATGCGAACACTCGTAGTGATTCATAGTCTACTGTTCATCCGCGAATGCTCGTAGTGGCTCGCAGTCCACTGTTCATTCAGAGGTTTGGAACTTCGTGTATATTTTTGTATATTTTGTGTGTTTTTACTTATTTAATTTTTTTGTTTTTATTTCTTTTTCAGAAAATTCATAATCCAAAAATATTTTATTTGTTTATTTTTTTATTTCTTTTTCAGAAAATTCAAAATCCAAGAATATTTTATTTCTATTTTTATTTCTTTTACAGAAAACTCAAAACTCCAAAAATATTTTCTATTTTTATTTTTCTATATATAACATCAAAATAATAGATAATTAAGAAGGACTGACAAATCATATCATGATGCTCTTAATTATGAATGATGGGGCAGGTACTAAATTTCTAATCTTTACACTAGTTAAGTGTACCTAGAAGCATGTTGCTGCATGTAGTCCAGAGCCTCAGAGACTCTACGTTTGAAGCCTTAATGAATTGATAATACCAATCATTTCCTCCCCATCAGGCTAATATTCTCATAAGTCATTGAGCTACCTTACTATTCTCACATTTAATTAAGATTTGGTTGCTTGGTCATTTTCGTATAGCAGAGGTATATTTCTCTTCGGAACCATCTCCAATATTTCTCCATCACATTCGTTTCCACACTCGTAACCCTTGAGACTCTAAGAAATTACCACTGAGGTTTACGGTTGCACAATTTATGTGTTTATGATCTTAAATTTGTTATAACCACGAATTGAGTGAAACCCAAAATCCAACACATATTTACGCATTGACGGTGAACAATTTAAATCTTCTAGATTAATCACCATGGAATTGACGAAACTCCACTTTTATGGTTCGTACCTTGAAATCTCTTTTTATTTTTATGAGATCTTAATGAAATGTTCTAGACCTAAAACTTTTCTACCCATAAGATCCAGTTTTTATTTTTCTTGAGATTTCTATATTATCCAACCACTCACAATTTTTCCAAAGCATACTTGTTCTTATGGTTACATTGGTCAGACAAGTACTTCATACAAACGTTCGGACTTATATTGAGTTTCAGAATTAGTTGAAGAGGAAGCCACCCCTTTTGCCTTATTAAAAAGAAGCCTTTCACTATTTCTCCAGAAATAGATGATCGTAATTCAACGGGACACCACACAAGCACTTCAAAGTCTGTCTTGACTGTGAAGGAAGAGATTGTTGCTCGGGATCCATGTTATCTATTTAATGCCATCACTAGAATCCCTTAGAGATCTTTTTTTATTTATTTATATTTGGCACACTCTTGCATGAAGATCCTTGTAATTTTCAAAAATCTAGTTCGTTGGCTTAATGGTTACTTTCAGGTTCGAAGTATAGTAAATGGTGCTCAATTGCGAAAGTAAGAAACTACAAAAGTAAGAAACTGCAGAAGTTAGCAACTGAAATGATGATATTTAATGGATAAGATTGCGATCATGGTGCATGGAAATTTCAAACTGACGCTAACGTCACGCCGCTTGACACACGCCTGTCACAAGCCAGCCCATCGCACTTTTCAAGGCTACTTTGTTAGGATTTCATAGTGCCAAACGTCAGTTTTTCTCTCTCCAATTGTACTGTATAAAAGGAAATTTGACGGTTCACTTTTATTCACCACTTTCAAAGTTATTAATCCTCCGGTGAAAGAAAACCCTTTTCTCTCTCAGTTACTATTTATCGTCTTCTCCGACCAATTCAACGGCCACTTCATCTGAAACTCCTTCTGTTGTGGGTCCGACTGCATCGTCAAGTTTATTAGGTATCAAGGCCAACCAAAACCTAATTCTTGATCTTGATCCATCGAAGTATGAAGCGTTTCTTCAGCTTCTCATCGAATTTCTTCATCATTCTCCACTTGCACCGACTCTTATCAAGTCTGAGACTGTTCCTGTAGTTCATCTATCCACGGCATATTCTACTGATAGCTATTAAGAAGGGGTAGATATGATCACTTATGAGATTGACAACCAGAAGACCAATGTTACCTAAACCAGGTTCTGGCGCTTACAAGGGTGTTCTCAAGGTCGCAATTTGGTCGATCCTGAAACCATCTCCAACTCTGCTCTTCTGGACATGTTCTACAATATGGGATATCATGAATACCTAGTTGTCGTCTCCAAATTCAAGAAGTATAACCTTCCTCCTATGTGGAATGGTTTATTTACTCTTCTCTTCAAGAATATTATAGAGAGAGTGATTGGGTTTGAGAGTTCTAGTAAGCTTTTTCTTACCATTATGTATGGTGTTTATTCAGGGGTTAATCTGAACTATGGATTAGTTCTTTGGACTAAACTTGTCCAAACTACACTTTCTGTCACAAGGCACACGGAGATTTCTTGTGCTAGATTTTGGTCCAATGTTGTTCATAGGGCCATCAATCACCTTCATATTCTGGTGCTCAAAGGTTCAAGTGTTGTTGATATTCCCATCTTTCACACCTTAAACTTTATCGTGGCTGATAGTTCAATATTTTCATTTATTGGTTCAATTCTCGAATTGATGCTTCAGAATGTACTTGATGACAATGCAATTATTCAAGCCTATCGCAGCAAACTAGCTTCAGGTCCTCGTCCGTTAATCGTTGCAATGCGAGAAGTTATTGCAGATGCCGATACGCCAAAGAAATAGGGAAAAAGTAAAACGAAGGTTGGACCTTTCAAACCTACACAAACTCCAAAGAAAAAGAAGCGAACCACTCGCAGGCAATGAACTCCAACTCCAAGTGTTGAGGGTGATTCACATTCCACCACCATCTCGGACATTCGCCGTCCAGAGCGAGTCCAACATGAACATGGTGATACATTTGCGACTTCTCATCCTATGGTTTCGGAGGCTACATCTACGAATTCTAAGGTAACATTCACTGTGCCAACTTCAGTTCCTATTTTCGATGATTTCTTTCAAGACTTTTCTTCACCATCACCCAATGCTACAACAACATTGATCTCAATTGCTTCTTGCCCCAATGTTTCTATGGGTGTTTCACAACCTCAAGCTTCAATTTCATCATCTGCTCCATTGTTCACGGACTCCACAACAACCACAATTTCACCACTAGTTACTACCAATGTATCCAATACAGGGTAAGGGGTTATGGTATTTCTGTTGGCATAGAGTCCACTCCCATCTCACCACTGTGTCAAGATGATCTAGACACCGTATTTGGTGATGACCGGGATGCATCTGAGGATTTTCTTTTTAGTCTTTTCAATGTCCAACCGGGGAGTGATGAAGATGGCGCTCCCATGACTACAAAGCGGTTCAAGGAACTGAAATTCAAGTTGGATTATTTAATTGAGTACTCCAAAGCCTCGTCAAATGATAAATACTCTCAGGCCTCTGTCAAAGCCTTTTTGGAAACACTTACAAAGGAGCATGTGTCCAACCTTGCTCTCACTAATAAAGTAGTTGTTGATTCTACCCAAACTTGTAAGGATATGACCGAAAAGTTGCAAAACTAATTTTTGATGCTCAAGCTTTTATGGGTACTTTCCAGACATCCTTTGAGTCAAACACTACAAAAGTGAATTAGGTGATTTTCAATCTTGGAAATTCTATACACACTGAAGGGATGCTCTTGAGAAGGTTCGCACAACCATTTAATCGAACCATGCAGAGTTTCAGACTTCCATCTCTTCCAAAATCAACAAACTTCAGGTTGATTTAGCTTATGAAAACAAGATCATAAATGAGCTTGTTGTGAAAACTGAGCGTGTGAAGGTTCTATCAGTGAAGGTAACCACTGCCAATAACCGGATTGTTGATTTGAAGTAAGAGAATGTTGTCATTCATAGTTGTGTTAGTGATGCGAATGCTAGGTTGCACAATCTCATTGAAACTCACAACTCTCTTCTAACAGTCTCATTTCTTCAACACCTTGTAGAAAAGTTACAGCCTATCTTCTCCATGTTAGATAAAATCCAAGTGTTTTGGAATCTTCCATTCCAAAAACAAGGGGGAGAAGCAATGAAAGAGGCAAAGAAGGTGACAACTGAAAATGTCAAGAAATAAGCTAGTAGGGGTGATGATCAAGAGCAAAAGCCCAAGATAAACGAACCGAAAGTTAATGCAACTTCGAGTTCGAGAGGCAAAGAGAAGCTATTTGATCATAGTGAAGAGGAAGAACCTGATGAAAATGAAAATTTGCGAAGGAAGGTTCATGAAGCTGAAATCGATGAAAATCATTGTATAGTCAGAGAAGTTGAAAAGAAAGCAAGGCTTGCTCATGAAGCAGAGGAAAAATTGAAAGCTCATAAAACTATCTTTCCTCTGTGGAAACTTGAGCGAATTGTGAAGTCATCAAAAATCTGAACGTTTATTGGCTACAGCCTGTTGGGACATTCGACTTAGAGAATTCTCCAGATTTACAGCTTGATATGCCCATTACTCCGAAGGCTTTTCTCTTTCGCAGTTTTGACACGATAGCGAACGTTTCTCCGACTGAAAAAGGTGCTTATCAGGCTCTATGTTTGTTTTTATCTAAAGTACATAAGGCCACAATATGAAATGTGGAGCTCAAAGATGATCATTGTTGTTACAGTGTATGGACCAATTAAAAATTAAAGCTTTGTCAACGCTCGTTTCAAGGTTTCTCGTGGGGCTGTGAGTTCAACTCACGAATTTACTCTCGTAGATCTGCCCTGCCTCAACACATTCAATTGGATTTCTTTGTTACTTCTACTAATGAAGGATCAACAAAATTTTGAGCCTATCATTGCACATCTAAAATGAATGTTGGTCTATTAAATTCAAGAGGTTTCTAAGATGGATGTGGAGATTGCAACTATTCTACAAAAGAAACCCACTATTCTCCCCAAGGAACCTCCGAAGGACCTTGATACGATGAAGTTGGGGAGGATACGAAAGAAGGATTGGAGTGTCGCGCATTTCAGATAAGAGAGAAGCCAGAAACGAACTTTCATAGAGTCTGCTTCTTCTTTCCAGACAAACATTTATACTCCTCTTCCTGTCTTGAGTACATCGTGGATTTTGTAAGTTAGAATATAGCGAACAGTGTTGCGGACAAGAAGTGTTATTCGGACATGATCAATTAGTATCCTAGTTCACAAGTCTTTGCTGGGAATAATGTCAAAGTTGCTCAAAGTTCAAAAGCGACAACATCAATGAAGGTCTACCTTCCTTATTGATACAACGGGGGAGATTATTTGGGTTATAATGTGTTGTGTCAATTATTGTATTGTTTTATCATTTGTAACGGGCTGGGCCTGTCCACCTGATATTAATGTGCTAGGGTTAGAGTATAAATAGTGCATGAATGCACCATGTTTTGTTAATCATCCTGTAACCCTACTTTACCTTTACAGTAGCCATTCTTAATCGAGCTCTTCTAAGTCAATGGTTTTAATCATTCAGCACAAATTTGATCTCCATTCTTGGTGTTTGATTTCTCTACTTGTTTTGAATCTATCGATCTTTTAGTATTATTCTTATAAAAAAACGTATGCTTCCTTGGGCATAGAAGATTCCTCACACATGAACATCATTTTCGTAAAAGAAAAAAAACATTTCAACAGTCAACTAGAGAAAGATTTTATATAACAACCACCATCATGTGAAGATATTTATGACTATCTTGCAGGATTTGATAATACATGGGGTAAAGAAGATAAAGTCTAAGAAAATAGGATTTAAGAAGATAAAGTCAAAGAAGGGAATGTCAAAGAAGACAAAAAGAAAGTATCGATGAGACAGCTAACTTTTGGCATAAAAAGTCAATTTTTTTAACTTGAATATTGGAAGAAGTTGCTTATATGTCATCAGTTAGATTTCATGCACATAAGAAAAATGTGTCCAAGTGTATTTGTGGGAGAATGTTGAATTTGTCTCACAAGACAAAGGATGGATTAAAGGCACGACAAGATCTTGAATAATTGGGCATTAAGCGTGAATTACAAAGTCAACAAAAAAGGGATTGACATTTTCTTCCTCCTGCATGCTACACTTTAAATACCTCAGAGAGACAACTATTTTTTGATACATTGTCTAACATAAAAGTGCCTCATGGGTGTTGCTAAAATTTCAAGAAACTCGTGTCAGATGATGTTTCAAATATGAATGATTTGAAGTCTAATGATTGTCATGTACTAATGCAACAACTTCTCCCTTTTGCAATCAAAGTGGTGTTAGAGTGAAGGTAATGAGAACAATCAAAAGTTTGTGTCATTTTTTCAACGAGTTGTGTAGTAAAATTGTTGATGTTAGTAAGTTATGTAAGATGAAAAGTGTCATCGTATTAACTTTATGTTTGTTAGAGAAGTAATTTCCTCCTTCATTTTTCGATGTAATGATTCACTTGATGGTGCATTTAGTTAGAGAGGTGAGTTTATGTGTCCCATATCATTTTAGCCTATTATGCTATGAAGATTGAAGAGCTAAAAGCAAGGTCTAAGAGTATATCTCTGGTTGCAAATAATTTAAGTGAAGATGAGGGAACTTATCAAATCTTGTCGTCTGGATCTGATGACGAAGAGATGCGTCACCCGACGCACGGTGTCATATTTGCAAACCATCAAGATGAACAAGTTGTTGTAACATCCCAATTTTCAAACCAAAATTTTAATTTAAAAATAAAATTATTTATTCAAATTACAACTTCAAATATCTAGATAAAACCATTTGATTAGAGTATCATCAAAAATTATAATGTGTGGAAGCCTCCAATAGATGCGATGCAATCTAACCATGCCCCTACTTTAATATAAGAAAACCGAAAAACATTTAAACCACAACGTAATCACAAAACTTAGTGGGTTTCCCAAAATACCACATACCATACAAATAGGCCCAGCACAACGTGTAAATAGCCCCAACTTAACGTACATACAAATGGCCCCAACACAATCATGCAAATAGGCCTAGTCCTACATATAAATAATGGATCCATCCCAACATACAAACAAATGGGCCCAACCCAACATATAACAATGGGCCCATCCCAACATATAATAAATGGGCCCAACCTAACAAATAATAAATGAGTCCAACCCAACATACATATAAATAGGCCCAACCTAATCTTGTATATAGGTCTGCCAATTGGGAATAGCCTAATTGGTAGAGGCTTTGCCTCTTAGCATGGGAGAATGAGGATGTCAAGGTTCGATCCTTTGTGCTAACAAGAATTGGAGTATTAACACTAACACCTAACAAGTCAAGCTATCGTTCAAAAAAAATCTTATATATGGGCCCAGCCCAACATACATATAAATGGGCCCATCCCAACATATAATAAATAGGCCCAATCCAACATATATATAAATGGGCCCAACCCAAGATATAATAAATGGGCCCAACCCAAGATATAATAAATGGGCCAATCCCAATATACACATGCTTCCATAGCAACGATTCCATAGGCACGGATAGATAATTAATTTAGAAAATTAAGTCCAAATTATTTTGTAGTAATATATAAATAACAAAAATAACAAAAAATCAAATAATATTTATATCATAAAATAAAACAATAACTATTTATTACATGGAAAATGAAAAGTGGCTACTCTAAAATCAATACTTTACAATAAATGTATCAGCACTTTATGACCTACTACTTTGTTGTTCTCTAAAAGCATTAATAAGATCCATTACCGATTTTAGTTGTTTATCAAGCTGAATGACTCTTGCGTTGTGTTGGTCTTCTTGGGCCTTCATTATTTCCTTAAGCTCTTTATTTTTCTCTTTTTGTTTAGCAACAAGGTCCCTTAATTCTTCCATTTCATCATTTTTTTCCAGAATGTAAAATACATCTGTTGTAGCGTTAATCATGGGAACCGCCTTTGCAAAAGAGCCTAATCTATACAGTCTTCTTTTTTTTCATTACCACCATTAACATCATAAAATAATTTGTCATCCTTAAATTCAGTACCTTCAGCTTCCAACTATTCCTGTTTTATTTATAGGTCGCCTACAAAATAATAATAATTTAAATTAAAAGATATCAAAGTTATGAATGACATGAAAGACTAACTACAATATAAAACTTTAGTATCACCAAAATGAATATTACATGAATTTGTCTATCTATTTCATTTGTAAATGTGACTCCATCTTATGATTCTTCACGTGTGTATACATGAACAACTCACTATGGAAGAGAGCATATCCTAATTTCCTCTTCTGCATAAATACCATAAAATATATAATATACACATAAATATAAACATTGTTGAACCATTAAAAAAATTACCAAATCAGAAGTTATCTTCATATGATATGCGGATCCAACGTTATGGGTAGGTTGTGCCATTCCATCAGCCACATTGTTACACCTATTTATCTTGTTTTGCTTAGATTTCAGCTTGTATTCATTTGTATTCAACATGTTGTAAAGATATTGTCCATACTTTGTGCCGCTTTACTTACACAAGCTTTCCTCACTAGTGAGTATTTTGCTTCATCCAAACAACATTTTTTCTACACATTAACAATATACACATAAGTTTAAATGTAAATGTTTACCAAAAAATAATTTATCACATATAATCAACTACTTGGAATACCTCCCAATATAATTCACGCATTTCGTTGCTTACTTTCCCTCAGTGTACCCTTGTGGATCTACTCTTTGAAAATAAAAGACTAATAAGGTGTGCACAAGTTCCTGGTGGTGGGAGCCGCAAATAATATGATCGTTTTAGTTTTGAATTCATATGTAGGTGTAGACCAAAAGGTTATACATTGAAAAAAGTTATAAGTTATGATTGGTAACTCACATTTTTTTGGTAAACATTAATACTTAAATATCCATCTAGTCTATAATATTCAAAGCAATTGTCTTGACCTTCTACATTTTCCACAACACATCCATTCATATTTGTTGTGGATGTAGTTAAGGTTGGTTGTGTTGGTGATGGGTAGGTGTTGGGATATATGTATTTGTTGAGGATGTGGTCGTTGGTTTTGGTAAGGAGGATGTGGTAGTTACTGTAGTCACTGAGGATGGTAATGTTGATGAAGGTATTGAGGTTGTGGTAGTAGATATAGGTGTTGATGATGTGGCAGTCGATGTCGGTGCTGAGGATAGTATCGATGATTTAGGTGCTGAAGTTTTGGTTGTAGATGTAAGTGTTGAGGATGGTGTCGATGTTCTAGTTGTTGAAGTTTTAGATG
The DNA here is from genome assembly GCF_052625555.1 of Lactuca saligna. Taxonomy (NCBI): domain Eukaryota; kingdom Viridiplantae; phylum Streptophyta; class Magnoliopsida; order Asterales; family Asteraceae; genus Lactuca; species Lactuca saligna. Next base: position 3,156,687 of record NC_136424.1, read on the forward strand.
TATTTTCTGAGTATGGTGTGGAGGATTTTAGTGCTAAAGTTTTGGTTGTTGAGGATGTGGTAGTGAATGATGTAGGTTCGTATGATGTCAATGATTTAGGTTTAGGGGTTTTGGTAGTATATGTTATAGGTGCATGGGATATGGTTGATGATATTGAGAAGTCAGTTTCTTCATCAACTAATTTTCTTTTTAAGAATCTTGTAGTTGAAGTATTGTTTCAGTTCAAAACATGAGGTTCGATGATTATTCATTTTGCCTTAACACCTGGTGCTCCTTTTGGTTTCGAGTTCGATATCTTTCTTGCATACAAATAAAAAAATGAGTCAATACCAATTTATTAAAGATGATAATATCATGATGATCAGAGAAAAAACATAAAATAAAAAATAAGTTTTAGATGAAGGTATTATTATGCATTGATTTTTGATCATCAAGCAGATGTTCTTCCATTCTTTCCTTAAACCAAGAATAAAGGTAATGTTGAACCTAGAATAGTTCGAACTACATTATACCTTGAACATTTGTAGATCAACTCATTGAAATAATCATAGTATGCTTCAATTGACTACATCTCGATGCCCCCTAGCTACTTACCAAAAGTAGCTGTGACCTCCCTGGTCTGAACTTATATGCCGCCTTACTGAATCACCGGATTCCCGCCCGGTTGTTGAATCAAAACGCACACGCAGTCGCCCCACGTGACTTCCAAATGAAAGTCTCAACTGGAAATAACTGCCCTAGCTATCCCGCCACTTATGGCTCCAACCAATCATATTAGCTCGACAAACCTGACGCCACCAAATCCCATGCTAAAAGTGAATGCTATGTGACTAACTGTAGTCTTATATCACAACCGGCCTCCAACGACCTACCACTTCCTAATTCCATGCATGATGTGTCCTTCCCACAGTATTACGAACTAACCTAACCTGGTCTAATCCGTCTAAAGACATCCATGACCAATCATCGATTTTCCGCACCCTCACCGATGCACAGGGACTGGTGAATGTTATGGGTCACCCATAGTCTTACAACACTCTCACACTAACTGCCAACCTAGTGAATGTTATGGGTCACCCCGTAGTCTTACAACACTCTGATCTTGTTATGGCCACTACTCATGGTCTTACTGCTCATCTATCACTCAATCTGTATTCATCATGAGTCGAACACCCATCAGACCAAGCACCCAATCTGGGGCTCGTTCATGCTTGGAACCCCAACCTGGGTCCATCAAAAGCCTATTATCCATCACCAAGAAGGCACGAACGAACTTTTGAAAGTTTATTGAACTCCCAACTCACACGATCCTCAATCCAGGCAGCCACCTGAGTCAACTTCCCTCCCAATGGGAATCTGAAATTCATCCTAGTTTCACGAATGATCCCACTCCCGTAAATCTGAACGGTTCTCCCTTACTTCGATTTGATGAAGCTCTCTCAGCCAACAAAGTCTGACGGATTCCCAATCCATCTTTCTTCCTTATGGTCGAACCGTCGACAACTTACGCTTACCAAAACTAGTTTTCCTTCACTAGCCCATCCTAATGTCCGCACAACTCTTATAATCCATATACACACTCCCCAAAATCTCAGCAATTCCAACAACCCCAGACGCTTTCAACGATAAAGCACCCAAATTCTGAAGTCCTCTATACTGGTGACAAAGACCGAAATCCCAACAATAGATCAATTCCCATGGCACTCCCAGTGGCCAACAATTCTCACATGCTAAAACTACTTAACCCCCACTATACTGGAGAACAAACCCGCTGAACTTGACCATAGAACTTCCAAAAAAAATACCCCTAAACTGATCCCAACAAAGAACAGAAACAACAATCGAACACACTGAAACCCGCTCAAAGAGATACAGCGCCTTACTGACCCACTAATGATTCATGGCATGCAAATTTGCACATAACAATTATTGATGATACTACACAAACAATTAAAAGAGTATTAAACCAAAGATAACGCATACACAAGCCGAAACAAAATTCCAAGCAACATAAATATTGATAACAACCCAAGAGAAAGCAAAAGATAACATACCCGCAATATCACCTACTAGAGTCCTGGCCTCCCCTATCTGACACTGTAATGCTCGGCTCCTCTCTGATGGGGATCATTCCCTACCCTTACGACCATCAATGATCGTCAAAGTAACTGGAGTGGGTGCGTTCACTGCTCCTCCCCTCATCATCAGACAGTCGGCCTTCTTGTGGCTCACTTGGTTGCAGTGAAAACATAACATGATTGCCCCCTGAGGACAATCCCTAGAACGACAAACTGTAACACTGTAAATTTCCAAAACAATTTTTCGCATTTATAAAAACATATTTCATTTGTAAATCATAAAAACATCATTGTTTGAAACTCAATGTATAACATATAACAATATCCCAAGATCTCGTATAATAAACTCTAAACTTGAAGTAAATCCTTAGAACAAAGAATCCAACTAATTTGTTCACCATGGTGGTTGCCACTGAGAACTTGAAGCTTTGCATGGCTTAACCTAGACTTCCAAAAGATAGAAGATAAGGGTTTGGCAAGAGAGGGGGTAATTTCTTGAGGAATGAAGATACTATGAATGGCAGATGAAGTTGTTCAAGCCTTCAAGTGCGAGATTATTAGGGTATGAAGTCTTTTTCAACATGAATCACTTAGAATTAACATGGAACACTTAGTATTTACATTGAGGAATTAGATTTGCAATGGAACATCAGAAATCCACAATGGAGCACTTGAAGTTGGAGTGGAGCATCATGAAGGAAAATGAAGCATCAGTAATGCGCCATGCATCATATCATGTCATTATTGTATTAATGCACCACCTATGGCACAAGGTGCATCATCCATGCACAAGGTGTTCCACCTTGGTGCTTGATGTGCCACTCTTGTGTGCATTATTGTGTTCAAAGAATGTTGAAGTGTTGTTGGTGAACAAATAAAGTAGGATGTGTCATTTAAGAAGAGGATGTATCATTCATGATGATGTTGCGTCATTATGGAGCATGATGCGCCACCAAGGTTCATGGTGCACCATCATGGCTCTTAATGTGCCACTCAGGTGCCAAGTTCACTAGGATGCTCAAGATTGTCCAAATGTTGTTCAGAAAAATGGAGATGCTCATGGAGGGTGTTCCACATGGCTGATGCGCCATCTTGATGGTAGGTGCATCATCATGATGTGTCATCATGGTCCATGGTGCACCATTATGTACTTGGTTGATGCTAAAGAGGTTAAAGGTTCTAGAAGCACCTACATGGCATTTCATGATTAGTTGGATATTAGAGCAACACCTTTATAGGTTAATTATGGATGGGTTTGGCCCACCAGAATTAGATTTTCCTATGGTTACCTATAAATAGGTTCATATCCTTATCATTGTAAATTGCTAGATTTTTATGAGGGCTCAAAAAGTGAGATACGATTTTGAGTGTTTGTAATAGTTTTATAAAGCTAATAAAATCCTCTTTCCCTCGTTCGTTCATGGACTTAGTGTTGGATAAGGTGTCTAAGTCCATAATTAAATTGGTACGTACTTGATTTGATAGTAGTATGGTCCTTTTTGATTGCCTTCACTCATGCAACTTGATAGGATGACTGGCGGAGAGAGAGTAGGATTTATTATTCGAAATAATAAATTGGTACTCAAAATTATTTTATTAATATTTTATCAGATTAATATATTATTTGGAAATCATAATATTAATTAGTATTTAATCAAAATTAATTTGGCATTAATTTTGGGATTAAATGAACTGATTAATAATGGAGGGATTGTTTTGCAAATCATTGATAGTTGTGAAATTAGTCTACTGGACTCCTTAATTAGGAGTGGACGAAATCATATAGGGAGGCCTTATAAATTTCATCCAAGGCCTACTTGTAAGAGGTCCATTTGCTGTTTAAACGTTAGGCAGGAAATTAGGGTTTCCTCCAGAAACCCTATCAGCCCTCAGCCATATATAAACCCTCCAAGTTATTAGAATTTCGGCCTAAACATAAGGTTCTAACCTTAGCCGATTTTTCTAATGTCTCTCCTCTCATCTAGTTGCATTGGGTGTTTGTGAACCATTAAAGGTGCAACATTTGGGGTACTAAGCTTTCAAAAGTCAAAGATCTTCAAGATTGTCTTGTTATTACTATATAACAAGTGAGGTAATTTTCTAACCCTAATTTCATATGGATTTTGAAAATGATATGCTAGATCTAGGGTTATTTCTTTGGTATTCTATTTGCATGTTCGTTTAGTGAAAAACTTAGATCCAAAGCAATTATTGTTACATGATCACATAGGATGTTGTTATGCCCATAACATATCACGTAGGTCACCCCGACCGAACCATGTTAAATATTGTGCTCAATTTTTTATTTACGTTTTTTAAAATTTTTATTTATGTAAGGTTCATCGAAGATTGTTTGATATTTGTCTAAAGTTCTTAACATGTTTTGTTGTCTTCCCAACATATTCGTGGCTGGAGACTAGATGAAGGTATCTTGTCCGAGATTATAAATCCATACTTGATTTAAAAAACATTGAAAATGATTATTGTTCTTGACGGTCCAAAACAGTAATCTTGATCTAAATCTTGATTTCAAAGTAGTGGACACCACCGTCGAAAAAATGTACCAATGGATAAATTTATATGTTCATGTTGATTAGTCTAATCTATTGTGAAAGTATATTCAGGTTATAGATAATATTAAATTTGATTCATAATGTTAGTTATTATAAGAACTTGACATCTTTTTAACATTTTTTTTATCACCACCCAATTAAAAAATACGAAATTTTTATCCATTTTGAAAGAGATTCTAAACGTAAGTCATTTCATGATACATGCTACACCATTCAGGACCGAGTACCAACTTATCAAATTCAAAATCAACAACATTTAAAATCTTCCATGAATAACATAACAAATGCAATAGATTCTTGGTACAAGAGTTTGAATTCATTTAAAAATCAACGGTGTCGTTACACCTTTTCCGCAGCGTCCAAAGTCATGATGGTGCTGAGGTTCATGGGTGATATGTAATCGGTAGTGCCAACCAGAATGTTTTTTACGATGAGTCTGTTCGCTTTCTCTGATGGGTGGAAAGGATCCCAAAATGCATATATTTCCCTATTGGGACATAAATTCGATAATGGTGTGCATAGTCCGATTCCGTTGTATGGTCCTTGCCCACAACATGCTATCTTCGCGGTAACAAATCCTACAAAGACATACATAAAAAGGGTGATTAACTTTTTAATAAAATATGCTCTAGACCTAGCAAAGTATATATCGTTACAGGTCGGTTAAAACATTAAACGGGTTGAAAGAGAATGACTGTAACCTGAAATTATGCCGTGTCAACCTGTTCAATTTTATGGCGAGTACATGTTAGGCTTTGGGTTTATGTCTTTTAACGTGTCATGTTAGGCTTTGGGTTTATGTCTTTTAACGTGTCATGTTGTGTCGGTGTAATGTTTCTTAGCATTTTCTTACTTCTCAATTATGTATTGAAATATATATTGGTCAGGCATACAAATCATAGTGTTTTACTTTTTCTATATGAGCATTAGTCCGGTGATGATTTAGGAGACATACCATATCTTCCGGGGTCAGAGATGAAATCGATGCTGGATTGACGAATATTGACACCAATAAACGTACTACTCCTGACCTCTCGGTTGAGATCGTCTAGCATTTCTTGGAGTTGCGGGTTAAACAATCCTGCTGCTCTTTGCAACTCAGCCGAACATTCTCCATTCCTGCTATGTTGGGCTAGTTCCGCTGGCACACAACCTATTGGGCCCGTGCCCGTCACCAAAACCCTACGTAATCCCAATTCGTAAAGCCTCTGCATTCAAAAATTGATCTGTCATCAGTGGTGAAAATTTCAACATTTGGTTTGCAAGTTCTTTGATTTATAATCAAAGAGAAAAAACCAGACAACGTCTTGACATAATACGTCACTGATCAGCATGATGCAATTCAATCACGTCGAATCATGGCACCACAAATTTCTCGTGCGATGTGATTTTACTTATGTTTGGTGGCCTCCTTAACTACAACGACCGAAATAGGCCACCACCAGAAGGATTCAACTCGTGAAATTTGATATATATAATGTACCCTCTTGGTCTGTAATAATTAACTTCATATTAAATGCGTTTGGTACACTGAAAAACCTACTTCAATTCTATCTTTAGTAATAAAAATGCTGTCAGAAAGATGCATCTACCTCCTTTCTTTAGAAATAAATAAATTTCTGTACACCCCTTATATGCTTTTATAATGTTATATTATAATCAGTTGAATCGTCGAGTGTAGCAAAATAACATAGTTCTCATGTTCTTCGACATGCTTCAAATTAAGGGTTCATGCTCATGCATGTATTATATATATATATAAAAAACAATAAAGGTGCACTGAACAGTAACTTTACCATTAGAATTTTCCGGTACTCGGAGACGACATATACGACATAATTGGGAAGTGCAAACTGCCGAGATCTTGCAGAAAAAGGGACCAAATAGTAGTTGTTCACAAAGTCATTGCCTCCCAAAGTCACTAGTGTTAAAGATTGGCTTATAAGCTTTTCAGTCTCTTGAGGACCTATTATATCACTCACCCTTCGCTTGTATTGTTCCAAGTTTGCCATTTGCGTTGGCATCCTTATGATGTTTGCCTGCACCAAATATATTATATCATATGAACCTCAAATTCAGTAATTAATTTCAATAAAATATTCGTCTTAAAGGTTGCATGAAAGCCAGATTTAGATATTTTAAAATATTGAGGATACTCTGTGTGTGTGTGAGTGTGTTTGATTTATGCTTTAAGAGACTGGGAAAACGTGGGCTTCCTATCAACATCAGAATTCAAGGCAACTATAAATCATAATGTTCAGGTGCAAGGAAATAATATGGAGGTCGAAAACCAAGGACCTGTTTTATATATTATTACATCTTTACTTTAGAAAAAGAAAGCAAGTTTAAGTACTTTGAATTTGAAGGTTGTTAGTTTTCCCTTAAATTTAAAGGTGTCATTTTGTCAGACGTCCAGTCTTTTTTGCATTGCTTTATCCAGCCCATACATTGGTAGACAATACACAGATCTGAACTCTGAATTTATACGGCACGTGAAAAAATAGCTAGACGCCCTTGAATGAAGAGTGTAATTAACTTACAAACTGGGCTCCGGTATCGTTGAGTACTCCAACTCCAGCAGAAGCAAAATTTGCTCCAACAAGTAACTTTTGACCTGTGAGCATAGGACTCAAGTATGGCAATGTTGATTCTGCACCTATGGCTTCACCTGGTGATAATCAGATCGAAAAAATAATTAGAAAAAAACAACAAAACAAAAAAAAACAATGAAAGTTATTTGAATATATTTTTGCTCTACATATAACTATTACACAAAACGAGATAGCTTTGACGGAATTATAACAGACAATGTTTTAGGCCAGGTACGTTCACTTATAAAAATATTAGAACGACAATGTTCTATGAACTGCTCATGCCTGAAAACGTTAATTTAGTTTTCTTGATATATATAAAATGCAACATGATTTTTCAAAAAGTTATAGCTAGGAAAGAGAGTAACAAAATGTCAGATCACGGAAACATGAACTTAACTGATAAGGTCAGGGATGTTCAGTCCGTTGGAGAAACGGCCAGTGGGGCGTCGAGTGGGATAATCGATCCCATAAGGCCTATTGTCTGCACGAGCTGTTGTAGCCAAGTAGTTGTTGTTCCCATTATCGACCAATGAGTCACCGAAAACAAAGAATGTTCGAGCATGGGCTTGAAGAGCAACGTTTTTCAACATTAGCAAAGCTAAAAACAAGAACATCGCTTGTGATTTTAAGGTTGCCATTGTAGTGCCACACGATTTGGCTATGTAAGTAGGTGTAAGATATGCACATATACAAAGACTAAGGCTGCTTTTATAATGCTGCTGAAAGCAAGAGTTCAATGATGCCTTTTAATACGCAGCGGGAAGTATGGTGATATGACAGTAGACTAGGTCAAATATGTGGCCAATCCCAACTACACAAGATCGTAGTAGTTTTGGTGCATTTAATTACTCAGTAACTTTCTTTTCATTGTATACATTTTGTACAGGAATCACTGTTTTGGCTGAAATCTTCTAGTATTTTGTTTCCTTTCGGTTAAATAATATGTGATTGTTCCAAGAGCCGTAGGCATGCTCCTGTTTGATATATATATATATATATATATATATATATATATATATATATATATATATATATATATATATATATATATATATATATATATATATATATATATATAGGTTACAACCCGTGGGAATCACGGGTAAAAAATTTATAAAATATTTATATTACTAATAAGAGTTAAGTTTGTTTAAAATTTTTTGTATTGATTATATAAAATTAATATATATTTATAAAACATAATACTCCCTCCGCCCCAATATAATTGTCCCAAGACAAAAACCACACATATTAAGAAAAACATTAATTACCATTAACTTTATTTAATAAAATAATAGTTTTGTTCTTACTTTGCATTTGAGTATATTGAATATTGAATATGAGCATAATTTTAAATTTAAAAAAATAATGGGCAAAACTAATAAAACTTATAAACCAATATTTATTCACAATTAATTTTCAAATTAATTCTCAGTTAATTCCTTAAATTATGGAGTTAGTGAGTAATTTTAGATTAAAATAATTATTCCAAAAAATGTCCATAGATAGAGGGATACCAATTCATACCAAATATATGTATATCTATTTTTATATCATTTAAAGTTGTAGGAATTTAAAAGCCAAGAACTTTTGTATTCTAAAGGAAGGGCATAAGAGTAAAATCATAATGGTAGAATTCTGTAATGTTATAGTGACACGTGGATTAAGGGTTTCTTTTATTAAGAAGGAAGATATAATATATATATATATATATATATATATATATATATATATATATATATATAGAGAGAGAGAGAGAGAGGGGGGGGGGGGGTAGGTTCAAATGTTTTCTATATCTATTGTGTGTTAGAATGCACCAATAGAAATTTAATATTAATTATATGTATATTAAATGTTATCCGTACTTATAACTCGTTTTTATGGAAACCAATTAAAGTCGTCATTAATATCAACAATAATATAATATTTTTTCAGAAGTAGAATACACTCTCGTTCTTTATATTCTATGCAACATTATTATATTTTAAATGAGTGAGTCCTAAAACAAAATACGAACTCATATATAAAAACCTAGATGCAAATTCATTCTGAAAGAATATTATTTCTGACATTAATGACGGATTTAATTAGTTTTCATAAAAAGATAATTATAATTATGGATATCATTTAATATACATATAATTATGGAAATCATTTAATATCTATATTTATTTAATTAAATAATTATTTAATGTACTAAATTTCTATTGGTGCATTCTAGCACACAATAAATGTAAAAACAAAATAACCTATATATATATATATATATATATATATATATATATATATATATATATATATAAGAATTTAGGTTTTATCTTATATTGGATTTTATGATTAGGCCTTTTAGATAGGAAACCCTAATTAGCTAGTATATATATTATGTTTTTTCTTTCATTGTATTTGTACTTCTATTTGATAATAATACAAAACCCTAACCATTATATGTCTTCACTTGTTAGTTTACATGGTATTAGAGCTCAATTGATCATCTGTACTTTCGTTTTGGGGGCGAGTTGTAGCAGGCACACGACATTATTCATTGAAGTTACTATTAATGGGTTACAATTCACTGCCACTATTCATCAAGTTACTATTCATCAGCATTATTAATCGAAGGTATTATTCATCAACACTATTCACATATTGTTTGCAATTTTGGGAATGATTTTTTTGCTTATTTTTGTATTCAATTTAATTTGATTTGTTCGTCTCAACAACTTTGAGGGTTTCGTTTCATCTGTTAGTTTTGTTGATTTTGTGATCTTGAGTGTTGATGTTACTATTCGTATTTGTTGTGTTTTGGTTATTATCGTTTGACTGATATTAGGAATATGGCCACGATATATTATTATCTTCAGTCCATTAGTATCCAACTCGATGGCAAGAACTATGACTATTGGAGTTATGTTATGAAGAATTTCTTGTGAGGCAAGACTATATGTGGGATTGTTACAGGTGATAGGAAGAAACCAACAGATGTGAAAACTGATAATTATGCAACCTTACTGGATTCATGGGAGACTAATAACTTCAAGATCATTACTTGGATTAATAATTTTGTTATCCAGTCTATTGGAACTCAGTTAGCGAAGTATGACACAGCAAAGGAGGTTTGAGATCACTTGGCTAGGCTGTATACTCAGTCTAACTTTGCAAAGCAGTATCAGGTAGAGTTTGATATTTGAGCCCTCCAACAGAACAACCTCAGTTTTCAGGAATTTTATGCAGCTATGTCGGATTTGTGGGATCGGTTTGTTCCTACAGAACCTGATGTGTTGATGGATTTTAAGCCTTATATTGATAGAAGGGAAGAGTAATTTTGGTTCAGTTCTTGATGACATTACGTTCTGATTTTGAAGGCTTGTTTGGATCAATCTTGCATCGCACACCTCTTCCCACTATTGATTCATTTGTTCACAAGTTGATTGTTAAAGAAACTCATATCAAGTCCCATGTTAACAAAGGTCCCAAGACAGCCACTCATGTTGTCTTTGCAGTTCCACAACGACCTCAGTCTTCCAACCAAAATTTTCCCAAAGTAGCATTTGATGAGTGTGCTTTCAGTAAGAAGAAGAACCATTAGAAGGAAAATTGTCATTTGCTGACAAGCAAGGGAAATAAACAGCAACAACAAACAAGATCACCTGCATAGTCTCAGCCTTCACAGCAGAATAGGTCTTCTGGACAATTACATCCCTCGTTTCCATCTTTTAGGCCACCACAGTACACTTCTGCTACACCTTCAGTTGAGAATGAAACAAATTTTACACCACCAATAGGTTTGGATCCGCAGATTGTTGAGAAGTTCAGATAGATCATTGTTGCCAATCTAACTGTCATGTCAGTTTCCATGTCTCATTCAAGTTTGTCTTCATCCAACACATCATGTATTCCTTCATCCATGTGGGTATTGGATTTTGGTGCATCTCATCACATGTCATCATATTTGTCATCTTTTGCTTCATTATCTTCTCATATACCTATCTCTGTTATGTCTGCTAATGCTACACCCATGTCAGTAGAGGGTGTTGGTTCTATTTTCACTCTTTATATATCTTTAATAGATGTGTATTACACTCCCACACTTAATTTGAATCTTGTATCGGTCAGTTAGTTATGTAAATCTAGTTGATGGGTCTTCTTTTCTGATTCATTCTATTATGTACAGGACATTCGGTCTCAAAGGGTGATTGGGATAGGCTGTAGACTTGGGCAGCTTTATGTTTTTTAGCAACTACATGTTGTTGATGTTGTTGCATCTAGTTTCGATTTGTTATCTTCTCGTTTAAACTCTTTGACGTCTGTTTTTTATCTTTGACATTCTCGTTTGGGACATGTGTCAGTGTCTCGTTTACAGTTTTTTGGTTTCCACTGATGTGTTAGGTTCTTTGAAAATTGATGATGTTTCTGATTGTTGTGGTTGTAAACTGGGAAAATTTTCTGCTTTACCGTTTAATAAAAGTGTCACTCGTTCTGTTACTCCCTTTGATATCGTGCATTCTTATGTGTTAGGTCCATCTCCGATCACCTCTAAATCGGGAGCTAACTATTATGTTTCATTCATTGATAATTACACTCGTTATACATGGGTTTATTTTAGGAAGCGTATGTCTGAATTTTTCACCATATATAGTGAATTCAGAGCACTTGTGAAGACTCAATGCTATGCTGTCATAAAATGTTTTCAGAATTTACCTCCAATGATTTTAAACAATTATTGGCATCTAATGGCACTGTACATCAGCCATCTTATACAGACACTCCTCAGCAGAATGGTGTTACAGAAAGAAAACATCGGCATCTTCTAGAAACTACAAGATCCTTACTACTTTCTACTCAAGTTCCCAATACTTTCTAATCGCATTCCTACTGCGTACACTTCGGGGAAGTCTCCTTATGAAATGTTGCTTGGACAAATTTCAAATTATTCTTCATTACAAGTGTCTGGGTGTACATGTTTTTTCTTAAAGCCTCATGTAGAGAGAGATAAGTTGTCTTTAAAATCAGCTCTTTGTGTTCTTCTGGGATATGGTATTGGTCGGAAAGGTTATCGGTGCTATGATCCATCAAATCAGAAATTGTATGTCTCTCATAATGTCACTTTTTTTGGGCATATTCCATTCTATAGCATTCATGTTCAGTCACATGATGCAACACAAGAGGAGCTTCGTACTATTGATCTGTTTAGTATTGACATTGATGATCCACCACATGTCACTGATTCACCACCTACTACTGATCAACCACCTGTCGCTATTCCTCTGCCTGTAGATCATCAAGACCCCCATCCATCGAGGCCTTATCATAATAAGAAGTCCCCAAAGCTTCATGACTGTGCCTATTCCTCTTAGTCACTAGTGTTTGTCTTATTTAATGCTAATGTACATCGTCTCTCTTGGCCAACATCCTACAAAGAGTTCATTTATGATCCCCTTTGGCAGACCGCTATGGCTAAGGAACTTGCAGCTCTTTATCATACTCATACATAGGAAGTGGTTTCGCTTCCATCCGGAAAACACACCATTGGTTGTCATTGGGTATATAAAATAAAAACAAAGTTTGATAGTTCCATTAAGTGTTATAAAGCCAAACTTTTTTCGAAAGGGTACGCGCAAAAGTATGGTATGGATTATGAGGAGACGTTTGCTCCTATTGCAAAATGACTATTGTTCGCACCTTGATTGCAGTTTCTTCCATTCGCTAATGGAATATTTATCAGATGGATGTCAAGAATGCGTTTGTGAATAGTGATCTTCATGAGGAAGTATACATGACTCCTCCCCCTGGTATTGCTCACCAACCGGGTGAAGTTTCTCAAATTTGGAAGGCATTATATGGCCTCAAACAAGCCCCTCATGCTTGGTTTGAGAAATTTTATACATTGATTACTTCGCTTGGTTTTCAACCAAGTAACCATGACTCAACTCTAATTGTTCGTACCATTGTAGGGAGTTTGGTTTACCTGACTGTTACTAGACCGAATATTGCTCATGCAGTTCATATGGTTAGCCAGCTTACCACTTCTCATACTACTATTCATTAGGGAGTCGTTCCTTGTATTTTTAGATATCTACATGGTAATCAATTCTGCACTCTTATGTTTTCATCTACATCCTCTCTTGAATTACATGCCTATAGTGATGCAAATTAGGATAGTGATATTTATGATCATACATCCACTAGTAGGTATTGTGTTTTTCTTGGAGATTCATTGATATCATGGAAAATCAAGAAACAAGATGTTGTCTCTCAATCTTCTACGGAATCTGAGTATCGAGCCATGGCTATTTTCCACTTATGAGATTGTTTGGTTGAGATGGCTTCTTGCTAATGACGAGTTTTGAGCATATATACATTCCTATGTGATCATTCAACCCTAATTGTTTCGGGTCTAAGTTTTTCTCTATTGAACATACAAATTGAATACCAAAGCAATAACCCTAGAGCTAGTATACAATTTTCGAAATTCATACAAAAATAGGGTTAGAAGATTACATTACTTGTTATATAGTAATAACAAGAGTTCCTTTAAAGATCCTTGACTCTTGAAATCTTAGTGCCCCTAGCGTTGCACCTCTAATGGAGTCATAAACACCCAATACAAAAGATGAGAAGAGAGATACTTAGAAATCAGCTAGGGTTTCTTTCTTTCAAGCATAGGCCGAAATTCCAAGTGCTTAGGCGTCTTTATATAGTTCTGCGCTCCTAGGGTTTCTGGAGGAAACCCTAATACCTGCTTAAGGCTTAACTAGCCCATGGACCTCTTACCAGTAGGCCTTGGACGAAATCTATAGGGTCTTCCTATAAAATTTCTTCCACTCCTAATTAAGAGTCCAATAGCCCAGTTCTACAACTATCATTGATTTGCTAGATAACCCCTTTAGTTATTAATTAGTTCCTTTAATCCCAAAATATATATCAAATTAATTTATGATTAAATACTAATTAATAATATGATTTCAAAATAATATATTAATCTTATAATATATTAATAAAATCATTTTAAGTACCAATTTATTATTTCACATAATAAATTCTACTCTCTCTCTCTCTCTCCACTAGTCATCTTGTCAAGTTTCATTAGTGAAGGCAATCCAAAAGGACCATGCTACTATCAAATCAAGTATAGAACAATTATAGTTATGGGCTTAGACACCTAATCCAACAATCTCCCACTTGGATAAGTCTAATAACTATTATTGCAAGTATGACCTCAAATTTTGACTAGCAATTGTAGCTTTCAAAAGCCGATGTCGAACTCTGATCTAATCAATGACGTATCCTTTAGATAAGTGATCAAATATCCCATAGTTCTACAAGATATCTTATGGACATGAGACATGGATTATAATCATTCTTTGTCCAAGATTTGTTTCCCGATTTCCGATTCACGACGACTAACTAATTGAACAAATCAAATCAGTTCAGGCTTGACCAAAGCACTTAGGGTGTCATTACTAAATCATTGAGGGGCCCACATATATTGTTTTTATCCCATTTTGGGGTAAAAGTAATAGATAAAATTCGACTCATATGCTTTCACAATTTACTCATCAAATCACACATAACAATATGTTTTATAACATTAAGTTACTGATGCGTTTACATATTATCAATGCACAACCGACTTGTCAACAACAACTCATATGTCTCCGTTTCAAGAATATAAGATATTATTGTCTCAAAATTACTCGTGATAGGTGAGATCGATGAGGGTTACGTCGTAGTCTATCATATAGTACTCTCTTACGACCTCACTAAATGAGTCGGGAAGCGATTGAAGAACCCAGTCAATAGCTAGCTTCTCATAGACAACGACTCCCAACATTCTTAACCTATCAATGGGCAACTTCATCTTTAAGACGTGTGCGCATACTGACTTTCCTTCTTCATGTTTACTTGCCAAAAGGGCTTGAGTGAGCTTGAACTTTTCAAGCCTTCGAACTTGTGGGTTAGGGAGAACAATAAGAGGAGGTGGAGGAAGTGAAGAATGATCTCTTGTTCCTCGATCGAATCGTGGAATATCATCTTCATGTGGAAAGCTTGTTCTAAGGGATTTGGGAAGACCATAGTTAGAATAAGACATCTACAAAATGGGAGAAAATTCAAGTCAGTTGATTGAGGCCTTAATAAAACACCAAGATGAGATATTAAGGCTAGGACCCAACACAATATTCTACAACACGAAAGAGGGATGTGGTAATCCGGTTGCAGAATATTTGAAGGTAAGTGAATGACGATTCACTAATTTTCCACCATGAAAAATGAAAAAAAAAAGATTAAGTTTTAAATGTATTGAAAACTCATAGATCTTTTGAGATTCATTAAACTTTTCAATTGCATGTTTAAATCTCGATACGCCCCTCGTTTTGTGACTGGTTAGTTTTATGGATTAGATAGCTCTTTAACTTGTAAAATATAATCAACATTTGATGATTGAATAAAATTTGTTGTTTATTTATAAGTAAGGTGTTGTTATCTTGTGTCAATTGTTTGCTATTGTTTCAATTTTAATTTGCATGTTTTGACTTCTAGAATGATTACTTTATTCAAATTCTCCACAGTTGATCATATGTTGGAAGTAGGTATGAATCAAGACTATCATGAAGTTGGCTTGTAGATGTCTAAGGTGTTGGACATAGCAAGAGTTATCTCGAGTTCACTTGTATCACTTCATGGAATTTATCTCGAGTGATCGTGAGACGGTAATATCATATAAGTCTTCAAACCTAGAGATATGAGTTGTTGCCTATGAGTTGGTTATGCATTGATTTTATGAAAATGCATTAGTAACTTGAAAATGTGCCTTTGTGTATGATTCAACAAGTAGTAGAACAAGCATATGAGTTGAAGTTTATCAGTTCCTTTTAGTCCTTGGAGGATTAAAAGTGATATATGGGCCCCTCGATGATTTTTTTTGACCTATGTGTCAGGCCTGATCAGAACCAAATTGATGTGTTCAGTTTAGTTCTATGTCAAACAAATCGAAAATCGGGAAAACAAACTGTTGGACAATAAGTACGACATTGTTCCATGTATTTGTCAATCTGATATCTAGAGCAGAGGATTATATGATCACTTATCTAAAATGGCGCTTCATAGCTCAACAAAGTTTTAAGAACTACGATTGTTGGTCGGTTCCTGAAGTCATGCTTGCAACTATTGTTATTAGACTTATCCAAGTGGGAGACTATTGGATAAGGTGCCTAAGTCCATAACTATATTTGGGATATACTTGATCCGACCCGACATGGTCCATTTGTGTTGCACTTCACCATAACAATTTGGATAGTCTTTTGAGAATAGTATAGTTATGATTTGTTAATATATTATAAGTTATAATATATTATATGAAATCATATTATTTAATTAGTATTGATATAGAATTAATTTGAAACTAATTTAGTGATCAAAATGTAACTAATTAAATATGGACTCTTATATTTATATAGAGTGGGCCAATGCTTATTTAGAATGGGCTAGGCTTGCATGGAAAGTCCATGGAGCTTTAACCCATGGATCTTATGGAAATGAAAGGTCATGGGTATTAGGGTTTACATGGATATAACCCTAATCCACCACACTAAGGGGTCCTTGGCATATGAAATGGCACTAGTGTGTGTGAAAAAGAATAGTGGTCGATTTATAAGTGTGCATATTACTCTCTCTAGTTTTTCCAAGTTGTGTGGTGATTTGTGATTCCATTTAATCCATCCAAATTATTGGTGCTAGGCTCTCAAACTCCAAGCAATCAACCACAAGCAAAAAGTATGTCATTCTACTAGTTTTTATGTTACAAACACCCCATGCCATGCTAGTTAGGATGAGAACCTTGGAAAATTCTTATTTGCATGTATTTTAAAGAAAACATAGATCCAAGGTTATTAGGATTGCATGTACACCATTGGAGTGTTAGAATGCTAAAAACCCATCATGTATATCATGTTGAAATTGTTGTATCTCATTGATTGTAAATCTTTGAATCAAATCATTGGTTGATATGGAAAGCATGCCATATGATACATATGTCTTTGTTGTTCTTTGTCCCTCTTTTCTCCTATCATATATATATATATATATATATATATATATATATATATATATGGCATAGCATTATATTGTAACTGTTATTGAACTCACTAAGCGTCACCCGCTTATCCGTCTCAATGTTTAACTATTGCAGGTGATAAGGATCCAGTATAGTTATGTGCTATTTTGGAAGATGTAGAATAGTTAATATTATCACTTTTGTACTTAGTGTATAAATTCATGGGAAGTTATGTAATATATACAACTTTGTAAAAATCTTAATAGTTGGTTTGTATCCAGACTTTTGTAATTAGATCACTGATGTAAATTATAATTATGAATATGCATGTAGCAGGTTTGGAGTAATAATAATATGGTAAAATTTAGAGATGGGGTACACGTAAACTAGTTAATACAGGGTTGTGAGGCACTACTTCACTAGTATCCTTTAGGATACGAAACTAAATCCTTTACAGTATAACAAGAGTCTCCTAGAGGAAAAGTGTGGGATTTGTGTATAGATCTATACGGGACTGACAATCCCACACCTAAACTGCTAGCTACCGTTAGGCCGACAGGCATGGAGTGACAAATATCATAACTTTTGGACGACTGAAGAACGTCTTAGAGGTCACTAGGTCATATCAAGCATGGTTATATGAAACTCACAACAGTATAACTAACTCGTATGTTTACGGGATTAACATTACTTCAATGGTTTTGTTTTAATTAATAAAACTACAATGATACACTACTTTACACTATAACTGGTGGTAACCAGGCATTCATACAAGGTTTTCATACAAACACTACTATACACTATAGTTGGTGATTACCAGACGTTCATACTAAGGTTTTTAGACAAATACTACTACAGTACACTACTTTCACTACCACTGGTTGATCTACGTATTCATACAAGGTTTTTTCATACAAATACAAATAGACTACAATGTTTTCTAACACAAAGTACACCGACACAATATACAAATGCAAGGAACATACAAGATTACATTACGTTCATTATAGAAAATTTTGGATTTTCTTGAGAGACACACTAGTATTTTCAAAGTAGAAAGACAAGTTTTCCAACACTAATACATACTTATGAACTCACCAACTTAAATTTTGATACACTTTCAAAATTACTTGTATTCTCAGGGAACTGATAAGACAAGGTACACCCGCAAGATTTTGAGAAGACGGAGCTTTTTAGAGTCAAGTCTTTTATATTTTTTTATACATTTTTATGGCATACAAACTATGTATTGAACAGATGTAAATACTTTGCCTTATCAATGCAATGGTTGTGTTAGCTTTGATTCCTATTATACAATTGTTGTGATACTGTACACGACGTCCTTCGCCCCCGAACGTTTCCACCGTTCCGGTTTGGGGGTGTGATATATATATATATATATATATATATATATATATATATATATATATATATATATATATATAAGTTGAATGAGTGTATAGTTTTTTCTTCGATTAATCCAACCAATGGATGCTGTAACACTATATATATATATATATATATATATATATATATATATATATATATATATATATATATATATATATATATATATATATATATATATATATAGTGTTACAGCATCCATTGGTTGGATTAATCGAAGAAAAAACTATACTAGGGTTGTGTAAGGGCCATGCTAAGCATGGCCCACGAAGGTTTATTTGGGAAATGCTTTAGTCTGAATCTTTGAGGAAATGTGAAAATGTTGCCATTATGGGTAAGCAATTCAAAGTACGGTGCTATTATTGGCAAACAAGCAAAATGTTGCCATCATTGGTAAAGAAATAAAAGAAATGAAGTGAAATAAAGTAGAATACATTGTCTATATTGGTAAAAGAATAAAGACTAATGGTCTACTTTTATTTCCACAATATATTTACAAAATACATGTTTTATGGAATGTAATCTCAATTCCAATCCCACTGCATTCCATCAAAATCCACAAACATGACTTTGTCTACATTAATTGCAATAAATAGGAATCTAAATTTGCAACAAAGGAATCTTGAGGCAATCATAGTGTCATATCATAATATTTTTTTACCATTATCTCTTCCAAAATTGTCAGTAAATCTCCACCTGTACTCACATTCACAATACAATATGATATTTAAGTGTAGATGAATCATATATGTTACGGTAATTATGGTCCTTATCATGTTGGTCATTAATGGGCTATAAGTGATTAATTGTGGCGTCTTCACCGTTGATTTTTGATCCCGTACAAATAATATGGTGATTGATGATCGTAGGTCTAAGTTTAAATATACTAAAAAAGAAATTTGATACAAGTTCTAGCATAGCCAAAATTACATGAATTAATTAAGCATGTCAATTCCTTGCATTAATCATGTTTCTATGTACAAACAGTTTTGTTTCGTATATAGTTAAATATGATTATGACTTTAACATTTGGAATAATAATATTTGGCTTATATAGGTCTTTAAATCAAATGAATATGAGTTGAACACTCCTTACTAACTTAATTTTTATTTATTTGACTAAAATAAATCATGAAGAAACCTGACAAAATGGTTCATGAAGGACCGTAGGGTTGGATTGGTTGCCCCCAACGGAAAGCTTATGTTCTTCAATCTTGAGCAGAATAATTTAAGATTTGAACAATGTTATCTATAGCCTCCGTGGTCCAACCAACTCTTCGTAAAACCGCAATCCTGAAAGATACTAATAGGAAAACCCATGTGTAAAACAATGAAAATAGACAAATATATTTGTCCTAATTCAAAAAACAAGCAAACTAAAATTATTTAAAATATGTAAGGTTCAATAATTTAATGTGAGCAAACCTTTAATCAAATGAGAAACAACAATTCAGGAGGTGAGTATAGTACAATATAGCAGTAAGGAGAGACGTACACGTTTCAGTGCGGGAAACATATGGTTGTTCCAATAACAAAACTTGCAGATGCCTTCATAAGAAGATATCAATAAATTATAAATTCGTTTAGATCTGATCAACAAAATTCAACTCGTTCCTGATTCTTGTTGTAATTTATTTCATTGTTGTCAACCGAATAGATGTTCTTTATATATTTAGTTTAAATTAATAATTTTTTTGCTTGGGACTTACATACCCTGTTTGGATGTTTGGATGTTTGGATGTTGGTGTGTTTTTAGTTTGAGTAAATATCCTTTTACTTGAAAACGCCATACCAATTCAGATTTTATCTTCTTGCAACGTTTATTTAAAGTTTGATACCAGCTATAAATGGGTTTGTAGAGAAGGAAAGGTCATTGCACAAGAATCTTGCTCCAAAAATGGTTAATAATTATATATGATAAAAGATTGTGACTCTATTATAAATCGGCCTATAAAAAAAATAGATTTTTAACATAGATTTTAGGAAAGGGGCCAAAAATGGTCGTAGGTATGACCCGAAATGCCTATATGATATTTAGATCCACTCCGACAATTGTAAAAAGATGAAATAAATCTTGGAGTAGTTAGAGATAAGAGGATATTTGACATTATTTTAAAATGATTTTTGGATGTTTAACTTTTTGAAAAAGTTAAAAATGTCCAAAAGATGTTTGGTAAGTATAAAAGTTCATTTTAAACAAATTTTTGGCAAAAAAAAAAATGTTTTCAAAAATTATAAATCTTGTCTTTTTGTGACTTTATAAGTTATGCCTAATACATTTTAAAAACTTTTTTTACAAAAAAATCCTTTTTATAAAAGTAATTTTTATAAAAAAATACTGTAAAAGGACTTTTAACTTATTAAAAAAAAAAAAAAAAAAAAAAAAAATCCCAAACACACTTTTTACTCCAAAAGTCACTCTTCATTTAGATTTCCATACCCAAAATACCCAGGGATTGATTCGCTCCTTCCCTCGTGTTTGACTGTTTGTAGGCAGAGCTACTGCATTCCCATTCTGAACTCAGCTCCCTACCCTCTGCCTTTAATCAAATTATCCAAACTTCCCCAACTTCTTGTTTCTTTGATGCGCCTTTTTTCGAACAAACCCTTTTATGGTGTTCCCATCAACGCTCTACGATCTGCTTTCTTTAATAACAGAAACTATACACCATCCAACAAGAATCACAATCCCAATTTCAAACTTGTTACACAGTCATCAATGACGACAACCCTAAACCCCAACGATGAAGGCGTGGCCAAGCGTTTCTGGGTTAGGTTTAATAAAGAATCGATTCTTTCTCTCTACACTCCTTTTGTAGTTTCGCTAGCCTCTGGTAATCTCAAGCTTGATACTTTTCGCCATTACATCGCTCAAGATGTTCATTTTCTTAAATGCTTTGCCCAAGCGTAAGTTTTTCTCTTTAGAATTTTGTACTTCTGGATTTCGCCAATTTAGGTTTTCGATAATATGGATCTATGTGTGCTTCTTTTAGATATGAATTAGCCGAGGAGTATGCAGATGATGATGATGCTAAAGTTTCTATCAGTGAGCTGAGACAGAGTGTTCTTGAAGAGCTTGAAATGCATGGTTCTTTTTGCCAAGTAAGATTCTCTTGTATTTTATTATGTATAGCATTACCCTGTTCGTATGGATTTTTCTTAATGCATTTATATCTTTCTGTGAGTTTTTAATCAATATCTCAGTTCAGTAATTTTGGAATTTTATCACAGAGAAATGTGAATGCACTAGACATTTTTCTTTTGCTGCTTTAGGCCATGTAGATCAAGATTTCTGACCAGGGTATGCATTAGTATAATAGAGTTTGATCATGGGATGCACGTGAAAACAGTTTTTGTCATATAATGTGAAAACACTTTTTTACTTTTTTTTTTTTTTTTTTTTTTTTTTTTTTAATATCGATGCACTGCAAAACAGATTTTTTTTTGGCTATGCACACATTCATACCCCATAGATCATGTTGATCCGTTCCTACTTCCTGTGCATCATGAGACATTATCTTAGGTTATGTATCTTTTTTTTTTTTTTTTTTTTTCTGCATTTTCCATGTATCTCACTATGGAAGGATAAATTCAAATGCAAGAAACCTTATCTTAGGCTATGTATCTAGATGTTTGTTTTTTTTTCCTGCACCTGTATTATATCTGCCTACGGAAGACTTGAAGTGTATAGCTTGTACTATGTTACCTTGTATAGAAGTATGTGTTTCATGTGTGACACATTACAATCTTGATGTGTGTTAATTTTTTTCTTGCATTTATATCATATTTGCCTATGGACTGTAGTAAGGTCTAGGGGTGAAAACTTTGGGACTAGGCATGAAGTGTTAAGGAAATGAGGCTTTTCCCATTAAGTCCTAACTTTTTTACAAATGTGTCCTCTTTTATTTTATTTTAGTTTATGTTTAGTTAAATTTATCACACTGATATACAAAAAGGATCCAGGAATGGGGTTTTGATGTGTCTAAAGAAACAATGCCAAACTCTGCAACACTGAAGTACACTGAGTTCTTGTTGGCAACAGCCTCTGGGAAGATTGAAGGCATAAATTGTCATGCAAATCTCACCACCCCTTTTGAAAAAACAAAAGTTGCTGCATACACCATAAGTGCAATGGTCCCTTGCATGAGGCTTTATGCTTTTCTTGGAAAGGAACTTCAGTTTCTGGTTGATAATATAAATGGCAATCACCACCCATACAAGAAGTGGATCCATAATTATTCATCTGAAGCTTTTCAGGTATTTATTTTTCTTTTTCTTTCTATTGTGGCACTTTATACGATTTGTTTCATTGATGTTTTTCTTGAAAATTTAGGCAGCAGCTTGCCAGACTGAGGAGTTGCTGGACAAGTTAAGTGTTTGTTTGACTGGTGAAGAGCTTGATATCATGCAAAAACTTTATCATCAAGCAATGAAACTTGAGATGGAGTTCTTTTTGGCCCAACCTCTTGATCAGCAAACTGTAGTTCCGTTATTACAGGGGCATAATCGTAAATATCATCGTGTTACGGTTTTCTCTGATTTTGATCTGACATGCACTGTAGTTGATTCATGTGCTATTTTGGCTGAGATTGCTATGGATACAGCACCAAAGTCGGATCAAACCCAACGAGAAAGTGAAAATGAAATTACCAGGATGCCCTTAGCTGAATTGAGAAAAACATGGGAAAGATTATCGAGGGAGTACATGGAAGAATATGAACAGTGCAAGGAAAGTATGTTGGTTGATCAAAAAGGTGAAGCATCCTATTTCTTGTTAAACATAAACTATGGATTAATTGCTGTTTTCGTTTATAGTCCAACAACTTTTGTGGCTTATCATATAAGAAACTGTTGTATTTTGTCTTTGAAGTGGGAGATTTTGACTATGAGGGGCTAAAGAAGGCACTCATACAACTATCGGATTTTGAGAGAAGGGCAAA
This sequence comes from Lactuca saligna, assembly GCF_052625555.1. NCBI lineage: Eukaryota > Viridiplantae > Streptophyta > Magnoliopsida > Asterales > Asteraceae > Lactuca > Lactuca saligna. The sequence continues at coordinate 3,180,330 of NC_136424.1, forward strand.
TACAAGAGTGACTGAATCTGAAGTACTCAAGGGTTTGAATCTTGAAGATATTAAACATGCTGGTGAATGTCTTATACTCCAAGATGATTGCATGGATTTCTTTCAAAACATCACAAAGAAGGAAAATTTAAACGTGGATGCTCATATCCTGTCCTTTTGCTGGTGTGGCGATCTTATTAGATCTGCTTTCTCATCAAAGGGTATCAACAATCTGCAACTACATGCAAATGAGTTCATCTACAATGGCCTTTTCTCCACTGGTGAAATCATGAAAAACATGGAGTCCCCTATTGACAAGCTTCAAGCTTTTTCCAACATTCTGAAAGAACATGACCAATGTGACAAAAAGAACCTAAGCATCTACATTGGAGACTCGGTTGGTGACTTACTTTGCTTGCTAGAAGCAGACATAGGCATTGTCATCGGGTCAAATTCGTCTCTTAGAAAAATTGGGAGTCATTTTGGTGTTTCTTTTGTGCCTTTGTTCTCTGGTTTAGTCATGAAGCAGAGAGAGGTTGTTGAGGGGAGGTTTTTCAGTTGGAAGGGGGTATCAGGTGTTGTGTATACAGTGTCTAGTTGGGCTGAAATACATTCTTTCATTGTTGGTTCTTGAAATTCTACTTTAACTTTGGTAGTTTTGGATTAATGTAACAAAGATGTAATTTCTTTTCTTGCAATATGAATATGTGGATTTAAATGGAATGGAAGATGTGACCTATCAAATATTTAAAATTTGGATTGAATCTACAAGACTACGAATTTGAAGAAAAAAAAAAAAGGAACATTTTTGTAATTTACTGTAATTTTAATATTTATGTTGCCGATATTGTATAGCCAAGTAACCGGTCCAACATCACTATCAGTTGCAATAGCCGTAATCAACACCGTGACTTTCCGATGACCCTACTTATCCTGTATCCAGTGGTATAGACAAAAATAAAGGTGACACTTTTCATAATAAGTCATTATTTTCTATTTATTCAAAATTCAAATAGTTTTAATTATATTATTTCAGATTTTCATTTTGATTTTTTTATTATCGAAATACCGTGATTTATGTCATTCCCAAGGAAGCTACACCTTCACATGGCATACTTCACTTGTTCCATCAATTATTATCTTCCTCTTTCCAATAATTATCATTGTCACTTGGAATTTTTAGTAGCGATCCTTTTATGTCAATATCTTAATTAATTGGACAAATAGAAATACAACTTTAGGTTGATTCTGCAATAACCTCGCTTCAATTTTATATAAACTCTTTTTTATAAAATCCATATTTTTATATTACTGTTATTTACATACATACATACTACTATATATGGGCAAGTTTACTGAAGTCCAAAGTGAATCCCACAAACTACCTAAATTTTCAAATTTATTTAGGATAAAAATTCTAAGATCTATTTTGAAAAACGTTTATGACCTACCTTTGAAGATATCCCACATCGAACGCAGCAGAAAAACAGTTCTCTATATAATTTCTTATATAAAGCAAATGACTTTGTGTTTTTAGTCTTGAGCTGTTAAGCAAAATATGGATACAACCAACTCAAAATTTGTTTACAAACCTTGAGTTATTTGCGTCTGCTCGTAATATTGGGTTTGAGCTCAAAAAGTTATATTTCTTGAAAATTGGTTTAGAGTAAATTATACGAATAGTCCCTATGGTTTAGGGTTTAGGGTAGTTTGCATGTTTAGTCTATAACTTATTTTTTTAAAGAATAAATTACATGAATGGTCCCTATGGTTTGGGTTAATTTGTGCGTTTGGTTTCTAACTTATTTTTTTAACTCGGAAGGTCTCTACTGTTTGTTTTTGTTACGTGTTTGTTACCTAAAAAATACTATTTTTTCATTGATTTTTTAACTAATTTAAATAAACGCACCCTAACGCCACCCCCTCACCTTACCTTACCTATCTCATCATTTTTTCTAATTTAAATAATAGTTTTTTTAGTTAAGACGGAGACCAAACACATAACAAAAAAAAACAGTAGGGACCAATCGCGTAACAAAAACAAACAGAAGGTACCTTCCGAGTTAAAAAAATAAGTAAGGGACCAAGCGCGCATATTACCCCAAACCATAGAGATCATTCATGTAATATACTCTATCTTTAACTTGGAAGGTCTCTATTTGTTGTTTTTGTTACACGTTTGGTCTTTATCTTACCTAAAAAAACTATTTTGCCATTGATTCTTTAATTTATTGAAATAAACACACTTCCAAGCGCAACCCCTCACTTAATCTTACATATTTCACAATTTTTCTCTATTTAAATAATAGTCTTTTTAGGTAAGATATAGGCCAAACACGTAACAAAAACAAACAGTAGGGACCAAACGTGTAACAAAAATAAACATTAGGGACCTTCCGAGTTAAAAAAATAAGTTAGGGATTAAACACACAAATTACCCCAAACCTTAGGGACCATTTGTGTAATTTACTCATTAACGTCTCTAAGTGCATCCAAATTTATAAAGTTTGTGAATTGCTAGCATGATTTGTTTTTGGTTGAACTTGTCGGTTCAACTTTTAATAAGGTTGTAGAACTCGTTATTAGGTACCTATTCAACCGACTATCAAGTAGCGAGTACTCACGAGTATTCGGATTCGGTAATTGATTTAGAAATATTTTTAGGGAACTTATATATGTCAGAATCACAAGTTAAAATCTTATTTTGATTGAACTATATAACAAAATTAGATACATGTGTATACACAAAAACTGAAAAACATATAATGATCTCACTTCGAGAATAATTACTGAAAAGTTAAGGTATATATTTAGTAATAATCACATGTGTTTGTGTTAAATAATTAATCGTTAGGTATATTATACGTATTAATCACCGAGTTGATCGGGTTTTACAACACTGTTCAGTTTAATAAGGAGTCGATCGGGGAGTACTCGGGATTCTGTAACTCACATCGGTAAAGGGTCGAATAGCGAGTACTCGGAGGAGTAATCGGTCAACTCGACGAGTTTTACAATACTGATTTTTAAGGTATACAACTCGAACCACCACAAATATTGTTGATTGTTTTAGTTTTTTAATACTTTTACTTTTAATTTGGGAGCTACATGGTTTTTGTTCCGTTTCGACACTGCATACATACATCCATAAGTACATACACACTTATAGGCATGTAAACCAGTCTGGATCTGGACCGAAACCGAAAAACCGGATTGAATGTAATGCCTCATTTTTGCCTTAAAGTATACACAACCAACTACGTAAATAGACGTTTTTGATAAATGATTGTTTAGAATAAGTAGTCTTGACGAAAGTCGAAGAGCTTGCATATAAAGACAACCTAAACGAGAGTTGAAAATTCCGTCAATACCTATCTGTCAATATAAAAACAACCTAGAACGGATATCGTATGAGAGAGAGTTATGATTTTTATACAGACTTTAAGAGTCTAAGTGTATAAAAATATAACTTTAAAAATAAGTTGAGAATTAGCCGATGAAGTCTAAATGAAAGTTGTAAATATTGTTGATAGCTACCTGTGGATACAAAGAACGTCGAAAACGGAACTTGTATAAAGAATATATACATTTTTGAAGAAACTGAAAATCTGTGTGCGTATGGACGTGCATCACCAAGGCATGTAGCGCACAAGACAGCCTGACGTGGCCCACAAGGTTTTTACCACGTGTCACCCTCTGCCTGAAGCCACGCCAGTGCTCCCAATAAAATGTGTGACACACCTCTATGGTACGTGACACGTTTCCCCATTATAAATAGATGTCTTTGGTTTCTATCATTTCTCACACACCCTCATCACTCCAAAGTCCAAACTCTCTCATCTTTCTCCAAGATCTGAATTTTTGGGTATTTTCGGGAGTCTGAGGAACTCCACTTTAGTGGAACTCTTAGGTAGTGGGCTGGACAAATAGAAGTGCTCGGTATCGAAGCCCTGCCTACGATCGGTTTTCGCTAGGATCCTTGTAAGTTAAGATATGTTTTATATGTAACTTATATTTTTATTCATAGTAGTTGATATGGATATATAAATAAGATTCATCAGTAATCGTACTGATTGATCTACTTATGGGAGAGATGTCTAGAATAGTTATGTTGGCTTAGTTGTTGGATTTCAGAAAGGATATATCCCGAAATGATCCTACCTCCCAATTGTCCAGCTTGGCTGATCCTTATTTGATATAACTCCCGATATTCATTAGGATTGGTGAAAGATCTAGCTTTCAATAGCAGATTATCATAGGGTTTAATAAGTTATAGTATTATAGGTTAATACTTGTTAGGCACATTACCCGATAGTTGGATCGCCAGTAGGATCACTTAGATAATAGTTAATCGTCTGAGAAATTGTCCAGGTGAGTTACCTCACTATACCGTGTATTACAATACATATCCATTTATGTTAGGTTATAAGTGCTAGTAAAATAGAGCCGATAGTATAATCTCTATGTGCTCTATATTAGTGTGTTCAAAGCTAGTATAGTAGAAAGTATAACCTCTATGTACCTGTAGTAGTATAACCTAAAAGAGTAGTCCTTATGTGTTAATATGGTTATGTATGTCGGGCGAGGCCCATTATGTATGTATGTCGGGAGGGCCCTACCATATAGATTGGGTGGGACCCATTAGGTAGTTTGGATAGGGACCATTTATAGGTAGATTGGGCGGGGCCCATTATATAGTTTGGGTGAGGCTCGTTTATATGCTTAGTGGATGGGACCTAATATATGTATTGTAGCATATGGTATTTTGAGGAACTCACTGAACTTCATGCTTATCCAGTTAAATATAAATATTTTTCAGGTACTAATAAAATCTTGAGAAGGGAAAGGTTCGACACACACATTCACAACATGTTTCTACTAAATGTAATTATACTATGATATATTTGAATAGACAAAAATGAAAATTATTTGGGTTGAAAAATTAGACGTTGCAAGATGGCATCAGAGTCTTGGTTTCAGTGAACTAGATGAACACTCATGTGATTCCAGACTCAAACTAAGGATCTGAGTAATTAATAAATCTTTTCTAAAAAAATAATACAAAAAGAAAAGAATACGATGCGTACAATCAGCCAAAAGTTCATAAAGGAAAGTGTTTCCCAAAAATGTCTATATTGTTATGATTCTTGATATGTGATATGTTAGAAATGCATGCTAGTATGTATGCTAGGGATCTTTTTAGGAATTGCTTAATAGAATTGGCTGATAATTAAGATGCATTATAGCTTAGAGATTTGCTTGTTAATGGTTGCTTTGAACATATATTAGTATTAATTAGTCATTTGAAAAACTACGTTAGGTTGCATGCTTCCAAAATTACATAGTTTTAGATTTGTTGATTTGGCGCTATTGTGCAGCTCTCGTATGAGTTTAAGCGTCATAATGTTGGATCTTTCAGTCGACAAATTGTTTGATTTTTTGACGCATGCAATCGTATTATCCAATAATTAGTTAATATTTGTAGAATTTCTTACTCAACTAATAGTAGGTGAGGTTGAAATGAATCTTAGAAGGCGAGTCTAGGAAGTTTAATATATGCTTGATATGTCATATATTCGTAAGGTAGGACATTGGTAAAGATGCAAAATCCTAATGGAGTCTAGGCAGACTTTTTGTATGTGCTCATAGGATGTACACACACACACACACACACACACATATATATATATATATATATATATATATATTATATATATATATATATATATTGATGGGTTTTGGCCATATGAACATCCCTATGTGCACATACAAAACCCTAATGCTTGGATCTATGTTTCTCTAATTAAACATGCATTGTATCCAAGACTTCTAATAGTTATTCTATCATAATAACATTGAGAAATCAGAGTTAAAATTTTACCTTGAATCACTTGCTTGATCTTCTTGTCCTTGGAGCTTTAGAGTCACAATTATCACTCCTCTAATGGCTTACAAACACCAACTAGCAAGAGGATGATTTGAGAGAGTGGGGAGGGACTTAGAAATCGGCCAGGGTTCCTTTTGAGACAAGAGGTTCCGATTTCCATGACCCCTAGGGTCAGTTTATACTTGTAAGGCTCCTACGGTTTTACCGTTAAACCCTAATTGGATAACTTAGGCCCTAAGCAATCCTAATCCCCTTCATGATAAGCCTTGGACGGATGTTAGATCTATCCTAAGCCCCTAAAATCGTCCACCCCTTATCCATAAGGGATTACAGCCTAATGTACAACTATCATATACTTGACAGTTTATGCCCTTCTATTTAATTAATCTCTTTAAGTCACCAAATTAATTCCTAATTAATTTATGACTTATATTAATCAAATAACAATATTATTATTCCTTATAATATTTCTTCTCTCATTGTAAATCATCCTATCAAGTTGCTATGGTGAAGGCAACCCAAAAGGACCATGCTCAATCGGGTTAAGTACTTTCCAAATATAGTTGCAGCCTTAGACACTATTCCAACAGTCTCCCACTTGGATAAGTCTAGTAACTATATATACCGATTAGCAATCGTAGCTCTCAAAGACGCTGTCAAACTCTGATCTAATCAATTTTGTACAATCCTCTGTATAGATATCATGCTGACAATCAAATGGAACCAATTGTCTAGCATTTGGTTTCTCAATCTCAGATTTATTTTACATAGAACTTAATCGAACACATCAATTCAGTTCTGACCGGGCCCGACACATAAGTCAATCAAATCATCGAGCGGCCGATATATTGCTTTTACCCTCTTAGGATAAAAGTAACAGATAAACTTCGACTTATATGCATTTACTTATTCATTAATCAACTATACACAACAATGCGTTTTATAACATCAAGTTACTGATGCGGTTTCGCACCATCAATGTACAACCAATTAACAATTAACAAACCATATATCTAGGTTTTAAGACCATATGATATTATCGTCTTACGATCACCATTTTATCACATTCCATAAGGTGATTCCAACAAGCGTGGGTTTGTTCCAATGCTCAAAACTAGTTCATAAGCACTCATGAACGTTGCAACAAACTTTTGTTATGTCTAATACCATTTAGACAATCTACACACCAATTCATGGCCATCTTCATTCATACCTACTTCCAACATATGAACGATTGTGGACAATTTGAATAATTCGATTATTCTTAATAAACTCAATTATTCTGGAAGTCAAAACATGCAAAGTGAAACAATAGTTAAACAATTAACACAAGACAATAACATTACTCATAAATAGTACTCTTTTATTTAATCATCAAATGTTAATTACATTTATCTATCATGCGTTTCTAACACTATCTAATTTATACTAATATAATCCTTCAGCCCAATGCTCCTAGCATGTTGCAAGTGCTTAACCCTGCTCAGTCCCTTCGTAAGCGAATCTGTTGGGTTAGCTTCTGATGATATCCTCTTCACCACGAGTTGTTCTTCTTCTACACGATGTCTTATAAAATGATATTTTCTGTCGATATGTCGAGATCTACCATGATCCCTTGGTTCCTTGGTCAAGGTAACCGCTCCTTCATTATCACAGAAAATCTCCATGGGCTCCTTTATGGTAGGTACAACTCCAAGATCACCAATGAAGTTCTTTAACCATATTGCCTCTTTCGACGCTTCGCTCGCTGCGATGTACTCTGATTCGCACGTTGAATCAGCTACGGTTTCTTGTTTGGAACTTTTCCAAGTTACTGCTCCTCCATTCAGGGTAAAGACCCAGCCCGAATGCGAATGGTAGTTGTCCCTGTCGGTCTGAAATTTGGCGTCACTATACCCTCACACCTTCAAGTCATCAATCCCTCCGAGGACTAAAAACTATTCCTTGGTTCTCCGAAGGTACTTAAGCATATTCTTCACCGCAATCCAATGGGCTTTGCCAGGGTTCCCTTGATATCTACTGACCATGCTCAAAGCAAAGGCTACATCAAGGCGAGTACAGGTCATAGCATACATGATTGAGCCAACTGCGGAAGCGTATGGTACTCGGCTCATTGCTGCTATTTCAGCTTCGGTACTCGGACTTTGAGTCTTACTCAACTTGGCATTATATTGTATCAGTAATTCTCCCTTCTTCGAGTTTTTCATACTAAAACGTTTTAGTACTTTATCTAAGTAAGTGTTCCGACTAAGTCCTATTAGTCTCTTACTTCGTTCTCTCACTATCCTTATTCCCAGAATATAGGAAGCCTCTCCGAGGTCCTTCATAGCGAAGCACTTCCCGAGCGAGGACTTAATCTCCTGCAGTGTCGGGATGTCGTTTCATATGAGCAATATGTCATCGACATACAAAACAAGAAAGCTAACTATACTCCCACTGGATTTGACATATACACATGATTCATCTTCACTTCGTACAAATCCAAACTCTTTGACTTTCTCATCGAAGCAAAGATTCCATCTACGAGACACTTGCTTAAGTCCATAAATGGACTTCTCAAGCTTACACACTCTATTTGGATGCTTCGGATCAACAAAACCCTCTGGCTGAGCCATGTAAACATCCTCAGCCAACTTTCCATTAAGGAAAGCGGTTTTGACATCCATTTGCCAAATCTCATAATCATGAAATGCGGCAATTGCTAGCATCACTCTAATAGACTTTATCTTCGCAACTGGTGAGAAGGTCTCATCATAGTCAACTCCGGGAGTTTGAGTAAAGCCCTTCGCAACCAATCACGCCTTATATGTGTGTACGTTTCCATCCACATCGGTCTTCTTCTTGAAGATCCATTCACACCCAACGGTCTTACATCCGGGCACATTATCAACCAAATTCTAAACTTGGTTGTCATTCATGGATTAGATCTCACTGTCCATTGCCTCTTTCCATTTTGCAGACTCCGGGCCTGCCATGGCTTCCTTAAAGCTATTAGTTTCATCTAGATTTATTAGTGTATCATCACTAATATACGTGTCCCCTTCAGTAGTAATATGAAAACCATACAACTGGGGTTGAACTCTAACTCTTTCGGAACGTATAAGAGGTAAGGACTGGTCAATAGGTACAACCGGAGTTTCCTCCTCGGGTTGATTGCCATCGGTAGAGGTTCCTTCATCAATCGATTCTTGAATCTCTTCAAGCTCGATTTGCCTCCCACTGTCTCCTTGGCTTATGATTTCTCGCTCTCGGAAAACCCCTCTCCTCACAACGAAGACAACATTGTCACTCGGTCTATAGAAGAGATATCCAAAGAATTTCTACGGGTAGCCGATGAAAATACATCGCTCACTACGAGGTTTGAGCTTGTCGTGAGAATCTCATCTTACGAAAGCCTCGCAACCCCAAACCTTGATATGTGCTAATGATGGAGCTTTCCCTGTCCACATCTCGTGAGGTGTTTTGGCAACCTTCTTAGTAGGGACTTGGTTAAGGATATGGGCGGTAGTCTCTAAGGCATACCCCCAGAATGAGATAGATAGTGAAGCATGACTCATCATAGAACGAACCATGTCTAACAAGGTTCGATTACGCCTTTCTGCGACACCATTCAACTGTGGTGTCCTAGGTGGCATCAATTGTGAAACTATTCCGCATTCTCTGAGATAGTTGTGGAATTCAAGACTTAGGTACTCTCCTCCTCGATCAGATCAAAGCATCTTGATTCTCCTGCCGAATTGATTCTCCACTTCATTTTTGAACTCTTTGAACTTTTCAAACGATTCCGACTTTTGCTTGATTAAGTAAATATACCCATATCTACTATAGTCATCGGTAAAAGTCACATAGAAGCGGTTCCCATCCTTTGTGGTTGATCTAAAGGGTCCACATACATCGGTATGTATGAGGTCCAATAAACCCTCACCCCTTTCACATGTGCTAGTGAAGGGTGACTTGGTCATCTTTCCAAGTAAACAAGATTCGCATGCGTCATCTTCCCTAAGGTCGAATGACTCCAACACTCCATCCTTTTGGAGTTGGGCTATGCGCTTCTTGTTGACATGTCCAAGACGACAATGCCATAAGGATGCTCTATCCATACTATTAGAAGAATCCATGCATATAACATCATTTCCTAGGTTATCTACAATCATAACAGTTTCATAAATTCCATTACATGGCATTGCTTCAAAATATAAGACACCATTTAGATAAGCATAAATTGAACCATTCTCATTATTAAAAGAAAATCTAAATCCTTGTCTAAACAAACCATGAAACGAAATGATGTTTCTTGCCATTTCTGGCAAGTAGCAACAATTATTCAAATCTAAACATAATCCATTACTAAGCAATAAAGAATACACTCCAATCTTGGTCACAGGCGATGATCTTCTGTTCCCCATGATTAGATTTATTCTTCCACGCTCCACATCCCTATTTCTTAGAACAAATGTGGTAACCACACCCGGTATTGAGGACCCAAGAAATAGCATGAGATGAATCATTAGATTTACTTGTGTAAATACTTGCGAAAGAGAGCTTGATCTTTCCTTACTTGATGGCTTGCAGGTATTCTAGGTAGCTTATCTTCCAATGCCCTATTCAGTGGCAATGGTGGCACTCTGCCTCCTGTGGGTTAGAGTTGGGCTTAGTAGGATCAATTTTGGTCCCACTAGACGAGGAACCATCTCGGGACTTTCCCTTGCGATGGCTCTTAGACGGAGCGTTCCTCTTCTTGCCCCTTCCCTGCCCAATAGCCAAAACAGGAGCAACGGGTGGATTGGGAGTTGGTGCAACAGACTTGTCCTTGAGGTTGCTCTCAGCAACCCTTAGGAGACCTTGGAGTTTACTTAGGGTGACCTCTTCCTTGTTCATGTGGTAGGTCATCCTAAATTGGTTGTAACACGGAGGCAAGGAGTGAAGCACCATGTCGATCGCTAAGTCTTCCCCAAAGTCAACATTCAACTTGCGAAGACGATCGACATACCTTTGCATCTTTTGCAGGTGCACGGTTAGAGATTCACCATGACCCATTTTAGCGGAGATCATGTTAGTGAAGATCTCGTAACGTTCTTGCCTCGCGTTTTGGTGGTATCTCTCCAACAAGTCTTGGTGCATTTCGTACGGATACATGTCCTCGTAGGACTTTTGGAATTCGGAGTTCATAGTGGCTATCATGATGCAATGAACCTTCGTTGCATCACGCTCATGAGTTTCAAAAGCGGTGATTTCAGCCGGAGTAGCGATTTCAGGATTGATCTTCTCGAGCTTGTCATCGAGGACATACTCCTTGTCCTCGTGGCGAGCAATCGTGCAAATGTATCTTATCTATTCGCTAAAGTTCGTTCCATCGAAAGTCACCTTTTGGCAAAGGCTCATCAATGTGAACGAGCTAGCAGCAACGTTGTTCGCGTTCGACATCTACAAATAGAAAGGACAAAGAGAGATTAGAATTTAGATCCCTAATTATCACCCAGTAAGAAAATTAGGGCTAGGATCCAACAACAATATTTACATATTAGAAAAGGGATGCCGTAATCTAACACGCAAACACTTTGAAGGTAAGTGAATGACGATTCACTAATTCTCCACCATGAAAACATAACTTTAATTTCTAAATGTATTGAGAATTCCTAGGTTTGGATGAGATTCATTGAAACTTTTCAATGGCATGTTTAAATCTCGATATGCCCCTCTCGTTTGTGACTGGGATACCGAGGATCACAAAGTGGGTGTGAATTACCATGCAAATTCACATGGTGCCTTCATTGTAACAATCACCTATTCGATGTGCCGGTAAACCACACACGCTCCATCGAACTATGATAAACAATGAATCACCCTTTGCCACCTTTGCTTACAACCAATTAGTGTGCCGGTAAACCACACACGCTCCACTAACTTCTTAGAAAGGGTGCAAAGTGTAATTTCATGGGATTGCATCCATTCACTTTTCCTAAAGTAACTAGGATTGAGAATTTTTGAAAAACATGTAGTTATTTTGTATTTCAAATTATACTTTTAATGATGAGATGAAGTTGCCCTATCATACCCGTTCGGCTAACGACCCTCCACCGATCAAGCAAGCGGTGGGTGTGAGTGTACACCCATTAAGCGCCATTTTATAGGCAGCAACCTTATACCCACCTTATAGACCGTCTTCGTGAATGAGGCCTACTAACGGTAAGACTAGCATTTTAGTTATACATATATATATATATATATATATATATATATATATATATATATATATATATATATATATATATATATTAATCTTGTAATATTATATTAGTATAGAGTTGAATTTTAAACTTGTAAAATTCTAGGGTTTGAAATTTAAATTGTCTAAATTAAACTTTTAATTATAAAACATAAATTTCAAAACTTGAGGGCAGTTTTTAAACTTTTCAAAACATAGGGGATCAAATAAAAAATAATCTAAATTAACATTTAATCACATAATTATCCATATTTGATTTATTAATTATTTCTTGCAAAACAATTTACCAATTTAATTAAAATAATTAATCAATTATCACATAAGGAAACTAATATTTAGTTAATTGATAAATATCTTCAATTAGGTCAAGGATATACTCAAATATATCTTAAAATCGGATTTATATTGATCTAATATGATTAAGGTAAGTATCCAAAGGATAAACAGCAAGAAATCCTGAAATTAGCTCTTTCTGAAGCTCGAACTCACCGAGTACCACAATGGACTCACCGAGTTCATCAGGCAGGAACACAAAATTCGAATTTTGCAAGCATCAAACAAGCAACCAATGCATCAATTCAATAGAAACCAATCTAGCCTCTGATACCACTGATGGGTTTTGGCTCTATGAACATCCCTATGTGCACATACAAAACCCTAATGCTTGGATCTAGGTTTCTATAATTAAACATGCATTGTATCCAAGACTTCTAATAGTTATTCTATCATAATAACATTGAGAAATCAGAGTTAAAAGTTTACCTTGAATCACTTGCTTGATCTTCTTGTCCTTGGAGCTTTAGAGTCACGATTGTCACTCCTCTAATGGCTTACAAACACCAACTAGCAAGAGGATGATTTGAGAGAGTGGAGAGGGACTTAGAAATCGGCCAGGGTTCCTTTTGAGACAAGAGGTTCTGATTTCCATGACCCCTAGGGTCTATTTATACTTGTAAGGCTCCTAGGGTTTTATCTTTAAACCCTAATTGGATAACTTAGGCCCTAAGCAATCCTAATCCCCTTCATGATAAGCCTTGGACGGATTTTAGGTGTATCCTAAGCCCCTAAAATTGTCCACCCCTTATCCATAAGGGATTACAGCCTAAAGTACAACTATCATACACTTGACAGTTTATGCCCTTCTATTAATTAATCTCTTTAAGTCACCAAATTAATTCCTAATTAATTTATGATTTATATTAATCAAATAACAATATTATTATTCCTTATATATATATATATATATATATATATATATATATATATATATATATATATATATATATATATATATATATATAAGCTCAATAGAGAAAATATAAAAGGTTGAAAATGGAAAAATCATTCTCATTCAATCATTTATTTTTGCCGTAAGACCATTTATCATACCGACGGAAATGAGAAATGAATACATATGTGTTTTCAAATCAAACATGTTACCTTAAACTATGTTAATCATTACCTTAATATATACAAAAACATAATATTTTTTGTTTTTTAATTTTTAAAGAGCTATTTTTATCGAAGACTATTTTAAATATATATATTAAAATTCATAATTTTTTATTCTAAATAAATAGATATCAATATTTATATAGTTTTACGATAAAATAATTTTTTTTGATAGTTTTTGCTTTCATTTATAAGTAAATAAAAATACATCAGATTTTTATTACAGTACATTCGTTATTCACTTATGAATAAAACATATGCTTTTTTAATATATATATATATATATATATATATATATATATATATATATATATATATATATATAAATATAACATGTAATAAACTTTTTACAGTTTACATCCACTTTTGTCACATGTTATATCCGCATATGAATAAAATATGTATTAAGTGTTCTCACAAGTTATACTTAACTATGAATAACACATTTATCATAATTTTGTTATAGTTTATTCATATATGAATAATAAGTTGGAAATTTTAAAACACTTCGTCTTTTATTAACATACTACTAAGTAATATATTAATAACAAATGAATTGTAACAAAAATTTGACAAATGTTTTATGTATATATGAATATAGCATATAACAAAAGTTAATACATTTTTTGTTCATATATAAATATATTATGTGACGAAAGATGATATAAAAAAATATATTTTAGGTAAGAAGGTTTTATTACTTATCATATTCTATATGAATGATATTTAAACCGGAAAAAAATTAAGTATACGTTTGATTTATAAGTGGATAGCAAATGTACTGTAATTAAGCATACGTTTTATATAAAATCAAAATTCTTTAATGTTACGATAGGTACGGATCATATGTGGTCGCACACCCCGCAACTCTTCAAAGCCCGAGAATAGATTAACTAAACTAAAATAATTGAATGAATTTGTTCTACATTTTCATGAGTTAGAATCTAAACAGAAAAATAGGCTACATTATAAATTGTTTAGTTGGTTTTTCAATTTCTTAGATGATTAATCATGAATAAAGATGAAATGCATGTTGATAAAGAATATATATCTGGAAGCCTCCACTAAGAGGGACTCAATGAGTGATGTTTTAATATCATGGGATCCCTTACCCACCCCATCTCGTAACATGGACAGATTCTCTCACATGAACACTATCAAAGCCAATACAACATATGCTTTAATAATATTAATTGACAAAGTGTACCATGTTCTACAATCACATTATCAATTATCTCTACCAATTTTTAAAATCAACCTGATATTTTATTTATTTCAGACTTTTCGTACTTTAGTATCATCAAAAACTCATATCCGAAAAGATGAAATTTTGTAACATTGATTCTATTTTACTAAAAGCAAATAAGTGTGAAATCTAAATCTATAAACTTTTGGGAGAATCGACGCATGTGTTAGCAACTTAAATGATCATGATTGCTATTTTTTCTTGTGTATAAATGTATAATGATTTCGTTTATATATATATATATATATATATATATATATATATATATATATATATATATATATATATATATATATATATATATATATATATATATATATATATATATATATATATATATATATATATACTATTTGAAAAGATTTGAAAGGGACAAGACTTTTTATTCATTTCTTAAAAAAAAAAAAAAAAAAAAAAAAAGTCGTTGCAGGAATATTTTCACCGTGAAAGCAATTACCAAATTTCCGACTTTCACCATGAAAGTCAATTTCTCACACTCGGTCGGTTTCAAGATGATGTCTATTTTATTTGAAGGTTAAACATTCTATATATATATATATATATATATATATATATATATATATATATATATATATATATATATATATATATATATATATATATATATATATATATATATATATATATATATATATATATATATATATATATATATATAGAATGTTTAACCTTCAAATAAAATAGATATATATATATATATATATATATATATATATATATATATATATAGAATGTTTAACCTTCAAATAAAATAGATATATATATATATATATATATATATATATATATATATATATATATATATATATATATATATATATATAATAACCGTTTACCCGCGCAAAACGGCAGACGACAAATAGTTTGTTTCGACAATTGATTTCTTTTCGATAGAGAATGATTATTTTCAATTCAATGATTAGTTTGTTTTAGAAACATAACATATTAAAAATAAAGAAAATTCATGAAATGATCAAATTATAGGGTGTTGAGTATTTATTTGGATGAAAAAAAATCTGATCAAAACCTTGGAAGAGAAGATTTATAGGAGTTTGTTTAAATTTTAATATTATTTTATTAGTAATTAGTTGTACAATTAGCTTAATGATTTGGACGTTTTAAAAAAATATTATTATTTTATTCAATCTATTTTTAGAAAAAATGAGATTTGTTTTATAAGATAGTAATATATATATATATATATATATATATATATATATATATATATATAATGACTTTAAAATAGAAGGTCAACCCTTCTCAAATGATATTCTTAAAAACTTTTCCCAAGAATGTTTTATTTATTTATTATCATTATTTTATGTTAAAGAGTGCACATATTTCGTATTTTTACATCATTTGCCCTTGGAAAAATATCAAGAATGGAATATCTTTAAATTCATTAAGTTCAATACTAGACTAATATTTGGAGATCGTAACACCTGCAAAACCGGATTGAACGTTTTAAAGATTATAATATTCATTTTAACGAAGAAATAAATTATCAAATAGGATAATCGTAAATAATAAAAAAATTTCGTACGCGATACGAGTTATACAAATGATATTTATATGTTGTGTACATATTTTTAGGATAAATATTATGGGCTTATAATATTTGTATAAAACATTATTATAAAATTAACAAATTACGTTAAATAAACTCTAGAAATAAAAGATTATTTAGGATAAATAATCTAGATAAAAGTTGTAGTAGTCGTGCTGACGATTCTGTAGGTATACATAACGTCCAGATCAGACTTCGTATGAAAAAGTTATGATTTTTGAAAGTGTTGCCTTCATCCACATACAACAAAGTGTGTTATAAAAAATGAATCGAAAATAGATTGCTTATTAGCCTAAGTGATCTAAATGAAAGTCGTAGTAATCCTAATTATGAAGTTTTGGTGCAACACAATACAGTAGTGTGTGACATAGAAATCGAAATTAAAATCGGTTGATTGTTAGCCAAAACAATGTAAACGAGAGTTGAAGATCTCGTAATACGAATCTGCTGATACAAAGACAATCGAGAAATGAGTTCGTATGAAGGAGTTATGATTTTTGCACAAATTTTAATAGTGTAATCTCTATAAAAATATGAATTTAAAAATAGATTGAGAATTAGCTGATGAGATCTAAAGGAAAGTTGTAGTACTCGAAAATACCTATGCACGAATATAAAGAACGTCGAAAATGGAGCTCGTATGCGAAAGTTATAATTTTTTGAAAATCACAAAAATTACCAATTGAGGTTGACATGGCGGCACCAAAGTGCGTCATGTGGCAACGAAAGACTTTTATTTTTGAAATAACATAAACATTTTATACTCACTAAGGATCTTTTTGCAAGTTATAGAAAGATTAAAACACCAACAATAGAAATGATGAAGAAATAACAACCTTTGTAGTTTTTTGGGTCCTCTTGGGAGGCTTGGAGGTTGATGAAGATTATGGAACCTTTGAGACACCAACAATGACTCAACTTGATGTAGATGTTAGTCCAAAACTCTTAAACCCTTAAGCTTTAAGTTCATAACCAATATAAACTTAAAGAAGGCTTGAATATGCAAGTAACTTCAAGTGTTCTTAACTAATTAAGAGAGAATGAGAGGGAGAGAAGAAGTTTCGGCCACTTCTTCAAGGAATAATTGAGCATATTTTAAGAATGTAAGCCTCTTATTTATATGCATAAAGTGAAGATATTAACCATTAGGTCTTAACACTTCCACCACATATGTCTCCATGTCATAAACATGTCTCTCATGCTTGAATTCTTTTGAATAAACTAAGAAGAAAACCATCCTTTCTTTATGTCTATTCAATTTTTGGAAATTATACATATAAAAAGAAGAGTTTGTTTATATTTTATAAACTCAAGTTTTATAAAATATAAACATTGTCTTTTGATTAAAAGACAAAAGGGTTTCAACTAGTCCAAAAAGTTGTACACAACTTATTAATTCATACCATATGAAATATGTAATGTTACTTACTAATGAAAATTATTATTTCCATGAAATAAAAAAGTTCCAATTTAATTATATGAGTATTATTGAATATTTATAAAACCAATTTCTAATAAATAATCAATTGTATCAAGTTGTTGTTAGTGTGACCCATTAGTATCATATGTTATTTAACAATACCACTTTAATATGACTCTTGAACATACCAGACCTTTCAATCTCCCACTTGTGCAAGAGTCATATTAGACTGATATCGATAGTGGTGAACGTCTAGCAATATTTCATTTCCCCCAATATCATACGACTTTTTTTTTTGCCATTCTATAAACGCCCAATTCCCAAAAAGCTAAAAACTACAATTGGTGTATAAGGTAAGTTTATCAATTATCCCTTTGCTACAAACATCATGTTGAACATGAGATTCAGATCGCTATCAATCTCATTAGTTGTTCAACTTTTGGTAAGGCACCTTAGTTTTCTAACTCTCAATATATAAGAGGAACAAATCCCATCTTGACTACATAACCCTCTTGCATAGTTCACGCCATACTTGAAAATGGCTTTTATAACTACCCGATTAAGGAACAACATTTGACCATATCAAGCATAATACTCCCTACACTTAAGTCCCACTATGTATCTCAAGTGTTAAGGATACAAAGATAGTACCTTTTAATCAAGTATCATTCATGATAGCGATCCATGAGATGATCTTGATGCGGGTCAGTTCAATACTAGTTCTCTGACAAGTACCTAGGAAACTTGCTTACAACCACTTGCCTACTTTCATCTAGTGAGATTCAACCAATCCAATTCGTATTAGTCTTATTTTATAATTGCTCCCACGATTATAACCGACTATGAACCTTTTAGAATAATAACATTATTCATGGATTAAACATGTTAATATAGAACACAACAAATATTAATGTGATGACTATATCCCAATATATCATAACATTATCTAATAGTTGTTGTTATAATGTTCCAATATCTAAACACTAAATCCAAATCAAAAATCCATTTCTAGAATAATAAAGTATTATAGCTGAAGTGTGACCATTCATACTTACATCAAAAGAATGACTTTATCAATGGATCTGACAAAGTTTAATTTATGTGAATTCTGTGAATATTATCATCTCCATACTTAACTTTACTCTTAGTATAGTTAAATATCTTGGAGAGTATGATTGGTGTTCTTTCGTGACATAGAGTCTCTTAGGTTGATTAAGTATACTCTCGAAGTCACAAAGATTTATATGTGATCCTTGAATGACAGAAATCAACATAGTTTTTCAATGATCCAATTCATCCAATCATATTTGAGTTCAACTTTTAAAGTAGTGTATTCTTATATTGTAGTAAATTATGTCATTATGTTTTTCTTGGACCTTATTCCAACAAAACTTACCCTTCATTCTATAATGAAGTCAAAATCCAGTTATAATTCATAATTATTATATCTTTTTAGAAATTAACATATTGTGTAGCTCTTTCCATAAAGATCCGTTCTAAACTGATTGTCTCATTTACATTCTCTTAGTTCTTCTAAAGTACTCTTAGGACGCTCTCTTAGTCATCCAATGACCTAACCATGTATTCAATTAGTATCCTATAACATGCATACATCATGATCAAATACCGTGTTCTATGTATAATATGGCGTAAATGATGAATTCATTTTCCAAGAAAATAGAATATAAATCATTTCATCAAGTTCAACCTATAAGCTATGTACTTTCGAGGCTAGCTCAAAATGGTGCCACATGACAATGCCAAGAATTATCCAAAAGAATCTTGTGTCTTGATCCCTTTCAAGATATTGTTAATATATGTATAAGGATATGAAACTTTTAACATTCATTTTATCTATCCCTTATAGATTTTACATTCCAAGAATGTATTTTCTCCTTCCTAAGTCTTTCATTTTAGAACACTTTCCGAGTCAAGGTGAAAACAAACTTGCTTAGTCAGAATGTGATTTCAAATGATTAAGTATGTCTCACTCATACAAGATTAGGAATTTCACTATGCTCCCGCTATTTCTTAGTAAACACACATGTTCTATTCATTTTGATATAAAACACACCTTGTGGTTTTACATAAAATGATGATTACAACATTTAGATGTTTGCTTTATATCCACAAGTGGATCTCAAGCTCTACACATTTTGTTATGATAACTTGGATTAAGAAAACCTCCAGGCTAATCTATATAGATATCTTCTAGTAGATGTCTATTAAGAAAAGCGATCTTTCTTGAAATCTATTTACTATATCTCATATTAAGAATATGAATTTATAGCAAATAATATCCTTATTGATCTAATTATAACTACCTGTGAAAAGGGTTTGATCACAGTCAATGTCATGTGTATGATGAGGACCATAGTCAATGACATGAGTATGAGAAAATACTTTAACTACAAGTCTTTCTTTAAATGTGTATGGTTTATCCATGCAATTTATTCTTTCTAGAAGAATCATTTACTCCTTCTAGCCTTGCTATAGGGATAAATTTTAATCAAGCCCATACTTGATTCTCATACATGAATTACATCTCATGTTCATGACTTTAAAACATCAATAAAATCTCATCAATGAGAGATTCCATATTTCTCAAGTCATAGCATCTTGGTATTTGATGGATTTTCCATAAAACATCAATAAAATCTCATCAATGAGAGATTCCATATTTCTCAAGTCATAGATGAATTCTACCATTAATGCAAACAATTTGTGTTTGTGAATAATTATTATTCAAGTTTAAAAATCCTTATTAAAACTAGTGCCAACTATTACTACATAAGGTTATGGTTCTTGAGCTGCTTCAAGTTCCATGTACATCCCACTTGCTTTGTTATTAGAAGCTTGCTTTCTACTAACTTAGCCTTCACAAGAATAAGATGACTTATTCTTGGCGGGTTTGCATATAATAATCTAAGCCACACTTAGAGTATTATACAAATATGTATTTAGTAGATTTTTGGTCTCGAAGCTTTAGTCCAGCATCAACTTCAAATCCATAAAACATTAAGTAATATGAGGATGTAGCCCTTCCATACTAAATCTTATAAAGTATTTAATCTACTTATTACTAGGTATTTGTATTTAAGATACAATTAATAGCGATTGAAGTATTATCCCAAAAAGATTAAAGGATGGTATTCATTACCGACTAGAAAGTAAATCATACCAAGTAAGATTTAATTCATCCTTTATTATCATTAAGGCCTTAGATGGTTTTTACCGGTTTGCATATCAACTTTTAAAAACCTTCAACAAAGATTTCATAATTATGCTTTACCATATAATTAAAACTACTATAGTTGTTAATAAAGTTGATTTGGTATCTTGTGCTTAATTATTTTCTCATGCGTTTATTAGAAAGGAAGTTATACACCAAAGTGTATAGTTCATTAATTATTTTCTCTACACCTTAGTGAAATATCATTAGGAATCATTTACATATAAATAAGTTTCACATATGTCAAATAAACTACATTATTTTCCTTCAAATATCCATTTCTTGAAGTTGGAATATGTGAATGTCATTTATATAATAAAGATAACAATGTCAAAGATGAGTTTGATTTAAAAAAAGTTTAAGTCAAAAGGTGCTTGCATATAAAACTTAATTTTATTTATAAGAATGTTGATATTTACTTCACAATTTTATTAAGAGATTTAATCTCATAAATAGAAGTTAATCATTTCAGAATATGAATATTATCGTTATGAAAAACAATTAAGTAAATGATCAAACATTTGAATAAAATAACTAGGGTAAATTACACGAATGGTCCCTGTGGTTTGGGGTAATCTACGTAGTTGGTCCCTAAGAAAAATTCTTAACTCAGATGGTCCCTATTGTTTGGTTTTGTTGCGTGTTTGATCCCTACCACTCTTAAAAAAACTGTTTTTCCCTTACTATTATTTTTTATATTTAAAATTCATTTTAATAATTACTTCTTATATAATTATTGAAAAACATAATTAGATTACCTCCTCTAATCCAACCCACCCCTTCACTCCTCCCGCCGTTCACCATCTTCTTCCGGTAATCCTCCACCCAACCACCATCAACCTTTCTTTCTTCTTTAGCAAGGCCGTCGTAAAACCTCCACCAGAAAAAAAAATGTCGAAGAAACCAGGAATAGAAACTGACAAATCTGAAGCAATGTGGAAATCAAATCGGAAGAAAATCGTCGAAGAAATCAGATCAGGAAAAGCAAGCTTACAGAAACAAGATCACCAGAGAAGGTGGAGGAAGTCAGAGAAAACAGAGAGTCTGACGTGTTTTCCTTCTATTTAACCCCACCTTGTCGCTCACCCCACCCATTTATCCTTTACTGTCAACACCTTATATCAAAAACCCTAACCTCCTTCTCCTCCCATTGAAACTGGTGATTCATAGGGTGAAGGCACTGTTGAAACTCCCGATTGAAACCGTCAGTGTTTGGAGTGAACTAGAGCCACCCCAACCATTGGAATTTGTATTAGAAATCATGTGAATCGGAGCTTACTTTGATTTTTACACTTTGTTTGAAAATCGTTTCAGCAACCTCATAAATTAGATTATGATATTGATTTTCATCTTAATCGTTTGATTTTGTTTTGCTTATCACCCATCCAGTTTTGATTAACATCGATTTTGGTTTCAATTTCCTTCGAGTTTGATTTTCATTACTAACAGGTTTGATTTTGTTTTAATTGTCACTAGATCTTTTAGCAAAGGGGGAAGAAGATGAGTTGGTTGTATTGGTCTGTTACCTGCCTTTTTTTCAGGTGGCAGAGGACCGTGGAGGCTACCAGAGGGGCTGTGGAGGTTTTCGGAAGCTTGGTCTAGGACTTCTACATTTTCATTGATTTAAGAGAGAGAGAGAGAGAGAGAGATAGAGAGAGAGATAGAGAGAGAGAGAGAATTGGGATATGAATGAACCAGTGAAGTTGTGGTGGGTGGGTATTTTTGTTTTTAGAATTATAAATTATAAATAAAAATTAATAAATAAAGAGATTAAAAAAGAAATTAATAAGGGTAAAAAAAATCATTTTAGGTTAAATAGGGACTAACGACGCAACAAAACCAAACAATAGGGACTATTCAAGTTAAAATTTCTTCTTAGGGACCAACTACGCAGATTACCCCAAACCACAGGGATCATTCGTGTATTTTACCCAAATAACTAAGACATAAATTTAAACATGCTAAATTAAAACATCATTTGTTCCAAAACAAATATTGTTTTCCATTACAAGTAATTTATATTCTAAGCATAAATAATAAACTAAACTCCGAGAGTATAGTCCCAACTTGGTTGTGCTCAGCTGATTACTCTTCAGTAAATATCTGCAAGCCATTTATAAATATTTGGTTAACATTAAGTACCAAGTACCTAAGTGCTATATGAAAAGTATGAGTTTTATCTAGTAGATATAAGAAGTACTAGTCTCTTCCAGACTTTCTTTCCAAATAAGAGGAGTAAGTCCTCTTCCAGTGTTCAGTTTCTTCACAAAGGAAACAAGATCCATCTATGTGGGATTTAATAGATTTTTTGGGCTTAAAGGTGTTTAGTCCATAAAACATGGGCCTCTTGGATCACAAAAGGTCATTCTTTTAGCCTTTCATTATTCCATTGTTTAAACTAGCTTTAAATAAAATATCATTGTATTTACTGGGATATTGCTTGACCTGTTATCTCATCAGATGTATGTTTAAATTATCAAAGACTTACTAGAAGTTATGAATAACTATTCCTAGCTTGATGTTAGAAGCATCTGAAGCATCAAAGTGATGCCTTTACTAGGTATCATGCTCATGTTTAATTTCTCAAAAAAAAGTTTACGACCAGGACCTTTAAGTGTATACAATTTCATCTCTCTCATGAGATTGTCTCTTAAGACATGAACTCATTCATTGAAGTTGTATTTATTGAATGTTATTGTTTCATTTAGTCATTAAAGAAAATGGCAATTCATGATAATGAGAATGAATTATTTAACTACAAAATTTTAACAAAATTCATTTAGTATTTTCAATATTTTAATCTTCAATAATTAATACCCTTTTAGTTCCCAAAAAAATATTAATTATCAAAGTCTAGGATCCAAGTTGCAAAACAAATAAATGGTTAGGTATCATTTATCCCATCCATTTGAATTCAATTATATCTTACTACATAATTCCTAGATTTATAAGATCTCTAATAACAAATTTAATTAGACATGTTTGATCTCATCTATACCTCAGAACTCTCTTGTTTAGGTATCCTTTATCATAAAAGATTTCCGATCAAATCGTCCAATTTGAAAAAAATTGTGTAATCGGCCTATAACTTGGTTATAGAAATCGAGAATACACCCCACCCATCAAAATATAACACTAAGCGGTTAGGTATCTTTTATTCCACTAATGCATACAAGAGACGTGTGAGTGTTCTTCAAAAGGATTGCATAGATTTGAGGTTTGCAAAAAGGGTCTTTATATGTTTTATAATTATAGTTTAAAAACATATGATATCATGGTTATTACATGCATATAATAAACTATGGTATCAATTTTCAAAAGAAAATCACTTTTAAAGGTTCTATATAAAAAGCTAGTTTTTTATATAATTTGATGCAATTCAGTTTGAATAACCGGTATTAATTTTGAGTGCATTTGAACCTTATACATCTTTAATAAAAATTCATTTTATTACTTTTATATATATATATATATATATATATATATATATATATATATATATATATATATATATATATATATATGGAGTTTGTATAAGTTACAAAAATTACCATTTTAAAACTTATAATGTAGTATTTCATAATTTTCCGTTATTAACGATTTTATAAAACCGGGTTTTATTTGTTAAAATAATAAGTTGTTACATCTTATGTCCAATTTTGAAAACCCAAACTCCATGTAATGTTTATTTTTTCCAGAATCATTTTAGCTTGTGAAAAACTAATTTATCAACCACACATAATAATTGCATAAAATAAACAATACAAACATTTATAAAAAGATATGTGCATAAATATGGCCAACTAATGACATTTTTTGAGCCAACACAAAAATGTCAAGTCCATTCCTAAAAGGACATTTAAAGGGAACAAAAAAAACTTCCTGTAATGTTGTTGTAGAAGCTCTTACTTAAGTAAACACCAATTGCTTGTAAAAGATAGGGAAAACTTCTTGAAGACTAAAATTCAGCAACTGTCGCTAAAAATCCAACAACCCTTTGTAAACAATATTAGCGACACTTTTTAGAAAATGTCACTGAAAATTCTACACACCTTTTAGATTTGAAAATTGTTCTTTTGTCTTCAAAAAATGGTTCCAACTTGATTTCTTGTTATATTTTTGTAAAAATAAATTAATTCTAAAAACTAATCTATTATTTTAGAAAAAATAACGAAGAAAAACTAATCTATTTGATTATTACATACCACATGAATAAATAAATTATTACAACCATTTTATAACAAAAATAACCAACACAAAAACATAACAACACATTGGTTCTTGGCTAGTTTATGCATATCATATACATCAGTATACACATCAAACAACATTTGTTTTTCTAAAACAACTTTAAATGACAAAAGATGCATGCAACTTTTGTCACATAACATAACAAAAAAAAGATATCATATAAATATGTATGAACTTATTTTTTTATACAAAAACAAGTTATTCATATTCTCCAAAAACTAAGGTTTCCAAAAATCAAAAAATCTAACCAAACTTTCAATGTGGCTTTGATACCAATTGTTGCGTTTTAGTTCAAAAATAGTTTCATAAACTTGAAAAATATGGCAACAGAAGACTTTTCTTTTTGAAATAACATAAACATTTTATATCCACTCAGGATCTTCTTGAAACTATAGAAATATTAAAACACCAACCATAGAAATGATGAAGAAATAACAAACTTTGTAGTTATTTGGATCCTCTTGAGAGGCTTGGAAGTTGATGAAGAATGTGGAACCTTTGAGACACCAACAATGACTCAACTTGATGTAGATGCTAGTCTAAAACACTTAAACCCTTAAGCTGTGAGTTGATAATCGATATGAACTTAAGGAAGGCTTAAAGATGCAAGTAACTTCAAGTGTTCTTAACTAATTAAGAGAGAATGAGAGGAAGAGAAGAAGTTTCAGTCACTTCTTCAAGAAATTAATGAGCACATTTCAAGAATGCAAGCCTCTTATTTATATGCATAAAGTGAAGGTATTAACCATTAGGTCTTAACACTTTAAGCACATATGTCCTCATGTCATAAACATGTCTCCCATTCTTGAATTCTTTTGAATAAACTAAGAAGAAAGCCATCCCTTCTTTATGTCTATTCAATTTTCGGGAATTGTACATATAAAAAGAAGAGTTTGTTTATTTTTATAAACTCGAGTTTAATAAAATATAAACTTTTTCTTTTGAGTAAAAGAAAAAAAAGGTTTCAACTAGTCTAAAAAGTTGTAGACAACTTATCAATTCATACCATATGAATTATGTAATGTTATTTGCTAATGAAAACTATCATTTCCATGAAATAAATAATTTCCAATTTAATTATAAGAGTTTTATTGAATATTTATTAAAATCAATTTCTAATAAATAATCAATTGTATTAAGTTGTTATTAGTGTGACCCATTAGTATCATATGTTATTTAGCAATATCATTTTAATATGACTGTTGAGCATACTAGATCTTTCAAGATGATGACTACTCACTACTTTACAAGCCCTGTGGGATATTACAGGAAATCATTCCCGTAGATGGTAATGAGTTGTGCATTGATATCTAATACTCCATCCTCTCATTGTTGCCTTTGTTTATCCTCATTTGATGCCAATGAATCTCCAAAGCAATATAGTCAAATCGTTGCCTACAATGATCCATCATGATAGATCTTATCAAGATCGTTGTATAGGATTAGTATGTAAGGATCAACAATATGGGGTAGATTGTCTTATAGATATGATATATTTGTGTTGTCGATAACAGTTAATTTTTCATGTTTAAGATATATGATTTATTATCATTAAGACATTGTGGGATTGAAAAACCTATGTATCTCACCAGGTTTCAAACATGACCCATTCATTTTATATGCATCACATGTAGCGGTGTTAAGATACTGAACACTTGAATAGGATGCTGAGTGATTAAAAAGAAGACATGCAATAGTGTTCAGGACGGTTAAGTCTTTATGCTATAACATATGTTGTGTATCGATTATGACATCTTTAGAGTTCTGATATTTTGAAACAATCATTTGTATTCAAAATGTTGTAATACTTCATTTCACTATCATAAATTCACCATAAAAATATGGATTCAAAGTTTAAGTGAAAGTTTTTCAAAAATCATTATCTTAAACTTAATTTGTTCGTCAATTTGAGTTTATTCGGATTTAAATTAAATGCATCCCCTAATTTATTTATTTTTCTGTTCAATCAATTCAATATATTATTAGTCATACCTAATCCATGAGAATCAACACCCTTATTTACTGCAACTACTATATCTTATCAGGTCCACTACCTGTGTAGATGTTAGTTAAGAGGCATTAAATAAATGTTTTATAAATTTAAAACTTAGAGATTCTTAGTATAACTCGTAAACACTTTTTTAAATCTTGAATAACATGCTCCCAAATGTTGCTTAAACCTGAAGACAAATCCTTTTAAAACTAACAAAAACACACAAAAAAAATTTAAACATAATCTAATTTGATTGTAACAATACTTAACCGAGGCAAGGGTGTAATCCAACAAAACGAATCACAAATCAGAAAAGAAAAAGAAGAAAACATATAGTTATCTAAACCTTGAAATCAGATTCACAATGTTTCCAAATACACATTAGGGAGAAAGAGAGACAAGGGAAAGATATACACAAGGCTATGATGGTGATAGTTTCGAAATGGTGGTTATCAGGGGTACCTTGTGTATGTTTCGTTGGATTCCCATACCTACCGGTATTAGAGCTTCAAGATTTGATCAAACATCGTATGATGGAGAGAAACATGGAAATTTACTGTGTGTCGATGGGAGAGAGAATAGAAGGTTATGGCACATAATTGTTAGTCTCGGTCTAGGATTATATTCACAAAAAAGTTATGTGATTAATATTAATCAAATCTGTGATAGCTAACTTTTAGGAAACAAATATAATTGGTTTCTTTTTGTAATTACGACTTTTACCCACAATTACATATTATGCTTAAAAGCTGTCTAATTTACATAAATGACCCATACAATAATAACCTTAAATCTAGATTTTTGGATGGTTGTGATATATTCTCCAGTTCTCAACCCTTTAGGTGTACTTAGGTGAGAAGAAGAAAAAGAGAGGGAGACTTTCTATTGCCTTCCCTTTCGACTTCTAGATTGGTTCGTCGGTGGGATAGCGAACCAAGATCCGATTTGTTAATCGGTGAATGCAATGCGCACTGCCTATCTTGCTTGAAGATTGTGAGATTTGCATTTTTAATAACAAGACTCTTATATTAAAGTAAAGATATTGATTGTGCTTGTTTCGTTTGATAAGTCTCTCCTTACAAGCCCCGTGACCCAAGAACCTCCCCCCCCCCCCCCCCCCCCTTAAGCTGCATTCATGGTGAGTAAGTCGAGTCCATTTTTTTGGATAATCATTTTAAAGTTTTCATTTCAGTTTATTAACTGGAAGTAGTATTTTTATTCTTGAAAGCGAGTTAAGAGGCTCTGAGGGGAACGATCAACATAACAATAAGTATTGACTCGACTAGCTCGAACGTGAGGAACGAATGCTTGAATGTGAACAAATAGCTGACTCTTGCAAGTTTGTGGTCATCAATCACCCTCTAAGCAGCTTGATAACGAAATAAAGGGCTTGAAGCTATAGAAGCTCTACAAATAGTAGTTCTTAACTTACCTTTCTCTCTCTCTCTCTCTACCTCTCTCTCTCTCTCTCTCTATATATATATATATATATATATATATATATATATATATATATATATATATATATATATATATATATATATGAACATTACACATCCATACTTTATCTATATATAGTCATTATAATCAAGGTTGTCAAGATTGGGATCCTACCTAGGATCGTTTTTGGGTTTGCAAGATCGGAATAGTAAGATCGGGATCGGGAACTTAAGATCATACAAGGGAAAGGGTAAAGACAAAGTGGTAAAAAATTCATTTGGAAAAAAAAAAAAAAAAAAAAAAAATCAAGGGAAGGTATGATCGGATCGGATCTCGATCCTGCGATTCTACACCAAATACGATCCAGATCGTTTTTCATACCTAGGATAGTAGGATCGTACGATCCTACAATCAGTATCGCGATTTTAACAACCATGATTATAACATTCGAGATTCAAGTTATTAGATACAAAAAACTGTGATAATATTATGAATACGATATATGATGCAATAAATTTCACTTAAACATAAATAACTAAATAACTTTTATGTAATGCTTACTTTGATTTAATAAAATGTATTACATATTTGTATTATAATATTATTCCATTTTTCTATGTATTTTAAGTTCATCCATTGGTTTTTACCAAACTATAATTTTTTATCGGTGAACACCTAGTTTTTTTAACCTTTTAGCTTATAGTTAGTTTTTCTACTAATCTACAAATATCTAAACAATAGTAATGTTGTGATTTAATGACAATAAAGTAATTAGTTTTTGGTTTCTTATGTGAACAATCAGAACAAGAATATGTTTTTGGTCTTGGTTATCATATGAAATGTTAGTATTGTGTTGGTGCATATTTCTTGATTTGGTATAATGCGATTTTCTTGAGTTGGTATATTACTTGGTAGTTTTACTTTTTTTTCTTGATTTGATATTGTGTTTGAAGTTACAACTCTTACAAATTCAACTACCTTTATATTTCTTAATTTGTTAATGGCCATAATCTCCTTTTGGAAGGTTTTGAAATATAATTTTTGTGTAACATGTTTACCTTTCTAACAAATGGAAAAATAATCTACAAATTTCTTGACTATTCTATGGTTATAGGATGACTTTGAAATAACTTATTGACTTGTTAATAGTTACTTTGTGCAATTTGACAATAACTAGATCTAAAATATGTAACCATAATTGAACCCATTTGACCGTAACATAACAAAAATATCTCAACAACCTTAGGGTGTGTTTGATACAGAACATTTGTGAGCGTTTGAGAGCTTCTAACTTTTAGCATTTAACAAAACGTTCCGTTTTGAATAGAAAGCCTCGTTTGGCACTACAAGTTTCTAGCGTTTAGTTTAAATAAAATGCTCTAAATTCAAATGTAGTTCACGTAGCGTTTAACAAAATGTTACCAACTATAAGCTACCCGCTACCCACTATTTTTTACCGAACCTTCCCTTAAATTAACCATTTCAACAAGCATGATCACTACATAAAATACCAAACATTTCAACATAGAAATCTTAAGCAAAAGATAATAACCAATTCTTGATAAAATTGCACCTACATACCAATCTATTGGTCAATAATTACTAGAAAAAATAAAGATGAAATTAACCCAGCTAACATAAAACGTCAATTGTATCTCTTTGATTCTTTGAATGATTCATTAAGTTTGTTCTCCAACTTGAGCAACCCTAGACTAATGTCCAATGACCTAGGGGACATTGGGTTGACCGAATAAAACAACCCTTCAAACAAAACCTAGAGTAACTGCAAATTCTCCTACCTAGTTTGAAGTTAGTCTATGATATGACAATGTTCGTTTGGCTTCCACACACATAAATCAGAGGTTCAAATTTCTATGTTTGATCGATTATGTCTTTGTAACTATCGTTGGAGGAATTAGGGTTTATGTTGGAGATCTGGATACCCTTAGGATTGTCTTTACATTTTCCGAACTGATATTTCTACCCTATGCCTGAGTTACAATGAATCCAGCTTAAGATAATCCAAGAGGACACTTATGAATATAGGCACAAAAATCGAAATCCAAATTGCTAGAAGGATTCTATGTTCGTTTGAAGAAAAAGAGAGCTAATGGTTTTTCGTGTGTATCTTCTCAAAGAGAAGAACCGTTTATTTATACTAAATGAGATTAAGGTTTGCCTCTTAGGATTGGCCGTTATTGGTTGCTTTGGAAGCAAGTCAGGGAAATCCGAAATTTAATGAAGATTTAGTGTTTTCAAAACTGATGAATTTCATCAGTTTACCATAATCACCCTTAAGAATTCGATTTTCCCACTATTTTACCTAGCGGGACCCCAGCCAAGGGCTCTGCCCCTAGACCCCGCCAAAAGGGAGCCACCACTTTGGAAACCTCAAACTTAGGGGCACTGCCCCGGACCCCCGACTTATTGTCGAACCGACTTCTAATTCGATCATATATATGTGTGCACTTCACACAAACTCGTACATATATTAGAGTACGAATTATGAAACCCATTAGCTCACATGTTAGTTCCAATTACATAAAATGATATAATGACACTAAAATTACCAACTATTGAAAATAAGGGGAACAACATAGTGTAACGGGAGGAAGGATTTATTATTATTTTTTTTTTAATTCGTTATGATAATATATAGATGTTGGAGAACAAAGAGAGGGGTAAAAAAACAAAAATGCCCTAAGGTGAGGGGCGTATGATGGCTTTTAGCGGAGGGGGAATGACGGTAGTATGAACTAGGATTAAGTGTGATGCAATTTTGCCAACAAAGAATAAAAACTATGACAAAATACTAACCAACGGGACCAAACTGTAATTTACTCTACTGATTAAAATTTAAACAGGAAGATTAGGGAAAAGCTAATCTCTCTTTGAAGTTTTAACTCCATTTCTCTCACCAATCAACTTGATATGATTATATGATACATGATTCTAATTATTAAAAAACATATATATGGTTGGGTTTATGCTTATATTTTTACTTTTATCTTTTAGAACGGCTTTTCATTGCATAGATGGAACACCCTGCAAAATACAAGACCACCCTGGAGATGGACCCACTTTTTGAATAATTGATGTACCCTTATTAATCAATCATCACTCCTCTCCCTCACTCCATGAGAAGAACACGAACACCACCGATTTCCCTTCATCGTCCCCTCCCTCATCTCCTGTAAACCTGAGTCCCTGAGCCAACATGATACTTGACAATTAAACTCATCCCAATCATCATCCATACTCTTTCATTTGCAGAAATGGAAGCCAGTATGATCACCGTTGGCCTCCTCCTTCTCCTTCCTCTTGTTTTTGTTGAGGGAGGAGTTTCATCTTCTTCCGCACCCAATGATGAAATCTCGTCACTTCTCTCTATCAAATCCGCCATTGTCGACTCCTTAAGTTATCTCACTGACTGGAACTCCTCATCGTTTTCATCCCACTGCAGCTGGACTGGAGTTTCATGCAATGAAAATGGCTTTGTTGAAAGGCTTGATCTTTCAAACATGAATCTCACCGGAAACATCTCGGAGGATTTCCAAAACTTCCATCATCTTTCTTTCCTCAACATTTCCTCAAATGGGTTCACCACTACTCTCCCAAAATCACTCTCGAATCTCACTTCGCTCGTTACCATCGACGTTAGTCAAAACGATTTCGTCGGAGAATTCCCGGAAGGTTTCGGAATGGGAGCAACAAGATTGAAAACCGTCAATGCATCTAGCAACAATTTTTCCGGGTTCCTCCCGGAGTATCTCGGAAACGCAACATCACTAGAGACACTTGATTTTCGTGGTAGTTTTTTTGTGGGGTCAATTCCGAAAAGTTTCAAGAGCCTGCAAAATTTGAAGTTTCTTGGGCTCTCCGGGAACAACCTCACCGGAATCATTCCACCGGAGATTGGTCAGCTTTCTTCTTTGGAGGTTATCATTATTGGTTACAATGAATTTGAAGGCTCTATCCCGCCGGAGATCGGTAACCTTACCAATCTACAGTACCTGGACTTGGCAGTCGGAACACTCACCGGTGCAATCCCGCAAGAACTTGGTAGGCTTAAAAAGCTCACCACAGTTTACATCTATCAGAACAGCTTCGAAGGCAAGATTCCTCCAGAAATCGGAAATCTTTCGTCGCTTGTTTATCTTGATCTCTCGGATAACCGTTTTTCCGGTGAGATCCCAGAAGAGATAGGTAATCTGAAAAGCTTAAAGTTATTGAATCTGATGTGTAATCAGCTAAATGGTTCCATTCCAAGTCCCATTGGTGAATTGCCAAATCTAGAAATACTAGAATTATGGAAGAACTCATTAACAGGTTCACTGCCGGTGAAACTTGGAATGAATTCGCCATTACAGTGGTTAGATGTCTCTACAAATATGCTATCCGGCGAGATCCCGTCGGGTTTGTGTGATTCCGGGAACCTCACCAAACTCATTCTCTTCAACAACTCGTTTTCCGGTCCTCTCCCGATTGGTCTGTCAACTTGTTCTTCATTAGTTCGAGTTCGCATCCAGAATAACCTCATTTCAGGTATGATTCCGGATGGGCTCGGTAACTTACCAGAACTACAACGATTAGAATTGGCACATAACAATTTCAGTGGCAAAATTCCTCATGATCTCACTTTATCAAGTTCTCTTTCGTTCATCGACGTTTCCTCAAATCATCTCGTATCAGGTTTGCCATACAGCATTTTGTCAATCCCGAATCTCCAGACCTTACTTGTTTCAAACAACTATTTAGACGGAGGAATCCCGAGTCAGTTCCAAGACTCCCCGTCTTTATCTGTACTTGATCTCTCAAGCAACAGTTTCTCCGGCAAGATCCCTGAGAACATAGCTTCATGCCAGAAGCTAGTGAATTTGAATTTAAGCCGCAACCGATTGACGGGAGAGATCCCAACAACGGTGGCAAGTATGCCGATGCTATCCGTTCTTGATCTCTCAAACAACTCATTTGTCGGACGGATTCCCGAGACGTTTGGAAGCTCACCGGCGTTAGAAACTGTAAACCTCTCGTACAACAAGCTGGAAGGACCAGTCCCGAATAACGGGATGCTAATGACGATAAACGCAAACGATCTTGTGGGAAACGACGGGCTTTGTGGAGGCATACTTAAGCCTTGTTCCCACACGCATACCAAGGATTCTACACGCAAGAAACTTCACCTTCGTCATGTCATTTTTGGATTCGTTTTTGGTGTTTGTGTGATTATTAGTATCGGAATCTTGGTGTTAATAGGTGGGTGGCTTTACCGGAGATGGTTTTTATATGGTTTTTTCGACGGGTGGCTTATGAAGACCAGTAAGGAATGGCCATGGAGGCTCGTTGCATTCCAAAGACTTAACTTCACAAGTGCAGATATCATGGCAAGCATCAAAGAATCAAATGTCATCGGAATGGGTGGAAGTGGGGTCGTGTATAAGGCCACCACCCACCATCCACCGCATTCCACCGTTGCAGTAAAGAAACTATGGCGGTCAGAGCCAGATATAGAAAACGGCGACGACCTGTTTGTAGAGGTGAATCTTCTTGGCCGATTAAGGCATCGAAACATAGTGAGGTTATTAGGGTACCTTCACAATGAAGCCGATGTCATGATGGTCTATGAATACATGCCTAACGGGAACCTCGGGCAAACATTACACGGGAAGCAATCGGGCAGAATGTTGGTCGATTGGGTCTCGAGATATAATGTTGCTTTAGGTGTTGCTCACGGGTTGGCTTACCTTCACCATGATTGTCACCCGCCCATCATTCACCGTGATGTCAAATCCAACAACATTCTTTTAGATGCGGATCTCGAGGCCCGGATCGCAGATTTCGGGTTGGCGAGGACAATGGTTCGAAAGAACGAGACTGTCTCAATGGTGGCCGGATCTTACGGATATATAGCTCCCGGTTAGTTCCTTTATTTCATATCCTTTGAGGTTTATTCTTTTAAACATAACCAATTCTGTGTTAAACATTTAATTTGGTCAAATATATACGACTCTTAAATATCAGACCACACTTCATGATCTTAAAAGATCAGGTCGGTCCGGTCCAAGTCAGCCTGACTTGGACCGGTGGTGGTCAGATTGGACTATAGACTGATCCATGTGCACCTCTACTTGCTATATATCATGAATTCGATTAATTAATCTTGTTGTTAAATGTCTTGTAGAATACGGCTACACCTTGAAGGTGGATGAGAAAAGCGACATATACAGTTTCGGGGTGGTTCTTTTGGAGTTGTTAACAGGGAAACAACCATTGGAGCCATTGTTTGGTGACTCGATTGATATTGTGGAATGGGTCCGAGGTCGGATGAACCGTCGAGACTTGGAAGGTATATTGGATCAAGAAATAGCAGGGGAATGCAATTATGTGCAAGAAGAAATGCTTTTAGTGCTAAGAATTGCACTTTTGTGCACTGCCAAGTTACCAAAAGATAGGCCTTCAATGAGAGATGTGATCACAATGCTTGGAGAGGCAAAGCCAAGAAGGAAAAGTGTTTGTAATGATCTTGGTGCCAAAGAGAAACCCATTTTCAACAACTCACCGGTTATTGGTCTTTTGTAAGTTGGAATGTGAAAAGGGTAAATAGTTGAGTTTGTTATATTAAATAGTTGAGTTTGTGACATTGAAAGTTGAAACAAACTTTGTGTAGTACGCATTGTATTATGTACAAATTTCTGAATTCTTTTTCTATGCTCATGAATGAATCGTATAGCAAGAGCACAAGAAAACAGTTAGCAACGAAATGGAAAGAAACGATAAAATCTTTAATTTGTATTTTGTGTATTTTTTTTAACTAGATCGAGTGACATATGTGAACTATTTATGCAAGAGATGCAATTTAATGAGATGTTAAACAACATCAACTACATCTGGAATATTCCCTTACATCCCTCTGTAAAATCAATCAAATCATCGAGCACGAATAGGACATACCAAACTACTAGATATTATGCTAGCACATGGTCATGAATGAAGAGTAGATACAGGATTGGTTGCAACTTGCAAGGCATGTAGCTTTAATGTTGTCACATCAAGGCGTTGGTACACAAGATAAAAGAGTCCGACGCTCTGGATAAGAGAGAAAGCATATCTCAGTGGGAAAAGGGCAAGGGCAGGATACTGAGTTGGCATTGGCAAACTAGATTATAGCAAAAAAAAACATTTGTCTACATCTAGCAGTTTAAAGGTAGATAATTGTTATAAAATGTAACAAAGTTAACTTCTATACAATCTTTTAAAAATCGGTTTTTCAATTCAACCGGTTCGATACCATTTTTTTTTTCTATTTTCCTACATACATAAATATCTATAAGTTTAAACATTAAAAATACATATAAATACAAATTGAAGATCAATCCAAATACATTAAAAACACATAATTGTAAGTTTACATTAATCTACGTAAATCAAAAATAAAATAAAGTATAATACAGAAACAAAATATGGTTTTAGATACAAATGCATTAAAGAACTTTATAATAT
Organism: Lactuca saligna; assembly: GCF_052625555.1. Classification (NCBI taxonomy): domain Eukaryota; kingdom Viridiplantae; phylum Streptophyta; class Magnoliopsida; order Asterales; family Asteraceae; genus Lactuca; species Lactuca saligna. The sequence continues at coordinate 3,216,544 of NC_136424.1, forward strand.
TTACCATATACTTTTAGTCACATAAATCTAAAATAAATGTGAAAAAAACAAAGTTTGTTTTGAAATTGATTTATTTCCATGTATTTTTATTTTATTTAATTAGTTTAACCTGTTTAATTTAACCGGTTCAATTAGAATTTCGTAAAAACAGACCAATTTATTCCGGTTCAAAAATAGATATAAAACCGGTGTTAGTTGAATCGTTCCCTTTTCCGGTTCCCGGTCCAACTGGTTCGACCGGTCGGTTCAAATTGGTTTTTAAAACATTAGTTTTACGTAACCTTAACAAAAAAATTAGTTATTTGTAAAAGCTATCATATTTGGAGAATATTTATACCCCAAAAAACAATTTTTTTTTTCAATGGTTAATGTCATAAAATTCATTACTTATATGTCATCTATTTCGAATTAGCCATATTTTTTTTCCATTTGCCATTATTTTTGGAAAAGCTTTTCATTTATTAGCCTTTGGCCGATTACCACCCAGATGACTCACCTGAGCGTTGACGAACTAGTTTGCTGATCAGGGTGTTGACCGGCTTGTTGACATGGATCGCCATGTCAATTCTAAAAAAAACATAAGTGCAAAAGGGCGCAAGGAAGGTGTATGTACCTATCTTATGGAGGTCAAGCGCCTATACCACTAAAAATAATTATCTTACTTATGTAAACTAACAAAAGAGAATTGGAGTTTTCATATTGATAGTAATAAATGTTACAAAAGAGAAAGCTAGAGAAAGCAATATAAATATAGAGAATAATGGACTATGGTTTGCTAAAGGGCTAAACAAGACCCAAAGCACAAAATGTATTGTTTGGAAAGCTTCTGGTATATCCATCTAATGTGCAAGATTTCCTTGCAATTGTCGGTTAATATTAAAGAATTGACGCATGTCATTATGCATACTGAGAGCTATGTTTAGAGAGTTTTAGATGAACCGATTTTAGGCTTCGACATGGAAGACGTTGGCCAATGAAGGAGCAAGCCCTGGTAGGAGAGGATTGAGTGTCTTGTTTGAATGATCAACAACCAGATTAATTTTGATGGGTTTAGTGTGATGGGTTGAAGTAATTTGCAGTGTAAGTTCGTTGAATTTCTGTTATTCGAGACTGCTGAGGTCTGTTATGGTGGTGAGGATTGAGGGATTGATAAGAAGCCTGTGCAGGGTGAGTTGATGTTAGATTCCTGCTCTCGGAGTTGCACATGTAGTCCTTGCGTTGGAAGCTTCTAGAGAAGATCTCGTTGTAGCCGGTTATCCCTTCCGGGACAACGAAATAGAGTTAAAAGGGGTGTGTATTGCTCATGTTGAATATAAATTAAAGGAGGAGTTGGCTCTTCGAATCGATTGATATCATTAGTAGAGGTAGAGTTATTATTGAGTTATCAATCTATTTCAGGGTGTAATAGATGCACTTTTGCATGGATTTTGGTTAAGAGGATGAGATTGTTCGAGAAATTATCAAGATGTATCAGTTTACGGTGCTATGTGTGGATCAATCTTTCTTCAAGTGTAGAGCAACGAGTATTTAGACCCATGAATAGGGTGTCAGAGTAACATTGACCAGTTTCTTGGAAGGACTTCAGATCTGCACGGAACCCCATTTCGGCGGGGTCGCGCCAGCAGGATTGTAAATGAGTCAGTCTAACCTAGGTTCTGATGGCACTCAAAAAGTATGGTTCAATCAGTTGAGTAATTGTAGGATCGGTTCGATTATTTGAACTAGAAAATTTCTTTAAGAAGGTTTTATGGTGGGATGTTTATTGATATGGATGGTGATCAAGCTACAAAACATAAGGTTCGGACATTATGGATTGTGAATGTATAGTAAAATTACTGGTTGTTGTAATTGTTTTGGGTGGTTGTGATGATCCTTGAGATAAATATGGGTATGTGTAGAAGGTAGTATGGGCCAGTACTACTGAAAATACATGACCCATACATGTAGCAAGGAAGTCACAAACCCAATGGTTTAGTCTCATCATCTGATTGTAGCAATGTGTATTTGTGGCCTTTCTGATATGTCTTGGTTAATTTTTTGAATGGTGGAGACGAAAGGATCAGGATTTGGAGCGAGTGGCCATGGTGGGCCAAGATTGACTGATGATCAGATTCGAGGTATCATCGCTAAATAGGTGGTTGTTGCTGTTCGGAGGTCTACACCTGAGATGTTTGGGTCTATCAAGATCGCTATGATTAAGCTCTCTGATGATTGATATGCTGCTCTTTTCTGATTTTGTTGTTGCTGCAGCTACCACGACTATTTCTACCACAAGGATTTGAGGGGAGAGAACTTTTCAGTACTGGAACTTCGGCAATACAAAGCCCCTAGCGTTTGATGGGGCCAGGGAACTGATTGTGGTGATGAAGTGGATGTATGATGTGGAGGGTTGTTTCCTCACGTGTTCTTTCCCTGCTGACCAAAAGGTCAAGTGCGCCCTGAAACTTATCCGGTTAGGGACGAAGGATTGGTGGAGATTAGTGATTGGTACTTACACTCTTGAGCATAGAGATGGTGTTACTTGGGAGCAGTTCTCGGAGATGTTCTATGCGAGATATGTTCCTTTGGTGGAGAGGGAGAGATTGGCTCAAGAGTACTTGGGTATGAGACAGACGACTAAGACGGTGACATAGATCACCAAGATGTTTACTGAGAGGGCTCTTTTCTACCATGAGTTTTCTGCTTCAGAGTAGGCTCAGATGACTCGGTACTTGAGCATGCTGAAGACGGATATTTGATAGTTCGTGTCCACCCAATATTATGGTACCCTTGATGAGCTTCAATATGTCATGAGGAGGCGGAAGATTGAGATAGAGATTCAGACGATGGAATTGAGGTAGGCCCCTATTTAGTCACAACCTGAAACGAAGCGGTTCAATCCTGTTGATTCAAGATTTGGGGGATAGAGGGACCGCACTTGTGGCAAGTAAGGCAAGGTTCATGAATGTGTTTGCCGATCATCATCTGGATGCCATAAATATGGCAAGTATGGACATTATGCCAAGGATTATCATCAGCAGGCCCCAATATCGAGTGTCGGGATTTGTTATCACTGTGATCAGTTGGTCCATGAGAAGGACCAGTTTCCACTGCTCGCGGCTAGGCCAACGCAGGCTCCAGCGCCAGCCACTCATAGGATCACAAATGGACACCAGGATAGAGCGGAGCCCATGAGGGCTCGAGGTCATGCTTTCCGACTCACTGTAGAGGAGGTCAGGGCCGCGGTAGATGTTGTTACGGGTATGTTTCCATTTATTATCATGTCAGTTATTTTATGGTATGCTTATGTTGTGATTCTGTTGGATACCTTCTTAGTGAACTCTTTTCCTGCTCTTGTGCTTTTTGACTCGGGTGCAAGTCGATCATTTGTATCTCGAACATTCAGTAGGAGTTTTGATATGACTCTTTGTGAGTTGGAGTGTCCCTTGTGGCTTTTTATCACCAATAAACATGGGGT